>NW_020271423.1:0-645224 GCF_002803265.2 Melanaphis sacchari | reverse complement strand
CGTTCAACTGATGTCCGATGGAAGCGATAATATTGACACGTACTGTTGAGTGAAAACTATTGCACACGGTGCAAAACAGTCGCACAAACATGCTGAACATACACCGTCGACGTTCGCCGTCAGTCACCGCCAATGACATACACGGTTGTCAATATTCACAGGTGCGAGTCGCAAATAAAATATATAACATAATATTATATGCATTAAAATATATAAAATTGTCAATTTGAGTTTTCATATGTTGTATTATTATTAAATTTCTGCAATATTTTGCACTGAGTATATGCAGAAATGAACTATTGTATGGCACAACTATCAGTTTGAATAATTGTCCAGCACACGTTTGACTCGTACAAAAGATAGTTTTCGAGAATGATAAAGAAAACAACGCAGATTGAAATATAACAAGTATGTGATATTTCGAAAGATAATTAACGAACAAAATAACTGAATTAAAAAAAAAAACAATTGAAATATGAAACCGACTAAACAGCACGACGCAGGGGTCGTGTGTAGAAAAAAATGTCACGCGGTTAGTGTACGGAAGTCGGCAGTTGGTTACGGTTCGTAACGGTGCGTATCGTAAGCGATACGGCGGTTGTGGAGGTAATGCAAACACGAGCGCATAAAAACTCGAATGAACGAGTAAGCCGTCGCGCACAGCGTCATTAACACCGTGGCTGGTCGTGTGGGAGAGGAGGGGAGCGCGGTGTGTATAAAATGAATCGCGGCTGGAAACGATCGTTACAACAAAATAATTACAATAAATACAAAAAATATAATATACAGTATAATATATAGTGGTGATAATACCTTATCGCGCCATATTATTTCTGCTCGGTGAAAAGAAAACGACGCGTTGTTTTTAAACGGTATTGCGCTCGTAGGAATGGTCGGCGATCGGCTTTTCGCGTTTGATGAATGCTGGCTGGAGTCAGTCGATGGAAATTCAAATCATTGAATGATCGCGTTGTACCTTGAACGTTTCGAACGTCCATTGATGTAGGGACGGTAGTTTAGTTGTTTCGGCGATTACGAGTCTCGATAATGTGTCGGAAACGACGTTGTCTTAGCCGTGAACGTGTTCCATGCCGTATAAACATTGTGATGAGAACGAAATTTGACGCGCTTGTCAATTGATAATTTTTTCGGTTTTGAGCGTGAACATGTGAGCGACTTGTGGTCGATCTTATGTGTCCGTATTTCGTTCTTCGATCACGTGTACGAAATGTTGAGTCCCAAAGTACGCAGCGAACAGTTCTCTGTCGTATGAACTATATTTTTGATTGGCGGTCCGTGCTATCAAAGAAGCCGTACGCTCGGCGAGTCGCCAGATGATCGATTGCGTTGGTGACCGAGCATTCGACGCCCACAAACCCGTCGCGAGTGACCGGAAAACGTACGTGGGTGGCTTACCATCGGGCACCGTCCGTGCTCTTTCTCATATTGCCCACTTCCTTACGTCTTCTGTCAAAGGAGTGAGAGTTGAACCCGCGAACTCTAATCGCTTTGGGTGCAACACGCACATCGCAAAATCTGTCTGATACTCCTTCACACCGTGACCAATCACCGACCGCGAGGGATGAGTTTTAACATGGTCGTACCCGGTTCTAGCCAGCCGACCAAGTCCCCAAACGTATTCCTCACCTCCGGTCCTTTGGCCGACACTACATCATGTTCAACCACCACGTCGCCCATCAGTATGTCATCGAATATGACGGCAATTGTTCTTCGATCGAAATGTGGTGTCTCGACTGACTGCGCCGTCACTTTCGACGACGGCGTGTCTCTGCCGAGCAACGAATTTTCAATGGCTCGTTCGACAAAATCTTAAGTAAATTATAAATTATAAATTATTTAGATAAATAATTAATATTATTTATTATTTATTTTTTAGATAAATAATTTATTTTTATTATAGTACATATTTTGTATACATAAAATTAGTTCATAATATCAACTATGATGATAAATATATAAAGTGTATTATATACTTACAGTTTCATTAAATATGTTTTCTAAAAAATCATTATTTTCCAACACATCTGCATTCATATCAAATAAATTTTCGATATCGTCATCGTCAGACTGATTTTTTATAAAAACCTTTATAAGTAGTTTCATAATACCGTTTTAAATTTCCACTTTTAAAAATAACGACAGTTGGTTTACAAATTTTGCAGACTGGAATGACTCCAAACTTTCCGGGCAATACAAAGCAATATAGCTTTGTCCGCCCATTTAAAAACTTCCTATTTTTGTTGTTAATTTTACGTTTTTTACTGAACTTGAATTTTCGCTACGTAGTCGCCGGCCGATAAAATCGTAATAAAACCGATATTTACCCGTCCGATAAAATACTTGCAATTAGTTATGATATATGACCTGAGTTTAATAAATTATACGAAATATATATTTTCTATTAATAAAAACAATAATAATATTTAGTATTGAATATGCGAATGCTGAAACTTGTTCAGGTTCAGTAAAATTGACATTCTGTGCTAGTATGTCAAACGCAGTACGTATCAGCCAAGGCTGAACAGCAGTGTCGAAAGACTTGATGTCGAGACCGACACCATATCTAACTTCATTCTCGTCTGCTAACGTACATTGAATTATGGATGGCAACCGCTTATACATATTGACTCCTATGGGCATAGGATAACCAATGCGCTGGTATGCCTGAATTAACGGGGAGGCGACCATGCCTTCAAGGATAACGTTCTCAAACGCTACTCCCCAGACGTGCCGGATCTTGGGCGCTTCAAACGTTCCAAGCTGTGTCCGTGTCCAAGCCAAGTTAGGTTTGTACCTGAAAGGTCGGGCTGTCTGTCCATTAATAGTTTCCAACCACCAATACAAAGAGGATACCGCTTTCGATATCGCTAGTACATGGTTGCCGGGATCTCCTTTCTTTCCAGTGTAACCCCATCCTGCGGATGAGCTTGGAATGAATGGCACTGACTTTAGGTCATGCCAGGAGATAGCGTCCACTTTAGTTTCAAGTTTAAAGTGGTCAGTGGTGTTATTTATCGCCGTTTGTAAGACTGAGTCGATCGGTCGTTCCACTATTAGGATGTCATATTTACAAATGTTGTAATAGTGACCTTCCAAAGTGTAAAAGGATCTGGTGTATTCACCAAACTCTATTACTGTGTCTGACTCCATCAATTTTGCTAGACATTCTTGTACGAATGGGTCTATGATCCATGGGTCTTTCCGTATCCTATGAGGCGCTACTCTCGTTAGGTAGGTAAGGGTGTTGTGAGTAGGACGATCCATTTCTAGATTTCGTCGAGCTCCAAACATATTCTTCTTTATTTTAGTTATTTTGTTTATCGTTGTAGGGGTTGTGTTCGCCCAACAATGTTAGCGTCGAAACTGAGTGAAGAAATCACACAAAAGACAGTAGAAAATAGGTTAGAGGACTTATTTTCTGTATATACTATTACAGAAATATATTAGTCAAATACAATGTGTTAACGGGTTTCAGAGATTTACCTTCCAAGGTCCGGATTACGGATCTAAATTTTTTTTAATAGAATAAACCTTATCATTGACCAAACAAAATAAAATAAACCACTGAGAAATAAGTTGGTTACAATTAAGTCACAATGACACATTCGAATTCAACAAAAACATTTTCAATATCTACCCTATATTACACAAATACCCAATAACTAACAATATTAATTAGACAATTAAAGTATAGGAAAAAGTCTTGCATAAATAAATAATATTTACCAACCTATAAAGCATTATTAATATACCAAGATAAATTCAAAATTGTTAAAGAATCTAGTATAATAGTTTTTAGTTATCAAGCACTGTTTCTGACATTTCGATTAAAATTTTTTTAATCTTTACAAATATTTTGTATAATAAAATAAATGTTATCTTTGTGTTATTGAAAGTAGTCATTTATGAACAAACTTGGAGGTGGTGAAACTCGATTCTAGTGTTTAGAAGCCGCCTTTGAAGCGGTCGAGTGAAATTCGCTGTTAGTGAATACCCTGGGTCAGAGACAAGACTTGAAAAAAATCCTGTTTAGAAAAGTATAATAGTCAATTATTAAGTCTCGTGACGAAACCGGTGATAACGATGTTTGGGACGTTGGTACCATTTATTTAGTGGCTCTACACTTGTTTTGAACGCATAACTTAAGTCTATAAAAGTCGAATTCTCGTCGTCTGCTCAATGCTTTTGTGTATGTAAAATAAATAAGTACATTCCGAAAACAGTTATTGAGGGTCTAGCCATCAGTCATCACCTGGTGTATGTCGATACCTGGTTGGACAATCCGCCTACGTTGGATTGATATACCTCCTGACAGAGGCGCAGAGTCATAAATTTAAATGAAGCAAAATCAAAATATTTACACACCCATTCACTACTGAAGATTTTAGCATATTATTTTCCAGCTGATCTTTTAGTTATTAATTAATTATTTAGTATTGGTATTATATAATGTAAAAACAAAAATACATGTACAAATAAAACCACCCACCCTCTTTATTATATGAAGCGATCGCTTCAGTTCATGTATGAGATGTGTAAATAAAGTAATGAGATTAATTTTTTATAATTTTTTAATTAAATTAAAGTGATTATTTTACATTATCTCCTTCAAAGTAATTTCCCTAAGAATTCACACAACGCTGGAGTTGATGTTTCCATTGTTCATAGCAGTTCTGGAACTCGATTACTGGAATAGCTTTCAGTAGGTCAATCACAGGTATTTTAATATTTTCTAGTGTCCCAAAATGTTATCTTTTAAGGTGAATTTTTATTCTAGGAAAAATAAAAAAGTCACTAGGACTCAAGTCAGGTGATATTATAAAGTAAATATAGTATTATATAAGTAAGTATTATAAGTAGGAATATTAATTATGGTGGCCAAAATTGGTTAATTGAAATGGTTGTGTGACAAGTGCAGTGTCGTCATGATGCAGCACCCAGGTGTTTTTGGTGTTTGGTCTCACCCGAATGACCCTTTTTCGAAGTCTTTCAAAAACTTCTTTATAAAAATGTTGGTTGACTATTTGGCCTTGAGGTACAAACTCCTTGTGAACTATTCCCTGGCTATCAATGAAGCAAATCAGCATCGTTTTTATTTTCGACTTACTCATTCTTCCTTTTTTTTGCCTCGGTAAAGCTAATGTGTGCCATTCTTAGCTATGGCGCTTAGGTTGTACCCGAATATTCAAAACTCGTCTCCAGTAATTACACGTTTAAAAAAAGAATGGTCATTTTCAATCTGCTCCAAGAAATCGAGACACCGTATCTTCTGTTGTCCTTTTAGACTTGTGATCAAATTTTCGGAACCGTCTTTCCGCAGATTTTTCTCATCTCTAAATCAATGGTCAAAATTTGATGAACGGTGGTGTATTTTGTGAACATTTCTACCTAATAGTATTATTATTATTTCTTAAAACTGCATACGTAAAATTCTTGTACGGCATTAATTCATTTCCCTTTTCAGTTTTAAAACTTTCCATTATAACAAAAATTAAAATTAAAAATTGTGGACACGTGGCAATAAGTTGAACGTTGCAGTTGTACTAGGTCGCATGAAACCTATACTATAATATCTTTATTCATCGTTATCGATATTGTTATTTGTCGTTGTAGATTAGATTAATACTTTCCTACAATTTAATGCAGTACTTATCTAATGTGTAGATACTTTATGATTGTTTTTTTTAAAGTTTAAGAAACCCTGGTTTTTTACGATCGTCCAATATTCCATGTTCAAAACAACCGTACCAATTTTCCGACAATCCTAATATTCAATGTAGGGTTGTGTGAAAACAAAAGTATAAATAATAATAAATTATTGAAATGCTTGTAGCTCTTAACTTCGCGAAGTTACTAAGCAACTCGAATAATAGTTTTATTTAAAACCATTATTAACATCTTACAGTTAAATATTTCTTTAGATTAATTCAAAGTCTTATAAAATAATCTGATGTTTCACAACAGAAACTGTATTTTACAGTGATTCGGATAGATATCGATCTATTACCGAACACAAGATAGTTTTTAATAGCCGAAATACATACCATTGTATTTATTTAATTCAGTATAATATATAATATATTAATAGGTCAAATTGTTAAAATCACAAAACGGCAATTTCATATTTAAAGCAACGAGTTTTTACTATAAACAGAATATGTACAAGACATCCAATATGAAGAAATCGTAAGTCTGAATAATATATACAAAATATAAGTAGCCTACCTATGTTAAATTTCAAAAATCGACGAATAGTAGTCAATAAAATCATAAAAATAGTTAATAATTTTCAGTTTAATCAAGTTTAACTGTGATTTTAATAGCATAACCATCACTATTTTTAAAGCTACTTATTCCTAAAATAATTTTTTTTTTGCAAATGCTCAATTAGGAAAATCTGTCGTTGTTTAGGTATCTTCGTGGGTTTTTTTTTTATTATTTTATTTTTCTATTTTCAGTTCATTATTTAATCTTTTCTTCGAATTAATTTTAAACCATTATAATTTATCATCCACTTGATATATTCTATCTGAAAGCTCAAACGTCAATCATTTTTTTATTGGTAAATTATATTTCATTCACTATCATCAACTATGAATTGATTTGTTAACATTATCGTCAGGATAGGAGTATAAAAAAATGATCACGAATAATTTTTTTAAATTACTATTAAATTCACACCCGTCTCGTAACGCTCTAAAATCAATGCACTATCTAAATATTTATTATAATTAGTTATTACGTTTTAATAACAAATAATAATTGGTAGATTTTCAAAAACATACCTCAGAGTTCATGTTTAATTATTTTAAGATTCGTCATTAATTCATTATCATCATTGTTTATACAACAGAGTGTGGCAAAGCTGACTAACTAGTTTAATAGGATCATTAAGATAAGATAAGTATAGGCCTTTATAAGTGATCTATTTTTAATTCCCCGGTTATGCCGTTTTTAATCGTAATCATGGCTGGACATCGGACGTCGAATTTTTATCATTCTCGCGTATTACGAAAATAACCATTCTGTAATTGCTACACAAAGGGATTAGTATTCCACGTGCCGAATTTGTTCTTTTGCTAACACAATAAAATTTTGGATTCGGTAATTAGGAGAAACTATATATATTCTAAGTAGTAAGTAGACATGGGTACAAAGCATCTTGAACGGTTAGATTAGGTGTCAAGCTTCAAGCACGTGGTTGCTTTGAAAATCTGAGATTGTTTTTTAAAGAGAATTATTTATTAATATTTGTTATTCCATCCATATAAATTAATATTTATCAAAGGATTAAGTGTTACCAGCTATAGGAACCGCAAAAATCTCTTAGCAAATCCTTCTTATAACATTTGTCTATGGTGATGAGGCCTATTTTCATCTTTCTAGGACTGTAAATAAACAAAATGTTCGATAAATGTTCCGTACTAAAAATAACTCATGACAACTGCTATGCCCCAATTTGGGGTGATTAGGCCGTACTTCTTTGTGCAAAAGAACAGGACCATTACTGTAATTTCCAATCGTTATGTTGTGATGTTGAAAACTTATCTAAAGTGGCTACCTTAAGGGTTAAGTTTTTAGAAATCACTCCCAAACTATAAAAGACAAAGAGAAAATCACAGAAGAAATCGTGTCCATACCATTGAAAACGTTTTAAAAATCATTCGTGAACTTCAGAGATCATCTATAACACTAATGATGCTGATAACCGCCATTTTTAATGATATAATTTTCTAAACATATGATTTCCTATTAATTTTGATTGAAAAAAAAAATATATTTTTCTCTAAATTTTACAATTCGTTTTTTACAGCCCCTCAAAACTTGTCAGTTGGCGGTCGCCACACCTGTATATTTTAAATTTCAGCAATGTTTTTGTGATATTTTTTTCCTAAAGCTAAATCAATAAAACTATGATTTATACTTTAGTTTAATTGTTATTGTATTAGTTGATATATTATGTCAAAAATCATATGAACAGACTATCAAAGAGTTTTAATACAATAATTGAAATAATAAAATTATTCTTTGTGATTTTATTATCTTATTGTTAATTTGTTCTTATTGAGGATGTTTCTCAAAAAAAAAAAAAAAAAAAAAATATACAATATCTAAAATTTTATGTATTCATTCTTTCAAAATCTCAAACGTATTATTAATTAAAAAATAAAATGCATGGCTTAAAAATAAGTTACCATTATTACATATGCACCTAAAACTTAAGATATTCACAATTTTTTTAGAAGGCAGTTTTTTTATTTAATAACGTGCTTTCTAGTTACATTGGAAGAACAGTTTGGGTTTGAAGAACCTTGTTTGTAGTTTGGTTTTAACGTGTAAAATGATCTTGTTTTTATCAAAAATATTACATTTGCTTTTAATTTTTATCATTTTACTTTAAATTTCAGAGAACAAACTCACCAATTTATTTTAATGGATTTCGAATTTACAAATATCTACAAAACCAGTATTGTTTTAATATCCGGTGCAATTTCAAATAGCTTTTGTCATTCTAAGACTGTTAAATTGGAGGGAAAACCTCTTTTACTACCCGTAAATCAGAATGTTAGACAACTGAGTAATCGAGAAATAAGGAAAGCAATTTCAGTCATAAAGATGTATTTAAAACAAGAGTTACAAATTGCAGTGTTAAGGCAATTGCATAACAGCATAAACACCAGAACAAATAATTTAAATGCTGAATTCATTAAACGTTATCTAGCATATAACAAAAAAATAACAATAATCGTATTATGGAACGGTTCTACAGATATGGCTATTTTAAAGAGATTAAAAATTAATAACTATAATCTATTAAATATGACATGTTTTGATGTATCAAATGATCAACATTTTTATATACAATTAATTAACATGATAAATATGAAGATCATATACCAATACAGTTTAGGAATGTATAATAAGCAAGGACGGATGTTAAGTCTAGTTGAAACACATTCATTGATATGTTCAAAACAACACGAAGGAATGTACCCCCACGATCCTTGCTACGACCTAGAATTAACGAAATGTATTTTTAACAAAATGGTTAAACAATTTCAGTATAAGAATCTAGTTAAACATTTTTAAATAAATAATATGATAATTATTATACCTTGTTGTTATGATAATGTTGCGATCAAAATAATTAAATAAACTGAAATATTGACACATATAATTTACGTATATATATATAAATGTAGACTTTATTATCTTTGTATTATGTATTTCAAAGGCCATATAAACAGTGCTCTATTTTTCCCTATTAACTATTATTCACTATAATACTCATCAAAAAGTAAGAATTTTTTCCTCTTTGTAATGGAAAGACTGTTTTTTCTTGTTTGTATAATAAAAATTACAACCGATTTCAAGTCTAGTGTAAAGTAAAAAAAAAAAACAAAGAAATAATTGTATAATATTGATAAAGTAATTTTTTTTTTTGTGAGGGGGTGAAAAATTTTATGTTTCTCCTGGCGACAATATTTCTATTAATAATATTATCATTTAAAATAAATTAATCTTAACATTAATATTAAATTTAAAAAAAATAGCTACAACTTGTTATTTTCCATTTTAATATCCTGTATTCCGTAAACATTTAAAATTTAAACTTCAAACACTCATAATACTTTTTGTTGGAATTAAGATCGAATTGTTTTTTTAATTCTTATGAATAAAACTTATGTAAAGCCTTGTATTCAATTTTCAAATTTGTAATCGAAATGAGAACGCTTCTGTCATGTTAGAGATTCACAAATGATTATTTTTATTTATTTTATTTTATTTTATTTTACAATACGGGACGAACCCTTTAATAAATGAATATAATAGTATAATAATATAAGTTTTAATAGTTTATGGAAACGTGGTTTAATATCAGAGAGAGAATGAAGGGTCAGTGTTGGCAATGCACATAAGACGGATGATCGGTGAGTTAAGATAGTAGTTTGAGGAAGAGAAAGGTATATGAAATGGAACAGATGATTGTGTAAGGCGAGAGGGGACATTAAATGAGACACGGGATAATGATTCAGGACTGTCAATTTTAGATGAAAGAAGATCGAATAGAAACGTCAAGTTTGCTGAATGACGACGATCGGAGAAGCTGTCTAAGGAAAAGAGGCGTTGGATTGGCGTGTAATCGTGAGGTGGACAGACTATCTTTAGTTTGTAAGCAGCTTGACGGAGGAATTTTCTTTGAACCCTTTCTATCATGCTACGTGCGGAAGCGGTGGACGGGCCCCAGAGGACGGAACCATACTCAAAGATGGGACGGACTAGGGAGCAGAAAAGAGTTTTTAGAGTGGAGAGTAAGTGGAAGTCTGAAGAGACACGGTTTATGAAACCTAGCAGTTTAAGAGCCTTACAACATATAATCTGAATATGCATATTAGGGCACAGGTTCCGTGTGAAAGTAAATCCTAAATCCTTTACATAGTTATTACAGGTTGTTAAGGCGGTATTGTTTACGGAGTAAATATGCTCGATTACAGCATTAATACGACTAAAAGTCATTACTGAACATTTAGCTATATTAAGAGCTAGCCCCAAAGATTCACCCCACGCAACTAATCGCTGAAGGTCGTTTTGAAGAAGATGACAGTCAGAGATGGATTTTATACGGAAAAAGATTTTCATATCATCAGCAAAGATAAGAAGTTGGGCATGCTGGAGGACGGAGTCTGCTGAGTTTACGAATAAAGCAAACAGAAGTGGAGAAAGAACAGCACCTTGTGGAACACCTGAGGAGGGGGTAAAGCGGTCCGAAGAGGTGGAATCAACAGTTACCCATTGGATCCTATTTGTAATGTATAAGCGAAACCAGGAAAGTAGTGGTTCGCCGATTCCTATAGAGTCTAGAGTCAACATAAGATGATTATGATCAACATGATCGAAAGCCTTGGTGAAATCTGTGTAGATTACATTTACTTGGCAGTTATCGCGAAAAGAATCATATATATATGAATGTAGACTAAGGTTACAAGTAATAGTTGATCTACCAGGACGGAAGCCATGCTGCTCATCAATTAGGATATGATTCAAGGGAGAACGAATCGAATTAAGAACAAGTGATTCAAATATTATGGATAAAATGAGGGAGAATAGTTATGGGACGATAGTTTGAAACATCAGTTGAACTACCAGACTTAAGTATGGGTCAATAGAGCCAAGATTAAGTGCGGATGGAAAAATACCTGAGTCAATAGAACGCCTAAACAATAACCATAACAGTTCTGCAAGAACAGATCGAAGTTTGTACAAGAAATCACTCTGGATACCATCAGGACCAACAGACTTAATATTGCGAAGGGAACGAAAGCATTGTAGACGTCACTGATCGAAAAATAGACATTAGACGGGAGCGGAAAGAGGCAGATAGGATGTAATGTTTGGGATGGAGTCGGTGAAGGCTGGGTGAACACGGAGGAAAAATATGCAGCAAAAAGGTTAGCAGTATCGGGAAGAGATGTACTTTGTTTACCATGTAGTGAAACACATGAAGATATAGATTGAGAAGAGTGGTTTTTTCTAATAAAACTCCAAAAGTATTGTGGGTTGTGTAATAGGGAGGATTCGGTACGTGAGACAAAATTGCGGTAGCATTGTTTGGAGATGAATTTAAATTTAGCGCGAAGAAGTGAAAAATGCTTGTAATCTGATAATAACTGGAATGACTTAAATTTGGCATGAGCGCGAGACTTAGCAAACACTAGTTCTTTGAGTTCCTTAGTGTACCAAAACGGGAAAGTGGAAGGACGAAAAGAGATTTTAGGAACAAAAGTTAAAATTGAATTATAGAGAGCATCAAGGAAGACAGACATGGAATCATCAAGGGAATATGACCGAAAGGTACTTTTCCAATTGAAATAGTTAAAGAAATTAGTGATCTGCATGTAATCAGCCTCACTAAAGTTATAAAATGATTTGAGGGAAGCAGATTGAGGAGCATGAATGGGGAGATTTATAGAGAGTGAGAAAGGTGGATGGTACGTGTCAGCAGGCACGGCAGGGTCAAGAGCATGTTTAACAGTTATGGAGTTAAGGTTAGAGAATATGAGATCGAGAAGAGAGTGGTGAGAATTTAATATGTAGTTATGTTGGAAGAATCCGTGAATGGCGATTCTTTCAGGAATGGCAGTATATTCAGAGATTGTTTGCGATAGGAAACATAGGCCATGTGCATCATTTGACCATGAAATAAATGGAAGATTATAATCACCAGTGATAAAACTATGGTTTGGGTAGTTTTGAACAATAAAATCAATTGTATTTAGATGAGTAGTATAAAGCTCAATGGGCGACGAAGGTGGTATATAAACACTGCAAATTATAATATTTAAGGAGTTATGAGAGAATCGGACAAATAATTGCTCAAAATTATTATAAGGTATAATAAGGGGGGAAGAATCTACAGTGAGTGTAAAAAGTATTCGTACACCTTATGTTTTTAAATAAATATGCATACATTTTTAGCCAAGATATTTTATTTTTCTGGATACACCAACACTCGCATATTATTCCCTTATTATTTTTAAACATACCACAAAAAAAAATACCATGGCAATAGTTTTACTTATCGAACAACACAAGACCAAACTACAATTATCAAAACAAACGCTCAATAAGTATTCGTACACTTCTATTTTAAGTTACAAAAATACTTGTTTATTTGCGATAATGTTATTATAAAACGATAAGATAAACGTAAAATGAAAAGACATCTTATTAGTAATGATTATTCTAGTTTAGTTCGCTTCAAAATATTGTTGAAATATAATCTATTACAAGATGGGTCAAAAAAAAAGTGAGACGAACAAAACTGAACGAGAACTGATTTTACGGTTGCATAATCAATGCCAATCATTACGCCAAATATCAAAAATTGTCAACAGATCTCATAGCACTGTAAAAGATGTGATAGATCGATTCAGTGAGCGTAAGTCACGAAAATAAACAACGACCTGGTCGGCCAAAAAAATTTTCAGACCACGATAAACGTATGATAATAAGGAAAGTCAAGCTGGATCCAAAAATTAGCGCTCCTAAATTAGCACAAGATCTTGAAAATTTTTCTGAAGTTTGTGTCAGTGCAAGTACAATTAGAAATTGTTTGGAAAACGATAATTTCCATAGTCGGATAGCTCGTCGAAAATATTTTGTGAATAAAAAAAATTAACAAAAGAGACTTGTTTTTGCAAGAGACAACTTAAATCGCCCTGATAACTTTTGGAACAAAGTTATATTTACAGATGAAATTAAATTTAATATTTTTGGCTCGGATGGAAGACGTTTTGTATGGAGAAAAGCGAATGCAGAAATGGAACTAAAGAATTTACAGCCTACAGTTAAATACGGAGGAGGTTCTATAATGGTTTGGGGCTGTATGAGTGCTCAGGGTGTCGGAAACTTGCACTTTATTGATGGCATTATGAATCAAGATATTTATTTAAATATTTTGAAGACACATCTTAATACTAGTGCTGAAAAAATGGGTATCAAAGACGATTTTGTGTTTACACAGGATAATGATCCCAAACATACTGCAAAAAAAGCAGTGGCGTGTCTAGGAATTTAAAACGGTGGGTCAGAGACATTTTGTAAAGGCCATCCTTTATTAGAGGTCACGCAACTTTTTTAAAAGCAAGTTATATTTATTTAAACAAAAATGTCCTCATACCTCTTTAACTCGAATCATTACTTAGTGCTTTAAATAAAAAATATGTTATACCTACTCATACATGTTTTTTTGTGAAAAACAATATAAATAAATGATACAAAAGGTTATCAATTTTAAAATGTAAATAATTCTACATCTTCTATAATTCTAACTACCTTAAAATGGTAATTATTTAAAGACCTTCATAATAAATTATGAAATTTTTAAAACCATTAATAATATATTAAAGCATTAACTACTGGTAACACTTTTTTTTTAAAGAAATAACAGTTGAACAAATAAATCGGTACCTTTATTTTCTTCTATAGAATACGTTTTTTTACAAATTTTAATTCAGAGCATCTAAAAAGTTTTTCTTCTTTTCTTCATTTTGGCAAATGTTTCAATAACATTGTTGTAATCCATATCTTCAGCAACATTTCTTTCTATGCTTAAAACCGCCAAGTTAGACAACCTATCCTCAGCAATTGTAGAACGGAGGTATGTTTTTATAAGCTTCAACCTACTAAATGACCTTTCTGCAGTTGCACTACTTATAGGCAGAGTATAATATATTTTATACAATGTTGATAAATTTGGATATGAAGAAATCATATCATTTTCTATCATGAATTTTAACATATTGTTGTCAAATACTTTTTTATTTTTTATTTCTGCAATTAATTGGTTATAAATAGAACAAAACGACTTGTACTCCAAAATAAGATTTTCTTGTTCAACATCTATTTGATAAAATGTAGAAAGTTCTATAAGGGGTTCAACTAAAATTTCATTACTGGGTCTACCTTCAAAAGATTTTTTTGGATCAAGGATTTCAAATTTTCTTACAATACTAGAAAAATCTTCAAAGCGATATTTTAAAACATTGGTAAATGCATCTAAAATGACAAAATAAGTATTGATCCTAAATCGCTCATCAACTGAACTTATTGACTGAACTTCTGTACTTTCACCAAAATTGGTTTTTATTTTTTTATATCTAGGTTCATCAAACTGCTTTCTACCGTCAAATCCATTGCAAAACACTATTGCCTTTTCTTTAACTTCCATGAATACTTCAATTGTTCTCATAGAGTCAATATCAGTAAAACAAGCTTGAATCATGCTATGAGCTGTTAATAGATTAATTGAAGAGTTCTGTAAATAATTTGATAATATGTATACTTTGTCTAAAATTGTTCTCCACATAATTAAAAAAAAACTGAATTTAAAATTTATTATATGTAAAAGTAAACCCTGAGCTTCAGAAACAGTTTTTTGTTTTGTATTAGGAATTTCTCCTTTGCTAATTTTCTTTAATGTTTTAACAATTGCAGGTAAACTAAAATAAACTGCATCTACAGCACGTTTATGACTAGCCCACCTTGTCTCTGAAAGTTTTTTCAATGTCAAAACAATACCTTCTACTTGTTTTTTTTGTTCTTCTTCCAAAATATGCAATCTAGGCAAACTGCTAGTTAAAAAAGTATACAATGATTCTAAAGTACCAAAGAAGGAAACTGCATCGATGGAAGATTTGATAGAATCAATTAAAACTAAATTTAGATTGTGGGCACAGCAATGAATGTACAAAGAAAGGGGTGATAATTCTTTGACTTTTGATTGTAGACCAGAATAACGGCCAGACATTGTACTAGCACCATCATACGACTGACCTCTACACATAGAAAAATCTAAATCAAATTTTTTTAAACATTTTTTAAGATCATCAAAAAAGTTATCTGCAGAAGCCCCTGGTAACTCTTCAAAACACAAAAAATGTTCTCTAATTATTCCACCTTGATCCACAAATCGTATACTTAAGGAAAATTGATCATCTCGACTGATATCAATAGTTGAATCAATTATGATAGAAAAATATTTTGCTATCTTTACTTCTTTCAATATTAACTGTAACGTTTCTTGAGCCATAGCTTCAATTATATCATTTTGAATTAAATTACTTAGGTAAGTTTGGTTTCTTTTTGACTCTAATAGATGTTTACATAATACTGCATCATACTTTGCTATAAGCTTAACAAGTTCTAAAAACAGTCCATTATTTGATTTTCCATCATTCAATTTTTCTTTATGTCCTCTAAATGGGAGACCATTTTTTGCAAGAAATAGGGATACATCAATTAGACGTTTTAAAACATTACGATTATGTTCTTTTTCAGACTTTTCTGCTCGCATTAAGTTATGTATAATTGTATTATCATTTTGTAATCGTGCTTTTAAAACTAAATATTCTTTTACAGTATTTGTATGATCACTAGATGTCTCATGTTCGATAATTTTTTCTAGTCCTTTACGAAAATTATTCACTCCTTCGGCAGGGTCAGACCAATTAGAATTATGTTTTGATAATGTGCGAAATAAAAAACAATAAAAGCAGTACATTTTGTTACTTTTAGGAGAAAATACTAGCCAATTTCTTTTGAAATGGAAGCCGGATCTTGATTTAATATCATACCAGTCTGGATTAAAACAGTTACCTTTTTCATTTTTTGGAAATTTGAATTTTTTTTCAATTCCTGGCTGACAAGGACCTACTTCAATAAGAGCTCTAATTAATGCCTTCGACAACGTAATATTTTTGAATAAATATGGATCTGAAGGGAAATCTTGGCATTTATCAATCAAAAATGAAAAGACTATGTCCAGTGATTTTTTATTAGTATCTGGTTGTACTGAAGTACCTGATAAAGAAATTTTTTTTATATATATTTTTTTTATAGTTATTTTAATAAAACAATTTAATTTACCTTCAAAATCATTATTTGTATATTTATTTAAAATTGGACTATTATTAAGAACATAATCTTTTTCTTCATATGAATTATATTCAACATTTGTGATTGTTGGCTGTGGCAGAACTAAAAAAAAAATAATTTAGGTAAATAAAAATTTAAAATACACATTAAAATATTACAATTTTAATGCAGAATATTAAAATTACACTTTTATTATTTTAATAAAACAATTTAGTTTACTTTCAAAATCATTATTTCCATTTTCATCAACATTTGTTGATATAACAGCTGTACTATTATTCGGGTTAATAAGCAATGGACCATTATTAAGAACATAATCTTTTTCTCCAGATGAACTATTTTCAACATTTGTGATTGTTGGCTGTGGCAGAACTAAAAGAAAATTATTTAAGTAAATAAAAATTTAAATACACATTAAAATTTACTATTCTAATTTGTATTTTTATTATTTTAATTAAACAATTTGAATGCAGTAATTTTTTTGAAAATTGTTATTTATATACTAATAAAGTTGTAACTAAGTGCAAATAATTATGCATTTGCAATTTTTTTCTTTAAACTTAATATAAAGTATCTGGGTAGCATGAAATAAATTTTTTAACTTTTAAAATATAAAGATAAAAATATGTACCTATACTCTATAGGTATGTCAAATATGGCATCAATTTGCATACTCTGAATTATTTTCCTTTCAAAGCATATTTACTTCTATTTACACCTATCTACTACATATTATTTACATGATATTTAACATTGAACCATGTTTTTTTTCACAATAGGTAGCTATAGTATTTTAAAAAATTGTATTAATTAAGTTTATAGAAACAAAAATTGTTTATGATAAGAAAAGGTTACAATAAGGGCTATAATAATTTTTTGCAATTAAGCTATAATTATTAATTTTTAATAAATACTCCTACTTAAGTTTAAATTATTTTATAAATTATTATTTTAATATTTTAGAACAGAAATGTCTTATACTTATTTTGTTTTTAATAGTTTAAATTTATAAAAATTGAAGCAAAATAAAGTAAACATTTTTAATGCATTAAAATCCGCCCTTCAGTAATAAATGTATGCTGATTGCTGTGTATAATAAATTGCGTTTTTTCCAATTGATTTACAAATAAGTTACTCTACATACCTTTTTTAAAAGATAAGTGATTAGTAATATTTATATATTTTATAATGTGAATAATAAATAATTAATATTTATTGGTAGGTACTAAAACCTTAATTCTTACCTTGTAATATAGAAGGTGTATGTGTATTTATAAAAGATAAAATACTAGTATTTCCTTTAACCATTTTTTCTTTTTCTTTTATTATTCTTCGAGCTCCACCAGATAGCCGTTTTTTTTTCATGTCAGATTGAATGGGTTTCATAATTAAAATTTAAAAAAATTGCGAAAAAACACAGACAAAACAACAGAATTAACAACAATATACAACGATTTTATAAAATCAACGCTTATAATATGCTCAATGTAAATACGAAAATTTTATTAGCACCCATAGTTATTATTATTATTTATTATCACACAATATTGAATATTGTTAGTATCTGCTCACTGCTGAAAATCTATAAACGTAGACACTCTCGAGGAGTGTTGATGCACATGTAATGTAAATATAGGAATTCCCAATACATTGTGTTCGGTTATTTATTATTAGAGACGTTATCATTTCATAACAAAGCGTCTTATACGAAATACGAATTACCGATTACGGTGTGCCACTGTACCACAGTCCACAATATTACCTAAAATAATATTATAATTTATATTTATACTATTATTATGCACTACATAATATTATTTACGAGTCGTAAAGCATAATATTATGACATTAATCCAGGAGGAATTAGATTACCTACTAGGTTTGGGATTTTTAATTTTGAGAGGCCAGTCGATTACTAATTCAAATGAGCGGAGGGTCAATTGACCTCCCAAACCTCCTACTAAACACGCCACTGAAAAAAAGTCAAGGCTTGGTTGTCTAAAAATGTACCAGAATACCTTGTTACACCACCACAGTCTCCAGACATAAATCCTATTGAGAACTTATGGGACCATTTGGATAAAAAAATTCGAGAGCACAATAATTCAAGCAAGGAAAGTCTAAAAATTGCTCTACAAGAGCAATGGAACAATATCACAACAGAAAGAACATCTAATCTGGTTGATTCAATTCCTAGAAGGCTGGAGGCTATAATAAAGTCCAGAGGCTATCCTACAAAATATTAATTATTTAATTTACTACTATAATAAGTTTTCTTTCTATAAAACTACTAGTTGACCCGGCCACGCGTTGCTGTGGCTAAAGTTTTTGTTATATTACATTACAGTAAACAATCTAAGAGGAACAATAAGAGAACATCAGTCACGGAGTCCACTATGCTTTTTCACACAGATGGTATTTGTAAAAAAATATGGTGATCTCCTTATTTGACTTTCTACTACTATAACCCTTTAGTACAATGAAATTATTTACTAACAAAGACGAAAATGTTGATGTTGGTATACAAATTCACTGGATTGAGATTTGAAGGGGAAGTACGTTGAACACAATTAATTAAAATGTTCTTATACTTGATATTAAGCAGAAATCAATAGGTACAAAATAAAAATTTATCAGATTTATTATTTCCATTTAATTTTATAACAAATATAAGTATATTACAGTATAATACAGTAAATAACATGTGACGCTTAAACTGAATGAGATAGGCAAGGCAGACAGTCTTAACCCTTTCAGGACCACACAGTGATTTAACCAAAATCAAAAAATTTTTTTTGACAATTCTACATATTAGAGTGTTTTAATAAATAAAAATGAAAAAATTTTTTGTTAAGTGGATAATTGGGACCAAAAAATACATGATGTCAAAACAGATCATTGAGCATTTAAATCTTTATTCATAATAAAATCAAAATAAACCATAAATAAAACTTAAATTTCAGACTTCCTGTATATCAAAACAATTTATAAAAAAACAACTTACAATAAAACAATTTATAAAAAACAACTTTTAAAAAACTCTAAATAACTTTTTTTTAACCCTTTATACATAAATAAAATCATAATAAAACATAAATAAAATTTCAGACTTCTTGTATATAACTTATTATAGACATATTGTATAATATAATAAAAATAATCATAAAAAAACAACTTATTTTGTAATAATAACATAGGTACCTAATTGCTTATGAGATCATATTTTCTTTTTATCACAATTTGGTGTGGAACAACCGAAAACAGTTTTTATTTTTATTTAGGCGTAAGTATATATCACATTTTATGCATTTCATACGTGAATAATTTGAACAATGCTTACATCTTTGTCTCTCATCTATGGGATTCGGCCAATGATCAACATTATCAAACCGAACGTCTTCACTTGGGCGGGCAGCAAAAAGTCTTCTTCTTTTAGTTGGTGGTGTAGGTGTTCTTAGTGATGGACGTCCTTTTTGTTTTTTTAACTTATCTTTACCTGCCCGCAAAAGCCCTTCAGCAATATCTGACTTAAATTGCAACATACTTTTATATTTAACAATATTTAATTGTTTACAGTGAAGCCTATACAATAACCATGCATTCACAGCACACATGTCCAACAGATGATGTACAATTCTCAAATAATAACGCTTTACTTTATTTTCTGTTCTATAGAGTTCTACTAACATGTCATGTAGATCTATTGCCCCCATGAAATTGTTATATTCTTTGATGCATGCTGGCCTTACAACAGAAACATATTTTTTACTTGATACACTCCACCTTTGTAAAATATCAGTTGGTTCAGCACCCATGTAATTAGATAACATGTGTACAAATTTATTATCAAACCACTTGCATCCAAAAATATTGTTTGTGGTGTCAACTTTATATTCATATGTTCCACGTCCTTTTACCTTCATATTTCCATCACTTGTAAACTTGCAGTTTCCTGTTCTGTTTGCCCTGACTGTTCCAATGCACTGTATTCCAGCAAAGTTTGAACGACATTGGAGAGCATAAGAATTAAACCAATTATCAAATGCTACCTTATGGTTTTCAAATTTAGGAACACAATCCAACAGTCTCATAACAATGTCACCACTTAAACCAAGACCCATATGTAATTCTTGAATTGTGCCTTTTCCCACATATATCTCAAAATCATGAACAATACCACTTTTTGATGCAATAGCAAACATTTTAATGCCCCATTTATGAGGCTTATTTTTGTTGTACTGTTTTAGTTTTGATCGACCTTTGAATGGTATTATAATTTCATCAATCGCACTATATTCTTCGATTTTAATTTTTTTAAAGTTATTTCTTACAGCCTCAATAAATGGGCGAACTTAAAATAATTTATCATGGTTAACATTATCCCTGGGCAAAATATTATCATTGTTGTTCAAGTGAAAATATGTGTGCAATTTATCGAATCTGTTGCGGGACATGGTATCAGAAACCATAGTAAATGTAGTTTGTCTTGACCAAAACATTCTGTAACTTGGCAGTTTTACAATGCTCATGTAAAAATGAATACCTATATACTGCTCCATTTCTGATATATTTGTATTAATACTAGATCCAGTTACTTGACATGAATAATAATTGGTTTGTTCAACAAAATTTTGAAATATATTGTCATCTACAAAAAACTTAAAATATTGAAGTGGAGATAGATTTTCTATAGGGGGGTCTGGTAATGAGGAAGTGCAAGTTGGGTATGATGTAGTCCAAGTGTTATTAGTCAAATTAAAGTCTCCTAAAGGAATATTACTCCAGTCATACTCGAGATCGTTATCGTTTTCATTTTCTTGTAAAAAGACTAGTTCTTGACGATCATGTGCATCTGGAAGTGGGTTATTAGGAGGTTGTATTTCTTGAATATCCTCTATTTCCTCTGTCATTAATTCAAGTACTTCATCTAAATTATCTACATTAACTTCATACCCTTCATCCAGCTCCTCAATGTCTGACAAATCACCAACTAATAAAAAGTTTGCAATTTCATCGTCAGTTAATCGTTTGTGACACATGTTGATGAACAACTGAAATTGAATACAAAAAAACTTTGTATAATAACGAAAAACATACATGATGCCAAACTAAATCAATGGGATTTTATGTATGTATAAAAAAAAAATTATTAATTACATATAAGCCCACTGATCTTATTTGGGATCATGATGTAATATCTAACACGTTTCGTTTCTAACGAATAATATCAAGGTTCCAATGCACAAATTATGTTAATCAATACACTTAGAATTCAAAAATATTTTTTTCAAAGCTCTAAAATAAGTAAAACTTACCGAACTTGATGTTCGAAAAATACGTTTTGATGAATCACATCGATCGATAGAAAATGATAACAATAACAACTATTATTGATAAAATATATCACGAGGCAACTGTAACAGTATGACCAATATAAGAAAATAACATTCCCTATCGAATGGCACAATCAAATATCATATTTGACACCTCGGTACTGTTGTGTGAAGGCTTTAAAAACATGATGACAAAATGAGTCACCAGCCCTCAAAGGGTGAAAGAATAGAAAGAACAGAATAAAGAATTTGAAGATGCACATGACAATAATGATGATGATATCGAAAATGTACCAGGTCTATCGACTCAAACGAGTAGATCAAAGAAGGTAATTCGTGATTGAAAATTCGAAAAAAATAATTTTGTTGCTTCTGATATTACTTGGAAAAGTTTTCTACCAAATCCACCTATTGAAAATTATATGCCTTTCCAATATTTTAAATTATTTTTCTCGGATGTAATGTTTGATCTAATTCACGTGGAATCCTACAAATATGCCATGCAAAAAAAAAACAATTCTTTTCCTAATATTTCATATTTAGAAATAAGACAATATATCGGAATTTTAATATACATGGGGGTTGTGAAAATGCCTGCGTCTAGAGTTTTTATTGGTCAAATAATTGCCGACGTAATGAGCAAAAATAGATTTTACACCATTTCACGATATTTCCATGTAGAAAATAATGCTGTTGCTAAGTCTCCAGATAGTATTGGGTATGATAAATTACATAAAGTACGTCCACTTTTAAATATTTTACAAAGTAGTATGCACAATACCCCACTTGAAGAAAGACATAGTGTAGACGTACAAATGATTACATTCAAAGGGCATTCTCATTTAAAACAATATATGTGTAATAAACCTCAAAAATGGGGATTCAAGGTTTTAACTAGAGCTGGGGCATCGGGAATTATGTATGACTTTGAAATTTACCAAGAAAAAGATACATACATTACTGCATATTGTACCAAAAATGGCACAACAATTTCTTGTTTATTTCACTCAATAATTATCCGATTTCATTACTTCATACATGTCCATATTCGGCACGAAAAACTAAACAAATTGTATCTAAGGTACTTCTATCTAGCGTTAAAATTGCGTACCATAGCTTATAAAAACCTAATAAAATGTTTGGTGCGTCAATTATCAGTTTATGTTTTGTACCAGGATTTTTTTTTCTAGATTCCAAAAAACGTAATTTTATGTTTTTAGCTATAATAGTTTGTAAGTTATGACGAACATTAACTATGTGCCATATATGGCACAACGCGCAATAATGGTACAGATAATTTGTACCATATTTGGCACTTCATGCACAAAATATATTGTTTTATTAATTTTTATTTTTATTATGTCAGAATGAAAATTTTTACGTAGAAGTATCAGAAATATAATATAATATAAAATATTAGAAAATATTAATTAAAATGTTAAAATTTATGTTACCTTAAAAAAAGTCAATTAATTATTTATATTTAAATTGTTTTCATGTTATTACTATATTGTTTTCTTTGTTGATATAGTTTGTTATTAATTATTACTAATAAAAAAAAAAAATTAATATTATTTTATATAAAAATGTTATACTTGACTACATTATTATTTTAATGCATAAAGTCCAAAGATGGCACATACGAGTACGTACTTTTAGTGCGCGTTGTGCCAATTTTGGCACATATTAAACTTAAGGCTTTTTTAAAGTTAATTATGGTCAAAATATTTTTTAAGCATTTTTCTATGTCATCTTGAACCCAAATCAATACATCTATTTTTTTTTGAAAAAAATAATTCATGTAGAAAGGGGTTAAGGAATTATGGATTAAGATTTTCTGGAGATATAGTTATGGCATTAGCTAGTGAATTACCGGAAGGAAAAAATTTTAAAATTTATTTCGATAATTGGTTTTCGTCACTTTAACTTGTTATAGCTTTAAAAAAAAACAAATATTTTGTATTGGTACTGTCAGACAAGATAGAATGGGGAAATGTAAACTTAAATCTGAAAAAGAACTGAAAAAAGGTCAAGGATCATTTGATTTTTATATTGAAACAAAAAATGATATTGCTTTAGTTCGTTGGCATGACCGGAAGTCTCTTAATTTTTTATCGACTTATACCAGTGTTGAACTATTGGGCACTTGTAAAAGATGGTGTATGTCAGAAAAAAAATTATTCATGTTCAAAGACCTCACCTCTGGTCATGATCTGGCCGACATGCTGTTGGAACTATACCGAATTGACATAAAATCAACGAAATGATACATGCATATTATATATAACTAACCAAAGATCAGGTTACTTTAATTTCAAACAAGTATTGCTGCAGCATTATGTGAAGCACAGAACACGCCAAATCGCAAAAGAGTACGACCGTCCACAGAAACCGAAACTATAGCTCCAATCACACCAAAACGTACGTATTTTACCCACTGAACTGAATATATGGAACGCGCATTGTGTATCTGTTGTAATATAAAAAGTGTACTACCTCTAGAGGTCGCTATATTGAGTCTGATAATTTTTTTCTAGTGATTTTTCATGGATAAGATTATTTTATTAGCCTATCTTCTACCAAATATCAGTAATATCACAATTATTCCGTGATAGGTAATTACCTCCTTTGCACGAATCACCGAAAACAAACTTTCAAGGCAATCTTGAGTTAAGCGTCTTATTAAAAGGTACTCAAAATTAAAATTTTCATGTAAATCTTGGATATAAATGTTTTAAACATATTATATTTGCAATCCATCCTGTGATGCACGGAAGTTGTTTATTAATTGCATTTTTTATTTCCAATTCATTAAAAAATTGTAGTGCTTCATTTAATAATTTCCAATGGATTGTATTTTCAAATAGAGGTTTGCGAAATACTTTGCATTCATCAAATGAGATGCTGTTAAACACATCAAAAAAATTATCTAACAGCTTGATAAATTTTAAAGTATAGACTGCTTTGGAACAAAGTTGATTATTTGATACAAGTGTTAAGATTGCAGAGCTTACAATGTGACTAAAAGTTTGTGCTGCCAAACATACACGCATTGGAGAAAATGGAGACAACTTGATGTGTATTTCTTTAAGCTTTGGGGCTAGTCTTGGCACTTTATCTTTATCAAGATTATAAAAAGCTACAAAATCCGTCCATGAGTATATTTCGTTTTGATGCTTGAAGTCATACTTTTTAAAATTATTTCTAACCAATTTTAAAGGGTGAGGTGTATCGTACATAAAGAATATTTTATTATTTTCATAAATTATCCATGGTTTATTTTTTGTCACGCTAAGTAGTTTTCTTAATTGTTGATTATTTGTTCCTTGATCGCAAATAATGACTTTTGGAAAAAGATTTATTGAATATATTTTGTCAATTGTACTTGATATAATAGTTTTAAGTTTTAATCCTGAAATAGGTCCATTTGAAAGAAAGTAACCAATTACTTATTTCCATGAATGTTTTATATCTTTTAACATTATAAGTAAGGCTTGATTACACTGTAAAATACTTTGTGAATCAATCAAATTTGCCAAATTGCCAAAATCTTCATAACCCGAAAACATATCGTTTTGGGAATTGTAGGATATAAATTGTTTTATTAATATTTCATCAAAAACTATTGACACAGCTCTATCTGATAGTGGTGAAGATGATAATTTAAATTTAAGCACTTCTAAAATGTATTCATTTATGCAACAAGCTACATTTAAATTTTGGAGCCATCGCCTAAGTGATCTTACTGTAGGAAAACATAAAAACTTTCTCATGAATGTATAGCCTTTAGGAGAGTTATAATATAAACTCAAAACAAATTTCTGGAAAAAATGAAAAAATAAATGAATTAAATAAATTTAATAATGATACTCCTAAGGACTTATTAGTTTTTGATTCAGAAATTTTAGCGGATATGTTGCACGAAAAATGAAAAAAATGAATCCAGCAAAAAATTGTAGTGCTCTATGTGCTATACAGGACAATCAAGAAAATTAATGTCATTAAAGAGTCGTGGATTCTTAATGGTTCTATCAAAGAATTTATATGAAATAATATATCAGGTACCTTATGGATAATGTATTTAAAAAACAAATAAATTAAATTAAAATATATACAACAAACTAATAACAATAAAATTACATACCTATCTATTATTTTCAGCTTGAAGACGCAATATGCAAGATATCTACCAAAATGCATAAAAATATATTATTTGAAATATTAGAATATTTGGGAACTAATAATTTAAAAATTATATCCATCGGTTGCAATGAACATGGACATTTCCTTGCAAAATCCATCATAACTTTTTATTTGCAATGTCGGATGCATTTTACATGTACAGTAGAAAATACAGCTAGAAAAAAAAAAAACAAAAAAATCTAGACAAGCATTCAAAATTATAATATATATAATAATGATGTACCTGACCAATAAAAAAGAATATTTTTAATTTTAATTTTATAATACTACATTTTACCTACACATTATAGTTTTATTTTTAGATAATTATTTATACTTACTTAATAATTGTTAGTTTTACATTAATTTAATAATTATACAAGAAGCATGTAAAAAAATGTTTATTTATTAGTTAATAAGTTATTGATATATTTTAATATTACTAATTTAATGTTTCATGACTTCTGGCTGAAAAAATATAAATATAAATATTAGTGAAATGTAAATAGAAGGTAGGTATTCCTATTCCATTATTTTAATTATAGAAAATAGTTCTTACCATTGACATAAACATATTGAAATATAATTTATAAAACTATTTATAAGTCAGGTTCAACATTTGGTAAGTTTTAATTTCAAAATCTTACATTATTTTATAAAGAAAAGCCTAAATCCTATATAAACCTCATGATTTTACGTGCAACAAAAAGGAAAAACAGGCCTCCGGGTGAATGGTGGCGCTACCTATCGCGCTCCCGCGGTACTATCAAACTGCCTTCCAAATTGGCATCCGGAATATTTACAAGTGGTATCACCTTATCTTCTCTACATCGTGTTCTGGCTCCATTTGAGACGTTTTAGGCGTTTCCAATATTTATCATTGCGTGGGCTATCTATATATGTTTAATCAATGATATAGGTACTTATTTTTAATATAAAGGTAAAATTTTTATTTAAATTGTTATGTAGGACCTATTCATGGATTGTTTGTCAACTGTGTAAATCCAACTGATGTATTTCTTCAAGTGTGTGGCCCTATTTTGGAAAATATTTGAGCACAGTGCAATTTGTATGCCACTCAACAAGGGAAATCTTTGAATTTAAGAATTGAAGAATTGAAAGCTTTTATTGGTATTAATTTTGTAATGGGTTATATAGATTACCACCCTGTAAAGATTATTGGTCAACAAGTAATGATTTAGGTGTAAAAATAATTTTTGATATTATTTTCTACAACTTCAGATGTGAGGTTAGGGAACTTAGGGGCCCACTAGTTAGATTTTACTAAAACTAGAGATAGATGTGAAGTATGCAGTAAAAAAAATATAGAATCAAAACCATTTACTAAATGTTCGACTTGCAATGTTTTTTTTTTGTTTAAATGTTAAGAAACCATGTTTTAATGAATACCACTCAAAATAATGTGACTATATTTAGTATTATAATTTTTTTTTTTTTTTAATATTATTATTATGTTATATGTTTTATTTACGTTTATAACTATGTTTTAAATTTTATAATAATTTAAATAATAAATATCTTATTATATAATAAATTATGAGTTATACATTTATAATATTGAACGGTAACCACTCCATATTCTAACTTGAGTCTACAATATTAAAAAATTGACCATTCATTTTTTGATACTATAATTATTTTCTTTTAGTTTGTATTTTTATTCATTTTTACATGGTCATTATATTTTTAATTAATTAATTAAATAAATTTAAGCTAATTATTACTTATTTACCATTGGATATAAGAAAATAGTTGTGTTGTAACGGACCATAGAGACTTTTAAGTACAGTCCTTAAATGACCAATGGGACTTATTTGTCCCTCTCCTTATAAATATATTAAAAAACCACTAATTTGAAATTTTATAATTTCTGATTTCATCAAAAAAATAATAATTTATAATGGCGCAAGAAAACAACAAATTTCTATCACCATTTAAGGTTGGTCTACAAAGGATTAATTCAACAATCCAAATTGATCTTTTACTTGTTGTGAAGTTTAAATTAATGTTATAAAACTTAATCAAATTATTATTCTTATTTTATTTATTTAATGCATGTTCAATTATCATTTTAATTATTAAAGTATCCAATTTCAACATCCATCAGGTAAGAAAATATATCTAAATATTTATACTTCAGTACGTTAAGCATGGAAGGAATATCACCATTAAAAGTAAAAATAATAAACGTTGACTCCGGTGTTCCAAGGAAGGTAAACATAATCTATATTAATAAATCTATATCTGCTATTCCGAATAAATCGTAATAATATATAAGTTTTAACAAATAATAGACGGAGAGGTAAAAGAACGTCAACATTCTTAACTTCATCGTTTATGTTTAATAAAACCTAACTATAACATCTAAAAAGTTAATATATTATTATAAGGTAAAGTTTCATCAATAGCTCTGGCCAAGCTTATTTTTGATTCATTACACCGCGGTGTCGTCGATTTGATCAGGAAAAGAAAAAGTTGGGTTACCCCCCGCGGTGTAGGACCGCGTCAACTTTTATCTCTACCTCCGCGTTGTTTGTATATAACTCTATGTTGTCGTCGAGACCAGATTTATGAATCTTTCATCCAGCTCAATGTCTTCAATTGTTTTGTGTGAATCTACTATACGTTGGTATCATCACTTGTAATTACCAATTTGTATTAATATTTATTTCATTTTGTAGAATAGTGTGATTTGAGTTGGTATAACCTCGTAGCCAGTTTTTCATTGTCCCGTTTGGATCCACAGGTTATAGAGTTTGTGTCATACCAGACGGCGATTAGTGTTCATATTGTTTTAGTCGTCATGTATCGTGAATTGTTCGTCACAACTACACTCACACAATCGTACGAGTACGGAGCCAACTGGTTCTTTTTATTGTATTATTTGTATACTTACAAGCTTCGGCTCGGTCGCGTGGGTAGAACCAATTTGTGTGTGGTGTAGTTGAGAAGGTAAAAGTCATTGTATTGCGAATTATGTTATTATATTGTTAGTTGTGCCACTGTAGGGCCAACTTTGTTGTTATTATTTTATTATTTTTCTATTATATGTCATATTGTTTATACACAACTGTTTATGTTTTTTTCTCCAGATCAGCTTAAATTTACAGTCCACTTAATTATATAATCGCCAACCGATCACTGTCTACAACTAACAGTGTCTGAGTAACGTACAAACAGCTATAATAAACAGAGTACAAACTCAAAATGAAGACCTTTCAAATAAGAAAGCCGATGTAAAATTGATTTATTTTTTAAAAGTATGGCGATATTTGTGAAGAAACTACCAGCCAGAGGTAAAACAAAAGCTAAATTACAAATTCTATCATTAGAATCAAACTGGAACATAAATATTGCGAGCCAACTGCGCAACACGCTCAAGTTTTGTTTCAAATGCCTTCTCAACAAAGTCATAACCTTATGTCACTTTTGAGTACACAGTCGCTATGTCTTAGTTCTTCGTCAGGTACTTCACAAGATTTGAACCATATGATATGTCAACAGCGTATGTTACTTTTTATAATAATTATGATATTAACTAATAATACACCTATATATAAAAATTATGTTGATGATTTTATTATTTGAATAAAAATACTAGGACTGATATTTATCAATAAATGGTTTTTAATATTTTAATAATTATACAAGGACGTAGTTACAAATACAATACGAGTTATTTCATAGAATATCCTATAGTGAGGGGTAGACCAAGTTATCCGAACGTTCAAAAGAGAAAGTGTTATAATATAATTAACGATTCGAATAATGCGAAATTAAGTAATTTTGGATAACTGTTGTGGCGTATTTACGGATTATACGGGGAAACGATAGGGACGAGAGATAAAATTCGTAAGTATGTTATTCGTAAGAATGTGGTTGATTGTTGGGGTGTTAGTGAGGATATTGATAATTGGGAGTGTTATAGGTGAGAATTATTTAAATATAAATGTATAAATATTAATAATATTATACTACTATAATATTGCTAGATTTTTCTATGACTCCTAGGTCTAACATTCTTTGTATTTCTTGATCCATCTTTGTGAGTTTTGATACAGGTATCAGATAAGGTTGTTGATATATTGGTTCTCTTTTGGTTACTCGAATGTGACATTGGTATTTTTTAATCTTCCCTGGATCAGGTGAAAATATATGTCTATATTTATTTATTAATTCGGCGAACTGTTTGTTTTTCTGATCACTGATGCTTTGATCTTCCTCTTCGTGGCAGTCAGTTATCCGAATTTTATGCATTTGTCCATCTTCAGCTATGTTTTTCGATCTAACTTTGGCAAATGAAGTTATATAAGTTTCTTTTTCAATGACCCATCTGATGTTTTGGTCGTTGAAATTGATTTGTGCGTTATATTTATTAAGTACGTCGGTTCCTATGATGCCTCTCTCGTTCAAATTCTCTACTTGAATAAAATTAGCATATATGTTAACATCCCCAATTTGACATCTGCAAAATATTTGTTTGGACACTTTACATATCTTTTTGCCTATAGCGTTGCTTATCTGTAGGTACTCCTGTTATAGGTAGCATCAGAATTCTACTGTTTTTTCTTAATATAGATGTAGTCAATTTTATAATATCATTTTTTATTTGTTCTTGATGACTCTCTGTAAACGGTACATTTTTGAAATGTGGATCAAGAAATGTACAGTGGACTAAAGTTTTACTATTAGAAATGTGACCCCAGCGGCGATCCTTTTCTTGCATACCAGAGAGTAATTTGTTTATGACGTTATTAACTCTAAGATCATAATTTTGCTTAATTAGTTCATCACATATATTTTTAAGTCCTTGTGATAGTACAATAATAATTGATGCAGTCATATGTTTATCCCCACTTATAGTTTTTGTTGCTTCTTCGAAAGGACGTAACACTACAGAAAGCTCTTTTGTTATTTTCCACTCATCAACTGTTAATCCTTCAAGAGCGTTGTCTAGAAGTCCAAGCGTTCCACGAGTAGAATCTTCAAGTTCAATAAAACGTTCGATCATGTACAATGTTGAATTCCACCGAGTACTGATATTCTGAAGTACTTTCTTTGGTACTTTTGCTTCAATATTAATTTGGTAATTATTAAATTTATTATTGGCTGATGTACTTCTACGGAAAAATGACACGGTTGTTTTTTTTTTTCTAGAAGATTAGATTCTAATACTAAGACACTTTGGACAATCAAATTTAACGTGTGGGCAAAACATCCCAAATGTTTTAATTGAAGTCAGGATAAAGCTCTTTTTATATTATAATATGAGTTGTCTGACACTGCTAAAATTATTCTGTCTTGTAAATTCCACTCTTTTAAGGTTGAATCTATTTTAGCACTTAAATTTAAACTTGTATGGTTTTCAGAGAACTCATGACAGCCCAATAAAACAGATCTTAGAATAAAATTTATCGTCAATGAAATGAAATATAATTGCAATATACCCAACTTGTATTATTTTTGAATGTCCAACAATCCGTAGTAATACAACCACTAACAACTTCAGACTTAACAAAATCCTTAATTTCATTCAAACATTTTTGATATAAAGCTGGTACGTGAACTTTTGATAATTATGCCGGTCTGGAATTTGATATGAAGGATTTAACTCATGGACCAAATTTTTGAAGCCTTCGTCTTCAACTATTTTAAAAGGTTGAAAATCTTTTATTATCATTTTTACAAGAGCTTGGTCAATTTTATTTTTCTTATTAATTGGAATTTTTCTTGTTGTGTATTCTGAAATGTTGGTTTGTATTTTTTTAGGAGTGTTTACTATTGGATTTTGAATTACAAATGTGTTATTAATATTATATGTTGTTGGAGTAAGATATTGAGAGGTTCAAGTTGAGGATAATTGATCAATTACCCTAATTGATGAAAAGAAATTTGGTCAGGATCATCAACTGTTTCTTCACTAACATTATTGGTCTACAGAAAATATGCTTTTATTATTTTTGAGTATACCTAATTTATTTTATTTAAAATTTTAAAATAAACATACCTGTCTTGTTGTATTTATTCGTATTCAATGATTAGTCGAATAATGCGATTTTAAATTTGTGACACTTGTTTTAAATGAATGTTTTTTTTTTTACAAATATTACATTTTGCAAATACAGTATTGTCAATAACGGTGAAATGAGCCCAAATATAATTTGTCTTACGATTCATTATTAAACAAATAAAATCTTAAATCAGTATAAACTATAAACACTTTAAACAATTAATAATGTAATGCATCAATTACGTTCTGTGATGTATTGTCAAGAAGAATGGACTTAGTTTTAGTATTTATATTATTTTATATAGGCATATAACTTATAAGTTTGTATAGGTAGTGTTGTTGTAACGTGTTATTTTTTGTCAAAAATGGAATATTATTGTTTTTTCTATATTTAACATACATAGCAGTATGCCTTTAATACATGTCTATAAACATGAAACATTTGTCATAGCTTGAATTAGTCTTTTCTAAATATGCACATTTAGAAAAATAGGCAAATTTGGGAAGGGGACATGGGTATAAACAATTAAAATATAAATTTAAATAATATGCAATGTAAAAGTGTATAATAATAATAAATTATAATTTTAAAATAAAAATGTTATGGTCTATTTCAGAGGTTCCCAACCCGTGGTACGCGTACCACTAGTGGTACGCGGAAGGCTCGTAGGTGGTACGCGAAGAAATTTTTTTATTACTATTTGCATTCAATATTATTTAGTTTAGTTTATTTGATATTAGCTAATTTTATAAAATTATTATTTTATCAAAATAAATTTAATGTCGATAACATGGGGTTTGTAATCGTAGCAATTTAGAATTTTAGATAATCTATTCTTATCGATAAAGCGCATTCTTATAGTTTTAAGTGTTTTAACGTTTGTGTTATTTATATTATATTTTATATAATATGGTATATTGATGACCTTGTGAAAAATAAACAACAACAAATATCACATTAATTTTATTTATTTAATTTTATTATTTTTTTTTATTAATTTGAAAATTGTAATTTAAAATTTAAATATTTAGATTTAACTAAAAATTATGATTTTTTTACTTTCATAAATATCAAATAATAAAAATGTAAAGAATTGAATGAATAATAAAAATATACGCTAAAAAAATTTGACTCCTAATTTAGTTTTAAAATTGAGGTGGTACGTGTATTGATTATAAAAGTGTCTGATGGCACTCGATGATAAAAAGGTTGGGAACCCCTGGTCTATTTAGTAGTGTTTTATTTAAATTTTTAATCTTTACACCACCCATCCGAAACACATTTTAAATTCAACACAAAATACTTAATACTATAACAATACTAAAACAATTTACCGATTTTTAAGTTACTTTCAAAATAAATGAGAGCACATTAATTAAAATACCTTTTTTTTGTTACTTTATTAGTAATTAGAATAGTCTTTATGAAATAGTCAACGTTTTTCTTTTTCATAATAACCAATCTGAAAATACTAATGAGAGAATTATCATGTTTGGTACCGACAACATGTTAAATTTATTGAGTCAACCTAAAGAATGGTATATGGATGGAACTTTTGGATTTGCGCCTAAACTTATCATACTAAAAGACTAGGAAATTATGTTTGTTTTTAATTAACATACTATTTATACATGACATATTTAATTTTAAACTTGTTACTCTTATTAACATTTTTTTATTGTTATTGTTATTTAACTATCAATATTTAATAATATTACCAAATATTGTGATTTATATTCATAACAAAGGTTGGAACATCGTATATTTTTTTTATTTAGTTACTTATTAAAATATAATGTCACATTATTTTACTAAAGAATTGAGTTATCATAATATTGTGTACTTAAATTATTTAAATTTTTTATCTGTATCATAATTCATAATTAAAATAAAACAAAATAGAAAATGTCGTAACTCTAAAAAAACTTTGTTTCTTATGAAGTAATTGTCCTAATACATACCTTCTTATTGTCCATAACTAATGATTATGTATTACATGTGTCTACTTACTAAACGACAAAATGTAAAACATATGAAGATATGATGTTATGAAACTTTTATATGATAAATTAAAATAAACATAAATGTATTTTTTTTTATTAGCATATTAATATCGACTATATCGATATTTTCGGAGCGCATTTAGGTTATAAAAAAAGATATACCGCGACGCAAAAAGGCTATGACCCTTTTTGAGGGACGCAACTCGCCCACTGATCATAATTTCGGACGCAAGTAGTATGCATTATACATTGATGTTACTTGCTTTAAAAAGCCGTGGTGCTAAAAGGGTTTTTAAAAAACTCGGATGAAACTATTTCATGTTTTCCAGTCTTAAAAGATAAATTAAAAACGTATCTTCGAAACAGTACGTCAGAGGTTAGTAATTATAATAGTTGTTCGCATGTGCTTAATAAAATACATTTTCATAATATCTTACAAGTTAAATGTTTTAGTTTTGTTTTTAGAAAAGACTTCATGAACTGGCAATGTTTGTATACACTAAACACTTGGTCACGTTTATAGCTGTAATTGATATACGTGGCGTCATGGCCAATATTCCAGTCGTGAAATACTGAAATAATGAAATAGAACATAGATACCGACGAAACAATTATTTAGTAAATAATATTTGTTGCGAACCTAGTAGTGAGTGATTTCTGAAAAATAATGATGAATACGTATATAATTGCTGCGAGCGTGCGTCATCGAGAACTGATTCGCTATCGTACGTCTAGACCATCTAATTATCGTCGTATAATGCTCTAATGACAACAGAAAGTACATTGTTTCTTCGTAGTATTGCGGGCACTCGGCACATACAAGATAAGCAGTAGACAACTATAAATAATATGATAAACTATAACACGGGCAAGAAAAACACGCAATCCGCTTTATATTGGAGTTGATGTGCACATAACCCATTAAACTCTTTTCACTTTTCAGCGAATTATTTTTGACGTCGCCGTCGCGCGACAGCATTATAATTTATTTTTACTCTCACTCGTTTATTATATTCCCATTTCCCATTAGCTGTTTATAATGTTTGTCGATGATTATAGTAAATTCAAAGCAACAATCGTCTTTTTGTTTTCCTTCGACATTGTAATTTGTAATTGTTCATCGAATTATTCGTAGTACCTATATATATATATATAATATATTGGTTAAATATTTTTTGGATGTACACTTCATTAAAAACCCACGAGCCGCCAGACGGGACTTGTATTTTTAATTTGAAAAACAAAATTATTGGTTACAAATCATTAAATGCCATGTAAGGCGCGGGGCCCTGGGCAACCCTAGCGGCAGCGCTTAAGACACAGTTTTTTTTAGAACCTTTTTATGGATTTTTATTGAAGTATAACCAAATTTTAGAAGTACCCATTTGAGCGCACTACCAGCAGCAACATAATTAAAAATGTCAAAACAAACTGCATAAGTACAACTAGTTGATGATAACATTTTGCGCGAAAAATTATTTAAGTTAATTGTATTATTCTATACAAAAAAATCTAATAAATACCAAAATAAAAAATTCAAAATCACTAATAAACCAAATCTTGATACATTTTTCTTTTCAGCGCTAATATAGATATTGCCTTTATTTTTTTCCACATATATATAGCCTGAATTTATTACCAAGATAATTTTTTATTCATTTTTGATATTAAATATAATCTAATAAATAAATCACTTTACAAATCGTGCTTATTTACAATAGCTATATCTATAATATTTGTAAATGGTTATAAGAACAACTTATGTTGAACCTTATAAATGTTAAAGTTCGTTAACCATGAGAAAAATTTTTTTTATCGATATTATAGAGAGTAAAAAAATTATAAGAGTAATAAATATCTAATTCCGTCAAAATGTAAACTTCACATACTAATAAAAAGCTTTTGTGAAACTATGCCGAACTTTTTTTTAATTCCAGATATAAAAACTTATCAGGAATCATATATCAATTTTTTAAATTTTAGATAAAAATATTAAAAATGTAATGAATATTTAACTACAAGCTAATATACAAATTTTCGCGATTTTTACAAAATCTCTAATTGTAAACTATCTTTAAATATTTCAATGAATTGACGTTTAACTTTTGTTTTCTATATGAGTTGAAATTTTAATAGGTAAACTTAAAGTCTATAATAATAGTACAAAAAAAGTCAAAATATATTTTAAAAATTACATCATATTGTATAAAAATGCTAAGGTAAAAATTTGAAATATGTACCTACAATTCGACTTGTTCATTGTTGAATTAAAACAAATAAATCTTAAAATTTATGATGGCGATGGTCAGCGACCGCCGTTTTTCTTCAATTTTTAAATTCTAAGTAGAGTAATGAATGTATTGGTTTTATAATAAAACATATTTATTTTTGTTTTTGTATATGTGTATATGATAACTAGTCGATCAAATGCTTCGATGTTCAACTTCGAGGGTGGTTTTGAATAGGAAATTAAATCTATATTATACTCTACAGAGGTCAAGATTAAAAATTCCTAGTATAGTATTTTATAATCCGACAAACAAAAAAAAAAAAAAAAATTAAGGAAAATGGGAAGTTTTATAAAAATCCTATTTTTAACAAAATGTATTTTTATTTTTGTGTAACTCGAAAACGGATAACTGTAGATACTTGAAATATTTACTAAATATTTAAATTATTATTTTCTTATTGAGATAAAATATTCTTACTGTTTATATTCTATAAACTATTGGGTAGAAATGCTTAAAAATTTAATACAAAGCTTCTCGTAAGCAGTTCATTTCTCAATTACAAAATATTAAAACCTGTAATCACAGTATTTTTCTATAAGCGTTTAAAGTTAGAATTTTGACAAAATTATTAACATTTGCGAAAATTAGTTAATTATTTTATAATAAAAAATAAAAATAGATACCTAAGATTTAAAAATTCTGTATAAAGTTCCTTATTAATTTTTCAACCTATTTAAATAAAAAAATATTTGCCGGAAAGCTAAATTATTTTTTTATCATGAGCATTTTTAACTTGAAATGTTTACGACATTCGATATTCACGATATTTATCCGTGAAACACTTATTTCTCCTCCAAACAATTTTTGATATTTTGTTGTATTTCAAAAACTGACGGTGGATGTTTTACGGTATTTACAAAAATATTTATTACGATTTTACTACAATTATTATTATTAATTGTGGCTATTATTGTCGTACATTATTCGTCGTGACTCGACGTGTAATCGTACCTTCGTGTTATCACTTATCAACGCACGAACGGCAACAACGAAACGTTTGGCTCCGGACCGCCTCGTTAGCAAACGTTTCCTGTTGTGCGGCGCTGAACTCTGGTGCCGTACTCAACCCGCCCGTACGTAATCAGCGCCCCAGCACGAGACCGCCGGACTGACGCCATACACACCGACGCGCCCTTGTCACGGACTCGTTAGTCGTTGTCGTGTCGCCGTCGCCGTTAGATTATTTTATTTTTCTATTTGACCGTTGTTGTCACCGTCGCTCATCGTTCGTCGCTGGCTGCCACAATGGACAACGGCTCTGAACGTGTCCCGCCGCCGAACGGCCCGCCCGCCCGGTGCAACAACGATGTCGGCGCTGAAGACCAGATCGTCATCGAAAACGATGGCGGCGACGACAACGAAGTCGGCAATGACCACACCGCCGAAATCACTGCTGTAAGTTGGAATGCGTAGTTGGCAAAGTTTATCTTATAATATTATTCACGGTTTGCGTTATGTATGACTGCCGTCGTCGTCTTCGTTGTTGCTATTGTCGTCTCGTCTTTCTTACAATTAAAATTTTTATATTATTCTCGCCGATTGTGTGTCGCTCTCACGACCTAATCGTTTTTCGCGTTCAGTTCAATCGCGACTGCGGGACCCCGGTTTCCTCTTGCTTCCGACAGCAATGTTTGTCATAATTGAAATGGTAATGCTAGTAACGGAGTTAGATTTACTGTTTTTCAAATCATTTGTCGATAAGCTACGATTGTTTACGTAACTGAACTTAAAGACTAATATGATCAGGTGCTGTATTCAACTTATTGTAATTATGAATTATTTTGAATCCGCGACATATGCTATGCTCTTAAGTTACTAGTTGTCGACCTTGTATTGCCATTGTCGTTATTAGGACAACTAATTAATTTAACGATTGCTTTTCATTCTAAACTTGTAACTGGATAAACATATTTTTATTTATTAATTAAGCCAAACATTATCATTATTGATATAGTGATATTGCAAATTTGTATGCAACAATTGTTAAAATAAATAACAGATATTTCAGTCATTCATTAAATTTAGTACTTTTACTTTTAATAACTTATACCTGATATAGTAGCTATATTGTTCACTATTAGTTACTTTTAATTCCTATACTATTTAAATAATTTAATATCACTTCATAAAATGTTAGAAAGATAACAATAAATCATAAATATTTTGAACTTTGATGTTCAATAGTAGTAGTCACACATATGAATAGTTACACGTTTTACTTATCAAATTAATATATTATAGATATTTTGATTCACAGTACTAAGTATGTAATATTAACCTTAATTACATCTTTAAATATTAAACACAACATTAATCGATATCATTGAGAATTATATATTTTTGATTCATTTTACATTAAATGATGTAATCTACTTTTCAAATATGCTCTTGTATGTATACTATATAACCATTTATGACTTATATTATAACAATAAATTGTGTGTTGCGCATAGCTTAATTTACAATCCTATATCATAATTTATTTTTGTAATTTTGTAATCTTTTTTTGTTTACAGATTATTCCATCTCCAAGTCATAAACCTGTTGTACCTTCTCAAAGTTCTAAAAGCATTACAAAATCATCAGAGTCTACCATTTCTACCTGTGATATGAAAATTTATGAAAATCGTCTAAAAACTTTTAAAAAATGGCCATTAAAATTAATTACACCTGATAAATTGGCTAGAGCTGGATTTTATTATACAGGCGTACAAGATAAAGTTAAATGTTTATACTGCCGAATTGAATTTGGATATTGGGGAAAAAACGACGATCCGTATATTGAACATAAACTAATATCTCCACAATGTCAATATTTTAAAGAAAAACAAGGTAATCATTTTTAAATTACATTATAATTTTTAATATTCATTGTATTTATATTTTGAATTAAATCAGTGTATATTTATTAAAATATAATTTGACTAATGACAATTTATTTTTACAGATTTTAATTTGTGTGATCATAAATCTGATGTTATGAATGCTTATGTTCAGAATTTCTTATGTTCCGTTGGTATTGTGACAGATGCAAATATGAAAGTTCGCTCAAATTATAAAGCATTGACATCTTTGGAATCTCGTATGAAAACATTTGAAACATTCACAAAAGAACTAAACCATGATGTTTTAACTTTTTGTAAAGCTGGATTATTCTACATTGGTAAATTTTGAAATATAATCTATTTAAATGATCAAGTATTTTTAATAAATTTTTCAACTTTAGGTGAAAAAGACAGGATGATATGTTTCTGCTGTAATCAGGGTCTGATGGATTGGGAAGTTGATGATGATCCATGGGTTGAACATGCCCGTTGGTCACCACTTTGCAGTTACGTTCTTTTAAGTAAAGGCAAACGTTTTGTAGAAGAAGTTGGTGGTGAAGTAAACTATAGTTTACGAATTAACCTAGAGGTTAGTATATTTTAACGATTTTTTAAGTTATTTCTAAAAATATGAATAATTACTTTTACAGGAATTGAATAAGTTATTTACCATTCATAGACATCTTGCTGTTGACAGTGATACAATGAGGTTTGTTATTAATTCAATTTGTAGCTTAATTGAAACTTGATTATTTACTATGAAGAACAAGTTATTAAAATATAAAATGAGTACTTAAAGATGATTGCTGCTTCTCTTCACTTTAAATTCTTGACTTGCAGTATGTTTAATAAGTGTTTAATGCATTATTTAAATAATAATTACTTTTTTTTTTATTACTTTATATATATATAGTTATCAAATGTAGTAATACTATTTTTGTATAAATTAATGACATAATAACTTAGACACTTAATATTTTCATTAACTATATTATGAAAAAAAAAAAAAAAATAAATAAAATAGATTTTTTCAAAATCTCAATTTGTATGTGTTACCGGCAATGTATTGAATCCGGTATTGTATAGAAATCTTAGGTATTCTATAAATCACCTAACCTCAAGCAGGAAAAGTATATATAATTAGTATAAAACTTAGATTTGTACCTAATGTACCTCTGTAATCAACGATTTATGTTTATCTTGACAATTATGCTAATACATACAACATGTGTGCGATGTATTATAGTTATTATTAGCTCATCATGTTATTCATGTATACAAGACAATTCAATATACGTCTTTAAAAATATTATTTCTTTTCATTTTTGTAAAAGTGTTTATCATATTAAGATACATTAAAATGTCTGAACGTTTTAATGTTGAACTAAAGAAAAGTTGAAAAAAGTTGAAAAATATTATTAATTTATTGAATGATAAATTGAAAATGTCAATCTAAAAAATGCCTGTGTGTAAAAAATAATGTTTTATGTAGTTATAAATTTCATGCATCAACTATATGCTACAATAAATAAATAATAATAAACATATTTTGATTTAACACATTACCTAACATAGTATAGGCGTTTTATAGAAATCCTAGGAATGTATAGAATACCTAAGCATAATATAGATTACCATTCAAATTTAAAATATTGCAAAAAAATTCAAGGATTTTATAGAATTCCTTGAAAATGTATTGAGTATTTATATTAACTATTTTGCCGGTAACATATACAAATATGTAGAAAAATGTGATTTACACTTAAAATTAACAAAAAAAATTGAAAACAAAAAAACCAGTCGATCTGCTACAGTATAGTAAAGTTTGACTAGAGGTCATCATGAAGTATGTTACTGTAATGTATGACATTCTAAATTTTTATGAAGCTCTTCTACTCATTAACAAAAATGTTATTATACATATGCAAATCAAGAATTAAAATAGAATATCTTGAAGATGTTAGTATAAATATTTAGTCTTATTTTCAAGTTTATATTGCTACAAATTCACTAAGTAGTCGATAAAAACGATAATAAGTATAGTCTTATAACTTTTAATAAAATATTTATTATATGAGCAATTTAATTGTCTTTCTTTTATTTTATATTAATAATACTATAAACTTTTTTATATTGTTTATAAATACTTATTTTAATTAATTTAAGCTGAGCTACAAATTTATTTAATTTATGTAATCTGTGAGTAATTGAGTAAAAAATAAATTTTAAATATTCAGGTAATCAAATTTTGACTAATAATCATTGTTAAAGATCAAAAATTAAAATTTAATAGTCTTTATAAAATATATATTTTTTAAAATGTTTGGTACTTGTAATAGAAATTAGAATTTTTACTTTTTTATGATCATAATTGTTTTATATACTTGTGAAAATAATGCTTTTCTTAATTTATTGAACTATTTAAGTTTGATGAATTTAGTTGGATTTTATTTAACAAAGCAATTATAAATTATTGAAGATCGAGTATTTAATGTCAGATTATTTTAATTAAAAAAAAATGCTGTTTAAAATAGACTAAACAATATTTATATGTAAGAATCAGTGTGTTTATTTCATGATGTATTTAATTATATTCTTGATAATATTAAACCAATTATATACTCAGATTTCAATTATTTAAAACACAATTTTACAAACAACTAATTTCAAAGATATGCAATTAAAAATACATGTATATATTTGAATTACATATAAAATAACTGGATTCATCTAAAACATTTATCCTAATATATTATTGATAATAATTTTTAATTTAATTTTTTTTTTTCAGGAATTTGGAAACATCAGTGGAAAGTAATACATTCTCAGACTTTGTAGAACCTGTGACCATTATACGTTTAAGTCGGCAGGAGTCATTAATACCTGATTCAGTCTTATGTAAAATTTGCTTTAAAGAAAAATTGGAAGTAATTTTTATGCCTTGTCGTCATGTTATTGCATGTATCCAATGTGCAGTAACACTTGATCTATGTGCTATATGCAGACAGCCATTTACTATGACTATGAGAGTTGGCATTTATGTTACTAACCTCAAACAATTTAGTCTAGAAAATAATGGATCAGAGAATGCAAATGAATTAATTGATCCAGTTCTTTGTAAGATTTGTTGTAAAGAAGAAATGCAAGCTGTTCTTTTACCGTGTAGACACATATCTACCTGTTATAAATGTACCTCAAAAGTTAAACAATGTTTAGTTTGTTTTGAACCAGTATTTGCATATATGCAAATATTCATATAGCATTTATAAAAGATGAACTGATCTAAAATTAAAATATCAAAACAGTTAAATATACAAATATGAATTATAATTTTGTTTTTTTTATATTTAGTTTATTATTAGTTTGTTAATCATTTAATAAGAATTTATTTCTATAAGAATCAAGTTAGAATTAAGTGAATGGAATAATATTTGTCGTACTTGACTGATTATTTTGTCTTTAACGTTGCATTCATATTTGATTAGATTTAACCAAACAATTTTTTTTTTTTTTACCTTCCTTATTTATTGCTGTATAAATATACTATCATTGATAACATTATTTACATTACCTATGTTATAATTAAAAAACATGCTTTAATATTGATAAGAACATATTAATACCTTGGGTACTATCCAAATTATTGAAAAGTTTATAGATATAATATTGTAATATAAAGCTAATATGATCTATTTAAGTGTTAAACTAAAATAGGTACACAATGATACCAGTAGTTATCATATTCTTTAATTGTACTTTACCTTATTTATCTTTTTATTAAATATAAATTTTTATAAATTCTAGTGATTCCATACATTAGTACTACTGTTTTATCAAGTATTAATAATTTAGTTAATTAATTGATATTGATATTTTATTTTAATACCTTTTTTTATAAGTATAATTTAAGACTGTAATATTGTATTGCCAATCTTATTTATTTTTATTATTATCAATAAGTTTTGTATTATATATTAATTTAATGATAACATAAATAAATATCTTAGATATATATTTAACAGTCATAGTTTTAAAAATATTTTTTTAACGGCTACCACTGTTTTAAGATTAAAAAAAAAAAGCTTTTATATAATTTTGATCAGCTGATAATGTTTTAAATACTATCTAAAAATCAATAAAATAAATAATAATAATGTAATATTATTAAATAAAATATTATTTTATTATACAAATTCTATAAATTAATTTAATTTAAAAAAAAAAAACAATATATTAGATATGATAATTCATTTTTTTATAAATGTCAACTTTTGTTTTAATACTTAGTAGAAGAGGAAAACTTTAAAATGATAAAAGTGGATTTTTTTTAAATGTTTGTAACAATAATTTTTTTTTAGTATGTTGGGAATTATGTTTTGATGTAGTCATATAAAATTGACCAAGTGAAAAATAAAATAATCATGAATACAAATTTAAAATTAAAAAATAAATATATAAGATGAATGACTGACCATGTAATGTTCCGCGTTTATAATTTTCTGATTTTCAATATCAAAAATAAAATAACATTGTTAAGTAAACTGTAACCATGTATATTATATATTTTTAAAAATCAACTGTTTACGTGCACTAATAAAACAAAATCATTTTTACTGAGTTTTTTAATGAAATTAATTAAATTATAATTATTATTCTATCAATTGAAAGATGACTGGATTTGTAATATTACTGATAGAGTGCATATGGCTCATAATATACACTCATACCTTTTGTTAGCCTCACCTGCTTTTAATTAAACAAATGCTGAGTGATTAGTTGCTCATTATCTTATGACATTAAAACTATTTCAATATATTTAACTAGCTCGCTCTTAACAACTTCTATTCGACAGCACTTACTACTTTTCTTTAACATTTAATTTGTTTTTAATCGTTTAAATAACAAAACAATTATCTTCAAGTTTTTATTTAATTTCAATTTAATCTAAATTTTTTAAGAAATCGAACATTCACATTTAAATACCGTTATGCAGGCATACATAATATTGTAGCTATTAGTGTAAAGTGTAAAACATAATTGGATGTCACATAATAATTGGATACTATCATGATTGAATGATGATAAAAATCAAACTAAACTATAGTGTAAATACTGATTAAAAGTTCAAAAATATTAATCAAACATCTTTATATTGGTAGTTTCTCAGAATTAAAGCATGGTCGTCAACATTTACTAAAGAGTTATTTCAGCCACATTCACTATACATTTTAGTATACTTCAACATTCAACAATTATAGTCATATATCTAACATATAAAAATATATAATTTATATCATGTATTTTGTGTACTAAATTTTCTAAAAATAATCAAAATGCTATACATTGTATTAGAAAGTATTAAAATGTATTAAATTACTAAAAACACTTTTCAAAAAATACAAAATAAAAATTGTATTATTAGATTCCACGAATTAAATTTTCATAGACTTGTGCAACATTTATTAGAACAAATGAAAAAATATATATATAATTCAACTTCAAGCCCTATTATGCTGTTAATTAGTTAAAATAAAGTTAAATTGAAATAAATTATGTCCAAATTGTTATTTAATTTTGTTATTGTTGTACTTATTAAAATGACAAAGACACAAAATCTGTGAGTTGCGATATCAAAAACAATGAAACTTGTTTTATAAATAATAAAAAAAAGTTAAATATATTGTATTTGAGGATTTTAGTAAAATCAACAAGTTATGAATTTAAGTTAGGATAAATTTGATTTATTTAACTAGCAAATTTAATTATTGATTGCTTTTTAAAATAATATCTGATAATAACATGACAATTGTTAGTGATCTATATTTTAGTTATCCTTTTATTGAAACTTTACTGTAACAAATAATAATTGTTCAACACCAAATGGATTACTAAGAACTTAAATTATTTTTATTTTTTTTAAGTGTTAACAATGAACTGTTGAAATACTCATACTTAGCCACATAGGTATAACTGTCCTTAATTGTTCTCCTTTCTTCAAGGTCAGAAATATTATGTTTATTCCACTTTAATAAAAATTAACAGACAAAAAATGTTTAAGTTTTTAATTTAGATACCTATTTATATGGACATTTTATTTAATTAAATTTTAAAGATTAAATTATGAGTAGCTTATGTGTTATAAATAATAAGTAATAAATATTATTATAAAACTATATGTCTTGTGAAATATTTAACTATTAAATTGCATTATAACTATTTTGTACTTTTAATCAAAACTTCAGTTTGTCAAAAAATAGGTTATAACCAGGAGAGCATTTAGAAATGTCAGCTGGAAGAGTACAAACAAAAAATTCAAATTATACATATAGCTATACCTTATAACAGTTATAACTCATATTTTCCATCCCAAAATAATATCAGAATTTATAACCAAATAACTAAATTACACGTGTTTGATAAACACATAATATTTAATCAGTAAAATAATTAATAAAACATATTTTTAAATCAAATTTATATAGTTATAAAAAATGAAAGCGTTTGGGATGTTTATTAGCATATATATCAACTACTTCTTCAAGTTTTATAATAATTATTTCTGAATGTACCTACATTGATCAATCCTAATCCATTCTATCGGTCTTCTCTCATAGTTTATCTTAAGCAAGTTTTAATTAACTTAAGTAAAGAAAATGACCTTTTGGATATGCAAATAGTTAAAAAAATGGTTATAAATAATATTAAAAGCCTTTTAATGTTTCCATAAAAATCTGTAAGTGATAAAAATATTGCTTTCAATTCAGTGGATGGAAATTCATCTACTGTTTTTTTTTCTTTTCATATTACATTCACCTTCTAATTCATTGAAAGTACTTGGTAAATCAATTGTAAAGCTGCATCTAACTTTTTTGAAATGCCAATATTGTTACAATACTTAGTATGAAGCCTTTTAAATTTAATATTTTACCATTTTTTTAAATTTCAAATCTGTATTTAATTGCAGTTGACAATGAATCTAAGTATGTATAAAAACAGACACTATACAATAACTCTCAGGTGTATTTGATTTTGATGAAATATTTAAGCGGTTACTCTATTTATTTGCTATTTGTGGTATCTTGACTTCTATGTTAAATTCATTAGCTAAATCTTAAGGTTTCTTAAAATCATCTTTAAAGTTAGTTTTGTTACATTGATTTGTCAAAACAGTTAAGACAGATTGTACTAAAGATTGTACTTCAGATATATCAAAAGTTGGAGACAGCAGTTTCCTTGATAAGGATAGTGTAAAATTCATGGAATTTATAATAATTTGTAATGTCAGTAAGGTAGGTCAATACTCTCAGTAATACGAAAGTATAAAATAGATAAATGGAGGAGACACAAACCTTATGTGCCCCCTTTAAATATGCCCCTGGTTATAACTTATAATATATTGTCATTGTAATAGCTAATTTTAATAGAACAGAACCAGTAAATATTAGAACTGCAAAACAACTTATTATACCTGTTCAGACATTCACTGTTATGGAAATTGATTAAAATAATCTTTGGACATTGAAAGTGTAGCTTCATGATAAAAATTACCTATTAAAAAATATCATAAAAGTTTGTAAATAAATATAAATATTGAAAATGTCATGTTACATACCTATTTAAATACAATTTAATTTGCTATGGGTAGCATATCTATAATAACAATGTAACAGCAGATAGCATACTGTACGAGTATCAAAACATTTCTACCTATTTTTAATAAATCATCCCTACACTTCTGCGGTTTGTTTAAAAAAATAAAATAATTTTTGTGATATATCATATTTAATATAAAAATATAACTTACCTTGATTGTCTTTGGTTTGTTCTACTTCTGACGAATTTCAGAATGTTTTTACTATAGGATCATGTTCAATGTTCACTTTTTAATAACCAATTAAAATTAAAATTTAGGATGTAATGGTAATTACTAATTAGTAGTTATGGCAAACGATGTAATACCAAGTATAAATATCACCCACATTCTGCAAATACCGTAAAATGTACGATATCCATATCGAGTTTTGATTTTTTTAAATATGTTAATATTGATTGGTTTGTATTCTATTTCACTCTTCAACACTGTTGCAAATGTGAATTTAAATTTTATGTATTACCCATTATACGCCACAGAACATTTACGTGAACGACAAAAACATTTTGCTTTGTCCAATATTGAACCATTTTCATTTATTTGAAATTCATAACTTTTGGAATTAAGCACTAATTTAGTACCTATCACTGGTATTCATATTTTTAAATAAAACTGCGTTACGTTAGTTATGGACGAAAAACACTGAAGTACTGAAGTGAGATATTAGTTTATACCATAAACTGTATACTTTATTGCATTATTGCGTACTTATTTTCTAATCTAGTATTATTTACTAGACATGTCTTAAAATACGGGTTATTTAACATTAATACTCACTCATCATAGGCAGGTGGCCTGATAAGATATATTAATATTTGTCTTACTTTATAAGCCATAAGGTATAATAAAAATAAAAATAATAATTTATAAATTCGACACTGCGATAAATTGAATTATTCTAAAACAATATCGTCAACAATTATTTAAACCGATACGATATCGTTGGCCATCATTAGTACAATAGTACCCAATAATTAATTATAGTAAATGATTTATCGATATTCGATTCGGATACAATAACAATATAGATACCGTGAGCCGCAGGAGTGCGTGTCGCCAAATTTAGTTTTCTTACAAAATAAATGTATACTTCGTCGTCGGCCGTTAGCATTTCTCTTAAGTCTGTGGTAATTGACGACACGCGTGGCTACAGCATACCGGCATCCGTATCTTTATTTTAATTGATATTAATTACAAGAGTTACAGAAAAATAAAATATTTTCTTTAATTTATATTATGACGTATAAATTTGCGAAATCGTGATAGCGCTGTTAAGCTGCACACGCTAACGCACTCGATAAATTAATACGGACAGAGAAACTGCATTATCCGTATTCTTTAGTCGAATAGTACTCAAAACAAATTATTTTCTTTGATTAAAAACATAGAAATAACAATCGTGTGCGTATCAGTAGGTATTCAGTTTTAACAATAAATTATTAATTAAAATATTTTAACTATAATAATCTTGTGTTCTAGCAAATACTACTATAATATAGCCACTAACTACTTTTTTTTTTTTTTAACTAGGTATGTATCTACTATTAATACATTTTTTTTCCGGTGAAGACTTGTGTAATTTCAAGCCAAATTTCTTTTCAATATTGTTGAAATATTTTTGAACAATTTCGATCTAAAGAGTAACATTTTTGTCAAAACTTTTAATGAATTGTCAACTGGTCTGGAAGTTTTCACCACAATTTATTTACGATCGAAATCCACGCATCCCTACGATTGATAAATTTATTTAACGGGATGTTAGCACACTAAGCATGACTTTACAATGTTGAATGACATTTTTATGACGAATCAAGTGAAATAAGTTACTGAGTTGTGTTTTTGTTTTCTGTATGATTCATTCCTCTTCAATTTGTTTTCAGCGGCTATATGTTATCTTACAGAAAAATGTTTATCACTAGAAATTTTGATACCTATTGCATACTGTAAAAAAAATATAGTATTTGTCGTAATAATGTTTCCAAATTTCGAAACTAAGGATTTTAGACGGGTAGCAACCGATGATTTTTCTTTTAAACATTTTAAAATATGTTTGAAGAATATGACTACACACAATAAAAACACAAAATTATTAATACTCGAATGGCAAACACACACAACGTTACGGTCAACGTATCGCATCGAACTATAGGTATAAGTGATTGTTTACGATTATTGTCATCCGACAAATACAAGTTGATATCGGTGAATTATTTTTATGCGATTAATCGCTGATAAAGCGAATTGGTCAACGTTCAGCAAAATTAAATAACGACTTGTGAAATACCCTACAAAAAGTAAAATAGTTTTATAAAAGCTATAGAAGTCATATTTTAAACAAAAATATTCATTTAAAATATAAATTATAGGAAAAAATCATTAATACAAAGAAATTCCGGAAACTTGAATTTAAAATAAATGTCTTAACTCGTAATATAATATGTATAAAATATGAAAAATAATATTTCGTATTTTTAAATTATAGATATCTCAAAAAAATGTTGGACTACATTAACATTTTATGCTAAATATTGTATAGAATAGTTTTAACTTTTTGGAAAAAAAATTCTATTACCATTTTTTAAAACTCAATGTATATAATATAATATTAGGTATGTATGACAATATATAATTAATAATAAAATCTATTCATATTTCATACACCTGTATTGTAATTTATTAATCTAATAATATATACTTTTTTTATAAAAAAACTTTTGTAACATATAAATTCTTGAGAAATTACTCTATTTTTATACCTTTTTTAGAAAAATAGTCACTTCTAAAGGAATGAGTCATAAATTCTCCAATTAATGTTCTAATCCATACTGGTGGCAGTCTCATAAAGAAATGCTGAAAAATACAATACAATACAAAACTATAATATTGACAGAGTAAAGAGTTATAATTTATTAGCATGTACCTATACAATAAATAAAAAAAAAAATGTTATATAACGTTAAGTTGAGTGTAATTCACTACGTCAATTAAAAATAACATAAGTTGAGTAATTTAAAAATATAATAAAGTAAAGTTGACACAAGCAAATCGATGAAAACGTTTAACTTAAAAATGGCTATTTGTTTTAATATTTATTTTTTCTGTAACTTTTTAGGCTAGAAAACAGAACGCCTAACCAAGGTGTTCAAAACTTTAAAATAGGCAGGTTTAAAAACAATTTTCAATGTATTTAAATAGGTACTCACTAATTCAAAGTAACTTATAAGTGGTCCTTCATTAAATTTGGTGAAAAAACAAAATTTGAAAATGTCGCCCTGCACTAGGTAAGAGTTCCACTCTTTTTCTATTGAAATTTGGTTTACCAAATAATTTTTTTTTTTTAGTACTGTCGTACTTGTGATTATTAAAAGAATTTTTTTTTTTAATAAATAATTTAGAATCTTACATTGTCCTCATATATATTATTATTTATTATATTCTTGGATTACTCTTGGAAAAAAAGCGAATTTCAATACAAAATTAATTAACGATGTGTCAACGCTTTACCTGAATACCGTGGGCCCAGTAACCGGTCGAATGGTCCACCATACCCAGTGTGTTAACGGCATTCGTGGCGTACGTCTTTGCGTCGGGTACGAATAGAGTCGTCTCTTGTAGTTTATAGCTGAAAGCGTTCATTTTTGTGCAAACAAATAACGGGAAAAGATGTTGGACTGTTATATTGTCCTCTTCGTACTCGATGCGAAGTGCTTCCGTAAAGCTTTTTATGTATGACTGAAAAAATGAACAAACATAATTATGTACACATTTTTTATTTTTATTTAATTTTGCCAATAATAACTCTTAGTTTTAAAATCAGTAAATAAGGTTTTTCATACCGGGATTCCAATCAATAAATATTAAAATGCAATTTTACAATACTGTAGTAGATATGCCAAAATCAGACGGTTAGCTCTTGATAAAGTGGAATGCAGTTCAAATACTTTTAATATATCTATAGCTGTGTATATGTTGTAAATTTGTTTTTTAAATTAAAACAATTTAAAGTAATAACAATTAAATTTTTTTTTAACTTTCTTAAGAAACTATAAGTTTTTTGTTTTTAAAACATTGGGTACCTACTTTAAATTGTATGACTTATAACTTATAACTTAATATAAAATTTACAAATTGAGGAATAACTGTTTTCAACTAATTTGCCAAATTTTAGAACATTAGTTCACAGATACAATGAAATTTTAAAAATATTTTTCAACTAATTTCAGTAAGTATTAAAAGTTAGAACACATATTGAACTATCGTTACAATTGTTTAGATTATAAACGAATACGCATATAATAGTTTCAAAAAAGTAAAATATATTATTAAAAATTGATTCAATTAGTGTACCTGTTTTGAATATATTTTGTTGTAACTTTTCATGTGTTTTAAAACATAATTTAAGCAATTTTTTTTTAGTTTATAAAACCACGTCTTACATTTATAAGTGTAAATTAATCATCTTTCTTCACTTTTCAATCAACTATTAAGTGTCAACAAATTTATCCCCATGACCTAGAGCAGAGATGACGAACCTTTTTATATCCGCGTGTCAAATAAAAATTTTGGTTTTATTTTATTTTTCTTATGTGTCAACTAATTTGATAACTTTTTTTTTTTTAACTTAAAAATTCCTACATCCATGGCTTGAATAATAAAAAACAAGTCAAACATCACATTATTAAGAAATTTAAACATATTAGACTATTAGAATATTAGATACCTAAAAAATAAATAGCATATAACTACAAAGTATGTTAAACAAATTCTGAATTTAAAAAAAGTAATCCTAACCTCCGTGACACGCATGTCATAGGTTCGCTACCTCTGACCTAGAGTCTGTGCAAGAGATGAAACTGAAAGAAAAAAATTAGATGTAACCAGACTGTTGTTTACCTTGGTTGCTGCGTATATGGCCATCAGTGGCATGGGCTGCAATTCTGCACTGGACGACACATTTACGATGGCTCCGCGTTTTCGTTTTTGCATGCCTGGCAACACAAGTTTTGTCATATGCGTGACAGTACCAACGTTAATATTCACCATGTCCCATACGGTTGATTCCGGTACTTCGTTTATGTACATTGGATATAAGTATTGCTTGCCAACGTTGTTTACTGAGATACAGTTCATAAAAATTATTAGCAAGTATTCATTAAAATTATGTATAACAAAAAAAAAAAAACAAACACTAGTTTAAAAGTATTTTACAGTTTAGTACACACTAATGATATGCTTATAGGAATTATTTCAAATCTTATTATATTTATATAAACGTCACCAACTCAGTATTCCGATTTCCATGTCGTCTAATTCTTTGGCGATGTGGTCGAATATCATCTGCCCTTTGCTAAAATCAGCTTGTATAACTTTCACTTCGACATTAGATTCTTGTTCTGAAAAATATTAGTAGATGATACACATAAAATATATTATTCTAGTTTTAAATTTTAGTTTCTAGGTTTAGTTAACTTACTTATAGGTTTTTAAATATTTTATTGGTTTGATTATAACTTTTAGGTATAAATGTATTTAATTTTTAGTATTTTTATTTTTGATTAAATTAATATTATTGTATTTAACCACATCACTGTAAATTTAAAAAAGTAGGTATAAATAATATAGATCAGTGTGAATGAATTATTCGACATTTAAAATATATTTCGTATCTATTGTCTTAGATGTAAATATGGTTAAACATCTGGGTAGGCTAGAAGTATTGATTAACACGTATTAGCATAATTTATTATACTGACGAGGTTAAGCTAGGAAGTATTTAGGTGCCTTAAGAATTTTTTTATGGCGGTAGAGATAATCTTTAATTTATGCATATGCCTATCGTGAAATAAGCTATAATAATCGATATTACAATAGGATAATTGATGTATAATTTTAAAATATGGTAAATAATTAGAATTCCACCCAATTTTTAGTACATAAATACGTTAACGTAATTGCAAAATGAAACTAAATTCCGGTATGTATTGTATTTAACATGTCTTTTATAAAATTTTTAAATTCAATTTTTGTCAATCATAATGATCATTATGCAATTATACTTTTTTAAATTATTACGAATTGCTTATTATGCTTCTTTAAGATCAATTTCTCCACTTTATCAAATTTCATATCCCTCAACTCCTATAAATTATTATTAATTACTTTTATTTTTTATTTAAAAAATTATTTATTTTTTTACCAATTTTTGGTTTGAATATTTAAAATTTACGAAATTTTTAATCTTGATTGTATTACATTTAAATCAAAAATCTTTAAACGAAGCTTAATCAATCTCAAGAATAAATATTATAGAAATCAAATTAGTTTCCATAAGTTTTAACGCATTATTAAGTCTATTGGTTAAGTTAGGTTAATAATTTAAATTAATACATAAATCAACACAAATACATTAGGTATATAATGTTTTTTTTTTATCGTTCATGCTCAACACAGTTGTGCAGATTTGTACGTGTACGTGTACTAATAATCACTTATACTACGTACACATTTACAAGACTGCATGTAGAAAAATTCTTGTATTGAAATACATAAAAATTGCCTGTTTCCACTTATTAAGTATTTTAGTTTTAAAATCATACTAAAAACAGCAATGACTTAACAGTCATGACTGAAGGAAATACTACTAGTTATACTTAGAAAATAGATTTTTTGAAAATAAATGAATTTAACATTTATTGCAATGACATTATTTTATCATTGTCATAAAAATATTATTTATTAATAATAAACATTTTTTTTAAAGCATTGGAGTTGTGTATTGTCAATTTTACAATAATGAATAAATTGTTGATTTAATTAAAGTTAAGTAATTTTTCAATGATATACGTTTATTGTATTATATAAATGTATAATTATTTGATCATCCCGATAAAATCGATCGTAAGAAATTCTTAAGCTATATATTGTTAAATGTAATGTATTTTTATACGTAATAGCATTTGTTTTTTGTTTAAATGGAATTTTTTGCAATACCATTGTACCAATCATTCAAAAATATAAATATAGTGAACGGATAGGTAATGTATTTAAAAATTCAAAAATTTTTTATTTCATGACTGTTTATTATTATTTACGCAAATTACTTTGGTAAACATGACGAGAGCGTCTTACAAAAATTATTATTTATTCAAAATTTTGAACATAATTATAGGAGGAAAACTTTTGAAAATAATTATTTTAATATTATACACGCAAAAGGTATTGTACAGGTACAAATTCTTAAGTTGGTGATGTTGTCATGTTCAGACATAATGTTGAAAAATGGTAAAAAGAAAATACAAAACAAAATAAATTAAACATTATAAACACAGATTACAATAATGTTTTTTTTTCCTTTATGCTCAAAATAAGTTATACCACTAGATTTAAATGATACAAGTTTTGTGTTATTAGATGTCTTAAAATGTACATCAGATACATCATGATAATAATTGATTAATAAAAATTAAATAATTGCTTTAACGATAATATTAGGTAGGACATTGCTTGTTGAAATAATTATTCAAAATTTAATATCAAAAAAAAAAAAAAAATGATAATAATAATGTCTGTGGCACTTGCTGAAAATATTGCAAACGAAATTAAAAGGATTTTTCCATCATAACTAACGGTTTGAATATTTTATATTAAATATGTATTTTAAAAACAATTCTACGTTAATTAAAATATTTAATATCATTTAAGTTATTTTTATGTAATTCAATCACCAATTACCAAGTTTTATACCTAACTAAATTTTTTTTTTTTAATAAAATTGTTCAAGTCAGTATTCATATAATATGTAATGTGCTTGCTTTTGGTTATTTTAATTCACAACTAGGACAAATTTTGAAACAAATATATTAAAAATTTACAGTGTATAGATACACATAGACAGTACTAACTGGTACTTAATGATATTTGGTTTTAAATAATTTATTATGCAGATCACGTTTTTTTTTTTTAAACATCACGACGTTCAAAATAGTTTTTTAATTTAAAATATCACTAATTATTCTAATTTATTGAAATATATTAAGGTGTATAACTATATCTTACCTATTTCTGAAGCAATCTTATTCAATTTATCAATTGACTTGCTTATCAATACAATGTTGAGACCTCGCTTGGCTAATTCCTTGGCGTATTCTTTTCCAATACCGTCTGTAGATCCAGTGACCACTATAAAAATTTAGATGACATGCAATTACTATATTAAATTTATAATATGTCATATACTAATCAATAAAAATATAAATTTTTAAATTTTACAATTTAATTCTTAATATGTTAAATAGATCTAATATTTTAATTTTTGGTTATCTAGTTATCATTTTTTAAATTTATATTTTATAAATTCTTTGAGAGTTTCAAAAGTGTATTTGTGATTTTGATCATTAGATTTTTGACAATATTTTAATATATTAATTAAGTTATCAAAATTAATTTGACTTAAAATAATCAAAATAAATTGTCATCGTAAGTAGTATTATGATTTATAGGGTATAATCAATTAAATTAAATGTGTCTACCGATATTTTATTTTATGCCTCGTTTTGTATTTTTTTTTTCAATTTTTAGCATTAACGATTTCATAGTAAATCGAGAGAAACGTGAATTGTAAATTTAGTTATTGACCAACTGAAGTGAGTAGATTATGTAAAAAACAGGTATGGAAATGAATTTTAGGTCAATCAAGTGTAGATATATAAGTTAAGTTAGTTGAGTTGCATGGTAATATAAGTACAAACAAGAATTATTTAATGATTAAACGTTAAAAAATTAACAAAATAAATATTACAAAGTATCTACCAATATAAACATTTTTTTATAAAACTATAGTATACATAAATACATAAATTAGATCTATTATTATCTTCACACAATCAATTTTAACTTCTATTATTGGTGTATACGAAATTTGTAGCGTAGACTTTTTAAGTAGGCTTTCTTTTGCATATAATTACCTTTTATGTATAGATTTATTATTTTTTATTATTTGCTAGTTATATTTTATAATTACAGTGTTTTCAATAATGGTAGATATAGCAACAACATTTTAAAATAATAAAAGGGTTAAAGAGCTAAGATAATTTTACTTTTTAATTATAGTAATTTGTATAAAATTAGTGAAGTTAAACTGTATTTAATCTACAGTAATCTTGGTTGATGACATGCAATTTTTTAAATATTAATTCTCGGTAATTTATTTTAATTTATATTTAACAAAATTAGACATACAAATAAAATATGCATACGTATTATAATACATAATAGTCAACAAAACTATGTGAGAGTAAAATATAAAATTACCTATGAGGCCATGAACCGTTAAAGGTCGATGATATTATGACACATTGCGTACAATGAAACGATTATTGTAGGTAGGTAGTGCAGTTGGTCACAAGAAAGTGAAATTACGGTGTTTCATTCCGCTTCCGCCAAAATATATATATGTATACCTATTATATATTGTACAATGCGTAAATTATAGACGTAGGTACAGTTTTGTACATCATAAACATGGTACAAATTACATCATGATATGATATAATATATACGAAATGATCAATTAAAATTGGTACAACAATTTTCAATCAAATTTTGTATAGAAAAAAATAATTTTTTTTTTGTATAATATACGAGTAGTTCTTTTGTATTGATAATAATCAGAAGCAGAATACTTTTATAAAACCGTTGTGACATAAATATTAAATGGCGAGTTAACATATATTTTTTATGAACAAGAATTTGAAATTTATAGCAAGATTGATATAATGGACTAAGGATAGACTTTTTACGGAATACTCTTTGACATTATACTTTACCTATCTTAACTCACAATTTTAAATGCTTATTATTAAAATATATAAGTATATATAAATATATAATAACTTTAAAAATACGAGCATTTATATTTATATTCATTTAAACGGACTACCACGTTATACATAAAAAAATAGCAAAATACAAATTATTAAAAAGTAATTGGTTTAAGTTAACTACCGTATCTAATATTTAAATTATAATAGTAATAGATGTATTTATTCTGCTGTTATTATAATAAAAATCCATTAATTGTACATTTGTACGAGTATACGAATATAGTGGATACTTAGATGTAAGTAGTCTGCTAATAAGTTTAAAATGAGTACCTATACTTATAAACTATAATATACTTCCTTTTTCTTTAATTTTCAAATAAAATGTCCACACATTAGTTTTCATAGTTTTGATAAAGGCAATTTGAACAAATTAAAAATATTGTTAATTCAAAGTAAGTTATCTAACGTCAGTTACTACCTACCATTGAAAATTGTTGTGTAAATTAGTAATTCGTTTTTTGCGTGATTTAGTAAATAATAATTACGATATCATAGTATTAAAGATTCGGAAAATAACTAAAAATAATGCAAAACTTATAGAAAATAATCACATTTTTGCTAAAAACGAAAAAACGTTATATGTGCAATATCGTTTTTATTTTTTCAATATTAAGTTTGAAAAAACATAAAAATAATGGATTTAAAAAAAATAATACCTAACTCTTTTCATATTAAAATAAAAACGATATTGTATGGAAGATAATATAGTACCTATCTTTTCAAGATAAAAATTTTGTTTTTAATAGTGACTATTATCATAGATTAAATATATTAGTATATTTAATCTATGCTATTATAGACCTATAGAAGTTCTACGTGAAGGTTTTTAACAAACTATCTATGAAAATGTGATGTTATTTTTATGACATGACTCGTTATAGGTTGCTTTTAGTTATTCTAATCAATATTTGCCAATTTTTTTATTTAATTTTTTTATTTATGGTAATTAGTAGTTATTTTGTAGAAACTTGTAAATAGTAATGGCAGTGATTGGTTGATTGAGATCTATAGATTACATGAAACTATCAAATGTTTTGAAGTCACGATTTTAAAAATACGCCTGTTTATCTACTTCTAGAAATATATATCTCTAGCAGTGGTAAAGTTTGGGGGGAATAGTAATAATTTTTACCAAAAAATTAATAGTCCGATTGAATAAAATGTTTACATTCTAAAATATACATTTTTACTCAACCGGTTCAAAGTGACTAAAAATCAACTATTATCTGTACCTACTGTTTTGGGTAAACGAAATTATTTTTATTTGTGTGAACGATTACTAACGATTATCTACATTACTTTATCAAAATATTACTATTCTAATAAATTGTTTAAATTATAAACTTATAGTAAATAATTTAGTTGTATTAGTGAGTACATACAACGCTGCAGATATGTATCTCATCTACTGTTATATTACAAAAGATACAAACAAATCGCGTATAAAACATTTTTTATACATTATTTATACTATTATATTTAAACGCGTACACGTTTTATAATTAAGGGTTTTCGCAAACATGTGATGTGAATTGACTTTTATAAAAATTAGTGTACTTAGGTAACCATAATATTTTTTTCTAGATATCTAGGTTTTTTTTTTTTTTGAATATAACTCAATCATTATATCATTTATATATAGAAAAATAAAAAAAGGTAATTCGATCAACCTAAATTATTCACTTTTACATAATAATTAAATGGTTTAAGTGTTTTAAATAATAATTATAAAATTCACAATTAGAACATCACTAGCAATTTGTATAGGTATTGTATGTCAATAAATAATATTTAATAGAAGATACTTACGTAAGTTAAAAGTTAAGCGTGGTTACGAAGCATCCATTATGTCATATAGATTTTTATTATGTATTTACCAAAGTGTTTTACTAAATTTCTATGTTAATTTCTATGCTTCTGAGCTGTATTTTTTACAAAGTTAAAGCTTTTGAAGTACCTATACCCACATCACATTAAAAAATACACATGATAATATTTTGCCAATGAGACTTATTCCCATTGACATTCTAGTTTTGACTTTTATATAGTGCTAAATAACTAAAATTGTTTTATTTTATAGCTTTAGTATGCAGTTCTAGAATTAAGTATAGCCTAGTAGTCTCTCAAAATTATAAACATTTTAGAAAGTTTAGATGAACGGAGTTGTGAACAAATATTTCATGAGGATACTTTAAAACTATGTCTACATTAATAGTTAAAATGATAAAAACTAAGCCAAAACAATTAATTATTAATTGATTCAATTGTAAATATACCATAATCATTATATTTTACATTAAAACATAAAAAAAAAAATATTCTGCTTCAAAATATGAAATTTAATTACACGGTTTACAAGTGTGGTAAATAATTTAATAACAAAATGTCGATGGTATTATATAATATATTAAAACCGATAGTTATTATGTAAGAAATATATTTCACGAATTTAGACGCTTAAAATTAAATGAACAAATTAAAATGTTTCTAAATCACAAAACTGATTTATATGATAATATAAAATATAGTAAATAATTAGTTCAAATAATTAAAAATTAACTAAATAATATTTTTTTTATTTTCATTATGATAATATTTTATCATGGATATTTTTCCGGGAATATTCTGATTTTATAATACTTAAACGTAAAACCTAGTAAGTTTGATAGATGTAGATATAATAATAGATCATAGCAATCACATAGTAACAGGTCTGCATAACTTCTACACAGTGTTTTTGTGCTCGATGATGTATATTTATTTTAATTAACAATATTTTAAAGAATATTAATCAAAAAATTAAAGCTTGAAATAAATACAGGTTTATTTTGATTTATCATTATTTTAGTATTAATTTGTTTAGACATTTTCTGTTAAAAAAGTGAAGATATGTAATAAAATTTTAATATTTTAAAATGCATTTATTTTAATATTTGGTCATAATTACCATAAAACAGTAACCATAAACTACAGTAATTTTAATATGAATACATCCATAAACTTATGAATTTAAAATAACAATTTATATTTATAACTTTAAATATCTGTAAATAAATTAATATTCAATTAATTATTGACAATTTGATAGTAGGTTTATATACCTAGGTGGTTGTGGGAGTAGGTATATATATTTAAAAGTTAATATGTTTATGAAAGAATAGTGTTTCAGATTCTGAATTATTATAGTAGGTATAAGTTGGGATTTACGAAATAAAAATATGTTCACTGTTTGAATGAATCTGGTGGTAGTAAGTGGATGGTAACAATAAATACGCGAATAATTACGATTGTACACACTATGAAGACACTGTAGTGTAACGTCGTCGGTTTAAACAATTTCTCGACTTTCACGAAAGCCTTGGAGTTTATAAAGGCAAATAATACCACAGAACGCCTTTCTAAATTAAATAAAAAAAAACTCAAATCTTGGCCAAATAGATATTGCAATAACCTATGATGATTATGGTTATCATAATATCGTTACCAAAATATTTTATATTTTACCTAAACTAAAACAATGCTTAACATTATAAATTACAATACCTATGTAATATTATCTTGAATAGTTCTTGATCTCTGAGCTCACAGTTTCAAATATTACAGCATCATCGAGAACTGTTTTTGTAAAGATAATATTATTTTACTATCATCATACATTATTACAATAGCTAGATAACCAACTTTAAGACGAGATCCCACGGCGAGTGGGTCGTGATAAGGCGCGTAGCGCGGTATAGCGCGGTACTATGCACGCGCCGTGGGATCGGTATTGCTCGGCGCGGCTCGTATCTATACAATTGTAACAACGGTAAATACGTAAATTTAAAAATGTTTAATTATTACTAATAATTTTATCATCGTTTGCGAATAACATACAATAATTTATTGGCAATTCATTGGCGTATAATTTTTAATTTACTTAACTTATTAATATAAGTGTTCTGTGATTTTCTAAAACAAATTATATTTTATTCGTTGGTTATAGTAGCTTACCAATATAGTAGGTTTACATATTATTATAGTAGGTGAAGTACAAACATGTTACGTTTTGAGTCTTAAAACCGAAATAAAAATATTATATTGTGGCTCACGAGTATTTAATTATAGCCAATTTATTATACATTTATTTAATATTTATAACATTTTTATAATTTTTTTCGTACATATCTTTTATGTAATACTACTTGACAGTTTGTTAAAGGCATAGGACTTAATCATAGTGTCCGAATTGGTTTCCAAGTTTTTAAAAATTGTGGCTTAATAATAATAATAAATAGTAAAAATTTATAAAAATCATTTAAAAATATGAAATAAATAATAATAAATATAGGTATATATATTTTTTTTAATTCGTACATTTTTTTATTTTTATAGTTACTATTTTTTGTTATTGAGGTAAAATTGTATAACAAACATTTAAAAAAAAATCAAATCTTAATTTAAAAATATAGAATTATACATAAATTCCATATTTGCATAAATTTAACACTATACGTAAACTCAACGGTTATTGCGACGTTGCGATGTATTACTGAATATCGTACCGACTAACGAGTAATGACTATCCGTCCATATCGATAGTATAACAACGATTTTATCACGGTTTTTATCTTAATGACAATCTATTTCGTATTATGTACTTATAATGATGGGAAATATAATATGCTATAATAATATTAAATATTTCATTTATAATATATTGTATTTTGCTTTTTTGAAAGTCTTTATCGGGAACCGTTTTGGATGCAGCCGGTTTAATATGCACGTTCGAATTGTTTAATGCCAAATTATATTAGATAAAAGAAAATTTAAATATCTTTTAATTTTAGATGAAATTCAGAACATTCATAATACCTTTATATATTTCATCAAATTTGGTAGAGTTTTATTTAAACGATCCACTGTAATTTGTATACCGAATCTAGTATTGGGTTAATTTCAGATTGTTGAGGTAGTGTACTGTTACTCTAAGTTTACAACATAAGTAAAAATTTGAATAACATGAATTATATTTTTATCATCACATATCTAATGACCTAAAATGCAATGTTAATTAAATTAAGTACCTACCTGACCCTAATATTTAAATAATTTAGGATTAATATGAGTTAAACATTTAAAAAAAAAATGAATACCCAACAAAAAGTAAATGATTTAGAAATTCTAAGGAAATTGTATTGCAAAAATGTAGGTATTTATAAAATAATTAAAATTATTTATTTTTTAAATTCAAATTTTTAATCTTTTATTAACCATTATAATTAAGTTATTAAAAATTACGTTTAGTTTATTTATCTCGGGTACGTTAACACTGTGAGATATTATCTGAGCTTGAGGACGGACTAAAATTTATATTATTTAATTCGTTAAACTAAGGCTCAGAAATGTTATCCACAACAGTTTTTTCTGTCACGTCAGTTTTTGGACCTTGATGTTTTTTGTTCTGTTTAATAATTTTGATACCTATAGTTAAAAATAAAACAAGTAGGTAAACTATTATAAAAAAATTAATTAATAGTTTACCTTCATCATTAGAAATATTAGATTCTTCACATAACATTAATGATAACTAATGACTGATTATTAATTAATTATAAATATTAATGTGTATTATGTGTACCTATATTTAAAAAAAGTTAAAAAAAAAAAAAAAATTTTAAACTTAGATACTTGGAGTAAGTTGATAATAAAAATAAAGAACATAAAAGGAAAAAACGATAACTGTACACACAATACACATTAATATTTATAATTAATTATTATTCATTTTTCATACATTCTCTTAGACACTAACCAAAAAACTTTGGATGATAGCTATATTTCCAGACAGTCGGGATTACAGGGTCATACTAATTAATTAGATTTTAAAAAGGGTTGATGGTCAAAAGGATTACAGTGATGTTTTATTTAAGTCAATTTTAGCTGATTGGTTCCGTTATGCTACAACAAGATACAACAAATCATAAGATTAATATTTCTATCTTTTTAATAATAATTTTTTCTATAACAATTTATATTTTATGCGCAGTGCACAAACATTTTATGTAAAGTTAAAATATTTTATAAAAGTAAAAGGACTTATAATTTATATTAATTACCTAGTAAAAAAACTAAATTTTGTTGGTATTTATGAAATAAATGTTAAATGTTTGATTGAAAGTATAATATGTTTTAGTTTTTTGTTTGGGATTAATTTTGTTAAGTACCAATTTACTCTTTGTCACAATTTAGATATACCACAGTAATTTTGAAAAAAAATATATAATATTGTGATGTATGATGTTTAATTGACTTATAATGAATTAATAATATTAATATATTAATTTTATTTAATAAAATTATTAATTATTGATTTGTGTTAATTAGAATCTAAGTATTTAAATATATAATGAATAAAATATACATTTATCTAATCTATTCGAAGTAAATATATTGTATATATTGTGTATTATGATTTGTAAAAAAAGTTATTGATTTGTGTGATTTTAAATATAAATGTTATATGAAATATTAAATTTGCTATAATATTGTATAAATTATTTTAGTTAAACTAACGATGTGCTATATTGATGTTAATTAATGCATATTTTTATGGATAACAGATAATTATGTAATTGTATACTTAATAAAAAAATTGTTTTGAAGTAAAATAAAATACTTGCTTATTAATTTATTTTTTCACTTGAAATAAAATGTTTATTCCTTTTCATAATAAATTGATAGTAGTATAAAAAATAATGTGAATACCTTAAAAGAATTTACTATGAATTGCGTAAATATTTTAGTATTTTATTTATATTAATGTTTTAAATTATATTTAGAATATAATTGAAAAGGTTTAAAATTATTTAATAACGTTCATTGAATATTTTTTGGTAATAATCGTTGCATGTGATTTGTAACGTGCTTGAAATATTACCGGATTACTTGTATGGAATGATACTTGTAATATGCATGGAATATTTGGATAAAGCATTGTATTTATATGACGATTGAAGTTACTTTTTCGGGATATAATCAGTTCTATACACATTGCAATTACAAAAGCATAACATAAAATGTAACAATACAAGTTACAAAGTAATACTGTAAAAACATCGCGGAAATAATCTAGTGCACAGTGGGTTATTTATATACCTATGTATATCTAAAGTATAAAATCAAAATTGGGTATTAGTTATAAATTATAATAATTGTTAATTGGTAAAAACATTATCATAAAAGATACTTGTCCGTTTGAAACAATTATTATAAATATAACAAAATATAAAAACCTGACATAGCCTATAGATACTAACGGAGGCTGTACCAACACAAAATAATGTGTAATAAATATATATATATATATAATTTATGTAACATGTAAAAATCAGTATAAATTCCAGATTACATTTACAATTTTTTACACCCATTCTATTATATTAAATCTTGTTCCCTCCAGTCACCTTAAAAAGTTATAACTTATAAGTTGTAGAATATACTACATTTCTATTCAAGTATTGGGAGACGCGCAGTAAATTATAAATACATTTTCATAAACAGTACAATTATTGCACTCAAACACATTTTAATTCATTTTGAATGTTTACGTCTGTCTACGTTTATCTTACAAGGAAACTAATCATGAACGCGGAATGATGAAAACACTGGAATAAATCAGGTTTAACTCGTTTATTTTGTTTGTAAACGCCCACGGTTGAAGTAAAAAAATATAATAATAATGCTCTAATAAGTACTTGTTTTTGATACCGGTATTTATGAAACTGTTTATTAAAAATCCTACGTAGGTACCTATGTGTATATCATATTATTTTCTTCAATATTACCCTTAAATGAGCCCCATTCCATAAGTATACAATTTTTAAATAAAAACAAAACAATAATAATAATTATAGTAATAATATACCATTTACCTATGCAATATGCACGTTCACGTGTAAACGATGTAAGTACAGACCAACAAAGATAGTATTGAATGCAAGTTTCATCCAATCACGATATGTTAAATTATTCATCACTATCCTTCCTACTTTAAATGAACACATTAAAATGTATATACGTAAATAACATAACTTTAACAACAAAATATGTGTTCGATTAGCTACAGCTAATATTTTATAAAACGTGTTTAATCAGAATAAATTTATCTAAATTTCACAATTTATAAATTAAAATGTATTTTTTTAAACAAAATTATTCAAACCAATTAAGTATCAACATAATGCTATAAAATAATATATTTTATTTTGTTATTTTCTCGTGAACTTTTAGAGATAAATTAAAAGTTAAAATATTATTCACCACGAAGTATTCATTGATTTACGAGTTTTCAATCTAATTTTCCAAATTTACTATAAATATTGTTTTATTTATTCAATTAATATTAATGAATATTTTTGTCATTTTATTTTTTAAAACATTTCTATCTATAAATTATCCATCTTAATTTTTTAATAACAATGCAAACAATAAAGCAATACATTTTTCTTTTAAATTTAAGTAAACACACAGTAGGTACTACAGAAGAAACGTATGCACAACAGTTAAAAAGCAAGTTTAAAAATAATAAAACTATGAGTTAAAAATGTAAAAGTGGAAACAAAAATATTACTATAAGTTGTATTAAGTTAATCTAAGTATTAGCATATATTTAAATTTTTAGTCAAGGAAATAATATAAGTTTGGTAAGTATAAAAACTTCAGTGGTATCTAAACATTTTAGAGATCAAGGTTGTGTGGCCACATGTCACATAATTAACATGTTTTGGCTAAGCTATGTAAAGTAAATTTAGTTAGCACAAATTGTATTAAATACCTAAAGAAATAAATAATATCTTCCTACCGCTTTATAAATATGTAAAACGATGATAGTTATGACACCAAAAAATTGTGGAACTAAAATTAATTTGGTGGAATTTAATATACTAGATTAGATACGTTTGAAGTTAATAAAAATGTTTAAAAAATAACATTATTTAAATCGACTAAAAGTCTGACGATTTTTTGATAAATGATAATTGATAATTGTAGCCAATGATACGATATCAGTAATACACCATATAGGAAGATAATTAAATTTTTATACACCTGTATAGTGTATATTGAAGAAATGCGAGGACACAGACACAAAGTATTTTCGTGATATTTGAAAAAAAAATGTATATGTGTATTTAAATTAAATTTTAATAAATATATATTTTTTATTTGATTGAATAAAATTAAAGCTAAACTTAAATCTTAATATATCCAAAATACGCGTCATCACTCATCAAGAATTATTTTATAGTAATAAACTATCATATCATATATAATAAAAGTATAAATAAATAAAATTATGGGTTGGTTAAAAATATTTAATTATTTTATAGTAATAAACTATCATATCATATATAATAAAACTATAAATAAATAAAATTATGGGTTGGTTAAAAATATTTAATTAAGTATTTGAGTATGCAAACATAAAAAACAATTAATATTGAACGAGTTTAGATTATAAATAAACGCTAGTTTATATATTTTCAATCAGGCCGATTTTTCTAAAACTTGATACCCGAACGTGCATAACTTTTATGAAAATACGTTGTAGATAAATCTAAAATGTATAAAAGACTAAAGGTTTTTTTTTTTTTCTGCACAACCAATGCGCGTATACCGCGAATACCCAATGTACGAGCATATTATTATTACTGTTGATCGACATCACGACTAACCTGCCCATTTGCCGTACTTGACACTCAGCGGAGTCCGGTCGGGCATCAACAGCGGCAACAGATGCGCTGCGAATCCCTTCGCAATTTCGAGTAGTACGTCGCATATCAGCACGAACACCGCGAAGAACCCGATGACGGCGAACCCGAGTATGATGGGTCCGGTCAACGAGTCTTCCGAGTCGAACACCACTGAGAATATGGACGCCGTCTTGACGATTTTTTCGGACGGGGTTTAAAAAGAGAAAACGAATGCCAACCACGAAATCCGTTCCCGGGAAGGACTACGAGAGGGCTAGAAGAAACTGAGCGTGTCGTCGAGGAAGCAATCGCGCTCTGCCAAACGATCGGTCCGACGGTTCCGAGCGTATTCGAACGGCGACGGTAACGACGGTTCGTAGCGCGGCTGTGCACATTATTATTATTCGTTCGAATCCGGTTTGGGTAAACGACACCGGCGATAGCAGTGGCATAATATGCCATTAACATTATGTTATACTGTGTTATTGTATAATTTACACACGTCATCGTCGTGTTTGGCGGAGGTGCCGTGCCGGTAGTACTCGTATACCGCGGTAGGCTGTCTACATATTACTATACACAGAGCTACAAACTAGGTCACGATAAAATATATGATGCACGTATAAAATATTATAAATTTATAATGATATACCTACGATCAGAACGATTTTCAGGGCAGACGGTCAGTCGTCTGTGTCTAAGTATTAAGTAATTCACGATTTTGACCGAACTCGTCAATACTTGAAAATTCTAACGCTCTTAAATAATGTATATGACTGACTATACGTCAGGCTGCTTGTAAATAAAAAATAATTTATGAGAAATCTTGCAATAGATTTTCAAAGTTTAGATATCAAAATTTTGAAAAAAAATTGTGACTTAGATTGTGGTCTCAGATGCAAATCGGATTTAATTTGTACATTAGAGAGGTCAACAATTTCAGTGATTTAAAAAATAAATGGGCAAAACGAATATACTAAGAAAAACCGGGTTTGTTATACAAATACAGTTTTAGTTAAAATTAATTTTGTTTTTTCTATGTAACTTGAAAACAAATACTAATCGTAGATACTTAAACATTTTACCAATCATTTATATGGTCATTTTCTAGACATGGTATAATTTTTAAAATATTTTATCACTTTTTGAGCTATAAATAAAATTTGAAATTTGTCTATTTTTTTTTTTTTATACATATTGATAAAAAGTGATATGTAAAAATGCTTGAACATTTAATATAAGGTTCTTCATAAATTGTTCATTTTCCAATTAAAAATTAAAAATTATAATCATATTATTTTTTTATAAGTATCTACCTGCCTATTTAAATGAATCATTTCTATGAAATTAGTAAATTTATAAAAAATTTTCTTTTAATCTTTAAAATTTGAAAATTAAATACAAGTGTGGTGTAATCTATACTTAAAAAAAATATTTTTGCTAAAATATAAAATTAATTTTTTATCAGCGTTTAAGCTTTAAATTTTAAAAACAATGCGTATTAACCATAAAGAATTATTTCTCAAACGATTTTTGATATTTTGTTATAATTAATAATTATAATTACTGAAAATTTTCATAAAATTTTATGAATCTTTTTGAGTTATTTATATACAATTGATATTTTCATTAGTTTTTTCTATAAATTTTGATAAAAAATTATTTTTTGTTTGGTTGGTCAAAAAGTTTGAAAACGTAATTCAAGATTTCGCGTATTTCTTATAGTTATTTAAACCTTTTTTTTTAAATATATTCTCATAATTTATTTTTTTAAATATTTTAAATTCATGTTTTTACAAACTTTTTCAAAATCACAAAATTTACGATTTTTTTTTTGAACTTGGAAATTTATATAATGTGCAATTTTTATAACTTAGACTTAAAAAATTATTACAAAGATCCGTTTAAATATTTCATATTAAAATAAAAAAACAATCTAAAATATGTATAAACATTATTATTTTTATAAATATTTTAAGTTCAAATGTAAACGATATTACATATTTGAAGTATGAATAATAATATTGGTTATTTTTCATAGTTCAAGAAGAATTATTCTAGGAAACATAACATTTTTACATAATATTTTCAAGATCAATTTTTTCGCAAAAAATAATTCTATCTATAGTATCACCAATAGTTAAATAAATTATTATATAATAATACTTCTTTTTTAACATTACTGGTAATATTATAGTACTATAATTATGGTTATTGCCAGCATATATAATGTTATACTATGATATAATGTTAGCGTAGTAGAGAATAGAATATTGTAACTTTCTATTTTCACTTACAGATTACACAATGTCAATGCACCTTTCATAAATACATATATAAAAAAAAAAAAAAATAATAAATTTAAGTAATTTTTTGTATTTAACGGAGAGATTAAACGATGCTTAAACGCCGTATAATGTTGTTAGCAATTTATTAATAATAAAACCATTATTTTTTATTTTTATTAGCAGAAAACAATACAAACTGTATTTTTATTTATGATTATCGTATGATATCCTTAAATTATAATGGCAGCGCGAAAAAAAAAATATACTCAGTTGTGTTTTCATAATACTCGTACCAATACATTATACATTATAAAATATTATTTTATTCATAATAAAATATATAGGTACCAAGTATTATTATTATAATTTGTCTATGATATAGAATGTAGATTATAAAGATATATTAATATCTTATAGAATTAGTAATTGATATTTCTATATTTTTTAATTATTTCAACTAATTCATGTACAATTAAATATCTATTAATAAAGTTACAATATTTTGTTGATATATAAGTTATATGTATAAATTAATTAATAAACTTTTAATAAACAATGGCATGTTTAGATGTAATTTTTTTATAAAATTTTTAAATCTAATAATCTACGATATAATTAAATGTATAACATTAAATAATATTATTTTCCATTATTTACTATGATGTAGGTAAACCAATAATCTATAAGATTATATTCTTCTTCTATGTTATGTAACCATAAATACACTTTCAAAATTTTTATACTTATATTTTTAAACTTGCAAGCAATATATTTTAAATTTTCATGACACTTAACTACTTAAGAATTTAAAATGATTATACACCTAGGTATAATTAATAAAACGATGCAACTTGACTAATCTTTTTTTTTATTAACGTTAACTAATTATTAATAATTTTAAATAGGTAGTTAACCATATTTTACCTATTATTATCAGTGTATACATTATTGTAAATTAAACTCGTAATTTGAGATAAGGCTTTTTGTTGTTTATAACTATCTAGTAGGCAATTACTTGAGGTAGCTATTTAGTAAGACATTTATGAAAAATAGGTCAGATAACCTACTTACATGTTTATTTTAATAATATTTGATTGGAAAATTTCAACGTAAGCATTTTACATTAAAGAATAATTGATACTTGAAAGTGAACCCCAATAATATCGATATACCTACTTTACGGGATACGCTTTAAATTATAACAATACTGTATTTTAATATTATTAATTATTACTTATCAGAGTAAAGTATAATATGTCTCTACTTATTCAATTATTCAAAAAAAATCTTCAATGACATTCAGGAAAATATTAAAGGTTAATACATGCGGGGAGGGGGCATTATAGTATTATGCCCATTTATGCTTTTCTGTATTACTATTTAAGATATGTTATACCTAAAAGGATTATAAGGCACATATTATCATAGGTTGATTTGAATGAAATTTGAATATAACATTACTAAATCCTTAATATTCTGTTAAGTGAAACAGGAAACTAATAAGTTTGAATTATTTTCGAAAAAATCAGCATCTTACATATGACAAATATATAATATATCATGTATATTAGTCAAATTGGGTTGAAAACCACAATTATCCATCGAAATCGCAGTTTAAATTTAACTTATTAACATCTTCTTCTTCAACGTTTTTTTTTTTTTTTTTTTTTTTTTTTTAATCTCATCATCACATATTATCATATTCAAATTCACTGCCTACAATACAAAAATATTTTTAACCATCGCCTACTCCAACCAAAATAACTATTTGAATACGGCGCTAATATACTACGAATGAATATTTTTTTTTATAGTAGGTTTATAGGAAAATAATAATTTCCGACAAATTCTCATACAGTATGGTTTATTTTTATTACTATCGTAAATATGGGAATTCAAATTTCATTGGGAAAAATGTGATAATGAATTACATACATTAATGTTCATTTACTCCTCACGCGTTGGCACAGCCAAAACGTATAAGTAATATGAAATGCCTAACCATAACTCCTTAAAATATTGTATGGTACAGCGCCTTTAATATTTTAAGTTTTAAAAATTCTGATATCAATGTAGTACATTTTTCTTTTTTTTTACATAAAACGCAAGAAGATTTCAATTTATATTGATTAATTCTTTTTTTTTATTTTTTTTTTCTGACACTGGTCAGTTGTTAAATGCGTTTCCTTTTTGTCCTTTTTTTTTTTGTTAAATCGTTGTGCTCATTTCAATGATACTCTCCAAATACTAATCTTCATTAGTTCCAGAAATATGTTCGATGTCACTATTATATATGTATGCATAACTAAACATATTAAATGTATGTATAATATAAATATAAAAATCTATCAAATCTAAAATTAAATAAGCTTAATTAATTACCTCAATTTTTTGGAATATGAAGTAGGTAATAACACATTATTTTGGTTCTCCTGTTCTATTTTTCATAAAATATGTTTTATTCAACTACATCTGCAGAATTTATTTCTAAATTATTTTGAGATAAGTGTTGTAGATAGCTTTGATCTAAGCCATTTCTTCAAACATTAATATTTTCTTATAAATAGTGTCCATTCTATAAAATGTTGATAAAAACAATGGTTATTATTATATTTATATTGTTAATGGCAATGTTGCTTTTATTATTTTATTATTCACGAACTATGTAAATTAAGTAGACACATATAGTTTAATTTGTGTTTTTGTTTTTCATTTTGTGCTCTGTACCCATAATTTCAAACATTTTTCTAGTCAAACCATTAAATTTATTTATAGTAATTGTATGATAATATTATAACTGTAATATTAAAATAAATGGCGAACTAAACGGATTACTAGACCAGACCACATTAAGTATTTTCGTAAATACGGCTTAAGATGATAAAATTAGATACTTTTTTATACTTAGATAATTTTTTTTAAATAAATATTTTAAATAATTATAATGATTTAACATTATAACCATCCGATCACTGTAATTATTTTTTATTAAAATAAAATTCGACCCCGTACTTGATAATAGTAATTATCTGTTTTTTCAAATGCAATTTGTTATCTATTATCTTACAACTTTTAATTTTTTTTATCATTTATTCCTTCTTTTAATATCATATTTTTAACACTTACTGGATATTTTATTTCAACAAGGTTAAGTTCAATCAAACCATCAGGCGATGTAGCTAAGGCTAATTTAAATCTACCATTAACCTTGTAAGTAAAATTTTTTTATTTATTTTACTTTCCAAATCTATCAATTGCTCGATAGTAATCATTTTATGTTCTATTCTATACCAAGTTGCTGCTTTTCCTTTAAACGTTTCAAATAATATCAAATAATATATATGTATCAAATTAATTAAATTAATTAAGAATCGAAACAAATACATTTAAAATATTTATAGGATAATTTATATATTTGTTATTTATAAATTGAATTATGTTGTGTACTATGTAATAATACTAACCGTTTTTTACGTTTTAAATGTCACTCATCACATTGATGTTGTCTCTTTGTCCTATCTTCTTAAGACCAAATTTCATTATCCATCAGTTTTAATTTATTTAAAAATACCATTTCTAATTGAGAGTACTCTGTTTCAGTTAAATTTGATAGTGGGTCACAGTAATTTACTACATTTCCGTGTTCTTCAATAGGTCCGACAGATGTATTTATTGGTGTACTAAGAAGACGGCGACGTTTCCGACATTCAGATATCTCATACTTTTTTATGTACCACTTTGTAAACTAATCAAGACTTTTCGTAGTTACGTATTTATTAAATATTGAGAGTCGATTTGCTTCAGAATTATATGCAGTTACCGCAGCATTTTTTACCTACTTCAGCCACCTTAAAGTTGAAAATCGAATCATTTTATCGATAAATTATCGTCTACACATACACCCAAAATATACAAAAATCATTGTAAATGCAATAAATTTATCGTTCCGCTCAGAATCTAAATCAATTATTATTCCCTGACACAAGCAACATAGTGAAACGTCACTGCATTTTTAATGTATGTAGAGTGGGAAAAAACATGAGTAAAAAAAATTCTAAAACTACATTTAAATTGTTATTTTTTATTTCTAAGCAAATGTAAGCAATTTAGGTACTTACATGATTTTTTCACGATTATATATTTACGCAGTGATTGTCAAATCAGCGCTTTACGTATACATTTCACTGAATATAATTTTATATGACCGTCTTGGAAATCGGAAAAATGTACGTTAGGAACGATTTCTTATTGTTTATGTTCATCCCGTATGTATATTTTATATTATATAGGTATTTATATAAGATTGTTCGCGAACACGTATGTGTAGAGGGTTAGGCGTGTTCGCTGGGTCGCGTACACTGCACATAATATTATAGACGAACGCGCAGAGAATATAAACACGGTCCGCCGCCTCCTTTCAGATGCACCTCAAACCAAACAACCAATTACGCGTTACCCACGGGCGATGCCGATCTCCCGGAAATAAACATATAAAATAATAATAATGTATAATTCAACTTTCCGGGCCAATTCACGCGCGTGCACACTGCACACGTCCCTTTATTCACCCTTCCTTGCACGCGATGTGCCCATATTGTGTACAGCGCACACTTCTGAATATCCTTTGCACTCACACACACAAACACATATACATTATTAGTTGTTGTTGCTGTAAACAGCGTCTGACGACTACAATGGTTATGATTTTATTCGTTTTCATTTTTACCTGTGTACCCATCATTTCCGGTTCGAGAGTCGCGACACATGCATCGGCCTTGCTTTTCTTAAACTACTGAACGCGGCCATTTCCATTGTATAATTTTATTGAAATACATATCATGCATACCTATTATAAATCAATATTATATTATAATATCGTCGGTGTAGTTGAGTAGATAAATTATGTGAAAACTATAAAGCACTGAGTGACAAAAACACTTTTTTTTCTATTTAGACTATTTTAATTTTTTTTTTAATAGAGTAAGTGAATTAACACATATATTTTTTAATTCTCATTAAGTCTATATCAATAAAAATATTACTGACCTTCGATTATTTATTTACTATAGATATATCTATATCAGACTATATGCAGTTCCTATACCAGATTATGTCTAACACCATTCCCATTAACTTCAACATTTCTGTACACCACAGGTAATATATATAGAAATGAAACTTTTTTGGAGAAACGAAAATAAAATGTGTTTTGTCATCATTATTATTAAAAAAGATATGAATAATAAGAATAAATAATTAAATAAAAATAAATATATTTAAACCAAAACACCTTACACCTATGGGAGGATCAATGTTTTAATTTTGATGAATAAATTATTTTACCCCTGCCCTAGTTTTTTACCTAATTACGTCATTGAGTGTGTTTCTTTAAATTCTAAGTTAACACTGAACTTGCCCGTATATTTTAACGGAATTTAGCACCACTGGACATGCTAAATTGATAATTATATATATAATATATATCATTAGGTATAAATAATGAATAAAAATAGCTTCGTTAAAATAAGATAAAAACATAAACATCAATCTTTAACTATATTATATAGTTATATACTTATATATACAATCACTTTTTTAGGTAAGTAGGTATATTTGTAAGTATTGATCTATTAATCTTAATGTATTATAATATGATATTTCTAAGTAGACAAATGAACAAAAAAAAAAAAAAAATACACAAGAATATAATAGATATTATTTGTTGAACAGTCAAACGTGTGTACAAAAAAAAATTAATAAATAAATAAAAAACATAACAAAATATATTGTTAACGACTCGATAAAAACATAAAAAAAACAAATATCAACGTACAAACGTAAATCAATAATAATATTTTATTAAAATACAATAAATTATACTTAAAGTATAAATAGTGAGGGTGATTAAAATAACACGTTAAAAATATCCTTACACACATACAGACACATATACAATGTACATATATATATACATTCATGTGTATATATATATCATAATTATATTTTTCATACGCCACCATTAACAAACGATATTATCTAACTGCAAGAATTGATATATTCTGTTCAGATAAAAAGAGAATGCGCAGAAAAACTAATTTTTAACCTAACCGGTATGTATTCCCGCTGAACAAAGTAAAAGAAATAGATAGGTATGACCTATATTATATTATTATTTCGGCAAAGATATTATTTAAAAATGAACGTCTATGAAATATTATAGCCATTAGGTTATAATCTATGTATTATGATTAATTTGAGACCAATAACAACATTAATAATACGTACTACAATAATTACGATTATTATATGTCCTATATATTTTCATAATCACGTAATTACCTAACATTTAGAAAGGTACCTAACTTTATCGAGTCCGCCGAGATTAAAAGAAAAATACAAGCAACTTTACACAATTATTAACTTGCCGACTACCACCCATCATTCTACAGTGACTATAATTTTCTCTATTAAACTTTACTTACTTATATTTCTTATCTATACATTTGCATCTAATTAAAACTATTTCATAATAAAAAAAAAAATTGTACCCGTAATAAATGTTCTTTAAAAACAACAAATAGATAGTAAAAAAAACAATTAATGGCCATATGATATATTAAAAAAAAAAATGAATGTAATACATTTCTTTGAAATGTGTAACTACGCATTGGATATTCTCGGATTTATTAGTATAATTATGTCTTGAATTTCTCAAGACTAAAATTTAAGTGTAAAAATGATATTTTATTTAGAGAACATCGTCGAAAATTTTTAGTTTCTATATAAGGAAGTCGGCACCGCAGATAGGCCAAAACTGATGTAAAGAAATTCTAAAGATAAGCCACTTTGAATATGAATGATATTTGAAAGGTATGTCGTATTTTTTTTTAACAAAAAGATATAATCATTTAGAAGAAAAAATTATACAAACTTAGAAAAAGCTGATATGCTTTAATGAATTTTCAACTAGAAACAGTTATGACATATCGATATTCAAATAATAAAAAAATGTGTATACTTATTTTCATTAAAAAGAGAATTGGCAAAATTACCTATACTAAATTCCTTAAAAACATCAGACGTCCTCTTGATAAAAAAAAAAAAAAAACTAATAGATTATTTAATAACTTTAAAATGTGTGTTTTTTGTATACATTTGTGTAGAGTAAATGGATTTACAGAGAAAGAACTTTAAAAAGGTTACAAAAAACAGTTATTTATTCCATTTGAAAATTATGAAAAAATGCTTTATTTTTTGGAACTTTAAAATCTCCCGATGTTTAAATTTTATAATTCTTTAAAAATATTTATTCGCAATTACTTTAAAACACTTTTTATTAAATATTTGGTACTTACATACCTATATATATATATAAATTTATAATTCGAATTTTATTTTTAATGCGAAGAAATATAAATGTTAGTACATGTTTGTATAATACCATGTTACGGGAATACTAATATTATTATTACATTTATATTGGTATTATTTTGTTTCCTTCTCAAAAACTTAGAATTTCTAGTGCTTAATGCGTGATAGGAACAAATTTTTCAATCTCAATTACAGATTTTAGATGCATATTGACTACACATATTTGAAAGTAAGATTGTTATTTGCTAGTAGGTATGTCGCTCTATGCGTGTATAGTTTATCAATAGTTATACAAAATTAGTATCGTCTAATTCTCTAATTAGTCGAATCTTTTAGAATATCCATCATGGAGAGAAAGCAGTACTGTAAACTTACCTACTGTTGTTTTATTATGCGAGTTTAAAAATGTCTAAAGTTTCAAATAATAATCGTATAAGTCAATACATAACCGAGTTCGGAGAAAATATATTTTTTACTGATGGAGATATTTTATTATTTAAACTTTATGAAACAAGAGTAGGTGTTGATAGGTGATTTATTGTCACATGACATTTAAAAACAGAAAAAGACAAATCAGCAGAGCAGTGTCAACGATATTAGATTAAAAGCACACAACAAAGTAATATTTACATATATGCTGTTAAAAAAAAAAAAAAATAAAAATACTTATACAAATTTTACATTTTTTAGCTGCATATTTTGATACATTTAACTGCATATTTGCTTGCACATTTTTATCATTTTTTGTGCAACAAGTCCCGAACTCTATGTATAAGTAATAACTAAAAGTATAATAAACGCGGTTATGAGTAATGAATCAACTACACATATGTTAAACACGCAACTAAATCAAATATCATATTCGTTCAGAAACACGAGGTATCGAATTCAGGATAAAAATGTCGACTTTGATATTATAAGAAAAATAGATAATAATATTATCAATAGGTACCCATATTATATAATTATAGTAGAATATTATACATTACAGTATTTGGGCATATTATACATAGATATAAGTATTTTACGCGACGTATAAAATATAATGTTTGCCCTATACACGGACGACAGCCTCACCTAACCAGCCTCCGTCGGGAATCAGTAATGGTGCGGCGAGTTATGTGACATGATTGCATTCCTGTGGGATTCAGCCTGGACCGGCTGGTACGGTGGCACGCACGTGCCAAGGCCGTGGCGGATGTTCTGCGGCGGCGGTGGCAAAGGCGGCTGTGCCGTCAATGCGGCTGCAGTAGCTTGCGGCGCGACTGTTGCGGGCTGGTGCTGCGGATAAGGTGCGTCGTGAAGTTTGCGTAAGTGTTTCTTGAGGTCGAAGTTCCGGCAAAATCCTTTGCCGCAAACGTGACATGTGAACGGCTTCTTTTCGTTGTGTGTGTGCATGTGAAACGTCAGGTTGTACACCTATTCGGTATATTTAAAAGACAAAACATTTGAAAACGATATTAAGCACAAGAAACGATATTCACACCGTTCCGGGACTCTTTTGGCAAGGGGAGATGTGGTCGGGAAGAAGCTCAACTCAAAAATGTTATAACAAAAACACGTTATATTCCCTATCAAAGTATCTAGATTGATTCTCTCGATTTGAGGCACTATACATTTGTCCATTTTACCAATTAGATTTGAGGACACATTTACCACAATAATATTCCACCTATTTGTGGTGTAAGCTCCGCAAGAAAAAAAAATCAGGTAACTATATGACATTATTATATCTAAAAAATGAAAAAAATAATTTATATAATAGTAATCGTCCCCATTAAATAATTAATACATGTTACATAGAGTACCTATCCTAAAAACATATTATTTTAAAAAATGAAAAGTTATTTCAAAATACTAAATTACTTTGTATACAATATTTTCAAAAAAATAAAAATAAACGATTGTTCAAACAATTGATAAAATATGTAATATTATTGTAATGCGTAATTACGTCAAAAACATAAGAATTATTATGTTTAAAATCAGTAATATTTTATTTCTTCGCGTTTACAATTTAAAAAGATTCTTTACAATTATTAATATTGTATTTCTGCATTATGTTTCAGACACATATTTTACGTTTTTTTTTTTTTTTTTTGTTTTATTTATAAAAGCCATTTACAATCTGTATTCACAAAATAATACAATAAGTAAATAAGTTAACAATTAGTGTATTAGACTTTAAAACGTGAGTAAAGGGAACAGCCATCCACATCATTTTCAATTTTTTTTTTTTTTTTACTTTTAAAATTAATAAATTGCATTTTTAAAAAATTTTTGGTTTTATTTTAGACATATTTCGTTAGTTTAGCGGGAGTAAATTACCTACTTTAACTAATAAACACAATTATAACACAGTTGGAAAGATTATATTTGTAAAATAATTGTTTCCTATTGATTATAATATCATCATTGGGAATACTGTGTTTTACAAACATCACGAAGATAAAACTATTTTGAAATACTAATAAATGAACGAAATTAATGCATTAAACTAATAGCAAAATCCAACCATTTTAACGTACTTTACCACAATAGATATCAACGTATTTTTATGTGGAATGGCCTTAATAGGTATCGATTACAGCCTGTTAGCTGTTAAGACAATGCAACTGGCGGACTTAATGCTAGATCTTTTTATTATCTTTCTATCTAAACAATATTTTGGCAGGATATAACTATAAATCCAGGTTTTAAAACTCTCCGTTCTGCAGCAAGTAGGCTATTACTGTAATAATTAGAAATCAATCGCTAGAAATCTGAACATTTTCTCAGCACTCTCAATCAAACTGAAAACGCTCTAACTCGTTTTCGTAGCTTCTGGTAATTAATTTAATGTCATACGACATTCTCGTTGATTTTTTTTTTTTTTTTTAGTCTTTCTACTTTTCCGTCATAATATGACTTGTTGAAGGCCGCATAAAGCGCACTTGATCTTAAACGCTCATTTCACCTCGTTTAAAGCACTAAAACTGCTCAAACACTTGTGTCCTATACTTGGTAGATAGGTACTTACTAATTAAAAGTCCACTGAACAATTTTGCCATTTCCCAAACCAAAAAATAAATTAATGTCAAACAGAATGTTTTCTATTAAGTAAGCAGATTTTTATGCATTTTGATAATTTTTCCATATAATCGCAAATACCTATTTATATTTTATACTAACTAGGAACAAATTACATTTTAAATTTTTATAGTATACATGAATTGAAGTAATTACGATTTTTAATGCATGTTTTTAAATTTTAAGGTTCTATTTAGTTTTTGTCTATTTAATGTTTATTTCGGTTTTTGTTAAAAATTATTAAACATGTAAACATGTATTAATAAATGTTGTGGAAAAACGATTTATTATATTTTTAATTTTAGCCACAGTAAATTTATATGAGCTATATTATTAATAAATTAATTTAAACTGACATTTATATTTGAGGGAACTGTGTTCATCACAAAAATTTACCAAATCTAACCCACGGTTCAAATCCTTATAAAAAAAATCTTAACAGACTCGTGAGATGGTTAAAAATCATAAAAATCAGTATAATAATACCTAATTTTTTTTTGCAAAATATAAAGATAAATTATACTGTAGGAATTCAACGTGGTATATTACCAATTTATCAAACTCAGTTTAATATGTTCCTTTGATGTTTAGTCCCGGTTAGGCGCATAAATGATGACAACCGACATTATATACCTGATGGAAAGCTTTATGGCACACGGTGCACTTGTACGCTTTTTCCACACTATGCGTGAGCTTGTGGTTCTTGTAGTTGCCCTTTTGATGGAATCCTTTACCGCAATATTCGCACGTATATGGCTTGTACCCGGCGTGTATCCGCGTATGCGTATTCAGCGTCGAGCTCCTGTTGAACGCCTTACCGCAAATAGCGCATGTGTGCGGCTTTTCTTCGGTGTGTATGATCTTGTGACGGCACAACGTGGACGCTTGCCGGAAACCTTTGCCGCACACCTACATCACACGGATACATTATACAGTAAACTAAATTGCATGGAAACTTATTACGTAATGGTACAGGGTGATTCTTTTAACGTAAATCAGACAATATATGGAATTTACAGTTCTACAGATCTGATTGATCGTCATAGAAACATGTAGAATAGTATGTGCTTAAGTGTTTATATAAAAAAAAATAATAATAATTCCTTATATTTCGTACAAGGTAATATGCCTGCAAACTGATTCAAGGTAGTAGAACTGCACTGCATATATGTATATATTATTCATAATACAGTATGAAATCGCAACTATAACGAAGTCATCTATCGTGAAGTGAGGGAAATGTCCTATATAAAACTTAAACTATATTACGGTAAGTATATATATATTTTCACAATACAATTACATTTAATAATTTCTTAAAGTTGAACTATATATTATAATAAAATATAAGTATAATGTATCGACATTTTATGGTTAACTAAGAACTTACATAGGTCAATAAATAATATGTATTTCATTTAAATACATAAATCATAATTTGCTATTATTACTTTTGACCATATAAATTGATGTTTTTCGGGCGTTGTAAAAAAAGCGTATAAGGTATAATATAATTCAATTTTCCCTCTCTCGACAAACTCCATGTACATGTACTTATACGAAAATATTTTACTTGGTCATACCAACCATTATTTCATTATATCGCTAATATTATGCAGTTTCAATGACCTTTTTTTTTTAAAAAATTTGAGGCTTTTACATTTAGATTCATAACTTCACGATTCTACGCTTAAAATCGCTAAAATATTTTTAAGTATTAATTATGCAATCAAGACTACCGAAATATACGTTTGATTTTTCTTTTCATCATTTGAAATCTAAATTTAAGATTGAGTAGTCCTTATTTTATTTATACTTTTTGTAATATTATGTGTTAACAGTCGTTGATGTATAATTTTTGAACGAACATCAAATGGTCGCAACAATTTAACAGTATGTCAAATTGGACACATATATTATTTTCTATATATTGATTACATTTAAATATTAGACGCAATAATTTATATCAACAACCTACGTAAAATACGTTAATTTTATATTTTTATTTGGTTTTTAATAGATATATTAATTTAATCGTGTTAAACGGTTTACTTAATTATTTTATTTTATTTTTCAATTTTTCGTTCAATACGTCAAGTATAATCTTCACTAACCAAATTTTTTTTTTTTATTATTTTTAATTTAAAATACAATTTAATGAAATATTTAAGATAATAATTTTAAACCCTGAACTATAAAATGACACAAAGAGAGAACTGATCATTAGATATTAAGAAAGTAACTATTTCAGTTTCCGTGAAACTGTTCAACGTTGTACCATATTGAGTATTACCGAATAAGATAATAAAAGTAGTTTATTATTGAAAATATGTGATATTTTGATAATAACTGAATAAAGTTTCAACACAAGTACTTACCTAATAGGTAGGTAACTGTTGAACCAATCAGCTCTGAATATTTCTTTAGAGGTCGGGGAATGTTTATAGCTTCGATTTTAAAACTTTTATGTTGCTAAGGGTAACTTGCACACAGCAATTTCATTTTAACTCATAAAAATAGATTATTTTTTTTTATTTATGTAAAGGTTTTCCATTGGTTACAGAAATAGAAAAGACTTTTATATAATCTAACTGTATACCTATATACAAATAAATGCATGTTTGTAGCTTATTATAGGAGGTACCTACTCAAAAACTAATAGACCGAAGACCAATTTTGATGAATATTTGGAAGATTGCTCTTAGAGATATCAAAAAAGTTTAGATAGTAGTTTGAATGTATATCAAGTACCATATAAAATCCAACTAAGGCGGATTACCCATATCAGTTGAACTACGTAGTTTACAAATCGATTTATATAGCGATTTACCTATGAACTGAGGTACGTCAAAATTAAGATAAACCTACATTATGTAGGTTATATGATTGTTTTTTATGGATGAATACGGATATAAGTTTAATTTTGGTATAAGATTAAGTAAACTAACTCAATTTAGAAATTATAAGAAAAATTAATTAATTGTTTTTAGTATCTTGTTGAATGAAAATACATTTATAATTATATTTTATATTCTTATTTACTTCAACTTTCAAAATCAATAATATAACGAACAAAAAATATGTATGCAAGAAAATATATAATTTAACTTTATATTATACATGAATAGAAATTTAATTAATTTAATTCACTGCTTACTATTACAAAACTTAAACTCCATAAGCTGTTAAATAAAGAAATTCGTTGTATAGCTTAATTAAAACCGAAATGCTTTACCTAACCTGAACTTTTTAACCCTTAAGGCTTAAATAATATTGAAATAGGTGAATATTTTTTTATTTTAAATGGCTAATTAATTAGATATATAAAGACAAGTGTTTTATTTTAACAAATATTATCTAAATAGAAGAATTATTTATTACAAAAATGTTAATATCAGATGATTATCAATCTGAATGAGAGAAAATGAGAATAAATTTTCATCAGTCTTAAATTAGTTGATTGAGAAGATTATTTTGTGAAAAAATACAAAATTAGTCAATTCAAAGTATGTAGATATATGCATGAAAAATAAATATTAAAAAGTAACTAGTTAAATAATCAAAAAAAGAATTTTTTTCTTATATTAATATTTATATTTTATACGAATATAAAAATTGCACACATTAACTTCACGTTCTTCTAATCTGTATTTCTGATTTAATAAACTTAAATTTCATAAACGATATGAAATGAATGTTAAATATTACGTAATGATTAGTTACCTTATTACTTTCGAGTATTTAATTTTAAAATTCTATTTCTTCTAACATTGTTTATGCGTAAAAATACTATAAAAATTATTGCATTATCGAGTATTTCAAGATTAAAGAGTTAAAATGCTTCATCAGATATTATTGCAATATGCCAATATATTTATATAATGTAATAAAAATAATTTATATTGAAAAATAATGTGTATTTTATATTTATTGTTTATTGTGTAGTCATGACTGATCCGTAGTATATAGTATAGAGTGAAGGGATCGATTGAAAAACATTTTTTCTGTGTAATATAAGTTTTTTAACATATGTATTATGCTTTAATAAACAGATAAGTAGTATCTAACACTAATATTGTATATGCATTTGTTCCGACGGTTTACTGTTGACTAAGAAATAGTTATGAAACAGTGTATTAAATACTGATATAAAATGATACAAGTAGCTAGCTGATGTATACAATATCGTAGTAGGTAGTATTTCAAGTAGAATATTCTGAGTCAATATATTGTTTGAAAATGATTTTATATGGTTAGGTACATTTTCCAAAGACTTCTTAATAAAAAGCCGGAAACACTTAATAGGAATCAAATAAATTTCTACATGACTGACCTCGTGGTGGTACATTAGTGCACGAAAATAAAGGTATATTAGACGGGTAATCCTCTCAAATATGTGACCGATTTAGGGTGCACACAATAATATTTTATATTGCTTAGGTTTCAGTAAGTAAGCTGGTACTTATTCATTTTTATCGTATTATGTGTGTTTGTTTACCTGCAATGAACCGAGAGGGAAAAATAAAAATAAAAACTACGTAATATGAAGAAAGAAAAAAAATCATATGATATGGTAGCTTGTAATTAAAGTCATTATATTTATTAATTTTAGTGAAAACGTAATACATCTTTATCGACTTAAAAGTGTTTTCTGGAATTTTTTAATGAAATTTATGGTATTTGAACTGAATTAATTATATCATATGTCATGTATTATCTATTTCTCAATCACTAAATTATTTCATAGTTATGACATCAGCGGTGATGATATATCAGTACATCGTATAATTTGATATAATCAAACACTTAAATAATTGGAAGACATAAGTGTCAAAATGAGATAAGAAAAAAAAAGTCGTATCGTATAAAAACGCCAAAATCCTAGGTACCTGTGTATTACAGTTAATAATTATTAAATAACAGAAATCATATTTAAAACTATATCGCTCAAAAATTCCAAACGTTTAATCTTAATCGACAAATGTATTATTTGATTACGATAGATTGTCTTATAGACAGTGGGTGAGCAGTTATTATATTTTAACTATTTATTATTGACATTTATTTTTTATAAAATTGCAATCGATTTATTAAATTTATATTTATTTGGATATATATTATATTTTAACAATTTATTATTGACAATTTTCTTAATATAATATATTATATAATATAATTTTTTATAAGATGGCAATTTTTAATAACTATACTTCATATATAAATATTAATTTTGGTGCAAATGATATATCATTTTTGCACCTTTGGCGCTTATGTCATGTAGCCAAACACTTAATGATCTTTATCAAAAGCGATTTTATTTAAATAATGGTTATTAATTACTAATTCGATAATAATAAAAATAACATATTCAATTGTACAATTTTTATTCGATAGCTTACAATAAGAATAATCGAACATTAATCGATAATAAAAATAATTCGTTATTGCTCATTATGCCTATATTATTTTTATAAGAAAATTTTCAGAAATTATACTTAATTTATATATGGCATATACCATATGTATTTTTAAATAAATAGGTTACGATTATATTAATTAATAGCTCATATCACAATCGAGACAATATGATAACAATTTAAACGGGAGCTCAGGTTTGTTGATCTTTTAATGATCATTTTATTAGGCATTATTCAACATCACCGAACGTGATCATTCAAAACTATTTATAAATAATAAGATATTTAGAAAATGATCATGATGACGGATTTTACAAACCGACGGGCGAATAACAGTATTTATGAGTTATATATTTTTGTTTTGGTAACTGCTCTTATTTTATCATTCTCTGTAATTATTATTAGAGAAATATAAAATTTTAAATATACATATAGATTTAAAACATCAACCAAATTTGATGAATCAATTATTATTATTCATAACCTAATATATAAATAATTTAAATAAAATTGAAACTCAATAACAACTGAAAAATTCTCTTCAAACAAATGTCAGTTACAACTTGGTTTAAGTTTTTAAGGAAATCATAAAAGAATGTCGGTAATGTTTCAGTTCCATTATTCTCAAAAGATTCCTATTAAAATACTGTTATTTTTAATTCGGTCTAAAACTCCAGAATTGTATCTTGTAAAAATACATTAATCTATAATGTAATTAACATATTTTTACGTTAGAGGAGCTAAATTTAAAATATCCATTTTTAAACTAACTGCAGGGGTCACCAATTTATTTTTAATATTTGGTATATTATAGCCCTTTAATTTTTATCAATAACAGCGTGATACATAATTAATTTATATTTTGTGTATTGATTTGACTAATAAAGTTAAAGGTTAGAGACCTCGCGTGGTGTTTGGTACTTGGTAGTTCTCATTATGCTGATCATTTTGAGTGGTGTGTTGTTTAGTGTATGTTTTAATATGTCCGCATGATGTACAAATACGTGGTAAGGGTGCTCGTTGTTGAGATCAAACAGATCGTGCAAGTGGGTAGACAATAATGCATATGATTAGTGAAAAATCTTTTGTAAATATAACGCAAACGTTTTTACTACAGCGGGTGATGGTTATGAATTGATTTAGACGCAATGAAATTCTGAAAAGTAAAAAGTTGTTGTGGAATATGTTTAAATTAAAAAGCAAAGTTTTCAACTCGCATATACATATTACATAACCTAATTATTATTACATTTTGACGTTCATACATCTAATGAATATTATAATTTTTATTATAGTTATACATCCAACGTTTAGGGAAATTTTATCATACGTATTATTTTATGGTTTAAATTTTTATTATTCAAATATACTGGTAAATACTATAGACTAGGACTAACACCCAACTCTTACGCAGAATTTTAAATTTTAAATTTAATATTTATTGGTAATCATACCGTAATTTCATTATTTGTTATAAGTCTATTACTTTAAAACATACCTTTTACAGGTAATATAGATGCATAAATAATAATATACTTGAGTATTATGAATTAAAGTAATATTAAAAATTATAGCTTTGCAATCATGAAGAGACTAGTATATATAAATATATATTTAATATGCATTATATACACTGATAAAGTCACGAGTATAGCGCTAAATATACTAGGCACGGTTTAACAATAAAATTGAGAAATATAATAATATAATATGTATAAACATGTCTTTACAATTTAATGACTGCTCTAAACACTATACAAAATAAAAATACATAATATTATTACATTAATAATAAACAGAATTGGCAATAACGTAAAAGTCGAATTTGACAAAAAAGTGGAATGCCCGACAACGGTCTGTTGTCTGTTATCTTAGATTTAACTGGCTGAGTGGGGGTAACAAGGTGTAGTTAAAGAGGTGTAAGGGATTAATCAACTATTAGGGCTCTGAATTTATGTTATTGATATTACATTTCTTTTTTAATCAATGGTTATTATCAATACAACTTATAGTAAATACATGTACTTAGTCAAGATTTTTTAGGGGATATTTTAATATTACATGTAGTGGCTTTACACACTCCATTGAAGTCATAAATCTATTATTAATAGTATAAAATGTGAAACAAGACACATCTGGGCGAAGGTAGCAGCAAACGATACTCAAACTGAGCATGTAACATATGGGTTCATCATATTGAAAAACGTTACATGTTTTCGTACGTCCAAGATAACTGATTTTATTTTCATAGGTAAGTCTCGTAAACTGTTAGCTGGTTTACCCTAGGGGCTCTTACGAAAGTACTAAAATGATCGCTTGAGGGAGTTTATTTTATTCAACAACTCTTTGTCTGAAATGATTAAACTAAACAGCATTTATTTATTTATTTATTTATTTATTTTTTTTGTTTATTTTCAAGGTACAAAATGGGAACGAGTTATAATAAGTCGAACGCAAATAAAAACCATATATTTTAACAGACGAATCTGCTAAACGGGTATTTGACGTGTTTCTACAATGAAAAAGACGAACAATATCTTTAGATGGGCGTCGCCTGTAACCGCTTAAATGCGCAAATACGCATAGGACAAAATCGCACACAGATTTTATAATACTGAATATCTCATTACCGCATACAAATTTAGCCATACATTTTTGGCAATATCGATTTATTGATAAATGTGTATATTTAAATTGAAGTTACACGATATTTTTAAGGTTTATCTGTAAAAGATTTTATCCATAGTGTACAAATTTGTCGTGAATTATCAGTCGGCTAACAGTTTTCAAACCATCACACGTGACATTTAAAAAAATAAAATAAAAATAATATTTTAACTTTTTACAAATAATCATGGAAATAGTTCCATTAATTTTGATAACTATAAGTTTCGTTATTTTAGAACTAATAAAAGTTTTGATGATATTTTTTAGCAATGTATGTAAAAAATTGCAGTAAAACTATTATTACCATTAATAATAAAACGGTTTTAATTCGAAAAAATATTAAAGATTACCAATATGATGAAGACAATGATGAACAAAGAAAAAGAACTGCAAAATATTTGTACAGTCATTGAACTTAAAGCTATTGAAAATATATATGAAAAGCTAATAAAAATAATTCAAGAAGAGTTGTCAAGTATTGAAGATTCTCAGGTATGTTCATGTAATATAAATGCTCTTCAAAAATCAATGTATCGAGAATAACGCAAAACTTTACCTACCATTTCATCGTCTACAGCCGATGCTATTCAAAAATATAAAGCTGTTTGTATTGATAAAAAATCCAAAGAAAATTTTTTCCACGTATTTGAAGTGGATAAAATAATAATTGTAACTTTCAAAACCAATTTTTTATTTTCAACGACAATACAGAAACTCTTTTAGTCGACGGTACATTTACATATTGCTCAAAACATATTTCAGCAATATGCAATATACAATAGACCACTGCTTTCTGTTGGTTTTTTTTTTCATCTAAAACTTTAAATTTTTATGTTCGTATATAGACAAATTTAATAAGCCTATGTTTATAATTAAAAATAGCAATTTAAATCCATGATTATTACTTTTTGATTTTGAAGTCAGAACTCATACTGCACCGAGTAATGTATTTGAAAATATTAAAATTAAACCATACCGATTTATTTTATGTCAAGCATGGTATTGAAAAATAAATTTTATTTTAATACTTTATAAAAAGTATAAAAATAAAAATACAAATATTGGAAAGTGGTTTAAAATACCAATTAATTACAAATGGTCATATTCAAATCAACTGAACTATCAACATACAAAAATATAATGTATTTACATATATTAGACGTACCTATCGTCTTTACACAATAAATATTTAAAGGAAACAAATGAAGTACCGTATGCGGAATCTTTTTGACCAGAGTTGACAAAGTGAAAAATATTCAATTATGACTGAAGTCTGTAGACAAGATATTGACCGAAGCTGAACCCAATATGTTGGCCGAAACTGGACACAACAACTTTATTTTAGTTTGTTTTAGTTGAAAAAACTATCCAACAAATCGAATCCAATTCACTAACATTGTTTTGTTCGGATTGTTTAAGTGTTTGCTGCATTGAATAAAAATAACAGTCATACTTTTAATAACCATGTTGGGTTGAAAATAATCTTTTTGATATAAACGCTATAGAGTTAACAAGATTTTTGTATCAATTGACAATTTTATTGTTGCAATTTCCAAAAATGTTGTATTGATTAAAAATTGTTAATATAATAGTTTGTATTATTTTCAAAACATAATTCATCAGTTTTGTTGCAAATAAATAGTTACATAATAACTTTTAAAAATTTTAGACTAATTAATATACATATACGTATTATACCTATATTGTTGTTTTTACAGTATATTTACAGTATAATAATTACTTTTTATAATATTTAATTATTTTCATTATTTATCATTTATTTTTATTGTAATATTAGTCTATATAATTAATTCTATGTCATCATCGTATAATATAAATCTATATAAGTGCATAAATATTCATTTATGTACCTATAAATATACAAACAACTTTAATATTATACTAGTGTGAATATGCAATTTTGTTACAATCATAGTTTATGTTTTACCCATTGTTTGAGTTTTCTTATTATCCATGTGACATTGTGAAATAAGTGTTACTTGTCATTTGTCAAATATGTTAATAAAATATAATACAATACTATACTAATATTTTAATAATGCTTTATGTTTTACTACACCTACTTATCGATATATTTACAAAATTATTATTATTTCATTAATTATTTATATTATAGTTATGGTTATTACATTTTAATTCTATATCACAAAGTTTTTATTAATTAATTAATTTACCATTTAGTCATTGGCGCAATTTGGGTTTAAGTTAAACTTGAGGGGATTAGAATCTAATACCAGACCCAGTAGATCCTAAATACGTATTTTGTATAAGTTAAATATACTGCCGGTTATCATCGTTGTTGAAGTCAATATGCGTCCAAATAGATTTTAAAAGAGTCTTATACATTAATAATTTAATATTGAGACTGCAGTTGAGTTCATTGATGTCGCAGAGAGAATATAACTATACAGTTTTAGTATGAAGTCGACTTACTAATGCTTATCTTTTAAATCGTACATGATTTACTTTAGCTTGTATTTGTCAAGGCATAGTCTAAGACATCGGAAATAAAATAACAGTGATTCAAGTAAATTAATGATGAGTGCAGCGATCTATGGAGGGCAGTTACAATTATTGTTTTAAAACTCTTTTGAAATTTTAAATCACAGGAAACGTGCGTTTAGGGTATTATCTTATGTATATAAATTGTATATGTTTATGTCATTTAAGTGTTAAAGTATACCTTGCAAATGAACGGCCGAGCGCCTGTGTGGACAGGCATGTGTCTCGTCAGGTTGTAATGAGCGTAGAACACTTTTCCGCAATGGTTGCATGTAAACGTCTTAACCGGTGTAACAGGGGTGACAGCTTGCGACGATTCCTTGGCGCTGGACGGTGGCAGAACGGATTTGGATGCGGCGAGTCGCCCGAGCGTCATCTGATGCGATGGCGGTGGCGGCACCGGAAGTGTAGGAAGTACAGGAAGTGAAGTGAGCACCGGAAGTTCGGATGACGGCGGGGGCGGTTGTGAACAGGAATGAGCCAGTCTATCTACCGCGGCTAACGGCAACTTGGGTTGTTGCTGATAGTGAAACAGCTGTACGGCCGTCGTCGTCGTCGTCATCGTCGTTGACAGATAACGGTCGTTATTGTTGACGGTCAGCGGTGTCCGTCCATCGTTGGCGGAGACAGCACAGTGCGAGGATTGCAGTGGAATGGACCTGAACGCCGGCACGTATTTCTTAAACGCCGATTCAAGTGCGTGAAAGTAGTCGGTCGTTGGTGCGTTAGGCTGTTTCCGCACGTCCGGTTCCATTATGCGGGCAATAGAGAAGGTTAGCGAATCGGTCGACTTGGGACCGTACTTTTTCCGGTAACCATCCCCGTCCCGGTTATTGCCAATCGACGTTATCGAGTCCATGGCGGCGTTTACCGGTGAAAAAATCATCTACAACACACAAGTGCCACGTTATGTATGGTTAAGTATAATGTGTAGAGCCGGACAAGGTATTATGTAATTAATTAATTGATCGAATAATTTAATAATAATAAAAGTTGATGGGTACGAATATTGGTCATATTATTTTATATACAATGTAGTAGACATACATAATAATATGTACCTGCATGTTGAATCAATCACAGAATATTATATCTACTACTAACTTAGTGTAACTCGTTTTGTAGGGAGAGTAGTGGTATTAAGCTGTATGCCTACAAAGTCAATGACCCGGGCACAAATCTGAGCGGACACTTATAAATATGAGAAATTTGAATGAATATTTCTATAATTATTATTATTGTTTTTATGAATTAATTTTATTATATGGACTTGTAGATTTTTTTTTACAAAATTTCACCTTACGTAGGAATAGATTAAATTATAATAGTGATTTTTTTGGATATTTTTTTCAAATTAAAATGTATTTGAAGTTTTATAAAACATTTCAACACAAATAAATAACTCATATCTTACACTTAATAAAAATAGAATATATAGTATTAAATTTAAAAAAAAATGTTTATTATTTTCTATGCAATCACGGTTATTTTTAGCGATGTCAAAAATAAACTGTTATCATTATTATTATTACATAATATATTTTTCTCTACTGCCATAAAGCAGAAATGTCTTTAATTATTAATCATAATTAAAAATAAATAACATCCCGTAGTACAACACTGTATTCATCGCTCCGCCGATAAGAATCTAAAAAAGATACGGGAAGAATATAATCGACATATTATAGAGTACATGTACTCAGTTATCAAGGAAAATCAATGCTAGTCAATAACTATTATATCTAAAGAATTGAACAATTTGAATATGCCTAATCATAACACAATATGCTGGGAGTGCAATATTTGGTAGCTTCAGCCCTGGATACGACGTTCGACCGACTTTTTATATCAGGTAAACACGCAAATAGATTATTAATAAATAACTCTATTTGTAGTTTGTACATATTTATGACATTTAACCGAATAGCGGATGGTAGGCTCTACATCGTAAGTATGTTTTTTCGCAAAAAAGGCAATTTTACTAAATGGCTTTTACGAACAAACACTCGTCGTACTTAATAATTTTGAGTGTAACCTATTTTTGCACGTCGCATTTTTCTAACAATTAAAACTATCACCGCAATAGTGCGTACTACCTATAAATATATACAATATAATACAATAGCACACGTTATTCTGTACGCATATATCCCGATAATAGGTACACCCCGGCGAAAGCAAAGCCTATTCAAGGCAAGTCCCTTCTTATACCACACAATTAGTCCCGTAAACGGGGTGTGGGTAATGGATATTTGTTTTTTATTCACCATCCGTCCCTCGCTGAAGTTGTTTTTTGTCTTCCGACCACCCTCTGTTTAACACGTATACGGCGTGCTATTATCGCTATTACGATATACACGTATATTGTAGTTCACGAACAGTATATTATAGTCATAACATTCTCGTATATTTCATCGAAACAGTGGTGCGCGGATTAGGATCGGACGATAACGTTACAAGCTGCACATTCATTATAACAATATATTATAGTATAATATACCTACAACAATATCCTAATTAATTCAAACGAAGAGTATAATGCGCGTGTGTGTGTATCGTGTATATTAAATCAGTGGTTCAAAAACTCTACCCCGAAAATGTATAAACTCCACGGAAAATAATTAATTAAATTGAAATGTTTTATATAAGTTGCATCGTTTCTTTTAGAATAATTAAATATTTATATTTATTTAATATCTCTTGAAAAAAAAACAATTAAAATTTAACTAATCGCCATTGCTGTGAATCATTCTCATCGAGTACACGTAGAAAAAAACAGAGAAAAGACTACTTTCTATATTAAATTGTCGACTGCGCCTTATTATTTAATAGATTATAGTAACCGGTGTGTAAACAAAAGTTTGTCCGAAAAACGATTTTCAGCAGAAACGGCATACATTTCATAAGGCATTTTTATTGTAGTTATTATATTGTAATTTATTTTTCTATTAATGATACAGTATATACAAGGGGTCATCAAATGGCGATCCGCGAACAAATTAAATTATAATAAATAAAAATATGCTTTATAATTATAAATTTTAATTCCCTATCCTTATAAATAATCTAATAATCTAAAATAAAATATTTTACTTAAAAATAATATTCTTTTTATGTAAATTTTATCATGAACTTTTTGTCAAAATTTAAACTTAAAACGCATTTAAAAGAGAACGTGCTTTTGTATTTTTAATATTTTTAAATAACTATAATAATAATTTATGAAGAATTTTGTATCAAATTTTCAGTTTCATCTGCAAAAAACTTTTTATCAACATTCAAAAAAAAAAAAAAATTAAAAACTTTGAGAATTTATTTGTTCATTTTTTTTCTTTTAATTTATTTATTTAATAAAAGTATAGGCTGATAATCCAATAATTACGCAATAATAATTTAAAATGCATATAAAAATCTCTTTAAAATATAATAATTGAATATAGAAAAGATATATAACTATATAAGTAACAGTAAAATATATTATGTTTATATGGCTAATATTTTTTAAATGGCAACAAAATAACCAAAGCCATTATTTTATTATAAGAAATATCCAATTATCTAAAACAAAATCTGATTTTAAAATGCTTATAAAAGTTTAGTGTATTTTTATTATATATTTTTATTTTTAAATTCTTGTAAGAAAAACTGATGAACTATGGTAAATGGTGTATAAAACTTCATAGTAAAACTTTTAGTGTGAAAATTATGTTTTATTAATTTATATTTTTTAAATTTTCGTGATCGTGATAAATTTTGTTAATATTCAAATTAAAACGTTTTTAGAAAAAAAAAAATAATGATTGTCTATTTTATATATTTTTTAATTTTTTTTACTGTAAAAAACCTAAAAGGAAATTTGTATCAAATGTTAAACTTTTTAACTCACGTATGCATTCTTTATTCAAAAAAATAATCTAATACTGTAAATGTTTATAAATAGCATTAAAAGAGCAAATGAATATTTCAAGTTATTACACTTATTATTTTTTAGTTTCCCGATTACTATAAAGAACAAAAGTTACGTCAATTTTGATTTCTTAAAATACAAACTAGATTCAACTTGTCATCAAAAACCACCTAAAGGAGATCAATCATTTTTTTTTAATACAATAAGTAACTTAAAAAAAAGCATATACCTACGTTACATTGTGAAACCAATACATTCACTGATCTTTTAGAATCTAAAATGTGTTCAACCAACAAATTCTAATACCAATGACGTAATCAGCCAAATTACATAATATTTTACACATCACTGTTTCTAAATATCTCTAATTTTAAATTATTAACTGTATGATCTGTATTTTTATGATGCATTATAAAAAAAATAAATTAGTAATCAAATTAAATGTATGTATTTCATAATTATTGACATTTCTGGCATTTTGAGTGTTATAGACTTTTTACTGAAACTTAAGAGCTTCCCGCACACAATAGTTTGAGAACCCTGTGAATATTGAATTATTTAGTTAATACGTATAGTGACGCGTATAATATATGCATGTATATAGAATATATACATAAATTTATATATAAATGCTGTATGCACACTCGGTGGATGGATGACTAAAATTTATGTGCGCATATTCCGTTTCGATAACCATCGCTGGACAGAGGTCATTATCGTGTTTGGTTTTCATTTCCGGTACTTGCTAAAGTCTGACTGCTGGGTATCGTGAGCGTGCACAGCCCCGTAATGTGTAATTCTCATAATGTCCAATAATGAAGTAGGAAAAGAAAATGATGTTCACTTTTTTTTAATTCATATATTTTATAATATTATATATCCAATATCTAGAGCGAAACCTTAGGACTGTGTTAGTTTTACGATATTGTGTTCTTATTATTATTTTTTATTTATATTTGTAATAATCATTTTTATTAAGTATAGAGGATTGATCCAATCACGCCGCATGCAACTAATTAGTAACTCACCATGTTTTTAAAGTGGAACGATACGTAAATTCTATAAATATTTGTAATGGTAATTTTTCTTTTTTTCTAAAATTGTTTTTAAATTTTTGTTAGCAATAATAAATTTTGAGACCATTGCCGAAAACCGTACAGACTCGTTGGCTCATGGTAAACGATAAACTTAACGTTAAGTTGTTCGTAGTTTAACTGAAATATTTCCTAATATTATTACGATGTAAATAGAATAAACAATTGCAATTAAATTGCAATAATTATGGTTATAACTTATAATACAATGCAAATAACTATTTAATTTTTTTTTTAATTCGATTCCTACATTCTATTTTATGCTAATATAATTGAACAAATTAATTTTATTAAATCAATAAAATACATAAATACTGATCAAAAAAAAATTTAACGACCATTATATAATAATAATTTATGGAAGATAAAGTTTTGGATTTGTTAAAGCAATTTGTTTTGCTACAAGCACACAAACTTTAAATACAGTATACTTAATTAAGATTAAAGAATATCTATAGCTAAAATATGTTCCATATAGTACCTAATTTAAATATTACAAACGACAATAGAAAGTGACTGCGATAGCTTCTGAATAATAATTATTTTCCAACCATTAAACTAATATTATTTGTTAACGATATATTTTAAATTTATATAGGTACAATATGCAAGAGATACATACTCGTTATTTGTGTTTTACTACTAATTGCTATTTGACTGTACGAGTTTTAATGCTAATTGAGCATTAAAGTGCAAGTGTCGACGAAGTGAATACATGTATAGGTATTACATCTATAAGTTAACTTATAAGACTATAAATTATGATTCTCTATTATAATTGTTTATAATACTCAGTCAAAATTAACAACGCGGCCATGGACTGCAACGTAAAAGTTTCCTAGAAAAGAAGAAAGTCAGCATTATGTTTTTAATAGTCTTTGATCCTTTTAAAAAGCCTGTCACTTAAGACCCGTCCAAAAGAACAAAATAATTATTAGCATACGTACATAGAAATGTATACTTATAAATATATATATTTATATGTTGGTTTTTTTAATTTTATTTTTATTATTATTATTCTTTACATAGACGGTGGAGACGACGGACTGACTACAGTGAAAGCAGTGCGTGCTCAACGACGTTCTAATACAGCAGTACTTGGCCTTTGAAATAATAATAATAATAAAACGAGGGGGCGGTGACGACGTCGGCAAATACTTACTGCTAAACTGAACGCATTTTGTTTTGATTAAAGTCCCATCATCCATCTGACTACTACTCGACGAGTGTTTTGACGTTCAATACGAATATTTTTCTTCTACTAACACACGTACGTGTGTGTATATATAATATAGTTTATAAATAATAATAATAATAATAAAGGAACTTCGGATCCCAGACGATCTTTTTCCTTTATGTGTTCACGACACGCAAAATCCAAGTGATTTCGAGTGTTTTTTCCTTTTCAAATTTCAATACATGCCACCACCCTATTCTAAAAAAAATGAAGCGATGAAAAAAAAATACGAAGGTAGAAAAGCACAGTTCAAGACGATCGAACTTTTAAACTATCCTACCTATACATATTATATATTATTATTTTGTACACCATAAGGCACAAGGCGCTCGGGCAATAAATATTTAAAAAAAAAATTATGATGGCAGCAAATACACGTTTATAGGTAAACGCGTAGTCGTGTTCTTGTGGTCCGATCGATGCATTTCCATTCACACGTCATTCGCATTCTGCACTAACTTATTAAAAAAAAAAAACATAATATTTTATTTAGGTACATTTTGTATGCACGCCTCGAGTATTCCCACTTGACGACTAATCGCACAATTTTTGAAAACGCGATAAACTTTTCAGAAAATATTATTTTTCGTCCCCCATTGGAATGTCAAAACGGTTTGTATATTTATGGCGTGTTTATATTTTAATATGTAAGTACATGTCATATTTATTAAACCGGTAAAATACCATAACTAATATACTATGGTGAAAAATGATAACATACATATACGGTAGGTGGTAAACTGACATACCTATAACATGTCATACTTAACGATTAGGACAAATTTAAATTTAAGAATAAATTGATTTTTTTTTCAACGAGTACTTCAGCTAAGTATTTATTTATTTAACAATTGTAGTTTAGAAGCAAGTATTCTAGTTATCTAAATTAATCTCAAACAGTTAACTAAATAAATTATGTATAATTAAAGTTCCCAAATAAGTGGTATGAAAATCATTTTTTTATACAAGAGTCGAAATAAAATATAATGATCTAACCAATGTTTTTAGATTATTTTTTAAATTTTTGTACCTATGCACCATATATGTCAATGTTTGGATCAGGTTAAATGTGTTACTGATGTTTTACCTAACCAAAATCAAACTGAAAAAATTATTTTAGGAGAAAATAAATGAAAATGTTAATTATAAAATTATTTTAAACATTATAAGGAAAAAAAATGATTATTTTTTGACATTAGTATACTTTACTTTTTGATAACTATTTTAGGAATAATTTATAACAATACAAAATAGGTGCTATAAAATATGTTATAAAACTTAACTTTAACTAACATAATTTATTCTTTGTAAATTTAACTTTAAAAATATAGCAGAATAAAATAATAACTTTTAAATTTTTTTACCTTGGAAAAAATATTAATTCAAATAATATTTTTTAAGAAAGTTCTGCTTCTTTTTCATTTATTTTTCAAAAATATGAATTTTTATTATTATTTTTTTCGTTGTCCATAATTATAGTCTTATAGTATTCAAGATCTGATAATTTTTTTTCATTTATAGCCAAAATGTTTTTTAAGTACATTTTCTACGTAAGTCCTTTTTTTATGTATTCACTTGAAAACTCTTACTTAAGTATTACATTAAGCTTCACTAAGATTATTTCTAAGTGTATATTAACATTTTTCCTGGCCATAATTTAAATAATAATTTGACTCGTCTCTCACAAAAATATAATTTTGTTTAGATTTTTACTAAACTATTTGCCTAACAGGTAAGAATTTAAAATGTCAATTGTAAGTTTGTCCAAGAATTTCAAGGTATGATTATTTCTAATCATAAGTTTACAGTCACCAGAAGAATCATAAAAAATTGTGCCTACTATTTAAAAAATGTTCATATGATTATTTATTGATGTTTGTTTGTCTGTCATGCATGTAATTTTTCTAAACGTCCAAATATGTAGTTTTTTTTTTAATTAATAGATTACCCATGATAGGAAAAAAAATAATAAATGTTTTTGATGTAGAAAGACCATTCCTGGCAAAACTTTAAAACATAAATAACATAATATTTGAATTTTTTTTTTGTTCTCCGTATTCATCAAATAGTCAAATACTGTGGATGTTTGTAAAATCAATGTTTTTAAACGATGTTAAACAAACAATACAATTCATATTAAATTGACTATTTATACGAAAAAAGTGAATATTTAATTTTTCATTTCTAAATCCAACATGTTAAACTAAAAAAAAAAAAGTATATTCATAGATAATTTATTTTTAAATATGACAATTCAATCAATTATAAATTTTATGACCTAATGATATAAAAATTATCTATGTGAGAAAAACAAAAGTTAAAATCGTATTCTAGAAAAGTGGTTTAAATTTAAACACCTTGTAAACAGAAAAGGCAATTAAAAATTTTATAATTGTATGTATATTGGCAATTTTATTCTTTTAAACTGTTAACTATATTTATAGAATATGTATTTACAAATATTATATATTTTATAATAAAGGTAACAATAAAATAATAATTGCATTTTTGCCATTTTGATTTTCACGTTTTTACACATTTCCATGATAACATTTCTTTATTTATGTTTTGCTACCTTTTATTTTCATTATTTTTACCCTACCAGTTGTAAATTATTAAGCCCGAAATCATAGCATAAACCCCATGACGTAGAAATTGGATATACCTACTGATAAGTTATAATTATATGAAATTTCGGTTGCATCCAAAAACCGCACACTTTTGATTTTGACCCTAAAAAGGTCGATAGCCAAAAACCGCACAGTTTATCGGTCATTGTATAACAAATTACCGTACATTTATAATGGGTTATTTTTAGTGAAAATAGTGAAAAGATAAGATTATAAGATATTTACTATTCAATAATCAAGTATTTAGTTTTTTAAAAACGTCGGCAGTCGGTTTCAGCCAATCAAACTTTGAAAGTTTTAAATTTTTTTTAAATTTTTTAAATACCTATACATTTTTAGTTTTACATTTTTTTTTTTTAATTAATATTTTAAATTATTGAATATATACATTTTTAAGTTGATATTTTTTTTAAATTAATATTTAAAATTTTTAAATACATACATATTTTTTGATGAACTATGAAAATAATGAGAACAAATAATTAATTATACATAATAATACGCGTTTTTTGTTTATCGACCTTTTTGGGGTCGTCAAAATCTTAACTGTGCGGTTTTTTGGATACGACAATTTTTAAAATGTGTGCGGTTTTAACCTACCAAAAGTGTGCGGTTTTGTCCTGTTATTTATCAAAAGTGTGCGGTTTTTGGAGTCAACGGAAATTTCATACGTAATACGGTTAACACTTATTACTACTAACTTATATCTGTAGATCATTCGGATTACAGATTGTGCGCGAGTGTTAACAACGAGTAAAATATTATGTAGGTACCTATTATTATTATTCTCCGGTAATGTATACTGTCGGCCACTCGAAATGCCGCCACGCGGTCACACTCGACCCCCTGCAGATGACATGTGGAATCAAAAGGATTTTGCGGAAACTCGTTGCTTTTGATTAATTATATCGGGCCATACCGGATGCGGTAAAACAATTGGATTAAATTTTGAAAAACAAAAATATAAAACATGCAGTAATTAATTATCCTTTGGACTCAAAACCGATTGCTCGTCGCGTAATATAGTCGTCCCTTTCTCGACATTATAACGGCTTAACGCAAACATCAACAACCGTATTATATACGCACATAATATTAATATTATATAATGGCGTGTTACGATTGCGTTGTTCATTATACTATTATTATTAATATTATGGTATTATTACGATTTACAATGAACAAATATAGAGTACAATATTATGATTATGTCAATAAACAGGAACTTTCCCTGCCATTAAAATTACAATGAATTTAATCGTAAATCGTTTTTACATTATAACATTACCTATATAAATTTGATAAATATATTATGCTGTAGAACAGTTGTACTTTTAAGCATAGTGTTATTTTATAATTTAACACTAACGTCACTAACTCGAAAATAGGTGATGCATAAAACACGAAGTCATATTAATATATCAGGTGGTAAAAATCGTTCGATGCATTATCTAAATAATGAATAAAATGTACCTATGCATTATTTCACTAAAAATATTATAGATTTGCATTATATAAATAAAAATACAACTAGAATCAATTATTTATTGACTATGGGTACTTTAAGTTTTATATTAACACAAATAACACCGTTTTACCATAGAATAGGTAGTAGAGAAACACAAATATAATATAACTTACATACTAAATCACTATGCTAAAAATTGATTTACTAACTTAATTGATTTCTAACTGATTTGTAGCGGGTTGGATACAACATTTGATATATTTTTAAACGTAGTTCAAATTACTCTCTAAGCTTTTATTTATCTAAAACAATCTTTAAATCTTTAGTCATAATTGGTTGAGTAGTTTTTAAGTTAATAAGCTACAGTATACAGATATAACATTTTGTTAAACATTTGAATAATAAAAAATTAATTAAAATAATTAAATATTATTTTCTTTCCGTGTAAGTCAGTTGGCGAATCCATACCATTTTTTTTTCATTTTTCCTGTAACTAATGGGTATTTCCTATGTACCTACATATAAGTAAAAAAAATATTTTCTGATTATGAGCTAAAACGAAATTCATGAATAAATGTAATTTATAATCATTGTATGCGCGGTTTTTTTAATGATAAACGATCAATAATCTGGAATTTAAAAAAATTAATAATATACGTGTTTCTTTATTTTAACTGATAATTTTAAAATATTTTTTGGCATTCAGTTGTTGTTCCAAAAACAGAATCAACTTAACTTTTTTAAACGGCAACAGCCAACAATAGTTATTATTATTAAGAACAAATATAAATTATAATCAATTATAATCAAAAAAATTATGAATTTTTTTTAATTTTTTATATTTTATCATACATTATAACAATTTATCGATACGTTAATTTTCGAACTCTAATCAAGTTGTCATAGTTGGCATTAGCAACTATACATATACATATCGAGCAATAAGCTTTATACCGACAAAAAATAACTTCTGACTCAATACCTATCAACTGTTTATGTATTATATTTAAACAAAAATGTTGCACCCACCGGCGTGTGCAAGTCAAACAGTGCCACGTGAACACACGACGTTTATGCACACACACACACACACACACACACACAATAGACACGCATGTTGCAATGTATACAAACCTAGTGCACATATGACTCGTTAACTGGCCCGTTTCACTGGTAATCGTGCGGGGGCGGACCTCCGTGTCAAAAAAATAAAACACGGGAAAACGGTGGCTACGACGCGTCGCCGCAACAACGTTCAATAATATTGCGCCCCGAGGCCCGCGTGCGCCTCGTCAATGCGTATGTCAGTGCACTTACGCGTAATATCGTGCACACAATTTATAATAACAAATTATATACCTAATAATAACGATAATGATGATGATGATCATCATAAATGTGTGGTGAGTGCTCGTGTGCCGTTTGCGCCTTTTGTGGGTGGGTCCGCATAGTATTTAATTGTGCGAAAACGACAAATGTATATATAATTCAGAATCAAATCGTAGGAACCACCTTTTTATAGTTTTTTCGGTTCTGACTTAGGTTTTTAAAATTTCAGTTTTTTTTTTTTTTTTTAGATTTGATTAGAATTGGTAAAAAATACGAGTTCCGGTTATATAGAGGAATACCGCATTGTTTAAAAGTATAAAATTGGTCGTTCAAGTGTATATAAGATAAATAAAAAATAAATATTCAAAGTATACGTCATCAAAGAATTTACTATTTTAATTATTTAACAACAATAATGAAATAAAAATAGCATTAAACTCTGCTAATGGCCTATATCACATATTTTTTTTTTTACTAAATGAATTTATTAACTGAATGATAAAAATAATAAAATTAAAATTAAAACAATCAGATTTTGGTAGTGGTTTTCTAATTTGTAAATAATAGTCTTATCCTAAGAATTTCTAAAATTTACAATTACGGTTCCAAATCTAGTTATATAAATGTGTCCAAGTATTATAATTTATAAGTAATATTATGTTTAAAAATAAATTAAAAACGCGGTGAGATACCCAGCATGAAAATACGTATGTATTATGCCTTTGTAGCTTAAGGGCGAGAATCACACGAGTGGGGCGGACAGAATGTATAAACATCCGTAAAAAAAATAAATGAGTGTATTAAAAAGAGACGTAACAATAAAATGGCAGTGTCATTAGCGGCGGCAAAGAGTGCGTCAGATAAAACGCATGGTTAATCGTTTCTTTTTTGCTTTTTTTTATTTTCTCGATCAAGTTTATTATATTACATTATGTTTAGGCCTAAGATAAGTCTGTATGCATAATATTTACCTTGTAGATAATAGATATATTATTAATCACCGATAGTCCTATACGCAAATAAATCGAGTAAATTGTATTTGGATCACAACGAAATTATAGATGCAACCGACTCTCGATAATTCAAAATTAGTGGACAGACTTATACCTTCAAAGTGCCGAGAATTTACACATGGTTTGTGTCTTAATCTGACTTCAAATTACTGAGATGTTCCTACATGATATTCTCGTTGTTTTATTTTAATAACAATGAGTTTTTTTTTTTTATAGAAAATTAACTGAGCGTCTCCAATTATTAATTGTAATGAAAACTATTTTTACTGTATCGTGTTTAGGATGATTATTTTAACGCAGATTCGTTCATTAATCATTATTATTTATTTATTTAATTATAAATAAAAAGCTAAAATGTTTAGAAAGTTATATCATGTTTAATGTATAATTTGTATAATGCTTATACAAATACTTGATGAAAAAAGTTTCGACAAAAGTTATCTTTAAAAGACAATAATAAATAAATCATTTTGATTTATCAAAAACTAAGTTTTGCGTGAAATTTTTGGTTTGTTGAGTATTTAAAAAACTATATCGCATAAACAATCATCAACGTTTTTAAACAATAGCAACCTTAATAATTTCTTAAGCATGATTTAGTGACCCATTATTTGTACATTTACATTTTAGTGAACAATTATTTATCAACGTTTTATGTAATTTGGTTATATTTAAATAATTCTTAACTCCTAAACACTAAATATTTTATAACAAAAAATGTTTCAAATATATTGTATTGAATGTTCTGTTTTAAGGTATCGCCTCGTATACATTATTTTAAGTGAAAAATGATTCTAAAAGGGGAATGTATATTATTGCGGTTTCACCTCGTTATTTTTACTCTATTGTTATAGTTATTATAATCTTTCCCGTGAACACTTTTACGGGTAAAAGTTTGAACTAAATATTTAAACTGAAAGTAATACAGAAAAAATATACACTTTAGATTTAACAGCAACTTTTAAACTTGTTAATGTTCACGCATTGTGTCATCGCGCTTTTGAAATTGTTCACTATCGCCTGTCACATCGCTATCGAAACAATAATAATAATAATACTTACCGTTGAAACGCAAATCGTTAGATACCTGCATTTTCAATCATCGTATAGATAGGTTATTACTACTTATAACTTATGAACCGTAATGTATCCACCTACCAAATAATATAAAATAATTGTACACGAGTAAAATGCACGATAAGTTTTCGTTTATGAAGCGTGACTCTTTATCGTTTTTATTGAAGTTTCGATGACTTGGTATACCTATGTGTTATCCACGAAGAAGATATAACATAACGACACGCAAACCAGATAGGCACTTGTATAAACTTTAAGGGACTCACGATTAGTATTGTACCTATCTAATTGAAATGAATAAATAAGTGTTTTTGTTTATTTTTTTTTCTCTATTCAGTTTTCCGAAATAAAATTTTCAAATCGTTTATTGATTTCAATAATTGACTTTAAATACTGTTGACTTAGTAATTTTATTTCACTATTGTTATCAATATCATTTTTATTCATTATAAGTCAATTTTAAAATATAAAAATTAGCTTGTATAAAAATAAGTGGTCTTTAAAATTGTTAAATAAAAAAGTTAATAATAAGTTATTAAAATAGGTATACATTAAATTTGAATTTAACGATAAATCAATACTTTCAAAAAGCAATACTGTCTTTCTGTCAACCTATATTGAAATGTATACTTCATAATATGTATTTGGGTATTGCTATTAAAGGAATTTATTTTTCCATTAGTTAATTTGCTTTTTGTCGAAACATTACTTTTATTATATAATTAATATATTTTAACAATTACAATTTTAAAATTTTTTTTACATTTTTTTTTTTTTTTTTTTTATTACTAATTATCTTATGCTCATCAAAAATTAAGCTAGTAGACTGTCAATAACGGTTAATATGAGTTCGAAATATTAACTAGCCGACGACGATAAGAAAATTTGAAACATGACATAATTTGCAACTTTGTAAGACTTGAATTGGTCGTGAAAATTAAAATGCCCGTGAATTTAATAACGATTATTAGAGCCGATAAATTTAGATAATTTGAATGAATAATAATAATAATATTCTTATAATTTTAGTTTTATGAAATTTTTATATTTTCGAATTAAGATTTAAAAAATAAAAATAAAACAATAAATTATCTGTAGGTATTTTTTAAATTAAGCATTCACATTGCAAGACAATGACATTGTAATATATTATCTATTAGCTATTCGGTTTAAATATACCAAACAAAATAATAATTTAGGTTTAATTATATTAATTACAATACTGTAAGTGTACTTATGTAACTATTTATTGTCTACATATACATATATGTATTCACACGCGTGTATTGTTACATCGACGTGTTCGTTAATGGTGGTTGTCGTATTTGAATTGCTCATTTAAGTCAACGAGAAAAACAAAGGCTATGGGAATAAAGGTATTAGGTATACATTTATACCTTTGGATGATGAGGATAAAAGGCAAAACCCAATAGCATCGATTTCATTGTCATCATCGACGAGAGTCCAGAGGTGGTCAACTATGTGTGACGGCGGGTTGAGGTGCTGAGTGGCGTAGGCGTACCGTCATCAGTAGGTACATAATAATGTATAACAGCGTTTATGCGCACATATTTTTTGTATATATATATATATATAAATATAAAGGGGACAAGATAATTACACGTGTTATACATATTTACTGGAACGCCGCCGAGGGGCATTTTCAATAAGCGCCTGTGTGTGCGTACACGCGTTTCAGTGTGCGTTTTTCCCGCGATTACACCCTCTCACGGGCGATAAATCGACAACACTCTCCACAGTAATACAACGAATGCGGTCGTCTCGGCGCGCGCGTCGATCCCTCGTGCCGATTACCGCAAACATACGCCCGCTGTTTGTGTACGTTTGTAACAAAATAAATAAAAAATGATAAATAATAATGATTTACGATGAGAGTAAAAAAAAAAAAAGTAAAAAAATAAAAAAGCAGTAGGTAGATCGTACTTTTTGTACACGTACAACACAATATTACATACATATATAGGACCACTTCACCACTTCACCACGGACGTTTGCGCTCCGCATCAAGGTCCTCCGGGAACTTGACTATTAAACATATATATATAATTGTAACGTGTTATCGTTATTTGTATGTTGACAGAAGGGCCAATTTTGGGTGCGGCGATCGGGCGGGAAACGATTTGCATTATACATATACTTGTAAGTTATTATAATGTATAATATTTACATTGCAGCGAAGAGCAGCAAATATGTTGTACGAATCGCAGTCATTTATATACGCTTTTGCATTACATAGGTTTTATTATCATCTATAATATTATATGGGTCTCGCCATATGTCCGCAAACAAACGCCATACTCGCGCCCGCAAGCTAGTATTTTGAAAACAGCGATAAAGCTTTACACTCGCGCTTTCGATGAATTGCTCTGAGACCCTATGCAGCCTAGGGGCCCGTCTACCGATGGATATAATATTATCGTATACCATTGCATATAAAATCCGTATACTAACTGACGTTTCCACAGTAGGTATGCGCTAAAATCGTCTACCTAGAATATAGAGTGATTGCCTCACTGAACGAACACACAAGCACTATTAAAGTATTAAATCTTTAAATAATTTTTTGATTATAATTTTTGATATTTAAAATCATTTAAAATTTATTTTGTACTCATTGACTAATTTTTTCAACAATTTTATAATTCATATTTTTAACAAGTTATTAATAAATTATTAAAAATTAATAAACAAAAAAAACATTTTCTAGTAAATACACACAGTGTTTGTGAATCAACAAACTATAATGGTATATATTATTATATATTATAATCTATTATCTTATATAATAATAAATAAATATTTTTATAATAAAATCAATATTTATAATACATGAAATGTAGTCAATTCAACTACTTTTATAATGATCATTTAAAAACAAATAGTCTCCATTTTTTACTAGTTACAATAATATGTGAAAATTATTTTGTAAGAGTAAGTTAAGTAATGGAAGGAGATAACAATGAACTGTCTGAAGAGTATATACAAAGAACAATGATGCTTTATTTTTCACCACTACTTGTAGTTTCATAAAAATTTAACATACTTTTAAACACTAAAAATTTAATAGATTCGAGGTATAAAAAAAATCTAGTCTCGTCACAATTGATAATTTTGCGAAATTATTTCAATATATCTAAGCAACCTGGTTTTGTTATGTATAAAAAAAAAAAGCAACTGCATCCTTAAATTTTGAAATTATTACAGTATTTTGTTTTGCAATTTACTGATGATTTTAAGAAATAAACTTAACCACTTAATACTAGGATTAGATTTATTTGACTCTTAATTTTTTTTTTTTATTAAATCTTTAAAAGTTTGTATTAGAAATTCTACTCTCACTTTAGCTAAAATCCATTCAATTATTTATTTAATTGCTTAATGTAAATTTGAAAATAAAATTTTAAAAATGATAAAAACTATATAATTTACAGATGAAACGGAAAACTTATCATTTTACATTTATAAATGGGTATGGTTTCTATATAATCATGATAAACCATGTGCGACAACATAATATGAATGTTCTAGTTGTTTAATGTATTATAAATTTATAAACATGTATGCTTCGAGGGTAACGCTAATAGACTGTTTAAAATTTAATATTTATAATGAATTTATTTAGGAATCAGTTCGCTTAATAACTCAAATAGTTGTAAGCATGTGATGAGACTTAAATAAATATAAGCAGTAATGTAATAAATGGTTAACTCGAATAACTTTTTACTAAATCCAATATCTATATAATCATATATATATCATAAATATATTAATATATATTATCTAAATTAAGTAGGTACTGTAAATGTAAACATAAAATATAATATTTTATAGGACCGTTCGCATCACTTCAATAACTTAACACGATTACATTTACAGCGATTTTAATAATAAACGCTCGTTATACTTGACAGTATGAATGTTCTTAAAAATATTATTTTGTAATAAATTTAAGTTATTGAAAATAATATTTTCAAAAATGTTAATACCCTTCGAGATAATGAATGTTTACAGTTAAAAAATCACCATATGTACTGTTATACACCACCACGCCAGGCACTTTTGCGTGCCTATTGTTGAGGAGCGTCGCTTGATTGCGGCTCAAAGTTACTTTTTTGCGTTTTCACTCATCCCGATTGCGTCCGATAGGTTAGGTAGTATAAAGTGTAAATGATGGAAATTTACGAAATATTTTAAGCAATAAAAATAAAAAGAATATTAGTAATATTTAAATATAAATTTCGATTTCATAAGCTATTAGCAAATTAAATAGAAACATGTTGTTATATATTAGTGATGTATAATAAATAATTGTTTTCAAATTTTAAAGTATTTACATAAAAGTATTTAAATTTAAAATACAAATACATCCAATACAGTATTTAAAATGTTTACTTTATTTTATAATTTTAAGCTATTTTGTGAACCAATGTGTATTTGGACGTAATCGGGATAGGTACATAATATATTTGAGAGAAAATACGACTACTTGAATTCGGGCCGCAATTTCCGTTGTTGAGAGAAATGGAAAATCGCCCATTGTAAACAATTCAATATTGTACAGTAATGTAAAAGTAAATTCAAATACTTTCCCGATTCTAAAATACATATTTTAAATACTTTTTGAAAAGTGCTTAGACGTGAATACGTGTAATATTTTAAATACTTTCTCAAAGTATTTAAAAATCAAATATTATTTTTAAATATTTTTATTATTATAAATAAATTACTATTTTTTTTTTTTTGCATTTCATTTAGAATAATTCAAATTTTCTAAAAGTAATATAATTTATACATTAATTAAACACAAACCGCATCCATTTAATTGATTTAATTCCAAATGTCAGTGTAAGAAGTGCAAAAAAAAACTCCTGAATGATGGAAATAATAAGTATATTCGTGGTGCACAATATTTGATATTTGTCTCACAACTAACTCAAAACGTATTTATTTCTTGGTATACTGTATACTGTTAACCCATAGCTATTATTAATAGTATGATACATAAAATTATTAAGCCATACATATTATTAAATGTAAAAACTATTGTAACTATTCTAGCGTGGTATAATTATCTAGACAATTCGTTTATATGCAGAACTGATGATTATTTAAATGAATGGTAATTTATTTTTTAAGCTTAGATAATATATTGTATTGTGCATAATTAAAAAATACTACAACGAACATATCTATTTCTAAGAGTAAGTATACCTCCTAATTGTTTTTTAATTCGAACGCTACGCCGGGCGCCGTAAGAATAATAGTATCCTGTTTACTCATGAAATTTTTACCGCCAGTTAGATACCGAAAAGTCGATAAATAGAACTTAATTACTTAAACGTTTAACAAAAAATAGCAATGTGTTTTTAAATGAATAGAAATATTTTTAAAATAATACATTTTAATTATGATTACAAGGGAAAAAATATATTTATTTACAATTAAAATGAGAATAAATAAATAAAATAGTAAAAAACACATTTGAAATTGCTTCTTGTGTGAAAACATTAAATTAATATGCGGATAAATCAAAGTTATGACAATTAACTGAAAATGTTATTATAATAACAGCAAAAAGTTCACTTTTAAAAAAAAATCTTTATAAATAACAATATCATGTTGTTTACTAGTTATTAAATCAATATAAATGCCTTGATTTAATTTTTAGTTTTATATATAAAATATACAATTTTTTCATAACTTATTAATTGATTTATAGTCTATTGAGGTCGCGCGTTGAATATCTCTGCTATAGTAATAATCACATATTGAAATTAAAATGAATATTTTGTGTTCCAAAAATTAATATGGTCACAAAATTTCTTCAGTTACATCCATTTATTTTTTAATGAAAATTACACGTTTTTTATGTGGGCTAGAAATACTACTAAAGTAATAATATTAATTTAAAAAAAAAAAAATTTTCCAATAAAAATAGGATAACTTTTACCATGAAAAAAAAGTTTTTATTTTTTCGATATTTAATTCCTAATATATATATATATATAAAAAAAAAAAACATTATTATATTACAAATGTTATTTAAATGTTTTTCAAACATAATAACTTTTTTTTACATATCTGTTATCGAAAAAATAATCTTACTTTGTAATAAAGTCATTTTATTTTTTGTATTTTCCATGTAGCTAAATTTCTATATTATATTGTATACATTATAAACCATATATTTTATCCTTAACACATTTTTCGCATCGTTAAATTTTGTTAATTTTAATCTCGTAATACGTACATAATTCTATTTACTAATTGCATCGCATTACATCATAAAATAATAACAAACAGCGATAAAAATAATAGTACAACATTCGAGACAAAGCGTGTGCGCATTAAGTATGCAGAATATACGTTTGCATAAGTTTTCTACGGCTTGGGAACAGTCACTTTTTTTTAAAGTGTATAAATAAACAAAGTCCCAAAATAACACTTTTTAAAGAAAATAAAATGAAATATTTACAGCTTAATTTTGTGACAAAAAATTATTAAATTCAATCCTTTGCAATAAGCACGTCATCTTTATTCAAATAAAATAAATATTATATTCTGTTTTTCTAAAATATAATATGTTTATTTTTAAACATAGACAAATATTGTTAAAAAAAAAGGTCTATTATTTTTAGGAACACTAATAATAAAAAATATTTTAAAACTATAGTATGACCATCACCATATTTTATTTAGTTATTTAAGAAGCATATTTTATCAGTCGCATTTCCTGCGACCAAAGTCTACACGCGATTTATATTATGATTAATCGTGATATCGTCACCACAACGTCAGCCGATTGTAATGAACGATTATATTATTATGATATACAGCGTCAGAATCGCAACCCCGTCGGAATATAGAAATTCTGATTGAAAGTCGAACTACATATCATACGCGGGTAAGTATTTCTGAACTCGTGCGTAATATAAATATAAATATTATTATTATTATGTTATCTAACAAGTGCGCATTAAATGGTGTAATGGAAAAACACGGAGACCGACGAAAGATTTGTAAGCAGCGCACGAAAATTGGATGAATGATTATTATCGTTACGGGTAGGTGGTAGGTATATACATACATATAAACATGTACAATATTTTATGTGTGTGCGTGTGTGTCGTGCACGCGTGTATTGTTTTATGGGGGAGAGACCGCGCGTAACATATTAATAACATATATATTTCGGGCAAATCGAAAACATTATACTATTATTCGTTCATCTGCGCGCGGGTTGGCGATGACGAAAATATTGAAATACAATAATAATAATATCACGTATAAAAGTATATCCGCTGCTATAATAATAATAAAAATAATATGATGATGATATGTCGTGTACGCGTTAGTCGTAATGATTTGTAGTCGCCCCGCTCGCGCGCGCAACGCTCTCGTTTATACGGTAGACGTAATGAGCCGCCGCCGCTGTCACCGCATGTCAAAAATAATCGCATTTACCCGATTAAGTGCGTTGGCCCGAGGGATTGGGCCCGCAGAAAACGGCGAATAGGCGAGTGGAGGAGAAGGAAGAAGAAGAAAATAAGGGTCGAAATTCTATTTAACCGCAACGGTGACGGGGACGTGCATTAAAATATTTCGTTTCTGCTTATGAAGTGTCCCGAGGGTCCACTCGCGTGTGATATGTTTTTATCGTCATCGTCGACCGGAGTCGGGAATCGGAATCGGAATCGGAATCAGAGAATCGCAGTCGTCGTCGTTGTCGTCGCCTCGCCTACACCCATACACACCTCTTTGTCCGCCCCCGCGAACCCTTCGCGGTCGCTGACGTGACACACGTACGTACGACGAGGGTGTATGTATACGATAGAGGTGGGGGGAGAGTATTGTCATCGTGTCCATTATTTTGTTTTTTTTTTCAATCTGTTTTCAGACCGTTTTTTTATTTTAATTAAAACCCCGGCACTCGACCGCGTGTTTGTGTGTGCTAAAAAGGACAATTATTGTCATTATTTTCAATCCTATATATAAATGTATGCGCCGAGTAAATAGACATTGTACCGAGCGGACTGATGTAAATCGACAACGGAAGTGATTAAAAAAAATAAAATAAAAATAAAACCACACATCTCATAGAGCACAAAAAACACACACACACACACACACACACGCAAAACCGGATTGGGAATATCATTGTATACAACACCCGCGTCACGGCGGTGGTTAAAAAAAAACGATTTGTCGCCGCCGTTTTTCTCATAATAATGTATGTTATTGTCGCGCACATATTATACCACAATATTTTATATATTATACTTATGTTAAGACCTTCAATGATATAGTTGTTACAACGAGACTGAAATTACACACACGCCCGACCGCTGTATTGGTGATCGAATTTATAGAGTAACCGATATAAGTCCTAGGCGGGATAATATCGTGCTATTTTTCTATTAAAAGACAAGACTTTACACAATATTTTTTCAGTCCTATTTTTTGAGTATGGATATTTTATAGCATTTATAACTTATAGATGTTTAGTATAATGTTATATAAGTTATAAGCATAATTTAAATACTCAAATGATTTCTAAGGTTAGTTACTTGCCAAAAAATTGGGTAACAAAGATACAAACGTAGTATACAAAGTCACTTTTAATAATATTATAAAAATTACTGTTAAACCAAAAAATAATATGTCTGAGTGAGCGTTTTGTGAATACTGTTCACATTAGTTATTCATTTATTAATTTGATGTTATATCAATAACTTTTTGTTTTTTCATTAACAGAATATTAATATACTTATGACGTAATCATAAATCTATATATTTATAACTGAATTGGACAGTGTAACTTCTAAAATTTAAATTAATTTAATTTTTATCTTATTTTTTTGATTTAACTAATAAAACAACTTCATTGTATACTGGCAAGGTATTTTCCAAAACAAACTAATTAACACTAACTTAAGAGTAAATAAAATTAGTATATAGTTTATCACTTATTAAATAAATAAAATAATTAGGCTTTCTTCTATATACAAAAATAAATATATATAATTTAAAACCCATTCAATAGCTATACCACCATACCACCATCAGAGAAAAATAATAATTTTGAACTTATAAGTAGAAAGTTTTTAACTACCTTGTTATTTACTGTTGATAAAATATAATTTTTGATAGCATCTATTATGTAGATAATTAGATAAACTATACTTCCCACAAAATATTACAATAAGCCGTACAGAAAAATTAAATTAAACAACTTTAATGATCAAAAATTACCTTACAAAAATGAACATTTCCCATAAAATATAATTATATTTTTTTTTTAACCATTCGTATTAAGTTTATAATACAATATCTAAAAATGACGTTTTTAAAACCGGAATACAATCCGATGCAGATAAAGTCTTCAACTTAAAAATAAAATAAAATACATTTTCGTAATCTGACTGATTTGTAAAAGAAGTATACGAGTTATTCATGTGAGGAAACTGAAGCAAATATTTGTACTAAAAATCCCTGAGTAATTAAGTCTCATCTTATAAACATAATATAATATCTATAATCTATACATATATATTATATTGTAAAATATTGAAATGACACGAAAAAACGGTGTCATAAAATACACAATTATATAATAAATACCAACATTACATAAGTTAGCTTATAACTTATAATTATTTTCACACTTATCTACTGTTTTTTCATGATTTATAATAACTTTTGTCATGTATTTTTTTTCTTGATATTAATAGTAATTTAAAAAATATATTTTAATTTGAAAACGGCCAATTTTACCATAACCAATATCATACTATCAACTGACGGTACCTCTTTTACTCAAATATATTCAATTTCACGACCCAGACAATCATTAATACTTACATAAAAATTCTTTTAGAATTTTTTCTGTGTATACCACTGATTAAAACTTAAAGTTAATGTATTGATAAAAATAATTAAACACTGATCTGTTACTATACCTATATGCTATTCCTACAAGTGTATTGAAATGATATTTTCACCAATTTTCTTAATGGACCAAAGGACACCCAATCATCTTCAAGTATATACGGTCTGAATGTTCGATAATACGTACATTTGTGTATTTTTTTAAATTTCAAATCCGTACTCTGAAATGAGAAATTGAATTAATATTTCAATTAGTTACTATTAAAATAATAAAAAATTACAATATTCATACATATTAACAAATTTTATATTATTATATGTATATTTTATACGTATAACAATTAAAATGGATAACGTTTATTTTCCGTTAAAATAAAGAATTTTTGTTTAAAGTTTTTTTTTTAATTAGATATTTGAGTGGTTCATTTTGAGATATTCATGCTTTTCATTTATACATAACGGTATAATATATTACACATGACACACTGATGCATATTTTATACATTATATTAGCGGTATATATTTTAAATCCACGAAATCAATCTACCCAGAACAAATATTCATCGATAAATATTTATTTATTTTTATATTTTTGAATTTCAGGCGTAAATTAATGGATTTTTCGCAGAAAACGTAAAATTGTATGTGCGCTCATCTTTTCCTGGTTTTTGTTTTTTTTTTAACATCGTTTTCGGACGATTCCGTATACCTATCCAATAACGATTTGCCAACAGGGAATCGATCCCTTCTTTTTATTCACTCTTGTGCACAAACAACTATATATATATATTAAACATATTATAAAAAACTACTTCGGAAAAGAAATGCAATTTGTTTTGTTTACATATGATTGAAATGGTTAAATAATTAAAAAAAATGAATTTATTAAAATTAAGAGATTATACGGAAATGACCGACTATTGTTGTCAATTATTTAAAAATATCTTTTACGATCAAGATTATTTTTATCGTTCAGCTTTTACTAATAAATATGTCATGTTTACGATTTAGACTGTGTAGCAGAGCTTGATTAAAGAATCGTTTAAAAGTGCACGAAACTGTAATTTGATGAACCTTTACACCCTTAATCTAACAACATTTGTACGGTATGTAAGTTTAAAAAATGTCTAAATGTTTCTTGCAGTACCTTTATTTTCAATTGAAAATCAAACGTGAGTATTGTATTAATGATATAAGAAGACGCTACACCATCAGTATAGGATTTGTTAAATCCGTCATACAATCGCATAAAATAACAAATAAATGAAAGTATGAACCACTTTTTATAAGTTATAACACTGCAATCTTGACCATTCCAAATCTAAGTGAGTCAATAAAAATCTAATCTGGTGGTTGTTTATTTGTAGCAACGTATTAACGATCCGCCACAGAGTGGTTAGGTTAGGTTACCTACAATATTATATGATATTAAATATTTTATATTATATCGATGACGATGCGACACAACTATCGCCGTCGGTCTCTGTCGGTGAAGATGGTTTATGTTTATTGTTCACGTAATCACGCGCGCCCATAATGTGTCGTACGCTTCGCGATTTATAAACCCTCGTCTCTATTGTATAACTGTCATTATATACAGATATACGTCAACAAGAATCACGTCAAATCCAATTCAGGTAGCGTAAACACTATAATAAAACGTACATACACACGCACATGTGTGCGTTTCACACAAGAACACAAGGAGCGTTCCTTTGGAATAAACGATCGAAACAAGATCACTCTCCCAAAAATAATATCTCCGAAGAGGGCTTATCAAAGTATATAAAATGTATGTAGGTAGTGTGTCGTTAACAAGTTTTCATTCAACGCCGCATAGAGAATATTATTACGAGTAAAATAATATTATATTATAATTAAACGGTCCATCACTCGACGAGCCCTTGCCTATGAATATTGTGACAAGAATTTTCTTAGATAATTTACGTTCATATTAAAGGAATAAAATTGTCTGTTGCACCAAATAATTAATTAATTTTGAATTTGCCAAAATAAAAAATAAAAATATTTTTTTCCGACATCCTATGTATGCCAAATTTACCAGCTTTGTGCAGTAAATTTACATAATAATAATAATTAATTGTTTAAATTGTTTTCAAATTATAAATTACCTAAGAATAATAATAGATGATAAAACTTATTTTTTAGAAATAACAAAAAATTATCAGATTTATTTTCTCAAACACGTTTTTTCTACTTCGTAGAATTAAATAATATATATTTAATTGTTTTCAATAAATGATTAATCATATTCATTTATTTTTTTAAATAACCTAAACTTTATTTTAGTTAAATGCAACTATTTTTACATATACATAACGCGTTAATTTTTTGTTTTTATATGTATCTATTACTTTGGATGATGTATTTATGTAAGCGTGAAAAGATTCACAATTATTGGTGGTTTTAATTAAAAATGTATTAATAACTATTATAATGTTAATATATACATATTAAATTTATTATTATTATTATGTAAAATCATGTACAGCATAGGTAAATTTGGCGCAAATGGGTGGTCGGAACAAATGTTCCTTTTTATTTTTTACAGATGGGACTCAAAAAGAATTTATTTTTTTTTTTTAGCGCAAATGGGTGATATCATGTAATCTCGTGATAAAAAAAAAATTGTTTCTTTGTATATCAATATACAAATTAAATTGCAATGAATATTGTTCGTTTATCCCAACCTCTCGTGACAAAAGAGCGTGAAATTAAATGTGTTATAACTTATTTGCCCATGAAAAGAATTCACCGTAAACATTCTTAAATCACATAATAATTTACATGATATTATAGATATTCAATCTCAAGATGAATTTTTATCATTTCACTCATAACATGATAATATGCAATCTTAAGAGGACGCCGCACCCGCATGTGTTATCTCTGTCTTACATACATACAACATAGCAAATTTTCGTTCAGCAGAATCCATTTTATGTTGTTAGCTTTAATATTAGAGTAAATTTACCTATTATCAAACTTAAATGTAAGAATTTTATCTAGGCAATGACATAGACTTTTGTTAATATTATAATTTTAAAGTGAGTTATGAGCATTTTAAAGTTTCAATATCTTATATGGCTATAACTCAGCTGTATGTATGTAAGACAGTAACAACACGTGTGGGTGCGGCGTCCTCTTAATCATATCCTCAATTTTATAATTATAAACAAATCATGTTGTATTTAAACATCACATTATAATTTTAAAACGTTTATTAAAATAAGAACTTTGTTTTGCTTACTTGTTTCTTGTTTGTTTATTTGTTTATTATTATTATTATTATTTTTTAAGAAAATTAATCAAATATTAAATGAACAATTTCTACGTAGAAGTAAAGACTAAATGTAGCTTTTATTTTAATCATCGCTTTTCTGCGTTTATTATTTTTATTTTAATATAAAGAAAAATAAATTCCATTTAAATTGATGAAATTATTTATAAAAAAATACTTGTCGACATTAAGTAAATAATGTGTAAATTGAATTGAGTGAAATGACCTTCACACCCATACAATAGGTTTGATTAAATATATAAACAAGCATTTATGGAAATGAGTGTTTGTATCTACAATTTCAAATTGGCAACGAAGTTAATTGTTTTTTAATTAAGCTATTGCATTGCAAGAAATTAACTATTTTTATGTATTTAGTACTATATATTATATAAGTATAATAAACGCTCAAATTGAATATTGAAAACATCCATTAAGCAATAATGTATCATATTATTATAATATACGAAAATTAATAATATTATGACTATTGACATTTTTGTAGCATTTTCGTATGTGTTTTGAGAGGTCTTAGAGAGCCAAGCGAATTATGAATCTGATTCCGGTAACCAAAATACAAACTTATTGCATGTTAAAAGTGAGCTATTTTTATATTTTAAGCACTATTTTAGGTTTTTATTGACATTTCAAGAAAATAAAAGTATCTACATACTCAATCGAAAGCCTATGTTTAACATGGTTAAGGTATGTACATCCTGTATAAAGTGTTAAAAACCTCTACATGAAACCAGTATGCGAATTCATATGGTTCAAATCTTGTAACTGTATAATAAGTACTATATAGCTTTTTATAGGTATCTTATTTTATGTATTAATTCCAGTATTCTTTCTAATAATTTATGTAATATATAAATTATTCATCAAAAGTTCAATGCAATTTTTCTGGAGCCGAAAACCATTTTATTACAATAGCATCTTTAAATATATACTTCATCAAAAATGTATTTTACTCTCAAGGACCACCCAATTATGTCATATGCGCAATAAAATCAATGATTATCAATTTCTATACCTGAATTCACGGTTATTAAATTATACCCACATGTTAACGAGCAGCCAGTAGGACTAGAATTTTTATGCATTGGTGAAGTATTTATGTAATGTTTTTTTAATTAGTAATATCTACAAATTGCCTCGAATTGATACACATGTTCTATATTTTTTTGTATATTAAAACTTTAAACACTACAAATGCGTGTTTACAGTATCTATATTTAAACAAAAGTCATGTAAAAAGCTAAATTAAAAAAAAAAATTATTTCGTTCTTGATTTCTATCTAATAAAATCAGTGATTCTGTTTACGAAAAAAGAAATTTAAAAATTCTATAATTTTATTTGAAAGTGATACTAACAAAAATGATTTAGCTTACATGCGAGATAACTTTATTCAATTTCCTTTGAAATTTTAAGAATTTATCATATTTTGCTTAATGATAACTTAAAAAATATTATTAAGTTCATTTCATGTATTTTATTATATTATTTGCATTATAACTTTAAAAAAATAATGAAATTTTAACTATGTGAGAATTTCTGTTAAATTCTGACCGGAAATGTTAGCTAATGACATCTGTCAAAGTCCCTCCTCCAAATTCCACTATAACTGTTCCTAAATACTACTCGTACAATTTATAAACGTCTTGAATCAAAACCCTTGTTAAACAACTAAAAATTATTATTTATTGCAGTTGAAATACCAATAACACGATCGATTTCTGTGAGAGATTAATGATAATATTGTTATTATTATTACTAACATCTTCATTTCCGGAATTTTTCCTATTATACAACATAGTCAACACTTACCACAATACCGCCGTATCGGCACGCGTATCTCCGTCGCCACCGGCCACTGCACGACCTCCCGCGTGATATAATATCTATAGGTACTGTACACAATAGGTCCGTGTTTAAAAACATGGTAGAAACGATGTGTTTCCTATTCTGTTTTTGTTTTCATTATTTGTTTATTTTTTATTTTTTTACAACGCCACACGCACGTACGCGATAAACATCTCACGTATTCGTTTTAACAGTCCGTTTAGTCGTCGTTATAATAATATGAACGTGACCTGGTCGGTCTCACGTTCAGGATATACATATATTTCTGACTGTATAGCGTTAAGGTTTCGAGTATTAAAACGACGTTTATTGCTATCACACTACTTCAATAATTAACACGTAACCCTTATCGAGTGCTATAGTTGCATGTGATATAATATAGTATACGGTTTAAAAGTTTTCAGTGTCTACTGTCTATATTAGTATATAGGTACCTAGAAGTTGCCTATACACAACTATCCGCATACTTTTCTGTACACTTCAAAGTCTGAATATCAATACCTAAAAAAATCCATGTTTATGAGTTACGACTTAATAATAAGAAAGGAATCGTTTCAAATTTAAAATAAAACATTAAAAAATCTGTTGGTGAAAAATAAAATTTTAAACCCCAAATCAATAAAATGTATAAATTAAATTAATTTGTCTTGTGTTTTAGCTATAGCTGGTACTCGTAAAATCTTAATAATATAGTATTGAAGATATTTGTTTTTCCGCATATATTATTGCATACATATTTTATGGTTTAACTCTTCTCGATTCTTCTTCAATGCAAAATAATGTTTTTCATTCAAGTTCCGAAAAGGCTAACACTTGCTCCAATAATGTTTGTAGAAAAAAAATCTACGAGTACAAATTATTTTACTGATTATAATATTATATCTCAATTTACACAAATCGAAAAATTTAACAAATATCAAACCGTTTAAATTAATTTAAAGAAATGATTATTTGTCAAATCAAGGATGGTTCTTAATATTCTTTTTTTTTAACGACTTCAATAATTGCACTATAATTCGGAGAAATTTAATTATACCTATAGTTTATTTTTATTAAGCTAAACAGAGAATCATCAAAAAAATTGAGTACTTGGTTGCTAAAAATGTCACTTACGTTAAAAATATTTCCATGGAAAATCAGTAATTCCAATTATTTTAATATTAGTTTTTTATTGTTAATTTATAAAATAATTCTGATTGAAAGATATAAATTTGATAAAATAATTTTGATTCAATTTTTGAAATAATATTATTTTTAACCTTTTTTTTCAAGAAATCAATATATATATATAAGTAAAACTTTAGCAAGTTAAAGCAGATTCAATTAGGATCAAATTATAATTATAGCATACAAATATACAAATTTATAATAATATGTTTCAATTTTTTTTTGGAATAATAACTACTAATTTTTAAACCATTAAATTATTTTAAATTACACTGAAAAATATGAAATAGGTAGCGAATAAAACAGTTTAAACAATTTAAAAAAATATATCATTTTTTTATTATTTATCATCTAAAAACCAGCAAATAATCTAAATTAAATCTGTTTTAGTTTTTTCTAACATGATATATTTATTATCACTAACATGAAAAACTTAATTTTTTCAACTTCAAACATGATTATTTTTTACTCAACTTTGAGTTAAAACTTTTTGAACTTAAATTGGATTTTTTTATAGATTTGTATAAAAAAAATTTATTTTAATTTATGGATTTTCTACGTAGATACATTAAGTTAATACAGAATTTTATGGACATTGACTGTATCGTTTTACACTAAACACTTCTCTACAGCGTACAGCGTAATATTTGATATTGAAATTATATCGAAAGCTAATAATGCAATATCTATATTATATATAAAGAAAAAAAATTACTCTAAACCCTTTAGTTTTGCGCATTTTTTTTTCGATCCAGTATGCATTTGACGGCAGATGACAAGTAATATACGGATTAAATTCAAACTTCTTAAACATTCCACTTTTGTGTTTGACGCACCCTATTGCGGTAATCCTGTTTTGCAGTAAGTGTCAGACAGGCAAAACAACGTTTAACAAGAAGGCGAAAAGTTCAAGCTAAAGAAATTGAGCAGTTTTATCGATAATAGAATCATCGAAATCTACAAATGAAGCAGTAGTATACAGCAATATTTAATATTACTTATGTTATTTATATCACTATGATAGAAGTAGCGATTTTGTATGTAAAATTGTATACATAACGCAGAGACATAATTATAGATTATAATAAAGATAAATTTATTCAGAACTATTATAATTTATTTTTTCAAACACTATTTTGTATTCTCAATTATAAATAATTAATTATCCATCAACCAAACTCCTATTATTATTGATTAATTACATATTTTATTGTAAATTAAAATTATAAAAAGACGTTGGAGACTTTATAAATTATAATCATTAGAATGTGGAAAAATTGCTTATCTACATTAATTAATAATAGATTTTTATATTTTTTGTTAATTTAGAGTATTGCACTACAGTAGTCACTTTATTTTTATAATAAAGTTATAAATATATTATGTATATTATAAAAAGTATATTTTTCAATATTTTGAAAGAAACAGAGTAGTTACAATCTTTGTTATTTTTACAATAACTTAATAAATACAAATTATGTATTAAAAACTCAGTACCTAACTGCTATTAAACTGATATGATTTCAAGTGTAAAGCAAATAGCATTTTTGGCATATATCTTGAGTTATCTTCATCAAAAATACTTATTTGATCATACATTTTACCTAAATTCTTTTTCTTAAATCTTAGTTGATATTTTGGCTATGAAAATCATTGTATTTAATTAATAACCAAATAAATAAAACATTATTATTATAACAATTTTTTCATTGTTTTTATAGTTTCAAGTATTTAATTATTATATAAAAAAGATGAATAAAAAATAACCCTTTTTTAAAGTCTGAGTCATATATTTTGTATAGAACGGCAATTGTGAAGAAATATCAAGCTAATTAACTAGCTAAATATATAATAAAATAAATAAATAATATATCTCATATATATTTATAATAATATATCTTATATTTTTTAAGTAATCAACTAACAAAATAGAAAGATATTTTAAGCATAATGTTTCAAAATACATACATATTAAGCTCCTTCTCTTTTTTGCCAAATAAATTCCATCTCATTCCGCTAGATCCAATTCTTCTTTTAAATTTCCGTTTCGCATCAAAAATTATAATAGAAACTACCCAATTCACCACAATATTATGCATTGATGCGTCTGGATAACGAACACCTAAGGCTCTTTCAAATGTTTTCTATAATTATTATTATTAGCTACTACTACTATCAATTACATTATTAATTTATTAGTTCTATTTTTTTAATTTTTCTTAATTCTTAACTGTGTTTTATTTCTAAATTAATATCTAATATGTACACCGCCTTACTATTCTAATTGGATATCTTGTTTGTCAAATAAATAAATATTTTGCAATTAGTTTATATGCACTATAAAAAATATAATTTAGTGGGTATTTAAAACCAATTACATTCAAACAAACAAATTGTTTTTTTAGTATATCATTAATAATTTAAGTCAAGTTTTTTATTTTATTTTAAGGAAATCAAAAAAAAAAATGTTCAAAATTGTTGAAAATTTAATACAAGATCCCAAATAATTCTGTTTTTATATTTATACAAAAATATAAAAATAAACGCAAACATTTTTCTTTTTTTACCTAAGATAATAATTAATGATATGTCATTTAACTTAAATATAACGTATCCATCACAGAACCCCACTTGACGCCTAATATTCAGCTAAACGCGGTACTATTTGCCAATCTCTTTTTTTATTATTATTAATACTGTATATAAATTATACATTTTATATTTTTACATTTATGAAATAAATATATGTAACGAGTGTTTAAATATATCAATATTGATGTAATAATTGGTATTTGTTAATAACACATTTTAATTTTTAATCAATAATAAGAGTTTCCATTCAGACACTTATTTAAATCAAAGCCAAAAAAGTAAATTTTAATTTACTTAAATTTTGAATTCCACTTTTACAAATAAAACGATGCCATTGTTTACTCTCCACATTTTGCAGTTAGTTTAACTAATTGCGTACACTATTCTTTGTAAACAAATTTTTAGACCCATATTATTTTAATAACCTTTTCACAAGTTACAAAGCCAACACTAAACACATTGTTGTAGTACTTGTTATATATTATAGATACTACATAAATTGTTTTATTGGTTATCTATATTACGGGTATATTGTCAATTATTTATAGGATAATAATATATGTGAACACGTTTCGAACATAAAATTTAACGAGTATAATATTATATGTATATAAGGAGCATTTAAAATACCTATTTGTGCACGAAATTACAAGGTATGTTATTTGGAGTTATACACAATTATACGAGTATACGCTAGCTACGATCACAGATGAACGTCTGTTGAACAAACGAATGAACAATATTTTTCAGAATCAACCACCTCCTACTCACCCACTACCCATCACAACAACCAAGTTCATAAATTTTTTCTCTTGGATAATCGATGCAAGCGACTGCGCGACAAAATATAATAATACAATATTTTTTCAGCGCTGCGTTGCCTTCCACGCACCACCAGCAAAGGATAGGAGGAGTTTCATGCCACCGCCTCCGCAGCAGTGTGCGCCGCGTCCTCTCCTCCACAAGCCAACTGAGGTTCTCCTTAGCACCATATACACACACACACCCCAATATGACCTCCCCATCGCGCTGCTCGTTGACGTCGAACTCTGATTTCAAATCACGGATCAACACGGACAACGATGTAAAAACACTTCTGATCGGAGGTGGGATCGGATAGCGCGATTGAACACGTTACACGAAAAAATTCCATTATTATTGTATATACAACATTATTGTTCGTACAATGATACAGTATATAATAATATGTATCATAATATATTGTGGAAGTACCTATCGCTGTGATAACATTCTGATCGTTCGAGATGACGTGGCAAGAATGCAATTTTCAAAAAAAAAAAAAAAAAAAATGAAAATAAATTCTATGGGTATTATATTATAGTATAATATAATACATAACCTGTTTAGCTATACATTTTTTTTTTAACACGCGCATGATGTTATAATATATATAGTACCTACTTATACCTATAAGATTTATAACATTGATTTATCAGTGTTAAAAATTACTATTCTAGTATAATAGTGATATTCATACATATTTTATCTATATAATATACCTAATAATATGCTCATACAATACAAATTAATTATTGCATAGTAAAAACATTTCAATCATAATACTTAAACATTTTATAGTTGTAAGCTTATAAACAAAATAATACATTTTTCTCATGATCCCGTAATTACAAACAAATATTCATTATTTTCTTGAAAAAATAAACATAAATAATTAAGTAATTATTAACTTTTAACTTTAAATTCACCTAAGTTTCTGCAGGGGCTACTTGTAACCAATTTTTCTTGTATCTTGATTCATAATATTGGTGAAAATTATAATTTTAACCAGTTATAACAAATTATTAAGTAACTTGTCTACCCCTAACTGTCAAAGAGTAAATCGTGTACACTGTAAAAAATATATTTCTTTGAAATTTATATTAAACTAACTTTCAAGTGCAATACTAAATTACAACATCTGCAATAATACGTATTGTACATTATGTACCTTACCGTAGTCATCAAAATATATAAACACGAGTCTGTACGATTTGTACATTTTACCGTCTTTGTAAGATTTAAAATTGAAATGTACAAAACTCAAATACATACGTATATACTAGTTGTATATATTATATAATATCTACGTATAAGGTTTGTAAATTAAAATATTTGTATAGAAAATGAATCGCGATAAATATACTTATTTTTTATGCAATGTAAAACGAGTTCACTGAATTTTGACATACAGTATAATGTGTTTCTACATGTATAAATTATATGTATGCAGTACGATGCTAATTTAAGTTTACACAGAAATTTGTATTCACCTATTTTCAAAATGAACTTGCACATAATATATGAATGCTTCAGTTTCTATATATTTTATACACAACATTTTATGCTGTAATTAAAATTTAACAACGTTCTTTCATTGTGTATAATATACACACATTATGACGTTATACTACATACAATATATTGTGTACCTATAGTAAAATATTTGTAGAACATTTAATTGTATAGAACGTTCCACCCGTAGTAATTGTTATCTCCATCTTACAAATGCACAATGAATATATTATGCATTATATATTGCTGCAAATGTACGTTTGTACGTTCAGTATAAATCATTTAGTTTTGTTAGTTTTTTGTATTAGGCAAATAGATGTATAATATCAAACTTAAAAGTCATTATAAAAAAAGTCTTTAAAAGAGCATTATCGATTGTTCTTGATTTGGCACTGCTCAGATAGTATTTAAACTAAATAATTTCCACTCAACGGTAATTTTCAACTTCTAATGTTTAAAATATGAAAGATTAAAACAAGTAATAACACTCGATACGAGTGTAATATCTTCTCAGTATAAAATACATTTATAAATATATTATAATTATTATAACTATTATAACTATTATACATGATATATACACAATAATGTAAAAAATATTGTTAAATTTTCATCAAAATTTTGCCCAAATTAAGGAATGCATAAGAGGGAAAGGGTTATAAATGTTAACTTATTGGATTCAAATGAGAAGTTCTATTTATTTATTCAAGTTTAAAATATACTTACTTCTCGTAAAATATATCAAAGACAAACTTCCCTGGGTTATAAAATGGGTATTGCACTATTTCCTTATTTGTATAGTTACTACCTAGTTATATAACAGTTACCTACTACAAAAAACAAATAAACGTTCGTATTTACTAGTAAATAGAAAGTGATCAAACGTTTTGATATTGATATGAAATACACCAGAAACCGAAGTTTCTAAAGCTCGCTTTTTAGTTGCAGTCTACAAATGATTAACAGGCTATTTTATACCTCACACGAGTATGTAAGGTAAAACTTATATGTATAAATCACAACATCTACTTATTTATAATAATCATTATAGTTTCATTTGAAATGTTTGAACTCAACAACTTGTACTAAAGCTTATCTATTTTATTTTTATTAATAGTTTATTAAATCATAATAATCTGATTATGGTACAAAATATAACGTGCCTGTTTAATATAAACTGCTGTAGATAAAACGAATAATGTTTTGATTTTGAATTAAATTATTGAACACAATATTATCTGTATAAAAGTTAAGTTGCCCAAATTTTATGAAATAAAACTGTAACTGTAAGAATACTGAATGACCACAATATCATATATAAATATATTGACATTTGACATATTGTAATAAATTGAATACATTTCAATTTAGCATTTTAATGGATTTAGATTACTGATTAGTAAAGCAGTTTGTGCTTTAGTAATACTTGCTTATACATTTATCAATTATTTTTCTAATTTATAAAAACCATTCACATTAATTCTTGAAACTTAATATATATATTTTATTAATATATATAAACAATATTTATTTTTATTTTTAATATACAAAATTATAAAAACTGTTATCATAAAAATGTGATAGTAAATTATGTTGAATATATAACATACTTATTAGTTATTAGTAATAACTTATTACAATAGCTCTATACGAATTATTTTAGTGATGACTAAACAATTTACATTGAACTTTAAATGATATAATATATTAAGAAAGTAAAAATACTCATTATAAAAATGCGTTTTAAATTCTCACAAGATTTCGAAAAAAAAAAAATAAATAATAAAATATAAAATAAATATTATTATAATGTATAAGCCATAAAGTACATCTGTATATAAAATGGCATGTAAATAATACCTTTGTGAAATCGTATTTTTATACTTTAAAGAATAAATAATCAAATAAAAAATCTTTGGTCAACTCAAAAAAGATTTTCAGTTCACTGAATATAAATAAATAGATATAAGATTATGTTCAAGTATGAATGTCTTTCTATAGGTACTATTATACTCTTACCTTAAACAATGAAAAAAACTATTTGTCCTCCACAAACCACTACAAACCGCAGTAATGTACAAGAAATAAGTAGGTATTTTAAGTTTAGACCTTATGGCTTATAAACTATATTATATGATGGCAAGATTATAGCCTACCAGTATATAATAGACAAATTTGATCTTATTTAAATACAACTATAAAATCTATCTCGAACAATCTTACTTAAGACCTTTTTATAATGTTTTATAACTACGCATTAGGTTATATAATATTAATAATTACAATAATTGAATCTAAATTGTAAATTTTCAATGAAAAACAATATAACATATTTAAATATCTATAACAGTGAAAATCACCTATAGTTGTTCAAATTTTTAATGATACCATTGAGTTAGATTCTATACTTGTATAAGTAAATGTTTTTATATTTCTATAGCTCATACTTAGACCTATTTAGGCATATTTTTTTCTTGAAAAATTAAGTACCATCGATATTATTAACTACAATAATAGTTTTTTTATCATTTTGGTCATTTGGTCATAGTTAAATAAACCAGATACACATCAATGCGTATACTATACTCATATTTACATGTATTTATATAATAAAAACAATAAACATATACTGACAGTTATTTCTGAAGAAAAAATACCATCTCAGTTTACTAGAGAAAATAAAAAAGAAGAAAACAAGAATAACTTTTTATTTAATTTAAAAAATTATTTTATAATTTCCAAAACGGCCGGATTTTTTTAAATAAATTTTTTATATTTTAAATTAGTAAATACATTTATTATTTCTAGAAATTTAAAATTAAAGGATATATTAATAATTTTATATTGTTTCATTAATAAAAATAAATGTAATTATTGATAATTAGGTAGGTAGGTTAAGTTAAATTACAATTTTTTATTGAAAATAATAGTCTAATAAATTATGTAAGTGTATATTTTGTGTCAATTTTTTATCGTAATATTACATAAGTATTTAAATAATAGCAATTTTTAAGTTTAAACTAGCTATATATTATATTATTAAAATGATAACATTTTAGTAATTCACTTTAAATTGAATGACAGTAATTTTATTGATTAATTACACATAATACGTACAATCAATGATGTTTTACTGATATTATTTCTTAACAAAAAATAACTTGTGAAGAAGTGTATAAATCAATGCGACCAATATTACAATGTTTAAACAAAGATAAAAACAGAGCTGTATTTTTTTTTTCTATCATTTAGACCCACAATCAATTATCAGCATCTATACCCTTAGAAGTCTTAGGTAAGACTTGTATTGAAGTTAAAATATAAATATTACATTCAACATTTCAACTATATTTTATTCATAAATAAGTAGATGTATATTTTTATAATTCAATCCTCGTATTATTTAGACTTCTGAATAAAAAAAAAAAATCACCTCGGCTATTACAAATACATAGAAAGAAAACAATAAAATAAAAGTTCTCTGCTACAGGCGATGAATCGAGACAGTTATAATTCATCGTAATTAATAAATATTTATTTATTTTTTATTTTTCGTTTATTTCAGTTTTACGTTTTGTTATAAGCTTTGAATTTTCGTTGATCAACATAACTAATTTAAAAGAAAAAATTAAATATAGCATTCACAATTCTATTATATTTTTTTTTCATATGTATATATGCATACTTAAAATTAAAATATATTACTTATTAGTTGGATGTTTTATAATTATTTTAATAAATAAATAAATATTATAGGTAATATACATATCTGACAAAGTAATATGGCTTATTTAATAATGCCTAAAATGTCTATAATCAATAATGTCTCTTAAAATTATTTACAAAAAATCATTAACTTTTATTTTTCTTAAATCTATTTTAATACCTATACATATATTTAATTATATACTAAGTATAAATTGATCTATGATTCTTTATTGGCCCCATGAACCGTAGTTCTGCTGCTATCTTTTTTTAACTAGACATTTATTTTTAAAGTATAAGTAAAAAATAGTTCCAAATCCAATTTAACTTTATCAATTATATATTATGTATTGTGTTATCTATTGAAATATTATATAAAAAAAAGTTAAAATTCTAAATAAGAGAATCTTTTATAACTTATAAAACTATTTTTAATTTTTAAATAGGTAAAAAATAAATATTTTATATCTACAAGACTCCATAATCCAAAGCATAGTATAATAATTATTTATATAATATAATATTTAACTATTATATTATTCAGATTACTAATAGTATATTTATTTGTATAATTATATAATATCTATTTATTTTGTTGATTTATCTACCTATATGACTACAAAGTATAGTATTAATATTAAATACAAAATTGAATAGAATTTATTAAAATTTCTAAAATACTTTATTAGCAAACCGAGTTTACAAACTATACAATCTCACGAGGCAGTAATTATTTTTTTTCTTTTTTTTTTTTTGGGGGGGGGGGGGGTAGCAAGTTTTCATTAAATATATTTTTTTTAATTTTTTCATGAAAAGCGAATGAAATATTCTGTAAGCTTTTTAAATTCATCACTAAATTACATGAATAAGAACTTTAAAGACTGAAATCGTGATAAGGCAGATGAAAAGTGTTAAGTGTACGGTGTACAAAATAAACTTAAAAAATTAATTAATTTATAAGCAAACTATTTCACTTTTACTCTCATCAAATAAAATGTTTTGATGGAATATAAAAACTTTAATAACTTTTACCACTTTAGATAATTTATAAACGTAGTAGGAAAGATTTATACTCAAATAATATTGAAATTATTATTCGAATATTTGTGATTATTCCGGTCACTATCTAGGTACTAGGTACCAAACGTTGGTTTTCCTATATGAAGATATAGCAAAGTATTATTTACTATCAACTATATTGCGATTGCAAGAAAGATTTTTAGACTCTGGGCTAAACAATGAAAGTATTAGTTCTATAATTATGTGTATTTTTTTTGTGATTGTACACAAGATAAGTATTTAAAAAAATATTTCGAATTAAAACTTTAAAGGTGGTTTCTGTAAACAAACTGGATTTTGTTTGTTCTTTTAAACATCAAAATTAAAAAAGTCTAGTATTTTCAAAATAATCAATAAAAACAAACAAAAATTTTTAAGAAAAACTAGAATTTCGACCCAAACGAGTAACTATAGATACTTGAAATGTTCTTAATTATTTTTAGTTTTAACCACAAATTTCAATTATTTTCTTCTGGTCAAAATATTTAAAAATAGTTTCAACAAAAGATTTTCTAACAGCTATATAAAAATATTTAAAATAAATATTCACAATCAATCTTTATAAGCATTTAAAATTTAAGTTTGGACAAAATTACATTGTTATTCAAACTGTAAATAACGATCATTATTTTGTTTAAATTCAAAAAATTGTTCGTGGAGACTTGAAACTTTTATATTATATATTATTATATTTTAAACACTCAATGATATATTTAAATGCAATATTTTCAAAGATATATTGTAGGCAAATGGGTAATAATTGTATATAACGTATATTATTATATTGTATAGCATAGAATAAAATACTCTTGTAAACACTTACCGGCTATTAACACGTGGACGGAGTGTGGACGTACAAAATCGTACGGCGTGTACCAATAAAACACGACGCGTCGCGATTAACAAGAGGTATTTGTTATATAATAATAATTTTACGAAGAATTATTCGGAGATGATGACGGCTTTAGGTGCCGTGGTTTTGGCGCGTTAACGAAATCAAACGCCGTCGTCGTCGATCATTTCCCGCCGACGACGGTGTAATTATGGTACAGTAGTGATTTACCGGAGGTGAAATAATTATTATTTACAACTACGGCTGGAATAATAATAATAGTTGCAATGTCATTGTCGTCGTCGTCGCGATGAGCGTCGATCACGTTTCCGAAAAAAAAAAGCGCCACGGCGTTAACGGTGCGTTTATTATCGTCGTATGCTCATTACCGGCACGCGAAATAGTCGTAGTCGCGTCGGCAGCTTTTTAGTTATTGCGTGTGGGTGGCGACAACAACAGCGCAACAGCAGCAACCAGAGGCGGTTCGATTATGCACGCTTGAGTGTGTTCGTGTGCGCGTGTAGAGCGTTTCGTCCATCCCCGTAACATTACGTACGAGTGCGGTGAAGGGGTGGTCCGATAGCGCAGGAAAAGGGAGTGGGGAGGAGAAATAAGAAAAAAGACTCACCGACGTACGCACGAAGAAACGATATTATTATTATTATTATTATTATTAATGCGAGAAAGAAGGGTAAAAGCCAAAATCGCGCATCGACCCCGACACGATAGCGGCGAATTTTGTTTTCTTGTTTACACCGTTGTCGTCTACATAACTGCCTATATACAATATACATATATATGCGCCGAGCTCGGCAGCGCGCGCGCAACCTACGCGCCCCATCAACTCGCCAAGCTGTAGACCGGAAATATCTTTGTAAGCGGCTAAAACGAGCGCGGAGGCGGCGACCTCTTCCGGTTCCCGGTCTGATCGTGCAGAAGAAGGTGGCGGTAGCGGAAATAATCAATTACTCGACGACGACGACGTCGTCGGCGACAGTGGAAGCGGTGGCTGGGCGATGGACGCGTGCGCGTTCGGACCACCGGGAAGGCGTGGCCACGGCCGCTGGGCGGGACTCGCCACCATCGTCGTCATCGTCGTCCTCTACACAGACTTCCGACGGCCGTCGACGAGCTCGCGCGCACGCACAAAAATAACTTACCCCTTCCGCCCCGACACATTACCGTTGATTTCCGGCGGATCAGCTTCGCCGTCGAGTCGACGTAGGTACTCTCTACAGCTCTTCACCGCGCGTATAAGCCAATGTCATTATTGTATTGTGTTCATCGTAAAACATAGAATATAAAATTTAAAGTTCGAATATGTTTTATTCACGTCGAATGCGCTCATAATAATAATAAAACGTAGGTATATGACACTGATGGTATAAAGTTTGCACACACGTCTGCACGAACAATAAACCAGCTCTCCTACGCCGCCCGCGGTCGTACATGGGTGTATTATATTATTAATGTTTTCGAAATGAAATGTTAAGCGCACACGAGGTACAATAATAATAATAATAATCGTAATACATTATCGCAGACGTATAGATATTCAGGGTGCCGTTACACACTCGATATTATGTTTTTATATGTCGAATAAAATTCTGTACACGTCGTTGATACAGAACTAAAAACAACAACAGAACTGTATATATATACATATCAGTGGCGGGGGGGTATTAGGGGGGGGGGGGGTCCCGGGTCTCGACTCCCCCCCAGAAAAAAATAATATTGATTTATATAATATAACTTGGGTTTAACTATTAATTGACATTTATTTTCATAATAATAGTGAAATTTAATATAATATAAATAATATCATTATTAAATCATAACTCGTATGTATTTTATTATAATGTTATTAACTTATATTTAATATTGAGACCCCCCCCCCACAAAAAAATTGAAAATACGCCACTGTATATACTATTATATCCATCTATAAACGATAGGTACCCACTAGTTTGATTGTTCGTCTAGACTCTAGATGTATATAGCTAAATCACTCCAGCTCATTTGGTAGTATAACTTATGAGTACTATGTTATGCAAGTATGTTAAACACCTATGTAGATATATATTTTGTACTGATCATGATCGGTTCAGCGCACTAAGACCTTAGCTCTATAATAATTAAACTTGAGATTAGATTTTATATCTATACCACGCCAACTGAACACGTTACGCGTCCGTATTACAACAGTACATTAAAAGGAGCTTGGAATTTTTAACGTCTCGGCTCAACATATTATACTCATCGTCATTGGATAAAGCAATTAATCGAATTTCACCCTCCTGCAGTCGGAGACAATCAAGTCCCTCGTGATTTACGCTTAGGTATTAATACGTGAAAATATTTGAGCATTTTTATTGCTAGAAGTTTTTGAAGAATAAAGGGCATGCCCCGCGTATTGTAAGACGTATTAGTACCTATGTGTTCACTCGCAGTTGTCTTGCTTGATTTTGAGTTCAATGTTTTATCAATACATGACGAATACGCACATATTAAGTAATATCGCAATCTATTACCAATATTATATTGCAACAATAAGATTTTAAACATTTAAACATGAATATAAATTATAATATATTATTATATCACATATACAGAAAATGCATACCTTTAACAATTTCAAGGTAAAAAATATTATTCATATCAGTCTATGAGTAGACACGTATATCTGCGCATGTATATGGTGATTGTTTACTTGTACACCGAAAAAAGTTACCAATAAATTATAATATATTTAACATGCAACAGACTGTATTTTTTCTTATCTCTTTAAATATGTGTGCACAGTGCACAGTGCACACTATACAAACACAATTGTCACCTTACCAGGTCGACCCATTCTATACCTTCTTAATACATTATATTGCTTATCCACTAATACAAATTATTATTTAAAAATATAATATATAAGTCAGCGCCGTTAGCGGTCGCCAACGGGTGGTCCACAGTAAAAATTTGGTGGTCTACAGAAAAATTCGAACATTATTTGTAATGTGTTTATAATCGTAATATATAAAAGTATTGTATAATGTTGCCGTATGTAGATTCTGTTTACAGCAAATAAGAATAAACAAGTAATAATATTGTCATTATTATCGCTTGTTATAAAATAAATAAACCTAATATCGTATAATATATGTATGATATTGTAGGTTCCGCCCATCGTTATCGCAAATTCGCAATACGTTCTAAGAACACTAATAATTCGAATCCAGTCTTCATTTTAACTTTTATTTTTCTTTGTAATCAATAATAATTAAACTAACTTAAATAATTTTGTTATAAATAAAAAAAACCCTTTATTGATATCTCATAAAATATGAGTAAATTTATTTTATTTTTTTTAAATTGGTATGTAAGAGTTATGACTTATGAGTATAAGTGGTTCATAGAATTTAGAGTTACGTGTTTAATGGTCCGTGAGGTCCAAAAGATTGGCGACCACTGTATAGATTATAAGTTATAACATTTAATATATCTAGAAATATGTCTAACCTTGTTCGTTGTTCAACGTCACCAGCTCCACCGCATGTACAGAAACACACTGAAAAACGATAAACGCAAAGATGGCGAAACCACGCGATGCAATGCTTGGTTTACAACAACCGGATGTCCGGATCGGTCAGCAACATAATATTAAATATACTGCTAATGACGCGGATAGGAGGTGATAACGTTACTATGTAATGATAAACCATGGTAAATGTTACTGGTGACCGATCAGCCGATAACCACATTTTGATAAGACCAAATGGTATCAAACACTATGCCTTTGGTGACTGGTGACATAAATAGTAAATACAGTAATCTTGTTAATTTGACCTATATGAGACCACAGAACAATATAGAAACGACACTCAATTAGCTGGGCGGTCTACTGTATCCCTACGGTATGAAGTATTGGATTCTAAAAGTTAAAACCGCATCCGTAATCTGACTAGATGTTGGTAATATGTATCCCTATTTGTTACGATATTATAAAAACAGAAACAATACATTGCCCGAGTGATTTTCACGAGTCTTATGTAAAAAAAACATTGCTAGAAACGAGTAAATTTGAAATTGCAATAGTTGCATTTTTTTATTATTATTCAGTGTTCTTTCAACGGTTTCAACTAATTTTCAACAATATATTGTTCTGTGATAATATTGATATTATTTATTTAAATGATAATGTATGCCACACCTCCCTGGAGACCGTGTTCAAGGCCAATGTCGCCTGATTTGGTCAATATCGGACAGTGTCTATACTCTGATGAAACCATAGTACCGCGGGCTTATCATTAACAACAAAAATCGAGTAAAAATTAAAATTTATTTATTTAACTTCATTACATTTTTATTGAATTATGCCTGTAGGTGTAATTAATATCACTGACAATTAGCTTATGTATTTTTTTTAATTCCAACAATGTTATCAAAAGTTTAAATTACATTTAATTATGAAAGCGATAATCTAAAAATAAAAATATGACGAATTAATGAGGTTTCCGGTTTGATACAATGGCGAAATATCAAGACTATTGCACAGTGAAATGGACATACAAAAATAATATTCTAATTGATATCTATAATATGGCTATGTATAGTTATAAATTATAATTTATAATAATATAATGTTATAGTTAAATATGATATTTTTTAATTATCAATTTTCAACTATGATGCTATATTTTTTAATTATACGATATTATATTTCTTTTATTTAACTAGATATTTTCATACTTACTGTAAGTTGTGACCTGGTTCAAAATTACAATTTTAGTTTTCATTGCACCTCTAAATTATTTTATTTTTATTTCATCTATCCTATCCATGAGTCCATGATATGACTGTTAAAATATTTGTATGTTAATAGTTATTGTTTTCTTCTTTAATTCGTAATATATTATAGGCTTTGTTTTTAAAAACAAAAAAAAAAACTTAATATGTTATAATGATTTGTGTACTAAAATATAGTTATACTGTAAATATACGCAGTTATACTGAATGACGTAACGAAAGTATGATTGATATTTGATATTACACCAAATTATTTCATACTAAAATATAACTCAATACTATTACGTCTGATCCTCTCGATTATCTATAAAAAAAAAATAGGTATACTGTAATATTAATAACTACTATTTCGACGATAACACCATGTAATTATCTGAAAATTCTTTCGGTTATAAATAAATTGTTTAATTTAATAACTATTGCGCCGTGTCGTCTCACGCTAAATTTCATATGCACATGTAATTAACTCACACCTAAATGTCGTATACTCCGAATTTTCGATCGATGAAATAATGAAATTAATGAACGCAATTGCCTGTATACCCAGCAATAATTATTAAAATGGACCTATTTCAAATTAACCAAAAAGCTAATGCCCAGTTGCACCAAACTTGTTATCTATAGGTAAATTATTTTTTCTACAGTTATATTTTAATATATTGATAAACTAACGTTTGTTTAACTAATGTATTGAATTTATGAGTGTTACTCTATCATTATTTTGTATTCAGATTATTAAACCAATGTACTGGTTATTAAATAAAAATGTACCTAGTACCTGCAATATAAGTTGACACTATAATTATGATCATATCACAATATATTGATAAAGAAATTTAACCATAAATACATAAAATTTTACACGGTGATAAATCAGCCACTAGTTTAACTGGAGATAAAGTACATTTTTAACCATTTAAAACAATTTTAAACTAATTTAAGCCATGATATAGGTATCATATATGCAACAGTTTAATTCAACTTCAGCTAAACGAGTTTATATCTACCGGGCATAAATGATTAATCATTACAAATTACAATAGATATGTTGATTCCCCGGTGAAGTTATTAAATTAATTATAAAATTAACTAACTATTTAAAATTATGTAAATATTTTTTTTTTAAATTTAAAAAAAATACTAAAATAGATGCTTACATCTGGTTAATGTAGAGAATTCATTAGCTCACAAAAAACGAATGGTTCTATTTGTTTGTACGAAGTTGTTTTAGATGCGAAAAATTTAATTTTCATTGAAACTGGATAAAATTGTATACTAATATTTTATATTAATTAATCAAAATCGTTCAAATAATAAAATTACTGTATTAAAAATACGTGTAGCTAACGTTAAACGGAGTTTAAGTCTGGAAATATTGTGTTGACATTATTTAATTAGTCACGGGCAACTCTGAGCGGGATCAGCTGTATTGTTCTATTGTATTTTCTCACTGCGAAGGCAACACGTTGTTTCGGTATTACCTGTGTCACCATAATTGTTATAAAATTTCAACACGATAGATCCAATATGACACTCATCGTTTTTGAAAGAAAATGACAAACATTAGTATTTTTAAGGCGCTATAATATAATTAGATGGTATTATTATTATAGGATCTATCGATTTTATAAAGGATTAAAAATTAATGAAAATCGCAAACACGAAGCAATGCACATTCTATGCATTAATATATATATGTTACGGTAAATGATGTTAAATGGAAATTAACGTTATTCACCGGTTATTAACGTTATTTACCAAATATACAGGTAATTATCGTTATAAACTGGATAATCACGTTAATGACCAAATACACAGGTAATTGATGTTATAAACCAGATAAGCGCATGAATCTCAAATACTACAATTTGAAAAATTATGTAAATACCCAGATATTTTTAAAAATAGAATAAATGCATTATTATTTTTATTTATTTTTACAAGTTTTACTCCCATGACATTTAATATAACATAATTTTTCAGCCCCAAGGTAGGCACAATGCTTATTATTATTACAACTAGTCTTGCAATGACAACGCTGGTACTTTCGAGGGCTCGCAACCGAATTATTACTAGCTACTTCCCTCAGTGTCAACTGTCTACCATCTGCTAATTTTATCACATTGTCCATGTCTAATAGATTTTATTTGCAAACAGCTATTTTTGACATGTGAAATAATATTTAAGAAAACTATATTCCGTACTTATAAAATAATAAAACAAATTTTAATTTTAATAGTATATTTTTTCATTAAGAATTAACTTACAGAGTTTGTATAAATCATGTTCAACTTGAGTGACAACTTTACTGATAGTATATTTTGCATAGAACCACGAGCTCTATCAACGTTTGGTATAAATACACATACAGTTAAGCCTATTTCAAGCTGAGGAAACTTTTCTTTAGAAAATTTCATCATTTCCTCTCCTTGTTTTTCTAAATTTTTTTTTTGAATTTTTACATGCAATACAAATATTTTCTTGACAATCATCAAAAAAATATTTAAAATAATTTTCAAATATTTATATTTTAGTTTTATTTTTGTTATATTTAAAATTCGGAAATTTATCGTTAAATAATTAAAAAATATTTAAGTACCAAGTTCCGAATTTTTTTCTGCGATTTCTATGATTTAATTTCCGATTTTGTCTTCTTTGATGATTGGTTCTTTGGTTATTTTTTTAAATCTTCCGCAATAACCTCTTTTATTTTATAATCAGATCAAAATTTCCCAAATCATACGGTTATTAACGTTATTCACTAGAAAATAACGATAATTCCCACATTCGTAGGTAAATAACGTTAATAACCGGCGAATAACGTTAATTTCTGATATAACATCATTTACCGTAACATATATATATATATATATATATATATATATATATATATTATAGATACCACTGCATTAGCAGCGTATCTGTTATATCTGTACGATGGCGTGGCGTGGTGTTTGCACTCGGTGATCAAAGTGTAGACGACGACCAGGGTGATGATGATAATAATAATAATAATAATATATCGGGTGACGGTGGTGAAAACGGTGAGCACCGTTATATATACACACAATGGACCGTCAAAGGCGGCAAAAGTCCTCGAAAATCGCGCCGATGGTAAAAAGAGATTATTATATAAGCTCGTGAAATAAACAACGCGCGAGCGTGTTAGAAAAAAAACAGAAAATAGAAATGTGATGATCATAATCATCGGACGAGACACGTCGTAAAATACAGTCTCTCTGTAGCTTTTTTCCCCTCTATCGTCTCGTGCCCTATTGTACACACTTGTGTGCAATAGCATGTGGAGAGTACCTACGCTCGACTACTGTGCATATAAATATTATATATTATATTAAGTCGCGCACACAACATATGCAACACTCCACATATATCCGGTCCGGCGGTGTGCCTTTGACCAGATGTCGCTCGGGATCGATATCGTTAACATTATATATATATATATATATATATTATATATACATGTACAGTGTACACGCCACACACATATTATATCACTTGTAGTGCTATAATATAATTGATTAGCTCGACGCCGTCGGTCGTCGTGACGAAAACACTTCGCAAACTCGCGTCGCTGTACGGCAGAAAAATGTACTCAAATGGCACACAGATTAAAATGTACATGGATCGCGATATCACTGTTTGGCTGTGCCCGCAACGAGATGACGAATCAAGACGAAAGTCGTTGTGAATTCCTGTGACATTCATTTAAGATATGACTGATCGCTTTTAACCAAACATAAAAAGTTTAAATATTAACTAATTTATTCGTTTCAAGTTCAACGTTTATAAACATAGTGCATAGAGTTCACGTATTTAGTTTCTTAAAATATTTTTCAGCATTAAAGCACGATATTTTAAATTCCAAGCGGAGCAATGAATAATTTATTGATTTTACAACGATGCGTGTCTTTTTTTTCTATTTGTTGTAGAAAATTGGATCTAGTTAGTACTGTGGTTTATCGTAATAAATAATCACTCACAATTTATAAAATATTAAGCACTATATTACTGTGATATGTATGTACAAGAATGAAATATAACAAATACTAATTACGCGTACAATATTACTGCGAACTGAACAACACGGTAAGTCGCGATACATAGTCACTGACGGAATGAATATTGAGCATCTGATCAGCTGGTATTTATAGGCTCCGCTTTGTTCTAGAACATCCCCGAATATACTCTAGCGAGACCATCGTGGAATATTCTAGAACATGGGTTTTTCCTATTGTACGCTGTCGACATCGTAAATAATTTGGGCGGCTCGTTGTGTATTGTTCACATCGCCACAGTACTTTAGGGGACAGAAGTAAAAAAAATAGGGAAACACATAAATATAAAAAGGAAAAAGGGAATTTGTACACTAATCCATTTTTTGACAATGTCCATTTTATTCGTTTGGTAAACAAATAACCGTTTAACGGTTTAACAGTAACATTATCAAAATATTTCACTTCTTTTTGAGCTATAGGCTATACGAGTAGGTATAGGAAATTTTCAATTTTTTAGTTTTTTTTATAAATATCAATTAAAAATTATTTTCTGAGCAAAAATGCTTGAAAATGTAATATAGATCTTTTTATAACTTATTCACATTTTAATAAAAAAATATTAATTTTTACAAAATTCATAAGAATTATGAAAATTATCAAATTATTTTGTAGTTAGAAATCCATAAAAATTTTTATTTTTTTACTTAAAATTGAAAATTGAATACAAAATTCTATTTAAATTTTTCAGCCTATAAATATAAGAAAAAATTCTACCAGAAAGCCTAATTAAATTTTTATGAGCATTTCAAGTTAAAGCTTTTATGACATACGACATTTCGACATTTACCTGTAAAAGAATTATTTCTCCTCAAACAATTTTTGGTTTTTTGTTATATTTCAAAAAAGATAACAGCAGATTACTTGAAATTTTCACCAAATGTTAATATCTATTATAATTTTCTGTACCTATATGGTATAATTTTCAGAATATTTTTATTCTTTTTGAGCTATTTAAAAGCTTGAGAAATTTCTGAATTTTTTTCGATGATTGTCGATAAATAACTATTTGGTGTTTACAGAAAGATATTATTAAATTTTGAGTTATATAGGTTAATATATTATGGTATAAACTATAAATACATATTTTTATAAAAATTAAATACTTACGAAACCATATAATATGTTTTCAATAACTCGAGTACTTATTATTCATGCAAAAAAAATAAACACGAAATTCAAATTGCAGTGGACAAAATAGCGTCTATAACTATTCGTGTACATAGAATACGACTATGATAATATCAAATATTTGATATATATATATATACATCTCTTTTTTACAATATGCCTACGTATTATATATATTTTTTTTAATAATTAAACGATGATTATATAGGATAGGTACTCACTACTCAAATAATATAGTTGAAACGTATATATAATATTATTTTTTTTTCGTAAAATGAGAAAATAATCAAACGCTCGAGATTGAAAAAATATATGGAAAAGTGCTCGCAAAGGTCGAGTAAATAATATTATAATAATAATAAGTTGCGCACAGACGCATAATTTTTACTCGAACCGTAAACAAGTGCTTTACCCCAGAAGTGCCCCTCGGTGTACGACGAGACGGGACACAAACGGATGTAGGCACTTCGGTTGACTTTGTCGGCGGTACCATAAAAGACTGCAATGTATAATATATATATAATATGTATGTATATATAGGTACCCACTAGTCGCTACCAACGTAAAATATAGTATATTATTAACGACAGCAGAAAAATAATTACATCAAACATTCCGCGCGTCTCTTTGTGCGTGAATACTTCCAAATAATTGTTAATTAATTATATTGTATAATATGCGCTAATATAATATTTATAATTTCTCATGTCCCGTAAACTTGCACCGTTATTTACAGAAATGATATTGATGAATTTCTGTATGCAAGGTAAAACCATAAAAAATAATTATACAATTTTTTTTTTTAGACTCGTTTTTAGTGTTGTACGTATTTACATAGGAGAGGATATTATAGAATTTCCATAGGTCATTTTTCGCATTCCAAAAAAATGTTTGTTCGTTGTTTGTGTACAGATGGATATTTTTGTAATACATCAAATACACGAGTTCGTATAAGTAGATTTGACAAACGTCAAATAATAATAATAATAATAAATGTTTAAATGCCCCCAATGTCAATTCTGTGAAAATAAACACGGAATATTTTAAATATACATAAATACATTATTATTTACATTTTGGACGAGAATCAAAGAAGTATAACATATTATTATCATCATGACTGTTTTAATTTATTTGTGCATCAAAAGCTTTTTTTCTACATAGAGTTACATTATTTATTTAAAATTAATTTATTTTGAATTTTTGTTTATGAAAAAAGAAAGAAATCTTCATAAGGATCAGCCATTTGTCCAACAAATATTTTCGTTTTGTTTATTTAAATTTAAATTTAAATTATATGCTCTGTATTATCGATAAGTATTTACTTCGATTTTATTTTCATGAGTTTCTTTACATTGTTCATCTCGTTGTAGTATTAATATAGAGGTTTTAAATTCAACAAAATAAAATAAGAAATGTATGTACTTTAAAATGACTTTTACTAGTTTTTTGTAAATTTTTTTGGTATTGAAATAAAAGTAAGGGTACTATATAAGCAGTCCGTATTAGTGTGTAATCTGTACAAAAACGCCTCAATTATTATATTTTAATAATAAAAATGTGATTCTGTCGTATCACTTGTCGGTTGCTTGTTTATTTCTGCAAGCTACAGTCGGTTTTTTTAGTTTAAAAATTGTATCGAATATTTCAATACTCCGAGATCAAAACAATTAATTTAAAGAAATTATTGCCTCATTAATCATACGATATTATATTATGTAAATAAGATTATTGAAAATAAATTATTTTTCTTTTTTAGATCAATTTAAAGTATTAGTTATAACATGAATTCTTTGTTCTTTGTTACTTGAATATTATTTGATTAGCATTACCAATTAACCACACCTTATAACTTGCAAGTAAAGGAAAAAATAATGAAAAATCTTTAATAGCCCATAGAATTATTAGTGACAAATACTTTAAAACCTTCATATAACGACGTAATGGTCGCCAAAAAGATCGGAGATCATAACCATTATTTAGCGATGCAAAACAATTGCGTACATTTTATCTTTTTACCTGAAAAAAACATAATACGATTGCCGTAGCTTTTACCTAATTATCTTAAAGTTCTTGCCTCTGTTGAAGGTTCAGCTAGAGTTACCCATAAAATTGGTAGAAAAGTAGCATCAAAATATTTATATAATTATTGAGTTTATAATCAGTGAATTCAAAATTATCAGCAGGGCTATTTTCAATTAAATAAGCAAAAGCATCTTCTACATCTTTTGAGGGTAAAAATTAAAGTAAAAAAAATTGTTTCGACCGAACGTCTAGTTTGTTTTAAATTTCTAGTATTTAACACATTTTTTTTAAAAGGAATTTCTACTATTTTTAATAAATTAAAACCATCTACGTCATCTTTTTAAAGAGTAAAAAGAGCTAATTTTAGATTCTAAATGGAGTATTGATTTTACAATGATGTGTGTTTTTTTTTTAATTTTTTTTTTTTTTTTGTGTCTGTGTACAGTATAAGTAGTCAAAATAATGCTTCAATTTCAAACTTAGGGGGTGGTTTCCGATGGCAAAGTGAATATCCTTGGTGCGTTATAGATGTAAAAAGTAAACATTTTCCAACAGTTTTCAAAAAAATCAGGAAAACAAAAAAAACATGACGGAAAAACGGGAATTTTTACGCAAAACTAGTTATCGACCAAATCGATTTTCTTATATGGTTGTAATTCAAAAACTAATCACTGTAAATACTTGACATTTTCACCAAATGTTTATGTTAGTGTTATCTATATACAGTTTAATTTTAAAAAATTTTTGACTTTTTTTGAGTTATTTATAGACCACTGAAATTATTGATTTTTATGAGAATTTTTTTTTTTGAAGTTTCGATAAAAAAATGTTGGATGACCAAAAAATTTTGAAAATTTAATACAAGGTTCCTTATGAGTTGTTCTTATTGTAGCTAAAAAAATTAAAAATCGTTAGTCACAATTTTTTTTTATAAACGTTTATAGTTCAAATATTTATGAAATCTATCGAAAACGCGAAAATTTGTAAGTAATTTTTAAGTTGAAAAATCATAAAATTGTTTGTGTTTATAACTAAGGGTTAAAAATACTACACTATGTTTTCCCCAAGTTTTCCTTCAAGTAGATATAGTAAAAACTCGAAGCATCATTATAGGAAAAATTTTAAGTGCGTTTAAATTTTAAATTTTTACGAAATAGCGTAACGATAACGATTTATCCTGAAACGATTTTAAATATTTGTTAATATTTAAAAAGTATAAGTCATAGATACTTAAAAATTTTACCAGTTATTTAGATTGGCATTTTCTTTACATGATTTAATTTTCAAAATATTTTGACTTTTTTTGAGCTATTTACAGACAACTGAAATTTTCAATTTTTCTGAAAAATTTTTTTTGAAGTGTCGATGAAATTTTTTGGTCCAATCAAAATACTTGAAAATTTAATACAAAGTTCCTCATAAATTATTCTTGTAGTGATCAAAAAATTTTAAGAATACATAGGCACAATTTTTTTTTTATTAGCATTTGAAGTTCAAATATTGACAAACATTCGTCAAAACCAAGAATATTTGCAAACTATTTTGTAGATATAATTCATAAAAATTAACAATTAATTGATTAACCATGACTTTTGCAAATGCGTCTTAATTGAAAAATAAAATATTTGTTTCAAAATACAATGTATGACAATATTTAAATATAATATATCCTAGACTGACAAATTATCTCCGTTCAGAATCGTTTTTCGTATACAATGATACCTATAATTGCATTCAAATTTAACCTACCCTAGTCCGAGATTCACCCCACCACCTAATGTACAGCAGAGCGGTATCCACTTGCCCGTTTTTTTTTATTTGATTAACAACCTCTAAATAATTTGATTCATTACACACAGGTTCTTCAGTTTCTTCAGCTTCTTTGGTTTCTTCTTTACATTTCTGTCTCTAATGATTAATTACTTGCTATCACTGCTACTATCTTCTTCAGTGTTCAAATTTTGGTCAATCGAAAAAAGTCTTCATTTTGGTTATAAGTTGACAAACTATTAACTAATTGTTCAGCAATGATCGTTTCGTTTTCGAGATCTGTGTATCAAAATTTTCATGCAAATTTTCCATGATGAGACCTGATTTTTTTAAATATTTAGTTAAACAACCAACTGTAACTTGCATTGCAGACTGTAAGCAAATAATTATTGAATAGTGGTTTTATTATTAAACATAATTGCTGAACAATTCAAAAAATAAAATAGTTTTTAGTATTTATTTTGATTACTTACCTACTATTTTTATGAATTTAGATTCAATATTAAAATAGGTAGATACTATAATTTTATTTATAAAAATGAAATGTTAAATATGTATTTTATTGTCTATTCTGAAATATTTACATTATTTATTACAACCATAAGTGATGTTTTAGTAGTCATGGTTATTAAAAATATATTTAACTTTATAATCTTGTATACCTACAATATCACATTTAAAAGGTTTATTCAATTAAAATCAGTATAATATCCTTTAACATTAAAAATATTATTGATTTTACTGATAGATATTTTGATGCATAATTTAAATAATATGTTAAGGATCTAAAAACAAACATCAAATACCTACAATTAACTAACAATAAATTACTTATACATAAAAAACTGATAATATGTATGATATATTTTAAAAATTTAAGTTGATACTAATAATTTAAATGTTTGTTACAAATGAACATGGTATTTTTAAACACGGAAAAACAATAGGCTACGTTTAAGAAAGTCCTCTCAGTAAAATTCTTAATTATTATTTGGAAATAAACAAGTTAGTTTTTCGTCTCAAATAATCTCAACATTTTAATTTTAAAGTTTAAACTATTGAACAATAATTAAAATATTAGTAGGTATTCTTGATTTTAAACCGTACTTTCAATTATCATAACATTTAAAAATTATTTTAGGAATACATTATTCTGTTTTAATTGCTTTTAATTTTATGTTATTGCATTCGTTTAGTAAAAATGTATCCAATTAAAGGATAGAGAACTTCAAAATAATTTCTCTGTCTATAATTAATCAAAAATCAGACTTAAATTTTAACCATTAATTTCCGAGTTAATACCAGAATTGTTGATTAGTTTAAAATTAATGTTAAGTGTACCTATTGCCTATGCTGTACACCGCCCATAAAATTTCTCTATAAGGAAAATTGTGCAAATGATTCTATATTTTGTAATATTCAAAAAATAAAAAAATATCCTTGGTATATAATTTATATTTTGTAATATATAGATTATTCATAAGGTTGTAAGTAAATTTTATTGTTTAAGGTAGGTACCTACTCAATTTTAAGGTCAGATAAATAAGTAAAATTAGTAAGATGTATTTATTTGACTACATTTTAAAAATATTTATAAACTTAAACTAAATTTGCCCAATTATGATTATAATAAATAAATATTTTATATTTTGCTTTTCACTAAGTTAAAATAAACTATTTGTTTACTTCCCTAGTTATCATAAAATAGGTATGTGCTTGTTAAATATTTAACAAAGTAAAGATTAGGTTAGAAATGAATAAAGTAATAATTGAATAATAAATCATTTACAATAAGAAAGAACAAGTATTCTTATATTTATTTTATAACAATGCTTATGGATTAAAGTATTTATGATGCCTTAAAATAAGAAGGAAAATGGTTATTATTGTAATCAAATTTAATTTTAATTTTAAATTTTGAAATTAATTGTATTTTTTGTATATTGTTTCAATAAACAAAATGACAAGAGCTTTACTTAAATAAATTATGTTAATTAGTCAAAAATAATATTGGTTTAATTTAAATACATTTTTCTATTTTTACCTTTAATTTATAATATGATATAAAAAGATACGATTGGTGAAATTATTTACAATCACCCTAATTTATTCACCATATTTATTTTTGTAATAAATGTAACCCAATATAAAATATTCTATATTTTTATCATAGCCATATTTATATGGTGTATACCTATTGATGTTATAAACTATACTATAGGTTTTATAACTTTTGAAGATACAACCCATTTTGGAAAAGGTTTAAATTTTAGAAACCCATGGCCACAACATATTTTCCATTTGTGAGACTATCGCCAAAACTCTGCTGAGTGGTTTCCCATTCAAGAGCTAGTAATGCTGGACAATACTTGATAGCATAACTATTTAGTGAGTACACTTAAATACTATGACATACCATACCCCTTGGCCCTTTAAATATCTTATATTACAAAATAATTTATAAATATTTTAAAACCTAATGTATTCCATAGTTAAGGAATCTTAAAGCTATAATATATAATACATTAATGTATTATATTAAATTCTTGTTTTATTATTACAATATAATATTAATACAAAGTTAGTAGGTATTATAGTTTTTAAAAATTTGTTGTATAATAAAAAAAATAAAATACATATCATTATAAATGAGAGTACCTTAAGCATTAGTCGTGTTTGGTAATACCTTATAATTTTTAAATAATGTTTATACAGAAACTACATTATGCAATTAAATGTTAAAAGTATAACTAAACATTCTCATAAGTCAAATAGGGTGAAGTCATCTGGATTGAAGAGAAACTCCTAATTAATAGGAAATGCATTGTTTCCAATTATTTTTAGTGCCTTTAAAGACATTTTTTTATTATACATTCTTTATTCAACAATATAAATTTTAAATAATTTAAAAAATACTAAATTTGAGTAGGTATTCATTTTTTAATTTTACAGTTGATAAACATTTGTTGTTAAAAACATTTTAATAATAAGAATTAATTTGCTTAGCATAAAAAATGTTTTTGTATAGAGCCGACTAATCTCTTGGCCACCAATGGGTATGAATGAAATTAGAACAATTACCAAGTCATATTTTGATTGTCGATTTTAGATAGACATAAATAATTGTATAAGAAAGTAAGTTAAGGGGATATTATGTTATTAATTGTTCTTAAACCATCCAATATGAGCATTTTTCTTAGCGTGTGCATGTGCATCATATAAAAAGTGCATAGTAAAGGATTAAATGATTTGTCATTTGTGTATGACTGTAGTGTAAGATAAATAGCAGTCGCATAAATATTATAAATAATTGTTTACTTCTAGTCTAAAAGTATCAAACTTATCCCAATTGTTTAACTAGCTTGATTATTTGATAACATTTTTTAAGACATACTTGAATCTTTCATGACATTTACTTGAAATCAACTTTATAAAAATTTTGTATACATTTTTTTAAATTTAATATTACTAAACATTGAATTTTAAAAATTCTTGATAACAATTTTATAAATTTATAATTATTCTATTTCAAACAAATTTGATGATAAGTATGATATATTAAACGTTAAAAGTAAGGTAATGGAATATTACATTGTTTAATATTTTCATAATATTCAAACTATATCTTAATCTAATTCACAAAACATGTAGTAGTCAGTAGGTACTGCATAGTAATTTTTAAATATAATAAAAATAATTATCAAAAGGGAGTAGTGACATGCAATAAAATGTACTTAGTAATAGAAAAATAATTTTTTTTTCCTTTTTCGTTACTAAGTTTTAACAAACATTCACAGAAAAACAATTAAAAACATTTAATTACTTAATTTAAATAATTTCTTTATTATTATTTTTAGATACTATGTAAATTTATAGAGAATTTAAGAGAATTTTTTATTCATTTTATTTTAATGATACATTTTACAATTTAATCAAAAAACTGGTCTGGCTTGTGGTTAGAGTAAAATATTAAAAAATATCAATATTCAATTTTCAAAAGAAAATTTTAAATCAATTAAATGCAATTATTAGTATTTAAAATAGATTTAGTGAAATTTCTTCAGTCCTGTAAAATACACTTATAATAAATTAAGGCTAGCTTAGATATAAATTTTAACACATATTATCAGTAGGTAAGTAAATTGACTATTGAAAAATGATCATTCAATCTTTTTTTTATTCTATTTAATTATTTTACTAATCTGTATTATAAATAAACTTCAAAACTTAGATATTACAATTACCTAACAGATGTATTATTAAAGTTGAGTTTTTATAATTTATCTTAATATTCACAACGAAAAACATGTGAACGTTGAACTCTAATAGATTTAACACCTATTTTGAAACAAAATACACACAGAAAAAAGGTCAATATTAGTGTATTAATTAGCATTTGATAAAAATGTACACTAGATTTAAAACAACCTATGTATAAAACAAAGACCAGTGAAACCATATATTTTCTAACTTTGTATAACCTTCTGTAAAAATTAAAAATTAAAAATTAATATTATAATCTCATCTTTTAAATCAATTCATTCGCTGATAAATAATATTTTTTTTATGTTTAAGCTAGTACCATTAAATCTAATGTGGTTATATATTAATAAATATAAAATATTTATATATTTATATGATGACAGTGCTTATTAGTTGTAGGTCTGTTCATTATGTATAATAACAGTTGAATATATTTATAAAAATTATTGGATATTATTTTTTCTGAAGCAGACGTTTTATATATTTACTATAAGAAAACGGACAGGTGTATACTTTTTTAAATTTAATTTTAACCCATCATTTTTACATGTATTACTAAAGAACTTAAATATTTTAAGGTCTCAACATACAACTAATATAATATGTATCATAAAGTATTGATACAAATAAATAATAATACAAATTGCTGATTCAAGCTTAATATTAATAAATAAATATTTTAAATAGATGATTAGTTTATTTGTATTGTTTGAGCATTTATTTTCTAATTTAACTACTTATAACTTATAACATAATTTATTTACAAAAAGAATGGATAAAATAATACCATTTACAAAAATGAATTATTTTTTAACAGACAAAAAATTATGTTAATATTGTAACTGTATATCAATAATATTTATATTAAGTAAAAATATGATGATTACTAATTATAATCTTGAGCATTCATATTTCATGTAATTTTTTTTTTTTTTTGATGAAATATTAATTAAGTTAAAATATCTACTTACATATTATATTTAATAGAAAAATAATACTTTTTATATTAAAAATCATTAAAAACTAAATATAATGATAATAATAATATAGTGTCTTATAAGTACACAATGTTTATTTAAATTAAATTATATTAAGCAACATGAGATAGATAAGAAGATACTTATGTGTTAAATGTAAATCAAATAATAATAATAATAAAAAAAAAGATTGAAACTGCAGTTAATAAAATTAAATTTAAAATGACATACTGATCAATTTTAAAATTAATTATTTCTCATAGTTTATATAAATTAAAAATAAATAATCATAAATATTTTTTTTTTTTTTATAACAACATTTAATTAAGTTGGATTTTTAATTGTGTACATAATAACATCACACAATTTATTACAAATGTATTTTATTAAGTTTACTTTATAAACAATATTTGTTTTAAGGTATACTAGATGCATTTACAATAACTAATAAAAATTAACCATTAATATTATTTTATAAGTAAAAATATAATGTGCGAGTAATTAAATAAAATTAATTTTGACTAAGTAATTAGTAAAGGCTACTTAACCCTGTTACTTTCAACTGTTTCAAAATATTTATTTTTTTTATTTTCCACAACTGAAATAGTTTTTAAAAATTGCATACATTTTACAATCAAAATATTGGACTTGGTAAAAATTAATAGTTCATAAATCACAATTTATACATGACAAAAAAATAATAATAAAGAAATGATATATTTTGAAAAAATTGTCTCTTATATGATAAGAACAGTTGATGTTGGTTTTAAAATTTAAATTATAACCATTTTTATGTAATTTTTTTAATATAGAGTGTTATCAAATAATTACTTAAAAATTAAAATTCAATAAAATAATATAATTATTGTAGACACAAGATATTAGTATATTATTGAAATAATTGTAAACAATTATTCAAACCTTTTCAAGTCTTATGGGATACAAACAAAAAATGAATACATAAGTATAAATATATATAAAATTATATAAAATATTACATAAATATCAATAAAACATCTAGTATGATGAATACATAACATGTATCTATTAGGTGGAAATCAAAATATAAATAGATAATAGTTTAATAAATTAAAAAATAAAATAACAATTTCATATTTGTAAAATAAATTAAAATACAAAATTATGACTTAAATAATATTAATAAACATAAATGATCATTTAATATTAATAGTTTAGGAATTATATAAAATACAAATTTTATGACCTTAAGGCTTAAAGATATCAAATACAATTTCTCAAGAGTAAAATAATTATTAAGTCTTTTAGAGCATATTATACATAAAATTTCAAGTGTATATTCACTAAAGTCTTTGAAAACAATTAGGATAAAGATAAAAATTACTTTGGGAACGATACATTTTGAGATCAGCTCATGAATCACTGTACTTTAAAAAATTATGTGAACATTACATCAGACTTGTATATCGTGTCTTAAATATAATTAATCTAACTATAAAAACGTTTTTTTAGTTATTTAGATAATCTTAGTATAATTAACAGCATTGATGATTAAGATATGCATAATTTAAAGAATAACAAGTTATGAAATGTTATACATAATTTCACTCTCAAATACTATAATTCTTAAAATTGCATGGTTATACAATTATTTTAAACTATAAGTTACAGTTACATATTTCTGCACAAATAAACAAAATTATTATTACACAAAAAAATATAAAAAAAAACCAAATAACTATTTATAAAATAAATATAAATTAAAAATAAATATGGTGTTTACAATTTAATCTATATAAAAATATATAACTCAAGACATATTTAATTAATTTAATTCAAAGTGAATGAAGAATTTCTTTTGAAAATGACATTAAAAGAACTGAAATTATTTGCATTGTCCTAAGTAAGATTGTGTTTATACTAATAAACCAATTTGAATTATTTTGTTTATAACAATATATTTTTTTTTCTTAATTTATTACAAATTGTGACAAAATTTATATTATCACAATCCATAAAACGAATATGTTTTCAAAACAATAATAATAAAATATTTTATAGGTAAATAAGCATAAATCACTGACATCAATAATACTCTTCTCAATTATGACTATTTATCTAAAATATAAATCATAAAATAAAAGTAAAAAAATATGTATCTATACTTAAAAAAAGTTTCTTTTTGTATCTTAATTTCAGACTGCAGATAATGTATTTTTAACTTTATACAATCATGTTATTTAAATTTAAAATAATTGTCAATTACACATAAATCAGAAATAAAATATAATATTTAACAAGGAAAACAATAAAAATTACTAATAAAACTAAAAAAAAAAAAATGAAAGTATTAAAATACTTTAAAATAATTCAAGTAAAATTATTATTAGATACTATTATTAATCTATTGAAACAATCATGTATGTAGTTTTAACTGAATGCATTATAGATAACTTTCTCTTTTTAGGAGCAAATTTAAATTCATCTGTCATAAAAGACCTAAATCCAATTTCTCCCCAAGTCTGCATTCCAAAAATTGGTATATTTGGAAATGTTTTTGCAATATGAACATTATCTTCAATAGGCAATGAATGTCTATCTACACACTGGAACATCATTATGAATGTCTTGTGAACATTCAATTTCCCAAGAGTATTATTAACATACTGTGCAGTATGTTTTAATCCCTCAAGCACTCCATCATCTGTTGTAGAACTAATGAAATCTGACACACAACGTATACCATCTCCACGAAATATAATTGCCTTTAAAACACCAGGAATATTTTTTTTTGGTGGATTATCATAATCTAAGCTTGATACATGTCCTCCAGACAATGCAAATGGTTCAGACTGATTGTTAGATACCATTTTCACAATAAACCTCATCATTTCATCAATATATGGTGCACCGACTTTCAAAAATATTAATCCTTTTATAGGGCGTGGATCACTATGAAAAAATTCATGTATTGGTTCTGGTGTAAATGAGTCGGATGTAACTACACGTGTAAATACACTTACATCATAAGTGTCAGTAGTAGGCATATAGAGAAGTGCCAGCTTTTTATGCATCATAGTTTGAACAGTTATTAATTCATTTTTTTCATTTTTGTCTGGATAAATAATGCCTTTAGCACCAATCGGTACAAATATTTTAACTGATTTTGGCACTATGTCACTTTTGGGAAAGAAACGGTTATCGTTTCTATCTCGTAAACGCATACAAATTTTTGGTCTGGACCTAGAGGAAGGTCCACCACCCATACCTTCAAAAGTAAACAATACTTTTGGTTCAATCCTTAAATCAATAAAATGTCCACTGTGTATAGGCTCTGGTCGATGATCAGTTCCATGCATATAATTTAGAGCAGCAGCTTGAATCCATGTACGTTTTTTTAATAGTATATCAGTAGCTATCTTTAATGAACTGTTGACTTCCCGAAGTGTATTAAGATCATAATAGTTTAGATAAGATAAAACCAACTTTAGAACAGAATACTGTTCAGAAAAATATTCACCAAAATCACCAGAATAAGGTGAATCTGGACCAATCGGAATAACTATAGACTTAGATGTGCTACTTGAATCCAACGAATAACTGCTTGAGCTCGGCAGATCTTCCATTTCGTACAAATATGCAACACCTAAAAATCGAACAAAACGATTTTGGACCTGAGTTTTATAATTTGGTTTTTAAAGATATTTGGTAACATAATAAATCACAGAATATTACTTAAGTTATCTAGTGTATTTATGAGAATATGCTGTTCTCACCTACTATACGCAGTTAGGATTAATATTGCAAATTACGTTTTCACCAAACTCCTTCAATTTTTGCAGTGCACGTTTAACTTTATGTAGATAGAAAAACCATTAGTTTCAAATAAAACGCAGTTGACTAAACTCTCATTAATTATAACATTCAATATTGAACGGTTTGCATTAGATCAAAATTACATTAAATTTAAAACAACATTGCATACAGCGTATGCCATACAATAATAAAAAACAAAAAAAATTAATATCATTATCATAACGCGTTATCATTTACATACTCACTAAAATATTTAGCGTTGTATTCCAAATGGCCATGGAGGAAGACTACACGGATTTATTCCTCCAAACGCGGAGGTAAAATAGTGATTCGATTTAATATTTTCACGAACCTAATACTAAAGTACAATGTGGAAAACAGTAAATACATAATGTTGAACGTACGGCAAACGATTTAATTTGAAGGCATGAATCTTACTTTCCAGTAAGTATTTAAAATTTTAACGTGTGGTACAGGACCTTAGTCGAAACTATAAAATGTAATCTTAAGTACCTATTACAAATAAATATAGATAGATAATGTGAGTAATATTTGTTGTGTCTTCGAAATTTGACGCACAAAACTACACATTATAACAAATGTTTTTGGTCGTATGGACAGTGGCGTAATCCTTACGTTTCTAAAACGATAGGTACCTACGATTATTACGTAGGTTGTACCTACTATTTTTAGTGCTCGGAATACTTATTGCATAGATAATTATCAAAATCATATGTAGGTAGGTAATAAAAGTTAAGAAATTCGTATTCGGGTATGCATAAAAAAAACTTTAAAATAAATAGGTAAATATGAATTGATAAGATTGAATACCTACATTAGTTTGGGTATCGGCTATATTGGCTATCCGCACGTGTTCGCAGTTTCAAAAAAGTTATATTTTGTTTAAGTTATTGAACGAAACATTTATCAAACCATATCTATGGTGAAACATTTTGAGACATGTTTTATTTACTAAGACAATAATCACTTTCTTAGTAACATAAAATATTTAATGTTTAACGAACATATACGTTTCGCGACGCACACGAAAACGCGATTAGGTGACACGTCTACAAACAAAGAAACGCCGACGTCTAATATAATGAAACCCGATGTAAAGGTAAACGTAACTTTGTATGGTAAAGTAGGTACGTGTACCTAATTTGTGTACACTCGATAATAAAGGAAACTAACTAACGACTAAATTATGTCCTACATTGACATGAGAATACACCTATATTATTATGACAACCATATGTAACAATTGTAATTTATCATTAATATCATTATACTTCTATAATTTACCTTCAACTTGCTCAAAACTGCTTTACTTGCCTTCGTAAGCGACAATAACCAAGGTTATCAGGCGACGAAACGATATCGATGCATTATCCATAGCAAGCAATAAATAAAAATTTAAGTTATAAGTAAGAAAAAAATATTATTTTTTTTTTAAATAGAAAAAGTGTTGTTTAAATTTTTTGAAAAAATTAGCAAAATATAAAAAATTAGATAGGTTGTGATGCAATTTTTTTTTTTTTTGTAAAATTATTATTATTTAACTTTTCAGTTTTTTTTTTTTAAGTATACATATCCAATAAATCCTGGCCAAAATTATTGAATATTGGTAGTTATTAGTTGTTACTTATCTTAAGCCTAATTTAGAGCTTTGTTCTACAGCCAGAGTCGTAACTAGGACTTTTTGTAACTAGCTTAGGACAGAGGTGCAACAAAAACAGGAGCGTAAAAGCCAAAATAAAATATGCCTATATTATTATTAATATTAATAACATACATTTTATTTAGAGTACGCACGATGTTATTTTATTATACATTGATATAAATCATAACTATAGAGGAATTTTAAGCTATTCGAGATGAATTGCCATACAATAATACATATTATAAGAGTATATTTAGTTTACAAATATTACAAAGTGTTTAGATATAAAATATATGACGTTAAAATATTGCTTCGAGTGATGTTACGTGGTAGCCACAAGACGTTTATTAATATTAACCGTTGTCTGTCTCTGATACGGTGTGGCAGTGACAGATTAATATGAAACAGGGGAATATGATGGGATTTAGATGTTAATAATATTAGACAAGACACTTAGTTATACCGAGTGCAATTTAACGTATATTGAAATAAAATGTTAATAGAATATATTTTACTTTACCAACGACCTGGTATTAAATACACAGAACAAGCGATGAAATGAGACCACTTTGCTGCATAAATATGGTAGAAGGATTATATAATTAATTATTATAGTTATTACTTATTATTAATTTACCAGTGCATGATAATACAGAACGAATGTAAGATTGCATATGTGTTTATCCGTCTAGGGTATTATATATAAATTATAATAGTTAAATATTATCACCTAATGTAATGGTGTCAATTATCATCACAATAAAGTAATAGTGAATAATGAAAATTGATTTGTATTATTATAATTAAATATGAGATAAATATTAAATTTGAAAATAGAATTCAATATTTAACTCACATTGATGTATTCGTATTTATTGGTAGGCACCTATTCATTTTTCATTATTTAATCATTTATATTTTATAATAAATGAAAAGATGTTCTCGAAAAAAAATTACGGCAAGTTATTTATTTTTGTAACTATACGAAATTAAATTAGTATAAGTTGTAATCTAGGTTATAATAAAGTAATTATAAATGAAAAAGAAAATATTTCTCAGGTGTTAAAGAAGTCGTTATTACCATTTGTTGATTTATATTTTTTATCGATAAAATTAGAATTTAATTAATATAAAAACATAAGTTTGTTGACACATTAAAAAAAAAAAACAACAACAATAATTAAAAAATATATGAGTGAATAATTAATAAACAAAAAAATAAAATAAATAGTTAATACAATAAATATAGTTGTTTATTTAAATAAGAAATAAGATTAAAATGATTGATTTATTATTTTATTACTTCGTAGAATTTAAAAACTTTAGACTAAAATGTAAAATTAAAATACTACTATAAATATTTATATAAAATTTCCTATAATTTTTATTTTTTATTAAAACCATTTCGAGCATTAATTTTAAATTTTAATTGTTTAAATTAAATTTTAATAATTTACCTAATGCATATACAGTATGGTATAAATTTAAAATTATAACCATGAATCATAATCAATATCAATTAGGTTTTATATCTGAATATAAAGTATTGTAAATATCTTAGTTGATTGTTATGTTGACTTGCGCTATTCAATAACAGTTCATGACATTCCATAATAATTATGAATGTAATAATTTATAATATTGAACTATTATTTCTACCATAGTAATACATTTACCAATATAGTATTGTATTATAATTTATAATAATTTATAATAATTAATTAAGCATCTCGTTTTTAAAATCAGTCTGGAGTGTATTCGAACAATTACGGACCTAGAAAACGGTTTAATGAATATATTGCTTAATGCTTAACATTTTTTAATTTATCATGTATGCATCAATCAATAAGTAAACATTAAAAAAATAGAGTTCTGCAATAATAGGCACTCATCTTATTACGAACTGAGGTATATTTTTGAGAAGGTGAGAAGAATTACAGAAATCAATCTTCCCTTTTAGTTTATTTATATCATCACATTTAAAAAATTAGTAAAACGATTAAGAGTGAATTTTTTCCTTGAAACCTACTTGGGCATGGAAATTAATGACATGTTACTAAACAATTTTAAATATAAAATTTGAAAGGTATTTATTTGATAAGTACCTACATTTTCTGTTTTTAAAAAACGCAAGTGGTAGTCATTTAAAAACATAAATTAATTTCTATAGAAGGTATTAAAAAATACATACCTCCATAATAATAAATTTACTGCACAGCCACACAGATACAAATATTTAGCATTTTTTAATTATATAATAGAAAAAAACATTAATGTTTTTAGAAAATTACTAATTTTCAATTCTAAGCAAAGCAATATAATATATTGATTAAACAATGTGTTTTTTTTTTTGTGTGTGTTTGGGTATAGAAAAAATACTAAAATATTTTTTGATTGGAGAATGAATTTGGTGGGTGCTATAATTATTACTTTTAAAAAAAATTCTAATTTTCAAAAACAAATAATATTTAAAATTTTTACCAAATATTCATGTATATAAATTTAATAGATATATAATATTTAAAATATTATGACTCATTTTTCTATACACTATGAAATTTACAAAATGTTTAAATTAATTGTAAACTGTTTCTTGTTTATGTCGTATTACTAATTATGAAATTAATTACTATATAATAATAGTATAAATATATATATGATAAAATATACTTTGTAATGTAAGCTGACAAACCACTATTATAACTCACTAAGAATCATTTTAGATTCTGAGCGAAACAATAAATGTATTGATTTTAAGATGATGTGTTTTTTTTTGTGTATAATCATGATAAAGTTGTCGATATAATGCTTCGATTTTCTACTTCTAAGGTAGTTTTAGATAGCAGATCGAATTTAGTTGAGGATTTTGATTTTTTTTTTTTTCAAGAATGTTGATTAAAAGTTATTCGCTGGGTAGAAATATTTGAAAATTTAATACAAAGCTCCACCTCATAAGTTGTTAATTCTCCATTAAAAAATATGGAAAATCTATAATCACAATATTTTTCATAATCGTTTTATCATCAATTTTTTTCCCTATGTACGCTTATCATACATAATCCATCAAGTCTATCTTCACTCATTGTAGATCTTGTTTATACAATTTTTCAACATTTTCCAGAGGAGGACATGTCCCTCCCTTCCCCCCCCATATAGGCGCCTTGACCCTAACCCTGCGTACGCCACTGATTACAAGATTCCTATTTAGTAGTTCATATTGAAACTATAAAATATGTAAAAATATAGAAGGACAATAATTTTTTATAGACATTTTAAATTCAAGCTTGAAAGAAACTACTTACTTAAACGATAAGTAACGTTGCTAATTATTAGTATGTAATAATTCATCACACAATATTCGCAAGGACTAAACTTTCTACTTATATTAAAATATTATGAATATTATTATACGCAATTACATTTTTGATTTATTTTATGATATCATCTACCTTTACTTTTTTATGGTACCTATTTACAAAAAGATGTTATTACATCTTGTAATATAAGATGATAAAAATATATATTATTATTATAATTAAATAAATTTAATATTTTTGGTAGCAATTGTATCAACCTACGTAGCATTACAACTATAATAAATGATTTTATTAGCTATCACCAAAAAACATACTATAATACACATATATACTTTATGATATAAACCACTTAGAATCGTTTTTATTATTCTATGATATTTAATAGTAAATTATTTAATTTCAATTTTACATTTTACACGCCCATAATAGTGACTCACTCAACTGCATCTAATGTACAGCAGAACAGATCCACTTTTACCTTTTTAAAATGCAATGATTTATCAAAATTGAAAATATGTAACAACTATTCATATATATAGTTAGTGACCAGCTAACTATTATGATAAGTGTACACGACTTCAACTGTACAACTGTATGGTAATTAGATTTTTTAGATTGCTTTTTTATACACTTATTATTATGATTCTTAATTCTTTAAATCCAACCAAACCCTACTAATAAGTATACCGTGTTCTTAGTTTATGAGTATTTTTATAGAATTTGATTGATTAGTTAGGTATTTATGTCATAAGTAATATTATTTAAAGTTTGAATATAATATACTGAAAACATAACTTATTTAAAATTCAAAGTCATCTAGAATGGTGCTTGTAATAATCATTTAAAAAATAGTTCAATATTTAAGTGAGTAGATAAAATTTATTTTGCCATAGTATAGTAAAGCTACATTCAATCCTTTTTCTAAAGTTTTTAATCGTTCACTAGAATATTACAGTAGGGAGTTTGAAAAATGACAATATATACAAATGCTACCTGCTGCTAGATTTAGGTAAAATCAATTGATAGAGGTTTATAAAACTTTTTAACTGCGTAAACTAATGCACGAAAATTGTTTTCTAAAAAAACCAGGTACAAGAAAATACATCATTGTAAAATCGAATTATCTTGGTTCAAGCTATTGATATATTATGTAATATATTATACATATATATATATATATTACATAATATTATAATATTTTTATATTATATTATTTTTTTATATATTAATGTATTACAAAGTTTTTGAATTTTAAAACAAAGTTAAATCATAGTATTAAAAAAAATAACAATTTTGAACAGAGTTCAGTCTTCAGACCATTATAGTGACGTAAATATAGTAAGTGGGAGATGTAATAAACAACCTTGTGAGTAACCCACGCTTCGACCGTTTTACGTGTTTTTTTTTTAACTCGACAATATTGATATGGAACATTAAACAAACTTTAAACTTCACAAAATGAGATTTTACTAAAAAGTCGCATTACAATAATTACAAAAACTGCGTACTTATTATAGCTCGTATATGTTTTCTCCAACATATTGTGTCAATCATAAAAATATTACCACTATATAATTTTATTGTTTAATATTTAGTATTTTTGTGGTGTTTGTAATTATAATCTGATATAATATTACCTAAATGATATAAAATCATAAATTATAATGACATATTACTATATATATATAATATATATTATACCATTTATACTTATTTACTGAAACATAATAAATAACTAATTTGATAAATTAACTTTAGATATTTCTAAAAATTACAGGTTGCTCATTTGATGGAACAGCCAACATGAAAGGATCATACAATAGTTTACAAGCACATTTAAAAAACAAGAATCCATTATGTTTATACATACATTGTGTGGAGCATGTACCTATTGAATTTGGTTATGGTCGATTTATTTGAATGTTGTGTGAATTCAGAATTTCCATTTGGCTTAGTATAACAACCATTAACATTTTATTAGATTCCCGATCAGATAAATATTTTAAGCTTTTAATTAATATTATTGAAAAGAGTTCTAATGAACTTTCAAAATTATTGTTTTAAAGCTTATTAAAACTATCCAATAGTTAGTATTAATGGCGCCGTAAACAATTATTACACGTTACATTTTATTTACAATTTTTTAATATAACCTAAAGGCCCTTTGATCAAATTGCAGACTGAGCCTTTTGATGCCAGTTCGATCCTGCTAATGAAGTACCTACTATAACAGACACAGTTTACGGTCGTTATTTTAGATTTTAACAATCTGTGATTAACCTAAATATTTTCAAATTATTAACATAATTACTTTTAAGTACACAATGTACCTATATCTAAAATAACTATCGTCACGTTTACGTTTAAATATTTATTAAGACTTAAGAGTTTAGACATGCAAAGTATTTATTTTTCAGGTTTAGAATTTTATTTTGATTATATATTATACGATTACAGTTTACTGTAACTTTTTTGCTCTGCTAAACACAAAAACAAAATATTGTTATCATACTAATAATACTATTAAAAATGTTTAATATCATTATTATTATACTTTATCAAATAACAAATACTCTTTTTCAATTTTTAATGGCATGACTACATGAGTACTAACTATAAGTACTAACTATGATATACTTGTTTGTAAAAAAATTATTTTATATTTAATATTTTCAGTTTAATCAACCTACGTATTTTTGATATCATAGTGGACATGAATATATTTTTGTCATAGCTCTAGCGATTAGTATGTATAAAGTTTTTAGATGATTAGGTTACATAGATTATGACAGGGAAATTACTGAATCTTTAATGGAACTTACTACTTAGTATACCTAGAAATGATTAATGAACAATATTTTCGTTTTTATGTAGTAGTATTATTTTGGCTAAATTATATATATATAAGCGCCAAAGATACAAGAATATGACATATCATTTGTGACAAAATTAATTGTCAATAATCGTTAAAATAAAAATAAGTATAATTATTTTAATAAATTGCAGGTTGATTTTAATTCAAATTTTTTTCATATTCTATACGACTTGTTTTGATTTTGATTTATAATGACTGTTATTTATCTGTTATTTAATATCTATAAGCCGTGGCACATAGCTGGTATCTAGGATTTGGAACTTTCGTTCGATACGACTTTTTTTTTCTTATCTTATTTTGGCGCTTATGTCTTCTACCAATTATTTTTATGATTTTATGAGTAGCCTAGGATAAGGATACTAACATTGATTTTATATTTCTATAGATTATAATAGAAAACATGTTGCATGAGAAAACTGAAACGTCTATTTTAAATAATGTTTAACCATTATTAACACTATTAGTGTTTATTAATTTTTATAAGTAGAATCAAGATCATATATTAATATTTAATTCCTAAATATTTTGTTCAATATAATCAATAATACATATTATATTAGGTACTACTAATAGTTTTTTGTTTAAATTAATATTTATGTTATAATACAGAAATAATTTAAAAAAATAAGTTAATATAAAAATAGTAAAATAGCTTCTACCTTTTGAAAAATAAATAAAATACATATTATTGATCTTATGATCAAATCTTGAGTTAATTAACTATTTATATCAACAGTGTTGTAAATTTGTAAGTAATGGTTTATAATAGAAAAAGGTGTGGTGGAATATATATTTGAATATGTAATTGAGAACATGTCACTCCGTCAGTTTTCACCTCATGAACTAATATGTTGTTAGAGAAACCAAAAAATATTGCATTTCTTTTTATTAGATAATTTATTTTTTGACCCACAGACATAAGACATATTAATATCTACAAAATAATTCTGAAAATTATTCATCAATTTATTGTACTTACAGTATAATATATGACCATAATAATTAATAAAAACATTTAAATTAAATAAACATTTATTAATTATACTATTGGTATTGCTGTGAGATGTCATTAAAATACTATTAAGCAAATTGAATAAAAATATTTTAATATTCCTGTATTAATAATATTTTCAAATGCATAATGCTATGTTTAATATGCTATGCTAAGTTTAATCTAACAAATAATAAATTATTTTAAGTAACCACAATAGCGGCCGAGAAATGATCGTAGAAATTATAAAAACGGCAGCACAAATTCGTATAAATTGAGTACTAAATTATGATGTAGTTAAACCTATAAATATATAATTTTTAAGCATGGGGGGACTGAAATCACATCACTCCAGCTACACTCACTATTTTTCTTCGATAACTGGAAAACTGTGATCGTATAAATTTTGAAAATTCTCGTACAAATTCATACAAATTAAATACTAAATATTGGTAAAAAAAATTTTCAAAAATTTTAGATGAGTAACCTACTCGATCGAGTACCAACTACAATCGTAACCACCTAATAACAAATTACTTGCGACCATTTTCGATATTTCACTAGTCACTACTCTGTACGCACTATCAACAATTATAATTGCTGATAAAATTCTATACAAGGTGATTTTTTTCATCAACTATTCGTAATTTCTAAAATTGTTAGCATCTTATTTTTTACACTATTTTAAGTTACATAAAAAACAAAAAATTTCTAAAAATATTATATTTTTTCTATTTTACTTTTTTAGATTTTAAACGGAGCGATGAACGTATTGATTTTACAATAACATGTATTTTGTTTGTCTATTTTCTGTGCAAATCGGATGTAATTTTACTTTAGAAAGATCCAAAAATAGTTAATACTTTTCAAAGTAAACAATAATGTAATATGGTATAAATATATATTATTATTATATTTAAATACTAATAATATATTGAATGAAATATTTACAGAATATTATTAATATAAATGACTCAATATCAATAAAAAAAATATATTATGAAATATACTCTGCTTAAATTTGTTTTTCTTGTACATAACATATATTATACTAATAGCAGTCTCAACTTTCCATTCTTTTTTTTTTTTTTGAAACCTTATAATATTACATGGTATTCTAATAATATAAAATAAATAAATAAATAAAATCTGAAGGTTTTTAATAATTTTAAACTTTCATAATTATTGAATTGGTACACGAATTATTAATTTATTAAATATTAGTTATTACTTATTACCAATATGATTTAAACATAATTTTATTTACAATTCATTATAAAGTTAATAATTAGAAATTTTACTTTTTGTATATTATTTAAAAAAATGTATTTTCAATAAATAAAAAATAATATATAATTATATATAATTTTAAATATAAATAAAAAATTTAAAAAAAAAATGATTTAAAAAAATAACTATAATTAAAAAGCGAAATGAAAAATATTTAAATGATACTATTGATACTAATATAAATGAGTATAAATAATATAAGGAACGCAATAAACAAAATAATAACTTATAAAATAAACGTATACATATTATTTATAAAAATACACATTTATGAAATATTTCAATAATAAATAATAATTATGTTGTATAATACTACTTTTAAATGTTAAGAGTGAATTGAGTATTGACCTTATAACAAAAAAGGGAATGTCTGAGTATCATAACTGTTTTATCTTGGAAAATTCGAAGTAGATATTTATTCTATATTTTACAAACTTTACAAACTTTTAACTCGCTATAAAGTTTTAATATTGTAAATTTGTATTTACCATTATTCATTAATCACCAGCATCATAATTATTATTATATTAAGCAAAATCACGAAAATTTTACGAAAAAAAGTTATTTCAACTGATTATTATAAAACTATGTTTTTTTTAATGATTACGAGGGAAGTCGTTTTTGGATGATTTAATCCCCTTTTATTTAACACAATACGCGTTTCGTATATTATATATATATATATATATATGGATATTCAACGAAGGCGTACGACCATCACTATAATGTTTATGTGATATTTGATATGCGCACAGAATAATGTATAATATCAGGGTTTTATTATTAAAATAATAGTAAACGACGATCATATTATTATTAAATATTGACAAACCACCCTTATAGTAACCGTATGTACTATGTATATATATATATATATATATATATTGTGTGCGAACGAATGACGGGTGGCGGTTATGCAAACAAGTATGAATTCTGCGAATAGGGTAAATTGATTTTTCGTCAAAAATATAAATCTGTCAACCTTCGCAGCACGTTCAACAAATACACCCACGATTCAAAACGGCCCCGTGTGTCATGTGTTTATTATTTTATAGGTATGTATGCAACAATTGTGGTAGATGTTTGTGCAGAGTAGGTACATGTTATATCTAAAATATTATTAAATATATTATAATAATTAATAAATGTACTGAGTCTGAGTGTCTTGTCATGTTTGTTTTCGTTTATACATTTACATACCTATATATATATAAATATATGTCCATACACGTTATTACTTATTATACAAATTAATTATTATTTACCCGCTTTCTGTCCTAATTACACAACCAACATAAAATATTTTTTTTAAAGCAGAACATAGAATGCTTTGTAGAAATAAATAATTAAATTGGAATATTTACATAAATTAGTTCAATGAATTGGATAATAATAAAATATTGTAATCTCAATATTTATAAGAAAACCATAAGAAATTATATAAATTCAAAAAAACGATTGCTTTTTAAATTTCTAATAAAGCAATGATTTTTAAGCAATATTTCAAGAATCTCAATTAAAAATTATAATCAAGTACCTACCCACATTTTTTTAATCAAGATTTTGGCGGGTTGAATGAAATTAAATTATTACCAAATATTGCGCAAAAGTAGAAATAAATCAAGCAATGTAAAAAGCAGTAAACTGGTCTGAGTTTAAGGAGTATACGGTCCTGCAACGCTCAGTGTACTGAACATCAATAAAATCTTACTTGGGCCTCTATAAAACTATGAATATTTTTTTCCTTGATTTGCTATTTGTTATAAAAACAAATCATCAATAAAAAACAATATATAATATATATTCTACTAATTAGTATTTATTTATTTTCAGTAAAATTACTCTTTTGTTTATAATTAACATAATATTCAACTGTTAATAATAGTTTAATTTTAAGTATATTTTCACGCTAGCTTAAAAAGAAAATGACAATTTTACAATAATGAAAAAAATTTTATCATTTGTATTCTATATTTTTTTTTGATTATTTTGAAAATTGCTAAGAATATTTTACTTTGAAGTTTGAAGAATTTTAATTTTTAAGTACATAAAGGGTGATGAGTGATGACTAATGACGGACAGGATAAAAATCAATACATTTATATTATAAAATCAGAAATAAATATACATTACACAATAGTAGTTTTATTATAATAAAACATTTAATAATTAGTAACTTAAATATAGGTAGGACGTAGGTTTATTGCTTTATATATGTTATGTATTTATTGTTTAAGATTTACCTATAAATACATATTATCCATCATAATTTAATTATACAAGTTATTACACATTTAATTTAGTTATATTATAAACTAAATAAAACCATTGAGATTAGTATTAATATTTATTATTTAAAGTATTTTGCAACAATATCTTTTACATAAGATGCCTACCTACATTATACATTAAAATCTCAAACTATATTGTATAATATGTAAAAACAAACAATAATAAATAATTTTCAATTTTTATATATAATAATATAATCATATAATACACACATGTATATTGTATATGTATAAATATATCATAAATTTATATTTTAATCACAACTTCCATCATTCCACCCATCTCTCCATCTTTCATTTACTCTGTCACAATCGAAAATTGGTTTTCCAATTTTTTGATTGACATCATTGTGTATAGAACATAGCCATTCAGATAATGTATTTTGAGAATTAGTTTCTGGCGGTCGTTGGGTTAATCTATTAATGAAAATACTATATCAATACTAGCAAAATTCGAATGTATCTAGACAAATGTGTAGATATTTTGATCTATTACTGGGGCACATAAAATACTTAAATAATTACTAACCTACAAATATATTCTTTATAATATCATAATGCATATGTGTAACTTACAAATGGGTAAAATCACGACCACATGCTTGACAAGGATACAGACGTCCAAGTAATTCAAAAAATTGATTTATATCTTGTTGTTTTTGGAAAGAAGGTTCGTCCGGGTAGTTTGCCACTATGGTATGAAGCAAATTCCAGGTATGATATCCTGTCGATAACAAATATTTTAAGTTTTAATAATGTTTTATTATTTCAAACATTCTGATATATGTAATAGAATGTGTAAAAAAGGACTTTTTAATTTATCTTTAGACTAGTTTTAGGTTTTTATACGTGGGTATAAAATATTTTATAATTTCATTGTGCCATCGCTGCTATCCTATCGATTCGTTGCCTATGGTTACCAATTTAACTATGTCGAGGCATGAGTGAACTCAGATATTATGATTTACGAAGAATAAATAAACTTTAGAAGCGATTGGCAATAACACAATTAAGAAAAGTTAAGAAAGTCTACTTTGCAAGCGTGTTTTTGAAATATTTTGTATGACGTTAATAAATCGTTTTTACTTACAACCGTGTTTTTAATAATCATTATTTTATTTTCTACGTCTGTATTGTAAATTATTGCTAAATTAACAATCCTAATTTTAATGTTAGAATTAATATCTTAAAAAAAAAAAAAAAAAAAAAAATTATAAATCATAACGTCGAAAATAGGAATTAATTTGAAATAAATTAAATAATGTTAAGTAATTGTAGGTATAGGTATTAAAAAAATGTAATGTAAATTCAAAAAGTCAGAAAGTCAGTATAACAATACAATAATATATATAAATCACCTTCAAATTTTCATAATATATGTCAATGTTTCAATACTCATTAATATATTTCTTATATATGTAATATGTTTAACTTAACGTATATATTTTATTTCCATAGCAAAAACACATGCATTACTCAAATAAATTTGCCATTAATTCTAATAAATTGTAAAATAACTGTTTGTACTATAATTAACTGATTAAAAGATAAGCTTGTAAATTAAATACAATTTAATACACATAATATAAATTGCACGTTAAGTATAAAAATTAGTTTCAAAGATACAAAATATAAATTGAAAAATATTTTCAATAGCAACTTATTTTTTAGGTAGATATTTAAAATAATCATCATAACAGACTTCAAACTTTTGTTAATAAAACTTAATTTGAATTAGCGTAATATTTTACTTACCAAGTTGAACTTTATTCAACGGGCAGTTGTGTTCCATTTAAAATTTATCCTCCAGAAATAAAATATGTTATAAAAAATTTACAAAATTTGAATCGTTAGAAATAATATACATACACATGTTACTATAGGCGACAAATACAACTTGTAACAGAAATATTTTATTTTAATATTTGGTATTTACTATTTACGTTATCTACGTCATTTTAACACATACAATTCTAAAGCCCTGATTTACATATTCAAAAATACTCTATGATTCCTAACGTAACAAATAGCAACATTTTCGTGTGGGTGTTTTAAAATTAGATATCCTGTTGTGTATCTACTATCTATAAAATATAATTCTATGTATCATTAGGAATAATATTTTAGATCTATCAAAAATAAAAACTGGATAGTGGATCCTGATTTGCTAGTTACGTTTTTATTCATTATTATAATAATTAATAACACTTATAAATTATAAACGTTTTATAAGTCATAAGCATAACCTTGTACATAAATACTTAAATTTGATCTAGTCGCTTGGCGTCTATTCGTCATAACAACCAAAGTATAACTTTTATAACTTTTAAAAATAGCTGAGAAAAAAATTCAGGGAAAATCCAAAAGTTTTACACAAAATCCATTTTTGAAAAATGGATTTGTTTTTTATTTTAATTCAAAAATTAATAACTGTAGACTTTAAATTTTTTCCAAATATTTATGTCAGTATTTACAAGACGTAATAATTTATAGAAATGATTTTGGTATAATATTTAAAACTATTTGGAATATAATATATATATTTTATACATTACTTTTTATAGTTGTATTTCGAATGCATGATTTAATTTTTTTTTTTTTAAGTTAAAATGATTGAAAATTTAAAACAAGGTTTCTCATAAGTTATTTATAAACCAATTAAAACCATTAAAAATTGAGTAACATTTTTTTTTTAAAAAGATCAAATTTTTATAAAATTCAATTTTATACAATTTTCATAAAAATTTAACAATATATAACCTTTCTTTAAATCAAACATAAATAGTTTCTTTTTTATGAACTGTACTAAATAAATATTGTTTTTGAAAAGCCTTGTTTTTTTTTTTTATTATTATTAGATACTTACCAAATAAAAGTAAGTACAAATGCGTAATTCATTATATACAACTATTTAACTATGAATAATAAATATTTGAATAAAATATGTCCAAAATAAATATAGATAGGTTCACAATTTTAGTCTTAAGTATCTACCTGTATTATTATATAAAAAAAAGAATAATGATCTAATTTTGAAAAAAATGTTGAAATAAGTAATAACAAGTGCTTAAAAAAAAAAAAAAAAGTATGGCTATTATATTCTAGAACAGGGGTTCCCAACCTTTTTATCATCGAGTACCACCAGACACTTTTATAATCAATACACGTACCACCTCAATTTTAAAACTAAATTAGGAGTCAAATTTTTTTTAGCGTATATTTTTATTATTCATTCAATTCTTTACATTTTTATTATTTGATATTTATGAAAGTAAAAAAAATCATAATTTTTAGTTAAATCTAAATATTTAAATTTTAAATTACAATTTTCAAATTAATAAAAAAAAATAATAAATATAAATAATAATAAAATTAAATAAATAAAATTAATGTGATATTTGTTGTTGTTTATTTTTTACAAGGTCATCAATATACCATATTATATAAAATATAATATAAATAACACAAACGTTAAAACACTTAAAACTATAAGAATGCGCTTTATCGATAAGAATAGATTATCTAAAATTCTAAATTGCTACGATTACAAACCCCATGTTATCGACATTAAATTTATTTTGATAAAATAATAATTTTATAAAATTAGCTAATATCAAATAAACTAAACTAAATAATATTGAATGCAAATAGTAATAAAAAAATTTCTTCGCGTACCACCTACGAGCCTTCCGCGTACCACTAGTGGTACGCGTACCACGGGTTGGGAACCTCTGTTCTAGAAGCTGCACTAGAAGTTTATTATGTTACCACTTGTTTTAATAATGGTGTATTTAAAATATTAATTTTCAATTTAATTAAAATAATCATTGTATCAACAATATAATGTATCGTACATAATATTTTAACATAATGAATACAAAAATCAAAAGATATTAATTTTAAAAACTACAAAAGTTTCAAAATATCTTCTATTTCATGCTTTTGACAAGTAAAAACGTAAACTTTTTGTTATTACAAGGAGCAACTTTGTATATTTATTTATATAGAATATTAAGTTTAATATTCTATGCTTAGAAAATATGTTCAACAATTAATTTAATCAACTAAAAAAGTATGTACCAGTTGAAAATATTATTTAAAAAGTAGCAAAATAATTTATTGATCTATTACAGTTTCTCAAATTGTTAGTAATATCTATAATATTGTATTTTATTCAAAAACTTGTATGATTAGTAGTAAATCTTTTTTTTTAAACTCTTCATCTTAATTGATGTTTCAGGATTTAATTTAGGGATTTTCTATCTTTTATTCAAGCTAGAATAAGTAAATAAATTCTTATATAAGTACATGTATAGCAAGTATTTAGTTAATAATGGTTAAAATTTTTAATTTTAATATTTATTGACTAAATGAATACAGTCATAATATAAAGTGTATATATTTAATACAAGTAAATTTCAATAAATTAATCATATATTTTATAAATAATTTTAAGTTAAATAAAAATTTGTATTCAAAACATATTCATTTATAGCTTGCATAGATATAGGTTTTATTGCGTACCTATTGGCTATAAGATAAAAAAAAAACCAAATAAATTAAACAGAATATTTCATCGCACGCGTCTCACTTTCAACTTTTTTATTACCACTCTATCCACCATCAACGTGAAATGTCCCCATCAAACTACCCTTGGTAATGGACATCGGACCAACAACCAAACAAAAAGAAAGAATAAGAGAGACTATCGTTTTTCCAAATTTCTAATAGACAAAATCCAAACGAAAAAAAAAAAGGAAAAAACTCATGAAAATATGCAAGAAAAATTACATAAAATATGTAGTGGTGGCTTAATGTGACGGACAATTGATAAATATTTGACAGCTATAAATGACTATAACTAATATAATTATATACATAAAAACTGTACCTAATTGGAATTTATTTCCGTAATAAAGAAATATTATTACTTAAACTTAAATATAGGTACCAAATCTGCCTATTGAACAACGGATTGTATTAAAATCTTTAAATTTAATAAAAACAATTTTTTCAAATTAATTTGATTTTTCAATACCGATAAACATTATTTTGTCAATGCAATTATAACCTAAGCTCATTAAAGTACCTATAATGAAATGTGAACATGTAAACATAATTTATTCATATCATAAACCCCACTATATATTTATTATTTATATAATTTATAGAGTAACGTCAGTAAACCCAAGTTTTAGAAAGAATTATATAGTGCATTAATAAATTATTCACGTTTTTTTTTTTTTTTTTTTTGTATGGAGACATGCATCTCAATTGAAAATAAAAAATAATAATTTCGTCAGACAAAAACCAGGGCGTAATCTGAACACCGTATACATTTATAATTCGTCTCACGTTAATCATAACATAACATAATATCGAGTACCTACACGGCGGCAGTGTTAACCGCACAGGGATCCGCGTACGCAGACGTCAGAAATGTAACCGTGTTTTTCGACGGTCTCGCCCGGTTACCGGTGACGGGATGTGGCGTCGGTAACGTGGTAGCCGGTAACCTTTGCAGGGCGTCCGATTTAGTATGAGTATTCACACACGCGCGCGCGCGTACACACACTCCGACAGACGACGACCGACACTCACACAGTCTCACACACACACATACACATACAAAATACGCTTCTTGTGCGGTGTCGTCCGCCTTGCCCACACCGCACTCGTATAATTTATAATATTACGTTGCGTTCGGTTTTCGGCTAACCGATTGTTGTTATTGTAATCGAAATCAACATATATTCCCCCAACAGCGATAAAAAAAAAAAAATAAAAAAAAAAATCACGCGATCCCAAATGTTTCAGACGGCTTTGCTGCTCTCTGTACGCTTTTAATAATACCTACTACAATTTATTATTATGCTTGATAATTTATACAGCCCGTACCAACGACCACCACCACCCCCAACTGTTCGGCATTTGTTGTTTTTACAATAATTAAAACGGTTTTGGACGAGCCGACTCACGCCCGCGGGCGGTAACGGCAACAGAGAAAACAGATATGAAAAAAAAATAAATAAATAAATAAATAAACATTTCGACGTAAATACGTAAAATATCCAAAATGAAATCATATTATTATTATTATTATTATAATGATATTTGACCGCGCAGCAATTCGCTGTACGCTTGGCCGAGGTCGCCTCGACCCGACATAACGCCGACTCGACCGAACACCGACAGCAGCAGCACCGGCGGCGGCGGCGGCGTCGTCGTCGTCGGTCGTCCCCGGTCGTCATTCAGTCGGTCCTAAAAAACCGCATCGTTCACATAGCGCTGTGTGTGTGTGCGTGTGTGTTTCGTGTGCGTGCGCGTGTGTGTGAGTGTGTACCGCTTACGTTTGTGTGTGTGAGTGCGTCCGTCGGTCGTGTACGCCGATACAATACCATCATAACGCGATCCCGATACCGACTCGCCCGTCCATTCACGCAGTCATTAATCTCATTTAGTTGTCGTTATTATTATTACTGCAATCGTCGTTATTACACGTTTGGTTACTTTGAGTTTATTTTATTTTCCCCCCCGGTGTCGTCCGCTTTGCATGGGATCGTCGTCTGTCTTCTGCCACTGCCGCCGCCGCCACTGCAACACCCTACTCCGAGCTCAAAGGTACGTCTCGTCTTCCGTACGCACCGCCAACAACGGTAGCATGGATTATATATTTTATTGTCTTTATTGCATAAGCACGCCCGTTATATTGTTATTTTAATTGTGTTACTATTGTCGTCGATTGTGCGCGCGATCAGCGGATATCATCCGCCCATCCGACGCGTTTCCGGTCGTGCCGTATCCTTTCCGCGTCTCACGTCGTTCAACGGCAGTGAACGTCGTCGTCTCACGCCCGTCCGGTGACATTTCACGGTAGCCGTACGCGCAAAACTCTACGACACCGACGCCCGATCGGACTTGTTGCGATTTTCCGTTTCGATATTTTCGTTAACATCATTCCGTTAGCGTGTCTCTCCGACTTCTCCTTGCCCCCTGTCCACCCGTCTATCGTCTAATCATCTGCCGTTCGCGTCCGCTCCGGTCCGGTCAATCGCGTAGTCTTATCAGTACGTTGAAACGCCGTCGTTTCCGTCGTTTGTTCTCGCTAGTTTTGTGTTTGCTTTTTTTCAATATTTTTTTTTACCCTTGTGTTCCGGTCATTTGCGATTAACATTCACGACGTCTCGTGATCGGATCGATTCTCTCTGGTATGTACCTTCTGAAACGCGGCGTCTGTACGAATTTATTTTCGCACACCCCGCCCCTCGTTGGTCCACTTGACTATTGAACCACATCCCCCACCCCCTGACTTTTCTTCACTCTTCTACGAATGGTGGACTGTGTTATTATTTAATTTTTCTTAATTAATTATCCATTCTTATACATTTAAGTCATTTTCAATCATTCGCAAAGGGTGTACGTTGAGCATGACGTCTTCTAGCCTACCATGCACAAATACCTATTTTTTTCTCTCACAACCTATAATAATTGAGCGTAACAGTGATTTCCTGTGAATGTTTATATTCCTATTTAAATATTAAGTAATTATAAAATTAAACTTAGGTACCTACCAATTAAATTAAATTTTCAGAAATATCAAACCAATTTAAGGACTTAGTACTTTTTATACCAATTTATATTTATAGTAGGGTCTCGTTAATCCAAACGAGATTCAGGATAGGGATTATTCTGATTACTTATGACTTAAAAAAAATCAATTTTCTTGCAATTTAAATTTTGAAATTTATTTTTATCTGTACTGCATAATTTGTTATAATTTGTTGTTGAAAAACACAATGAATACAATCAAAATCATTATAATTATGTTTATTTAGCCAGTTAATATATACATATTATATTGCATATTATTATGATACATCTACATGTCTGTATTAGTATAGCGATGCAGCAATTTCCAAGCCCGTTCGGATTAACAAGACCCTACTGTATCTACTTACTAATTCTCTGAGATACCTCCGAGTAATTAATTATAACATTTTCAATTATATAATAATTTTTTTCATAGCTAAATTTATTTTTGTATTTGTTATAATTAAGAGTTAAGTACATTTTTATTTATTGTTTAGATTACTTAGATATTAATATCTAAATCATATATATAATATGAGTCACTTACTTGCTTTTATTAATCAACTAATGTTTTTCAATTTTGCACATTCATTGTTCATAATATGTGTATACCCATATTTCATTTTCTGTTTAAAAAAAATACAGTATTTTTTACATTTATACAGTAAATTGTCATCAAAATATCTAGTAGTACTACAGCATCCAACTCTAAATATTTTTTAATATTTATTAAACCTCAAATTTAACATGTATAATTTACTTTACGCATGATTGAAAATAAAAATTACATTAAATATTATGCAAATCTAATATTTGATTTATTTATCATAGGTATATAATATTTATTGTTTAAACCTATAATACTAGTTTACATATATTACGATAAGTATGCTAAAATTATTTATACAAAATAGTTACAATCGATACCTAGTTTCAAAAAAAATTTGTTTAATGTATTATATTTTTTTTTGGTTAAATATTCTTGACTTAAAATCTTTCAATAATTAGCTCCATTGTCTTAAGTTGACCTTATTCTTGTGTTAATTTAAATACCTAACTTATTACTTTGCAAAATTGAACTGTCTAATCTGCACACATATGTCTAGTATCTCCTAATTAATAGTTGTACTATTGCTTATTTAAAAAAATAATTACATTTATATTGTAGGTATGCTTCTATATAGTCTAATTGGTAAGTTGTTAGGTGTGTGATTTAAAAATCTAAGTAGCTTAATTTTTTTAAATATTATATTTGTTTTAATTCAATGTCTCTATTTTATAATAAACAACATAATTCATAATATTTGAAGTGATATTATTAAACAAATTAAGGCTATTTTTCTTTAACTCTTTCCCAGTGAAATAATATGCCTACCTCAACCATTGTCCTACCTATATTATTAGTGACTATCTAACCGTTTGATCTTTAATTATACATTGAACTTTGTTTGTAGGCTATTTTAATTAAATATTATCAACCAACACACACGCTCCAATTAAGCTTTAGAAATTTGATATATTTATTGTCTATTATTATGTTTATGGCCATAATTTATATTTATATAACATAACTAATAATATATAAGTTTATTTGTTGTTATATTATCTTAATAAATAATTTGTTGTTTATTAATTATGATAATTTTATTTTTTCAGGACTTAATTAATTTAAATAATTTAATATATATTTGGAACAATATCAAATAAAATGCGGGAATACAAAATAGTTGTTCTGGGCAGTGGTGGAGTTGGTAAATCTGCATTAACAGTGCAGTTTGTACAAGGAATATTTGTTGAAAAGTATGATCCAACCATAGAGGACAGTTATCGTAAACAAGTTGAAGTGGATGGACAACAATGTATGCTTGAAATTCTTGATACAGCTGGAACGGTATGTATTAAAATAATAATATACAAGTATATATAATTAGCAATTTAATATTTAAAAATAAATATAAAAGTTTATGAAGTTTCTATTTTCATCCTAATACAAGATGATTTGTAGGTATTGTTAACTAATAAATTAACTTAATATGATAATAGTTTAAAGACTGAAATGTTTTAAGATCTTGCCATGATCAATTATTAAATATTTTATAGATTCATTATAGATTATATAGATAATTTATTTATTAAAGGAATTGAATTTGTGTTGACTTAATAAACACGATTCAATAATTCCTTTTGATCTTCCAAATTTGCAGTAAACAAATTGAAGTTGGTCCTACATTAAAGTTGCATGATAAATCTTAAGTGACAATTCCAACTCATCGAAATGGAGTAAAAGTTAAAAAAATATTGATTCAGTAAATTAACTCAGTAACTTTAATAAATGTAGATATACTGTATTGTAACTTTATTGTTTTTATTGCTATCTTTAATATTTTCTTTAACCGATATTATAAATTGTATGATAGTATTAAAAACTTTGAAGCTACTGAAAAGTGGTTAAACTATAAAATAACAAAGTGAAAATAATGGGTATTATCTTATTGATAAATTTCATGTTCACATATTTTCATAATTTGTGAATTAGCAGAACTAAACTGTTTCTTTATATTTCCAATATTTTTTACCTCGTTTTTTACATTCAATCATAAAATTTGATTATTTTTCTTTAGTAGTATATATTATGTACTACGTCAATCATTTTATGTTAAACTAATGTTAAAACACTGTTTAATGTTATAGGTTAAATATTCTTGGTACATCAATCATCTTAAAAACATTTCTTTACCATCATAATTTTAAATAATTTAGTATTATGACAATTATTGTCGTAGGGGTATTTTAAAGATTTAATATGTTAGTTCTGAGTCTATGAAGCTAAACAGGAGTATTTTTACATCTTAGAAATTTAAATTTAAAAGAAAAAAATACTTTAATTAGTTAAATTTAAAAATTTATTTTTGTAATATTGAAATGCTAAATACTGTAGAAATCATAACAATAAGCATCAGATTAGAACAAAGAAAATGATTCCTTAACAGTTCTGTTTACTTGTACATTTAAAGCAAGTGTGTATAAATGAAATATTAACTACTTTTGCACCACAAAAAATATTTTATTAATAATGCTGGTTTTCGCACATAATATATATTTTATCTATTTTATGATGGTGTTTATCTATCACTGTTTAAAATAGTTATGATAACACAATAATTATTAACTAATATCTAAATTTTGACTAGCCCTTGAAATTTTTTTTTTAAATTTTCTGGACCACCAGATTTTAATTGCCGACTCCTGATATAGATGTTTAAAATCTATGTATTGTGTCTATATGAATATATACGTTGCATATATTACTGTATGTTTACCAATCTATAAACATATTTTTTTAAATATTTATGATTATAAATTTATTACTACTATAAATATTCTGTCATGTAAAATTTTCCAATCATATTGCGTTGTTATGCTGAGTAATGTATTGACATAAAACTCTAGAAGCTTTTGTTATGTATCTGAATTTTGTGCAAAAGTTCGATCATTAAAAAATAAAATTATAAAATCATGGTAATAAAACAAAATGATTTTTCTCACTTTTCAGTCTCATTACTGTACCCCAAACAATTTTGGTCCATAACATCAATATGTATTTCAGATTTAACCCAATGAAATAAAAATTTAGGTTCATTTTAGATTTTAATAATAAGACTAGTTAATTTTTACATTTTAAAATTGTATATTCTTAATGCAGTGTAAATTTTTATTTACTTATTTAATTTTTTTAATAATAATATCAAAATATTTGATGTAAAAAATGTATATTGTATCATTTCTTATATTATTAATTTTTTACAGGAACAATTTACAGCTATGAGGGATTTGTATATGAAAAATGGACAAGGATTTGTTCTTGTATATTCCATTACAGCGCAATCTACATTTAATGACTTACAAGATTTACGAGAACAAATTTTAAGAGTAAAGGTATACCATTTTTAATAGTTATTTATTAAATAAAACAACTATTGCTTTTATAACATGCCATATTAATGTATAAAAATTTAAAATTTAGGACACTGATGATGTCCCTATGGTATTAGTGGGAAACAAGTGTGATTTAGAAGAAGAAAGAGTAGTCGGCAAAGAACATGGCGTGAATCTTGCTCGTCAATTCAATTGTGCTTTTATGGAAACATCCGCTAAAGCTAAAATTAATGTCATTGATGTAAGTATTAAGAAGCCATATATGTATGTGTGTGTAACGTCCCCTCTTCACCTGATGTTGCGATCTCGCGTCGCCATACCGATAGAGTTATGTTTTGATTAACGGGGTTTCAGAGACTCGACCTCGATGTGTAATATTAATATTCTAGAGATCAGGGTTACCTTATTCAAGTAAAGCACAGTTGTTATAAATATAATGTATATTTTAACAGATAATTTGTAATTATATAAATAGTATGTAGGTTACCAATCCGGGTAGATTTGACCAGCCGTGAGTGTGGATTGAGAATGGTCGCATGAATCGTTTGAGGAGTCTTCTTATCGTCTATTCTGCTCCGCGTCGCACACACTCATTACTATACGATTGGTAATCTTTATATACCCTAGACCAGTAGTTCTCAACCGGGGTGACGCAGAATTTTAACAAGAAAAGAAATAAAAAATAATTTTTTCGAAAATAATCATATTACCTATTTCTTATAATAAATATATTATACACCTATACCACCACTGTCATGTACATAACATACCTCAAAGTTCGTATCTTTATAATAGTTTGTATTATTTATATTTAATCTTTTGGTCCGATAAACACGTGTACCTAGTAATTTGTCGTGTGATACACAGCTAAGATTGTTTATTATTTTGATATTTGGGTGACGCAGTATTTGATTCTAGTGACTGAAGGTGACATGAATCAAAAAAGGTTGAGAACTACTGCCCTAGACTGCTGCCTTAAAGCTTTAGGTCAGCAGTCTGCCTCGCTAGCCATTCCTCACACTCAGCATTTTAACAATGTGTGCTCTACTTAAGGAATAATGTACGATGTCGATAGATGACAATCGTTACATGTGTATTTTATTTTATTGATAGTACAGTAGTTAAAGTAGTAAAGGTATCCTTGTATGTTTAATTTCATTCCCTTTATTATTATTATTCTAATTTTTTTTTTTTTTTAGAAACATCAAAGTGTGAGTATTTAATAAATTAGTATATATTTTCATCGTTAATATTTTAATAAACTAGTAATTTGTATTGACTTCATATTGAAAATTTAAATATTCTACTCGATATTCTATTATTTATTTGTTATATATTTATAAATAATGAATTTTTATACTTAAAAAAATTAATTTCTTTTAATTTTTTTTGTAATTATTTATTATTATTCTGCCATCTTTGTCAAAGTTTATTGTTGCTTTAGCGTGTTACCACTAAAAATTTTTTTGGTAGTACGAAATGTTACAAATAACAGAATTTTCAAAATTAATATGATCTTTGTTACACGAAATTTGAACATTTAAGATTTGTACAATAATTAAATTGATTTAATATAAACTAAAACTAAAAACTTTTGTTTTAATATACTAAAAATGTAATACATATATATATGTGTGTGTGTGTGTGTGTGTGTGTGTGTGTGTGTGTGTGTGTGTGTTTACATGATTTAAGTTTATAAAATAAGATTTAATGTCAGCTCTGTTTCGTTAATATGAATCTGACTTATTTATTTTTATGTAATATATCAATTTAATTTTAAATTATCATCCATAATAAGTACATCTATTTACAAAATGTTAGTTATTTATTTTTTTAATTAATTTTAATTGGGTTATTAAATAAAAAATTGTATTTGTTTTAGATATTCTATGATTTAGTGAGACAGATCAACAAAAAAAGTCCAGAGAAAAAACAGAAACAAAAAAAGAAGTCGCTATGCGCTCTTCTCTAAATAGCTTAATAACAATGATGATACAACAATCAATACCATCAATCCACGTAGAGAAAAAGGAAAGTTTAACAATGTGGTAAAAATATTGTTTTATGAGTCAATGCTAAATTTGTTATTGCTTACTAATTTTTATTTTAAATGGCTAAATCGACTTTTCCAAATTGCTTTTGTACTTTTTTTTTTTTTTTTTAATTTATAAGTACCTAATTATTATTATTATTATTATTATTATTATTATTTTATTGTTCATTATTGGATATAGCCAGAATTGTAATATTTTTTCTGAGGCCTGGATCTGTAAATACCATTAATTATAAAAAATTTACACAATCTAACAACAATGTGTAATGGGCCGTTTTTTTGTTTATAAATCTAATGTGTCAATGATCCTTTATTTTTTTTAATTTATTTTTTGAAAACTTAAACCTTTTTTTCTCTCTATTATTGAAATTATATTTTAAAAAATAAATATTCTTGACATAGTTTTCCATTAAAGTGCCAATGTTTATAGTTAAATATAGATTTCATTTATACATAAAATCTGCAATGTATCATTTCTCAATTTAAAGTTCATAACTCATCAATTATATTTGTTAAAATATTTACTCATTAACAAACGTTCCAATTATAAAATTGTGATTATTTTGAAAATTATGCTGCCAATAATAACTGTTGTTTCTTGGTAATTTAAAAATCTGCACCTGAGTTTTAGATTTGCAATACATCAACCATGACATACTGAATTTTTGAATTATTCATTAATTTTGGAAACATCATAAACTTGAAACTCCCTTGGCATAATACATAAACTTAAAATAATAAATTTATCCATTCCAATACTAATTTTATTACTATTTCTTTTTCAATATTATTACATATAAACAGAGTTAAAAAATATATATACTTATTATTTATAGCACATAAATTATAAAATAACTAAATAACCAACTAAAGTAATGAAGTGTTTAAAAATTGTTTCATTTTAAAAATGTTAAATTCCCGGAAAGTTTTTAGTGTAGTTATATACTTATTTATTAGCTACCATACAATTCGTATACATTTGAATTGTACATAAATATTGTATTTAGGCCTAAAGCTTGTCTAAATATATTATTATAGTTTGTCTTTTATCTTAACTGAGCTTATGATTATTATTGTATTATTTCATTGATTGTTTTAAATCGCGTTTTCAATCATCCAGGGTTTAAGATAAACACCAGTTATAAGTATAATAGGTCTACCTGTTAGAACTTGATGAGTATTTTCCATATATTGTGTGCTATTCTTCACATTCTTAATTTATTGATATTCATTTATTTAACTTATAAACTATAATTATAATATAAAAGACAATTTTAAATATTAATATTCTGTTTGGAAAACCTTGGATTTCATTAGTCTCATACTATTTTTTATCAAAAAATTGAAAATTAATTTTATTCATTCAAGGTAGAGTTTTATGTTAACCGTATATTTTTGCACTATGAAAATCTAATAGATTCAATCCTACTCATAAGACAAATATTTTTTTCAACTAAAAACATTGATCGAACAATTCCTTATTCATGTACTATGTTTCAATCTGGCATAATACTTTATGATCATCCATATTTTATTTATTTAAATATTAAATGGTTATAGTTTCTGTATATTGTACCTGTATGTATGACGCACAATAATATTCTTGTGATAACGAACAAACATAATCATTTATAACTTCTGTTATTACAAAATTTGTATAATCACACAAGGTACTCGTTTAAAGTTATTGTGACTAAAAAACTACAAGATAAAAATTTTTTATTCTTTTAAACAGCATTTTTTTGACACTAAATAAAATTGATGTTTGTAGCTTAGAAAAATTTAGCATTTTCCTAAATAAAATTAATTTTTTTTTTATTATTATTATAATATATGTATTTCGACTTGTTAACAATTTTCAATTCTAATAGTTGTTTAATAAATATTACTTAACAAACCCATAATTGTAAGGATGTGCAAATACATATAAATAAAAAAAAAAATGTTTATAAATATATATTTAAATATATATATATAAATAATTTTGTGTATGTATTTATTAATGAATTACAGAAGTGTAATTATAGGTACCATTTATGCATTTATATATATTTAACATATAAGTGTTTGTAGGCCAATATTTAGTATATTCATTTATAGTATGAGTCCTAATTCTTTTAATATTGACAACAGCATAATTAATTTAAAATACAATTTTTGAAGTAATTGTTTACTTTTATTATTTTTTTTTTTTTTTTATGCTTATAAAAAATAAATAAATGAAACCAAGTTTTAGACAATATTATTGTTGGTAGAATGGTAAAATTTCATTAGTGGTTTAATTATTTATTTTACTGCTATTTTTTTTTTTTACGTATTTCTTCATAAACATGTAAATGTTAATATTACTTATTTATTTTCTATCTAATTATACATTTAACAACTAATTCCAATTACACTAAAAGAAGAAAATAACTTTATTGTATTCATACTGATAAAATGGTTTTTATATGTCTGAACCGTTATGATCTTCTTAATAAACATATTGTCTATTGTGTTCTGTGTGTTGTATAAACCAGAGGACCAATTTAATTATGCAAAACTTATTAAGTGTGTTCTCTAATCGTACTGTATAATATTGCATTCTATTTATTGTTAAACCCATTTTAATGATTTATTGTTTATATAATCTTATTTTATATGTCTGTATACATACATATATTATTTTTATTTATCAATGTATTGATTATTTTATTATTTATTATTATTATTAATTATTTTTATTTTTTACCTAGTATAGATTCTAAAAGCAAATAATATGAAATATATATTGGACCCAAGTTATTAAAGGATGTGAATTAATAACAATAATAATAATAATGATAATTCATTTTATGTTTTATTTTATAAAATAATCAAACAACTAGTAGGAGTGTTAAATGTACAGCACAAACTAGTGCACAAACACCCTACTGTAGTTAATTTTTTTTTTTTTATGTTATATATATCTTATTATTTTGTAATTGAAATTGCACTCGCAGAGAGTGTACAGCTGCGATATAAATTAGTACTATTTCTATATGTCTTGTATTAATTACACAAGGTGTTTTATTCTTATTTTTAAATGTTTATTTAACTAAATATTTCAATTATCGTAAAAAAGTGTCGCATTATTCCTTTCACTTTGATCACTATTTATCATTGTAATATAAATTAATATATAAAATATATTGTAGTAAATTATTTTTCAAAAACTCAACCATATACTAAAATATTACATATATTACAAATAATGCTCGTCTAGGTTTTAATTTACGTGAACTGCTAATCAGGTGTTTTGATTATTCGATTGGTCATGATATTATATTATTGCATGGTATCCAATATACCATTATAAACGTATATGTTTGGGTCCGTGTAGTAATGCAATAATTAATTATATAATATGTTTACTACAAAACTACTTGCTATCATGTTTTTTTTTAATTTAAATATATGATGGATAATAAGGAAATTTACTAAATTGTATTACCATGAAATAGCGACTTCAGAAAATCATTTAATATGTATGTAATAATATTATCTTCTGAATGTTAATCTTATTTAATATAAAAATTTGATCATGATTACCATGATGGCTATTCATATTGGACTGTCATACTAAAAAATTTAAAAGAAAAATGTTTATTAATTTATTCTTAAATAAAATATGTATACCACTATTTAGTTTATTATATTGTAATTAATAATTATTTTTAATTTCGATCAAAAAAAAAAAAAAAAAAACATTTATTATATTTGTATAGATGCAAATTAATTGTATTTAAAATTCCTATTTTGTATTTTATATTATTAGTTTTTTTGAAACAGCAGCTACAAGCAACTCCTAAAGTCTACCATTTATTGGCTGGTTTTAGGTGAAGTGAAAAATGTATTGTTTTTACATTCATGTTTATTATTATTATTATTATTTTTTTTTAATAATTACAACTATAATTAATATCTTTATTTGCAAACGAGTGTTGTTTGATAATGTTGTCGCATTAAGAAATTTAAACAGTATTCATCTAGTATTAATATAAGTGTAAATACTGGAAATCAACTCTATAAATAACTTTAGGATATTTTTAAAGTAATCTCAGCAAGTATGGTTTTAACTGAAATGGAGTTTTATGTTTTTCTTTTTATACATAATAATTTATTATCGATCACAATCAAAATATATTGATTATGTATTCATTATACACTTACTCATTCGTTTACACATTTACCTTACTTGCTGAGCTAGTGAGATGATTGTAACTAGATTATTACTCAACAATTTATTGTTCAAATGAAATGTAAATCAAGCAAACACATCCTTTACCTTTTAGCATCAATTTCCACAAGTGACTTGAATTTATAAAATAATAAATGGTTTTTACATATATATCTGCAAACAGTAATCAAAAATCTACATTTTTAATGTTTAACTGATGAAAGTTAATAAGTAAAACAATCATTGATATTTGTCTTCAATTAGGTGTCATTATTAACTTTTTTATGGTTGAATATTTATTTGTGCATTTGTGGTCGTATGTATTTAAATTGTTCATATATTATCATTGTACAGAATATTTTACTGGACATTTGATTTAACAATAAAAAAAAATTAAGTACCTACCAGTTAGAAAAATAAAATAATTCAATTTAAACTAGTTACATCATCAGTCACAAATCAAGGTTTGTTTAATTTCTAATATGTTGATATCATGTTGCCTGTATTAGATATCATTATTGGAATTAATGAATTAAAATAATAGTATTTTAATATTATGAATTGTAATCACAATAACATTAAGATTGACAATTGCCAGACTTAGTGTTATTTTATATTTTAATCATAAAAAATTTGTGTCTGCCATAAATCATATCTTTGAGAAGTAGGTGTCATACATGTATGTAATGTATGCTGATGCCACAGCTTTCGACTTGGAGGGCCCATTATTGCTCAACGTTCCACAAAAAAAAAATAAATTAAATAAATACAAATATATAAGAAAAAGTAAATACATTGTTTTTATAAATTCATTTGAATGAAACATTAATTCAAACAAAACCATTAAAAAACAGAAGAAGAGCAATTAGAAAAAAGATATTGATAACTCGGATGTTTTATTAAATAAACTGAATACTACTTATATTTCCGTCTTAAAAACAACTGCAACGTTTAGTATTGATACTAATGATACTATCAACACTAAAAATGTTGAACCTAATATTTTTACAGTTTAATCTGAGCATTTTTCCTACTGACAAAGTTCATTTTAAATATCTATTCAGTGACCCAGAAAAAAGTTTTATGATTTCTCAAGGCTCTTGTCAGCCTAAGGTCCATTTTATAACGTACATGGCTACGTTACTCATTAACTTTAAATAAAATATTATGTTGTCAATTATGTTGGTTGTTTTCTACAAAAAATAGAATTCTGAATCAGTTCCATTTTTCCATTGAATTATTATTAAGTACTTACCTACCTATTATATTCTTCAAAAATGGACATTAACTAGTCAACAATTTAATTTTTTTAACTTTTTAACTTAACTAGTTAGTTTACTTTCTAATCAACTTATAAACTTATGGAGTTTAATTGAAAGTTGAAATAACTTAGCTTTTTGCAGTTGATATTAAACATTTTTTTAATAAAATTATGAATTATAAATTGTATTGTTTTAATGTTTTATGACCTTCAATTGTTATATTATATAAAAAAATAAAAATAATATTTGTTAAATTACTAATTTGAGATTTGTATAGTTTAAATTAATAGATATTATAATATTATTTGACGTGAAAGGGTATTTAAACTGTACAATGTACATTATGATAAAAATTAAATAAAATTGTTTTTTATAATTTAGTAAATTAGAAAGACATAGATAGTCATTATTTATGTGATTAATATACTACTTTAAAAAAATAGTTTAACTTTTTTTGAACTGAGTTAAATTCCTATTTTTTTTTTCTTAATTAAACATTAACTTATCAAATTAAATTTATAATTTATTAACTGTTAACTTCTAATTTATCGATCTCGTGCTCTTTTAATTTAACTTAACTCGAGTTAAATATTTTCATTAACTTACTCACCTTTGATATTCTTATCATTATTAATAAATATATATATTATGTTATTTTATTGTATGTAATTTCATCTAATTTTTTTTTTGTTTTTTGTGATTAAAATTTTAATAAACATGGAAAGTACCTGTTATATTCAAATAATATTTTATAATTGTAGAATAAAAAGATGGAAGGGGGCCTTTTTTAATTCTGCACACAGGCCTATGTTTGGGATGAACTACGCCACTGTCTCTGAGTTACTTATTTGTTACCATTGATCAAATATTTAAATACAATCTAAATTTTAGTAAATGTTCTTACTAAGTAATTACTAAATATGATAAAATATAAAATATTTTGAAATTTATATTTAACTATTTGAGTGATCGTGCATGATATGTATGTTTCAGTTATAAAAAAATTGAATGTACTTCAATAAGTACAGTGACCAAAAAATAAAAAAATTGTTCCTATTAAAACTCTCCCCTGTTCGCAACAACTGCAATACAGTGGGTGGAATGCCAATCAAAATATTTTTAATAAATAAATACACGAACACCGAAAAATGTATAACGGTGCAACTTCTTCGTCAGAGAGTATTTCATAAGAAAAATGACACATTACCCTAGAGTCTAGACGGCTAGACATAACGAATTAAATTGTACGAGGTAGGATATTATAAAGTTATATTGCATATTTGCATGTTAAACGGACGATAGTGTAATCAGAATTTGTCAGTTGACATTTTGTATTTTCTTGTACGTTCATCGCCGCACTACCATAATATGTAAATTAACCATCTAAAAGTATCTGTCAACAAATATACATCTAATTTTAGTGTATAATAATGTCGAATGTCGACGGTGTTTTGGCTGACAATACGCGAGTGGACAAGACAAGCGCAAAGTCCGATAGACAGATCTGGTCGCCTCAAACGACTATAACTTTGAAACTTTGTTTTCCCGATTTTTGTTGTGCTGAACTGATATAAAAACAAAGTAGGTACGATGAAAAAAAAAATCGGTATTAGGGTAAAGCCTATAATAAACTAAAACGTAGTGCTTGCAGCCCAGGGAGAGGGCCTAGGGGCCCAGGATTTCCCCAGATATATTATTTCTCAAAATTTTTTTATAATCCTACAGATCCTAATATTATTTTATTTCAAATCACATATATGTCTAATAATATAATATATTATACAAAGTGGATATATATAGGAAAAAGCAAAACTGTAAATAGACGTTTAGATTTAATTTATAAATATTATATAATATTAAATAATCGTTAATTCATTTATTACATTGATTACAAAATTTAAACTATGAATAAAGTAGATAGGTACCTATGTAAAAATTGTTTGGGCCCCTCCCCCACAGATCTTTGCTCTGGATCCGTGTCTGTTGCAGTCGGTTATGCATAAAAAAACGTAAAATTGTGAACTTTAAAACTAAGTTCTACTAATAAATTCTAATTGCTTACATCATTTTTCGATAAAAAAAAAAAAAACCGAAAATTCGCTTCAGCCCTACTCTAAACTAGATTTATACTAAATACATAAATATTATTTGTATTTGAAATTTCATTTTTTTTCGATATTTTAATTTTTAAATTTAAATATTTAATCATGAGTGAATGTATAATAAAATATTACTGCATTTGCATAGATGTCATATCCCTCTAATTAACATGGCCAAGCCAATTTTACGTTAAGAGGAATCTATTTTACTCGGTTATTATTATTAGAGTAATATTTGACCTATTATCGAATAGGTAGGCACAAATATTGTCAGGATCTTACACTACCGAGCATTTTAATTTCGAAGAAAGTTTGAACACACGATAATTATAAAATTTTAAATTTTAAAACATTATCAATAAAATTCAAGCGCGTGATTACTATCTATTGAAATGATAACAGATAATAACTGTGATAACACACGGTGTTCGCGTTTTTCATTTTATTCAAATCATAAAAAATAAAAACTACTTCTCATTAATCAATCACGATAATTAATGTTCGTGTATACTGTATTTCTGTTGTAGCCTGTAGGTAGGTACCTAGAGTTTTGTATAAAACTCGTCAATATCGTTAATTTCTAAGTAATGGAAAACTTAAAAAGGAAGCTTGAACAAAATTTTGAGTACACTGAGAAGTCAGTTCCTTTGGATATTATTACTGTGAGTTTCAGTGTTATCGAATCAAAGAATGTTAATAGGGTGAGTGTTAGATTAAAAGTGCTGAGTAACTTAAAATTGCTGAGTATACATTGTAAAACCATTTATGCATACAAGAAATAGCTACGGCTGGAAAATGCTGTAGTGAAAATCACAAAAGGAAAGCGAAGTCGGCAATTTGGGCAACTGCTATGCAAACAGACTACGATCATAGCACAGGTAGTATTGCATTTACATTAGGTGATAAGGTATTTTTATGAATTGGTATTGTATGATTTAGTTGGTGGAAAAGCTCGTGGAAGTAATACGCAAGCAGTCTTCGCGGCGCCATCGGTTCAAACCCTGAAAAAAAAAAGTAGAAAGAAAAACTAACAAAGTATTAGCTCATCCAAAAATGGCTATATTGGTGTGACTTATTCGATTACATTTTAAATCCATTTAAAATATATATGACAACAATTATGAAGATGTTACGAACCATAATATTACCTCTGGTATGTTTATTTACATTTAATATTGATAATTTTATTCAGTTGTTGGTTATATAGTTTTTTTTATTATTGATTATTCATTTTTTCTATAGGTACCTTAAAGGAGGATTATTTTTACTACAAATCACGATGAATCTACCCGTAATAACCATTTTTATACGACTGTGGGATGTTGATGGCGCACATTATAAATGATTATTTCCGACTTATAAACAAATTAGTTGGCAGGGAGTTAGACCACGCCAAGAGCTTAATTGTGATATACCACATAGTCTATTCTTGTTGTAAACAGAGTATATTTTATACATAAAACATTTAAACTTTATTAGACTATTCTTAACAATATTATAAGTAATTGTTTATAATACTTATTCAGGCACGGCGCCAAGAGGGGGCAAGGTGGGGCTTTAGCCCCCCAGAAAATAATTCAGCCCCTTCGCCAGCCACCCTACTAAATAATATGAACGATATAATAAAGTCATAAAAAATTATTTTTAAAAGAGCTATATCAGAGAATTTATGAAATATACTTTTTAAAAATTAGTAATATTATGTAAATACTTTCCTATTTTTGTAGATATGTGTTTTAAGTTTTTGCTGTTATGAAAACCGATTTAATAACATTGATATTTTATACACAAAAACAGAAGAATATTATTAACTTAATTTAATGTTTATTGTTTACAAGTAAAAATATTTTTAGTTTACTTATTATTTTTAATATGTTTAATTAATACACTAATATTGTGTAAGAAGTTACTTAATAATTAATAAAAAGAAAAGATTTCTTTAAGTGTCTATATTTTAATATATATCTATGAACTATTTTAACCTCCAAAATTCAACAAAAAATACAAAGTAGATTCTTTAATACATAATATATTATGCAAATACCAATTTAAAAATATATTGAACTAAAAACTTGAAATTTACTAGTTAAATAATATTATTAGGTAGGTAATCACAAATTTTTATTAAAAAAAATATTATTCCTACTGGTATTGATGCAATTTTAAACATTTTTGTAACTATTTTAACGTTTTAAGATTTTCAATCATTTACTGTTTGGTGCATAAACAGATATTGTGTAAAATATTAATATTTAGTTTATTTAATATATTTTTCACTACTAAATAAATTGAATTTAGTATAGATTATAATAATTTAATTAATGAAGTTTGAACAAATAACATCTTCAGTCTTTCTACGGTGGATTAACCTACTAGTCTAATAAGGGAAAAATCTACTACAATTTTAATAAAATATGTTTTGAAATTTGTAAAATAAGAAAAATCTTAGGCCATGTAAAACCTTGCCCCGCTCTGCCCTCCCTGAAAAAAATTCTAGTGCCGTGCTTGATACTTAATAATCTATGATGTTTCCTAAGATTGGTGTACTAAACTTTCAACTTATTATAGATACTAATGAGTTTGGAGAAAGTATTGTGGATGAAGTTGTGATTATTTCTAACTTTCTAAGGTACCATTAAAAATTATCATTTATTAACTTAAATCATAACTTTTTATGTTATTACAGGCTGTATTTTATGCCATTGATAAAAATTAATTTTATTACAAAACAATGATTGGTCTGAATACAACCCAAACTTACAATGATGAAGCCTTAGACAACTGCTACTCCTTGTCAACTTCCAGTACTAACTTCTGCTAATATTCTTCACTTCAATACTCTCACATGATACTAATATGCTGGAAAACATTCAGCCCCTAGCCACATCAACTTCTACTAATAAGGTCTGTACAGAAACTAAGATATATAAAAATAAAAATATATATTGTTTATAATGTGTTAATCATAGGAATAGCTGTATCAAGAAAAACTTATGGAACATCATTTTTCAATATTTAAAAAATGAGCATTGCTGATCCAAATAGAATATTCTTTGGAATAAATTCTAGTCAACTGATAGCTGAAAACTTTTGTTGCAAACAAAAATAAATTTTCAAAAGAAACCTAAAATAGGACTGTATACAATTGATTAGATAGGTAGATGTTTGGACCATTGTTAAAAACTAAAAAATTTTAAACATACTCAGTATTTACATAAAAAGTTGAAAATTACTTGGTACCAGCCTTTGCTTGACTTTTATAATTTAAGAAAACATATCAATAATTCATTTTTATTTAAATATTTTAAAATACTAATTATACATAAGATTAAAAATGTAAACAATTAATTATAATTTTATAATATTATAAATTACTTATTAAAATTGAAATGATAATATATTTTAATTATGATTGTTTAATCACCTAACCAAATTTTTTACTTTGTGTAATATTGCTTAAATATTATTGCTATTCCTGAAAAAAAATTTCACACTCAGAGTATGTAGTTAAACTCTGAATAATAATTAGTGATATTTGATTTACCCAATACAATATATTTATGTAATATTTTAACTCTTATAATAATTTTTTTTGAGAATATTTTTATAATACTTAAAACAAAACAATTTTAGATGATCTAGTTAAATTCTTTGAACTTTATGTAAATTTCTAGTTTATTTCTTGGAGTTTCTATTATGGAGGTACTACTAATGTTTCTTGTTGACTGTAACGTTGGTGATTATCTTCAAATTATTAAATTGTGTTAAATTTGTTAACACGAATGAATTGTATTTCATAATTTATTGGTCTACCTTTTTATATATATATATATATATATATATATATATAGGTGATATAATCTGTTATTTTTACTATTTCTTAGAAATAAGACATACGGATACAAGATATTAATATTTGTGAACATTCTGTAAGGTCAAATTAAGTTTAATTTTACGTATATTCTTATTGTCTTGCACGATTCCTAGAAGTTCTCAGTTTTTAGAATATATGTGGCTGAGTAATAAGTCTATGATATTGCTTTTTATGTATTTGTTAATTTATAGTTACTTATATTTACCACTATATTATTTGTTTCAATACTTTAAGTATTTCCTTGTCAACAAATCTAGGAAAGTAAACCATAAATTCTATATCAATTGGATCTTCCAATAATACTAATAAGTATTATTGAAATATTCCCAAATAAAACTGTTGTTTGGTCTATATAATATTACATGTATATTAAGTAAATCAAATGTTATTGAATATTATTTAAAAAAATATTGTAATTACATAAATTATTTTAATAAATTATGAATATTGGCTTTAATAAAAATATATCTTTGGAAGTTAAAGAATCAATTGAATATTAAAAGTTAATTAAAGTTGAAAATATTTAAAACAAATTATTTGATAAAAAATTCTATAGTAAAAAGTTATGGCTGACCTACATGCATAATAAATCTTATGAAAACATGGTTTATGAATCACAGTTAAGTGAAATATTTTTATTGGCTATGCAGTACTTACATAGATTTCACTGCCATGTCATCATAATTAGTACATATATTTTGAAATGGCAAGAATGAATATAAGGTAAACGTTTTTGTTTTATTTTTTTAGTTATTACCTTTATAGTTTATACATATTAATTTGTACTTTTTATTTGCAGAGACATGAATTTTAGCAGATGCAACCATACATATCAACGTATTTCAGCTCTAAAAAAAAAAAAAAAAAAAACAAATATCTAGTGCAATATTAGGTGCTACAATAAATTATATGTCCTATATGAAGCCTAATAAATTATGGTGAAAAATTAAAAAATACCAAAAGACAAATGTTAATCTGTGGTGTAGGTTTCTTTCTTGAAAACACCCAGTCTCGTACTAAATTTTTTATATTATCTGCTGTAGATAGGATACTGTCACTCTTTTATAGTTCTTATCTTGCACTCAGTGATATTACTTTTTTATTTGTTAAAAATACTAAAATAACATTATATCAGATTCCACACTATTCTCAAGTGTATTTAATATAAGAATAATACATCCAAACCATATCATTTTATTTATTTCAATAAATGTCCTTAAGGGCTCTAATAAAGTATGTTATACGATCTCATCTTAACATTAATACAATACTACTAATATTATTAAAATAGTACAAAACAAATAAGGTTTAAATAATAACAGTAATTAATAAATCAAGTTAAGTGAATCAAATGAATTAAAAAATTAATATTAAATAACTTAAAAACAAGGATTTTATGGATCTCTCTTACTAAATAAATCAAAATTTATCATCCTGGTCTGACCTATTGATAAATGAAATTATCGCAACCATAAAAATATATACAATTGACAATAATGTGATTGATATTAAGGAACATGGAAGTAAAAATGACAAATAATTTGAGAGAAGATATCAAATCATTTAATAATCAAGACAAAAAACAAAATACATATCAGCATACTTATGTCTATTAAATTAAGAATAGCTTGAGTTGAACAAAGAGGTATTAACTCAGGTGAGTTAATGTTAAAATGCAGGTTACGCTTAAAAACAATAAAAATCTTTGAACTCGATTACTTCGATTAGATCTGTTTGAGTAGGCGACAAAATTATGGAACAGTACTTTAAAATTAATCTAACTAAGGAAATGGACAATGTTTTAAAACATAGTTCATTTTAAAGTTGCTCGGTGTTTCTAGTTAACCTAAAATTCTTAGAACTTTTGCACAAATCAAAAAAATTTATATTATTCAATTCATATTTATTGAGTGGTAAAAGACATTTTGAAAACTAGTTAGCCATTTGACTAATGCCACTTTCTAAATCTGTTATGGTCATTTTGAATTTAACATTGGTCAACAAAGGAAGTGTGATCACTGGATGGTTTCTTCCCTCACCTTATTCATGTTTTTAATATAATGTAGCACATATTCTTATTATGCCTTTGGGTGTAGATTGTATATTATCTAATTAAAAAAAAAAAAAACATTGGTCAATAGCATTGATCTTAAGCAAACAGATGATAATTACAATATTTAATACAAGCACTTTATAATGTTCTAGCATATATTATTATGTTTTAATATACACATGGTTATACATTAATTAATTTTATTTGCTTAAAATTCTTTACTCTTGCTCCGCATTTTCTGACAGACTATGTGTTATGTGTGGAATGCATAAGCTAAATAATATTTTATGAACTTTTTTCTCAAATTGAAAATAGCATTTACTGCAAAAAAAGTTATGCATTTTCTGCTAGACTTTGTTTATAATTTCTTGTGCTACAAATAAATTTCAAATTTTATAATTCTTAAACTCAAATATTGTCATGTCATTACCAGATTCAAATGTTCTTGGTGAATCTATTATAATTTGGTGAAATACCTAACTTGTTTCAGATATTATTTTGTTATCCTCTATTTTAAACATATTTCAATAAAAATTTGATTTGAAAATTTCTTTGTTGCCAATTTGTTTAAGATGTATTTTATCAATTGTATTAATAAAATACTCTAATATAAAATTGTATAAAATGGTTAATAATTGTTCACTGTTGAAACTGCATCATGTATATTGCTGTATTGGTTTTTTGACTATGGAAAATGTTCGAATATGTATAGGTACCTACGTAACTGTTTGCTGTACCAAAGTTCAAAATATTTTTTCGTGCATAATACAAATTTAGAAAAGTCACTTTTGAAAAAAAAGCTTATGCACTAAACCTCAAATTAGGAAAAATGAAATAATAATAATAATGATAATAAATAAAATGTTAATATTTTAAACATAGGTGGGTACGTGTCTTAGTATAAATATAAATAAATGAAGAACAATATTTTTACTGTATAAATTATTTTTACAATTATTAAAGAAAAGTAGTATAATTAGAAATATAATTAAGATTTGTTTGGTTTTTTCCTTTAAAATGCATGGTTCTAATATTTTTTAATCAATAAAATTGTATTAATTTATTAATTTTTAAAAATATGGATTGGAACCCAAATTATAATAATACAAATTATTCCTAATAAAAAACCTTACAATTTATAACATTGTACCTACGTAAATGTGTTATCACCAAGGACAAATAACAATAACGTGTTTATATGTGTTGATTAATCATACTTTTTAACTATGCTTAATACGTGCAAATGCATAATACTAGAATTTAATGATAATTTTTTTTTACTTATGCAGGTGTGATGTTATGTGTTAATAACATTTTAATTGTATCAATTAATATAATTCAATAATAAAAATTGTAACTATGAAATGTACGTTACGAGTTAATATTGGTGATTTAAAGGCAGGTAAATTATATATTTTTATAATGAATGTACTTGTACAATTAGTTATTACGATCTAATGTCTTAATACTTATCTGGTGCGGACTGGCGGAAGTCGAATGTGAACACTTAAGAAGTTTTTCCATCCGGGATGAGGTTTATTCATTGCACGTAGAATCGGACATCGGTTGACCTCTGTAAATATCCATAATGGATACTTCGGGAGCAGAAATTTTGTTAATTAGGATTTAGAATTGAGCTAAAAATGTATTATTATAATATATTATACGTACCTATTTAGTATTTAGGTTATCTCATTATTGTACTCCAAAAATTTATATGATCAAATCACCATTAGAACAATACATATTTATATATTATATATTCCCTAATTCATAATATTATGATAATAATGTAAATACATATTTTTTTTAGATTTTGACTATATATATAAAAAATATTCTAACAATAAATTATTGATCATTTGCTAAAATATAATTTAATAAGTTATATTTTAGCAAATGAAATTTGGATTAAAAATCTAAGTACAAACATCTCAAATAAAACAATCGAATCAAAATTACGAATTCCAGCAAGATACATGGAATCTTGAAAAATTAAAATAATAACCTCCCGAATATAAAATTTGTGGTATCACTAACAATTAAAGACATTTTAATAAATGTAAATATTTTTAAGTGGATTTAACCCAAAATGTCACCAAACAGCATACAGTTTTGGTCCCTATCCCGTTAACTAATAGGTACATTAAAATCCAGTTTTTTAAAAAGATCCAAATACTTTATAAATTGTTCATGAGTCATGACAAACTATATGATGTGTCAGATATGTGAATAGGTATGTCTTAAATAAATATCAATACAATACAATTCATATAACGTTATGATAATAAATATTTGAGTTATCATATAAAGATTATAATTATATGCTATTATTGTGTTAGATATTATTATTTTGATTATTGTTACTATCCACATTGTCATTATTATTATTACTAATATTATTTGTTTTAAGTATAAATATTATTTTAATAATTTTATATTAGTTCTTTTAATCAATCCGTGTATACTAATGTACCAACAATATTTTCTAATTGAAAATGTTTAAAGTCGTATTAAATTTGTATTTGTTCTATAATTATTTATTTTTATTCATACCTATGTATTTGCATTCTAATGGAGATACTAGACAGGTAATTTTAAATTAAAATTTATTAAATTGATTAACTATAAATAAAAGAGTATACATAATAACTTATAATGTTGATCAAATTTATAAAAAAAAATGACTGTCAAATAATATTAAATATAGGTACCTAAACAAAAATAGCAATGGAATTTCAAGGATAATTTTTGTTTAAGGACATTAGGTAAAATGGAAGAGTTTTTAGTGGGCATTTAAGGCTATTTCTTCTAAAACGAATCAAATAAAATATTTTTAGTGTTCTGGTCAGAAGATAACTATTTCGAAAGCAGAAGTAAATGACGGTCATTATAAGCGAAGTAAGGTTAAGTAAGTTCAATATGACAATATGCTATTGTATGAATTATGGGACAGTTTTTGTATGAAATTAATAAACAGTGAAAATAGTTATTTAGAACTGATTTTAGAATATTATTTAGTTTTAGTATATTATTTTACCAGACTAAAGAGCAGTATTCTAAATTTCTAAATTGGAATGAGAGCAATTAAGTATTTTTAGAGGAACAGAATCTGAAAATGTGCAAAATGTATGCTTGGTAATGAAATCTAATAAACAAAATGTTCACCACAATTATATGAGAACTTAGTTTTCAATTACCTACTTCTTAGATTTAGATATACTACGGCAGGAATGTCATACTCAAAATATCAAGTGGGCCAAATATATTGAATAGTTTAGTATGCGACCCACAAAATTTAACGAAAAAAATTAATATTTTATACAAATTTTTCAATCTTATTCTTAGCGTTTATGAACACAGCAAATACAACTAAATTAAAAAAAAGTTAGCTTATCAGAAGATAAGATAGTATAATAATCAAATAAACCATTCTCTGAGAATCCAAGATAGTTATGACACGGCATTAATATTTTATTATTATTTTTTTTTTTCTATCCATTATACAAAAATAGTATTATTCGAGTTTGAAAAACATACAAATAACAGGTTTTAGCTAACTATTGTTTCGTATTAAAGTGACATCGAACGGTTAAAAACGAAGTTCTCTTCGTTTTATTTCGAAAACAAATTAATACCCTAACTAAGATTAACGACCGAGAGGTTCGTGACTGCGGGAAATAGTTTTTAACTAACAAATTATCTATGAATGCGTAGGTAGTGTCTCGTAAATTTGTATTACCATTTATCTGCACCATATAATTGTATTTTAATAATATCATCAACTATATTGTGTATTCAATAACCATAATGTTTTTACACGAATTAAACGTTATATCAGTCAAATTATACGATCTCGTTAAAACAGTTTTTATGATTAAAATACAATAAAAACTCTCCATTTAGCGACATGAAAACGTACCTATATAAAGGTTATATGTGTCGATATATAAACAACAGGCTAGGTAGTAGTTTCCTTTATATCTATGAACGACTGACATCAGAATATCAGGTGTGTACTCATTTAATATTTGAATTTACTTTGTATAATTTATTATTTTTAAGCTAAAAAAAATTTAAATATTATTAAATTATTAGTAGATTATCTACTCAGACAGTCAAATGAAAAGAACATAACTTAAGTAAACTATTGTCTATTACACGCAATTGATTGGTAACAATTAAACAATTAAATGTGACAATATTATAGTTTATTTATTACGATTTATCACATTTATTTTAGGTGTTCCGTTTTAAAAATATATTGCATTAATTATTTTATTTATACGTATTGTAATTCTCAACTGTAAAATAATTATTAATTACCATTAAAATAAGAAATTGGGCGACAAAGGAAAACAATATAGCCAATATAGGTATACACATAAGTACGATATACATACCAAATGATAATATTGATAACCATAATTATTCCAAGTATCTAGCTGGATACAGAGTCGTTAAGAGCGGGTGAGCACAACGGGAACATTTATTCCGGGTCACATTTCAGGATACTTTCCAGGATCTTCTAAAGATTTCAGGTGGATCTCTGTATTAGTTACATAATAACACATACGTAACTTAATTATTAGGTACAATGGTTAGGATCACTCGGCATTGATACCCATAGGAGCTTACTATTGCTAAAATATTTTTCTCTACGAAATTTCAATCACGCAATTTTATTTCGTTTCTGTAAGTAATTTATTCTCAATTATTATAGTACATAAACTGACTATACTTTTCAGTTATCTTCTTAAACAATAATAGTTGTCATTTATTACTGTCGCGGTGCCAAACGTGCAAAGATCAACTATAAAAATATTTAAATTTTTTCGTATAAATCCGTTATTGCAAGTATGGACATGGCGTAATAGTAGAATTGAAGAACGGTTACTATATAGTTATAAGAGTGTTAAAAAAGACTAAAAGTTCAATTAAGACCGATTTTGTGAGTTTCAATGATCTTGGTTGGTCAAATTTCGTGACATTTTACAAATCTCTGTGATTATTTCATCATAATATCATGTTATGGTGACTGAGTAGAGACCATACATCGATTTGCCTTTGATCCGAAACATTTTTTGAAATAGCTCTGGTCAGATATATATCTATTAAAGTATTGAGATTATATAATTTCGATATTTTATACTGTTCATATTATTCATTCAATCCCGAACGTGTTTTCTACCAGAATATGCCAATTATCATCACAAAAATCGGATAGAACTTCTAAAAACATAATAAATAATAATGTTCAATATTTTCATGCAATTGATTAAAAAACGAATTTTCTTCAATTTGGATATTGATTCTTAACACCTTTAAAATTTGATAACAAAACTAAATTGGAGGTATACTTTCATTATTCACTAATTACTTTGGTTTTAAAAATGAAAACATATTTATAATCATGAAAAATTTGGCTATAGATAGGACTGTTAAACTTCATATTTTTAATTTCAGCAATTCGTTTACTTTAATGAAGGAAATTTAATAATATTTGTTATTTACACAATCAAATTAAACGTAAAAAGCATTTTATCTATATGTCATTATATTTGTATGGAATACAGAATTGCTGAACTCGTTGAATAATTTAGCGTAAGTATCGATAATTGATTATTTTTTTTTGTTTTTATGTATTGAAACAGTCAAAATGTTTTCGAGTCTATTTTGGGTCGTATTGACAACGTTGGTCATGTTCAGTCTGGCGGCGAAAATAGTCGAGAACAAGAAAAAAGATTTTAATTACGTTATAAATTTCGATAATGATACAACGGACAATGACAATTCATTGAGAGCGATGCCATTTCGTCCCGAAAGTAAGGCAAACGCGACGAGATTTGACCAAACGATTAAAGTAAAAATTCATCAAAAACGTCACCAAGAAGACGTCAACATTACGACCTACATCGACGAGGTCGTTTCAAAGCTGTTTAAACGAATAACTGATTTCATCGGTTCATTTTTGAGTACTAATTGCGAAACGATGAGCGAGTTTCGTGCCGACGACGAAGTTTGCTTGTGCAAAAATACATCGGTTTTATATTACCTCACACGAAACGTTTGTTTTTTAATAAAAGTAAACGTTACCAGCATTGAAGGGAAAAACCATAGAACATAGTGTAGTAGTAGTAGTAGTAGTAGTAGTAGTAGTAACAGCTCAACCCAAATACATTCGTTCAACCACGGCAGATTTGACGACCTGCTCTCGATATTGCACAGACAACTCCAGCAGCAACCATAAACTAGATTCGAACAACACTCCCAAAGTAGATAACTTTTACGAAGTGCACACTGCAGTTTTTGCACGATCGTCTGATATTTTTGTACCTATCATCTACAAATCACGCCGGAAAACTATACACATACTCAATCTAATATCTAATTAATTATTCAAAGAGCATAGATTTACTATATTAAACTATTTCAATACGTATACGAATTTTCTTTGTATTATGTGTCAAAATAATTGCTTAACAATATTTTATGCTTTATAAATCGAATATTTCGCTTAACAATATTTTTTTTTATTTACAAAATGTCGATTAAGAGCACGACAATGTTTAGTTACAAACATTTAATTATTATTATCATAATATTATAGTCATCATTTGTTTTAAAACATTGTTTTTGTTTATGCGTTCTTTTTATAGGCACCAGGAACCTATTATATTTTATGAATTTAATGATTTTATGAATTAATATTTTATTAACTGTAATCTGAAGCAGTATATATCCCACGATAACTTATTAATGTCATTGATTTAAGAGTATTTATTATTAATAAGCGTTTATGAATTAAGATTCAGTCGAGTGAAGTGGAACGGCAAGGAAATGCTCTCGATATTTGTGGCAATTAATATTTAACAATACGTAATATTGATATTTAGGTATTATCAGTGGCGAATTAACCTTCTCGGAGCCCTGAAGCACGCTCAGTGTTTACCGCCTTTTTTTTTAATACTATCCAAGGATCGTAATTTGAATAGACCAACATTGGAGAGTGATAGGTAATCGGATATAGCCGTCCCGGGACTGAGAAATGGTTCAAAGGTATTTTGATTAAATAATTATTAATTTACAAATATTGTATTACATATAATCTTACAAGTTACAATCTATAAAATGATTACATAAAAGTATGAATAATTTAATGTAATTCTTTTCGAGCTTTTAATCGGGAAAAATCATTTATATATTTTTTTTTTTTTTTTGAGAGTAAAAATAATATAACATAAAACATTTGCCACCCCCTAAAAGTTGCCACCTTAGGCTCAAGCTTCACGAGTCTAGTGGGTAATTCGCCACTGGGTATTAGAGAAGGTAGTATTTATGGTGTTAATAATATATAATAATTAATAATAATACTATTATGTAGATATAATAATTATGGTATTAGTAGTTTTTAGAATAGTTACTATCATAGTAGTAATAATTATCATACTTTTTTAATTTTTATTCGGATAATACTTTTTCAAGTACAAATACAAATGTACAATATATAAGTAGGTACCTATTATAACAAAAAACTTCAATAAAAATATTAAAATTGTAAGAATATAACAATCAAATACCTAGGTATTGTATAACTTTAAAATAATCTAATCTAATTAATAAAAAAAAAATTCTACAAATTAATTTCTATTTCAAAATTCAGTATATTATATTTCAAAAAATCGTAGATAATAAAAATTATCAAAAGAATAAAAATGGATAAATTAGTTGAAACTTTTTTTCAAAAATATTCCACAACCTAAAGTAAATAAAACAATTATCCAAAAGAAAAATATAAGCCGCATAAACAAATAACAAAATCAACGATCAAAAATAACAGATAACAGGTGTTAGATCTCATGAATTTAGATCGATTGTTTTTAATAGAGGGTACCCCCTCTTTTTAACTTCAATTTGCTTATATATATATATATATTACCTTGTTTGTATGTTAATCATTAATTTTTCATAATTATTTTATTGTTTTTTTTGGCTTATTCCGTATTTTTACATAAAATAAATATCTCAAAAAGCTATGTTGGTCTACAATTCCAATTCTATGTTTTAATAGATTATTCTTTTTTTCTTTAAGTTTCTTAAATATTTTTCAGAAACTTTTAAACTATCCTATATAAAAAATTCAGAGACATACTGCAATTTTCGTTTCTTCTATAGTTCTATCATATCCTATTATGCAAATTTTGTGTGTCTCAAAGCATATTCATAATCCAATCACTTCCCAGCAATTCACAAAAACTTAAAATTTAAAATTTGATAAAAATTGTAGGTATTTTTTAAAATCACCTGCAATAGCAATTTTAATCAATTTAGTTGAAATTAACATTTTTAATTCACAGTATTGAATACTTCACGCTTAAGTATTTTACATTATAGTAAAATTTGAATACCTTATTGGTTGAATTTAAAAATAAAATACAAACAATAATAATTTTAATTTAAGGTTAACAATATTTACTTTTTGTCATAGTTCAAAATCACAATATAATTTTAAAGTTTAATAACAATTTGGTAAAATTATAATAATTGAAAAGCTTACTGCAAAAACCAAACAAGTTCAATCTTATAAAAAAAATGTATTTTTTTTTTTAATGAAATTAAATAAAAAAATTCTTACAAGTTGATACAACAACCAGATTAATCTTTTTTAAGTATAGTTTTTATAGCGAATGGGTTTATTTGGTTTTCCATTTTTTGTGCGAGAATTAGATAGATAAATATAAATATATATTAAATTAGTTAAAGATAAGATAGGTATTATTATTTAAATATTTTTCCCGTCGCTAATTGTTTTTAATGTTTAAACTTTAGCTAGAAATGCTAGAGTTTAATTCCTGCCCCTCAAAATCCATCTCAAATATGCCATTATAGTATAACACCATAAGCAAGATAAGAGATAATAAAAACAAAAATCAAAAATTACATGATAATTGTCTTTATTTTTGCACAAATATAATTATGTCAAGGAAATGTTTACATATCGAAACAATAAAATCTTACGTACTAAAAATTTCTAGTAAACTTGTATTTTGTTTACTATATTATATTATGGTATAATGTACATACATATGATTAACTAATATCAAATCAAGTTGGGTACATATTATAATATGCAAATAATTGAAAATATAATTTACATATTATTATATTATGTATGTATGAATGAATCAAATAATTTTTAAACCATTATTACGTAATATTATATTCTATTTACAATATTATAATGATATACAATTATTAAACTGTAGATCACAAACATAAAAATTAAGTATCTAGTTAACTAAAAAAAAAAAAAAAAATTAATAATTATAATATAATATTATTCACACACCCTTGCCACTTTTAGGAGTGTGATCTGAATTATCACAATGAAACTCAAATAAATAATTAAAGTTTCACGTATATAATTTATAAATATTTTAATAAATTATGTACAATGCAGGGTTTAATTTTAAAGGAAATCGTCATAAATCATAACAATTAAATGCTTTTATACGTTAAAAATAGATATTTACAATAAATAAAAATGATAATAAAAGTGTATAGATTTGCATGTAATAATTTTTTTTTTTTTTTAATTTTAGTTGTATAATATTATATAAGTGAATACTATATTAAATCCATGTTTAAATATTATCAAGTTAAAAAAAAAAAAATCTCGAAATAAATGGAATACGTTTAAAATCTCACACAAAAATTGTACAATAAAAGGTTATAATAATAATGTTTATAATATGACTGAAAACAGTAATTCAATTGCTAAGTAGAAATTATCAAGACAATGATTGATAAGTAAAGTTCAATTTTCCTAGTGCCGTAATTATTTTCATTGCTAGTGATTGTGGACATTTTTAAAAATAATTCTATACCATAATTCCTAATATTATCATGTATATTATTATACGTATATAATTTATATTTATATATTTATATATATATATTATGCATATTTTGCATATACAATTACAATATATAGATATATGTATACACACATTTACGTTCAATAATACATTCATTTTTTTTTTTAATATATATATATTCATTTATATATATATATATATAATATAATATAATAAATCACGGTTATTTTATACAAGTCATAAAAATTACAATTTTATTTTGGGACTAGTAAATTTAGGAACATTCATCAATGTATTAATAATATGTAATAAATGTGTGTATAAATATAGAGCATACAAACACTCGTAATATGTACACAAACGATGGGCAATAATAGCATACTCTTATCAGTACAGTCGTACAAATTTGAACGTATAGGCAAGTCATACTATGTCAGTATTTTCAATCCATTTACCAATATTATCATACTTAAATAATTGCGCTAAAATACGATTATCTACCTTTTTTTTTTTTTTTTTTTTAATTTTTTAATTTAAGTTTGTACACATTTTATTTTCATTAATTCAAAATTAAATTTTATCAATTATTTATTCTATAATTTACCGAAGAATTAAAAAAAAAAAAAATTTATAGTTATTAAGTTTCATATCGTAATGACATATTACGAGCATGTAATTAGTGTAAATTAACATGTCTGTTTGTTTTGTTTTTTACACAAGGTTACTGTGAATCATAAAATAATTTACAGGATGTATATAACTTAACTCAAGTATTAAATTTAAAAGCATTTTATTTTAACAGCTTTACAATCGATTTGATGCCAGTCAAACAAATGAACCAATTGGCAATCATTGTCAAAATTAAAATAGTAATACTTAAAATCTAGCAAAAAAAAAAAAAACTGCACCATGATTTGGTATTTTATATACCCAGAGATATGCATGATACATTTTTCATACAATAATACTTTTTTAAAACATAAATAATATTAATAGGTAGTAAAACACACAATGCTAATAATATTATTAATATTAATAAATTAATTAAAATTAACATAGTATTATCGTTTGTCACTATAATTATCTAATCTACACTATATATTTTATTAATAGGTCAATCACTTATATTCAGTAAAGGTTTAAAAAAAAAACATCATACTTATGTAGATTTAAGTTTAAAAACATTATTACAATAGTATTACATTATGATGTCAAAAAAATGTTATTATTGGTAGTAATAAAAGGTATATTTTAATAAATTTTTATCCAAATAAACACGAGTGAATAGTTATAGACACTAACTACCAAAAAATAAAATAAAAAATAATAGGGACAAATGATTCTTTTAAAAGGAAAGCACAAAAATGATAACTAAGATCACTAACAGTCCTAAACAATACATAGGATATACTAATAATAAACAATGATGCTAACACGTACGAATAATAAACGATGATCTTAACATAAAACAATAAAAGACATTTCAATGATTTGATCGTCATAATAAAAAATTAATGGATAATGGTAGATAAATACATATAGGTACATATTATAATATAAATAGATGAAACTTTGTGTTATTGTATCTAATAATAATGATTCATTAGTTAATGTCAAAATAGCAAGTACAACTTATTCACAAGTTTTAAAAACCCGTTTGATAAAATTAATAATTGACCAGTGTCATGGTCGACTTCGCTGTAATTCATATTATTATAAGAATGATTAAAGTCACGCATATACCTTATGAAGTATTGAATGGCATACGATGGTGAAAATTTAATTGATAATGAAAATTGAATAAAATACCTTATATTATGTACAAAATAGGGACGTCGAGTAAATATTTGAATAAGATTTCATTATTTCGTCGTGGTTAGAACAAAAATGTATCGATCAAAACCTTGACACAGTCGGTTAAGTATTGGAAATGGTTCTAATAGTAATAAAACAAAAGTATTTTTTAAATATTGTCAGAAAGGTTTTTTTGTTTTTATGTTTTTCAAAAGAAATATAGTGTTTACAAAATATTTTTTAAACCAATTCTAAAACAACGAAAAAAAAAACTCAAAAAATTAAAAAGGAAAATATTTTGTATACACCATTCCAAGCGTTTTTAACATGTAAGAAAACCCTTTTTGACAACATATTTTCAATACTTTTGTTTCATTCCTGTCTAGAACACTTATCGTTATAAATCAACACACGGCAGTTTTGCAATCGTTTTCTTGAGTGCCGCTCAAGAATGTCTTATAACATTATCATGACGCGTTGACGTCAAGTCATTGAAAAAAATAAAATTGTAGTATGATACGCTACTAGTAAAATAATAACATAAAAGTAATAATAATAGTAAAAATAATAATGATAATATTAATAATAATAGGTAGTAAATAATAAAAAAAAAAAAAATAAATGTATAATGCGATTTGAGTTTTATCATCGGTTAAAACGCAAATAGTCGAGTAAATGTTATGTGGCAAGACCTTCAGTGCGGTTCTGAGAAATGTGATTTGTGTGCGCTATTGGAGACGATTGTGGCGATGGGGGTGCGCAGTTGTTGAGCTGATGGTCGTCGGCAGACTTTAAGTTGACGGCCGTTTGCCGATCGTAGTGTAGATCCCAAAGCGGTGGTGTCCTCATGTGATGGGATGGTGGCGACGAAGACGACGACATGACGTTGTTCTGCTTGTCGGCGGCAATGCTCGACTCCTGTTTCATCATGTCGCCCGGGAACGTACTACCACTGCCGAAGTTGCCGAATCCACTCAGAATGCGATTGTTGACGTTGCTGTTAACGTTCTGGATTACGGATATCTCGTTGATCTGAAGAACGAAAACATGGTCAACGATTTAATAAGGATCGACGGTATGCCTGATAAAATAATAATTATTTTATATTGAATTGTTACTACTACATTAATAATATTGTTTAAATTCTATTAATATTCACGGATCGGAATGAAACAAAAACGATAGTTAGACAAAACGCATCGACAATAAACGGTAATCAAAACACAACAAAAATCAGTGATAAAATAAATAGCACAAATCGCAGTTGTTATTTGTAATAAAAATGTACGTATCACGACCCAAATATTTAACAGGTAGCGTTTATTTTCAATACGCATCATTTCAAAAACAAAAATATATCCAATAACGTAGGTTTTGTTTTTGATATTAATATTATTCATAATAACGTTAAAATATTTATATCACTAAATACTATTGAAAAATGATAAATAATAAAAAAAAAAATACCATAAATGGAACGTGCAATCACCTTTTGTTGATGGATTCCATTTAAAAACGGACTGGGTAGAAACGGATGATAATAGATTTCTGGTCTCCGCTGGAGGAAGTCTGTTTCTTTGACATTGTTAGCGATTTGTAACGGCGGAAGCTCTAGTGACATTCTCCGTCCTCTCCTGGACGTTCCATTTGTCCACATGTGCGTTCCCATGTGCACCTATACATTAATTAAATAAGCAGAGATATTAATAACACATACGCACACATACACATTTTTAATATGTAAAATAAATCTCCTCTGAGATACTAAGGTAAATAGCCGTCGAATTAGCTTACTTTGAGATTTCCTTTTGTCGTGAACGCTTTCAAGCACACCGTGCAACGAAATGGCTTGTCGCCCGTGTGGGTCCTCATGTGAATTTGTAGTGCGGAGGACGATGAGAAGTTCTTATTACACACGTGACACAAGTGTTTAGGCGAACCTTCAAAGGAACAAACAAAATAACTTTAGTTATTTCATTGTACAGGTAATATTTTAGTATCCGTTATAAATACACAGTCGGCATTAGACTTAAATGAAGTAAAAAAGTCCTAAATATCAAAGGTTGCAAAACGACAGCGATATTAGAACGAGTATAACTAGTATAAGATTTATAACTTATAATATTATAGATGATATTTCTTTGTATTTTGACGTGAAATGTTCAGTATAAAATAATACAATTTTGCGACGCAACAGCAATAGTGTAATGAGTTATAAAACAATAAAGAAAACGCTATGCAATATAGTCGAGACAAATACGATTTAACGATTATATTGATTTTCAAAGTCAATAAAAATTTCGAGTTTTGGGCAGAACGATTTCGTCGTTCGTGGCAATCGCCTATTTTGCCACTCAGTCGGGCGGAATCTTAATCTCTGCGGGTAACACGAACATAGAACTATAATTTTTAAAGTTTGCTCGTGACGGACGGGAGTCGTCAATCGAATTTCTGATAACGGCGATGATATTATTATTATTTTACGTAACTGCTACTACTCTGACTTACTTGGTTGTCTCTTGGCCGACGGCAGGCCAGCGTCGGGATCGGCCAACGAGCGTTTCGGCGACGACGACGAGGAAGACGACAGACCCCCCTCGGTAGCGGCTGGCGGTTTTCTGGAACCGGAGCCCGAGGCGCTGTACTGTTGCTGCTGCTGGCCGACGGCGGGCACGGACAGCGTGACCACCGGCTGGATCGAGGGATTGGTCGACGGCGGTTGCGACGACGACGGCGGCGTCTGAGCGGATGCGGCGCGTTGTTGCACCGGTGGCGGGGACAAGTCGGCCACGGACTGGACGGTACTGGTCAACGACGGGCCGGTGCACGTGGACGCGTTGGCCGACGCCGTGGTCGTGGCACTGGAAGCCGCGGCCATCAGACCGTTGGCGGGCTGTTGCAACACGACATGCTGCTGCTGTGGCGGTGGCGGTGGCGGTGGAGGCGGCGGCGGAGGCGGCAGGGCAGTCCGAGGCCCGGTTCCTCCGGTTCCCGCGACTGCTGTTCCTCCTCCGCCGGACGCCGTTCCGGACGAAGCCGACGATCCCGTGACCGCGGCCACGGCGGCGGCGGCGGCCGCTGCGGCGTTTTGCGCTGCTACGCTCAACAGCATGATCTGCTGTTGGTGGTGGTGCATCTGGTGCTGGTGGTGCTGGTGGTGCTGCTGGTGATGGAGATGATGCTGGGCCGCGTCCCGGCTCTCGGAGCTCGCGTTGCTGGCCGTGTCGTCGTGACCGCAGCTAGTCGAATTGTTGCCGTCGAACATGTTGTTCGACGAGCTGCCTCCGCCGGCGCCCGTCGACGACATGTCTCGAGTCTTATGCGTGAGCATGTGCTGTTTCATATTACCCTGCAACACATGCAGAATACATACTGAAAGTCTGTTTTACCACAATGTCGGTGTATCTATTTCATCATTTCGTCGGGTCGCGGGGGGGCAAAAGGGGTATTGGGGGTTGGACGGGGCGGTGAACCGGTGGACAATATATACGGAGCAAATCGTGTTTCAATAGTAACGAAATCAATATACCTGATATACCTGCTATAGGTGTACTTAAATGAAACGCGGTAACGGTCATCTCGTCACACGTCCCTTTGCACACACATATACTTTATGACGTGACAATATAATACACTTAGGGCCCTTAGGGGCGAGAGAGTTTATTACACGCCGGGCGATGACGCATACCGCATTTGGAAAAATCAATTTTCACACCTTCAAATACAATCAGTAATAATAACGTATAAAACCGCACGACGGAGGGAAGATATTTTCATAACAAACACTTGCACGCGATCCGACAAGAATATTTGCAATAATAATAATAATAATAGAGTCGTCTCGTAAACACATCTCCCCTATATCACGGCCATAAAAGCTCGTGTTCAACGAGTTTCGAGCCGCGTGCGTTTACCGATCTAATATAAAACCACTGGCAGTTCAAGTCGAAGGAGGGGCGTCTCAAATAATAATATTAAAAATTGACTAGGTATTGTTGTAGTTTCGAAACGACGTCTCAGGTGGTTATAATCGCCTGACGTTTCGTAGGATATGCTATTTGAAATACACGTTCAGTGACGTGACGATTGTGTAGTATTTTTAGGCGGCGAGTTGATTTGATTATTAGTTTTTTAATGTTGCGCTTAAAAAATACAAAACCCAATTTTTCGTTAGTCCGTGTGTATTATTACTTCTCATAGTTTCCTTTTCGCGGGCGTAAATGTCAAAAAGTGTACAATAATAGTGAGCCGCAAGAATGTTGCGGAATCTTTAAGACTTTTCGACAGCTCCATCGGTAACATATAGTTTTACCACTCTTGTCTACGTAATTATGAACGCCTACAAGTCGTTTTGAATGTAATTTCGGTAGAGCACACATTTCTATTCGTACGTACACACTTCGAGGGGCACCGCAGACGTCGTGCGGTTTCGGTTTACAAATAGATATGTAATACGATTATTAGTCCAATGCATTCGCACCGCTATAACTCTCTCGAGCTGTATAATATTCACGAAAAATGGCCACGAGATAAATACTGTGAATAATATACGAACAAATGTTTTGAAGACGCCTTGTTGAAATTTTTTTGTACATTAACAGTAAATGCAAGTTAACGCAGATATGCTATACTTATTCTTGGAGTAATTTATTCATATCGTTGAGATAAAACATTTTATCTGTAGACATAATGAAAAAAAACCCAATTTTGTGGGTTCTACTCATACAGGTTTTATGTAAAAATAATTATTTTAAAAGAAATTATGATCGCTTAAAAATGGAATATACAAGTTTAGAAAATTAAATAAATACCATGTTACAATGAGACGCTCATAAAATTTTTATTTAAATTTGCCTATACTCGACCCCTTAAAAACGCTATAAGACATCCTCTTTTAATATTGTCGTTTTATAAACGAAGTGGTGGAATCTTTCCTTCGACACTTCTGTGGTCAATCATTTTAATTTATATAATTAAACGAAAATTGCATTGCAGAATTATTACTGTGGCAATAATTAACTTAACCTACAACCTACACATACGATCAAAAATCAACATACTTTTACGCGATGTAATATATTTACATAGGTAAATTATAGTGTAATTATATATAGTGTAAAAATTATTAGCTTTCGAAAGACAATAATTATAGAGTAACATATATCAGACATAATTAAAATTGTAAATTATCACTAGCTAATTGAGAATTATAATTTATAATAATGGACGTTTATTTTTTACTATATACAATACATGTCACAGAAAATAGTAAAATGAAAATAGTATTGATAAACTCATTTGATTAATTTCTACTATTCTCAAATAAGATTTGTGATTTAATGCAGGGAAGTCAAGATTTAAATTAATTTCATACCAAATACAGCACATGGTCATAGATCGTAACAAAATGATTTTCGTCGCGGGATATGAATATGGAAAACATAATATCATAAAATAACATACATACGTAAAAATATGTACATAAAAATAATACGGTCAAAGGTAAACAGCGTGAATCCGGCCAAAAAATCCAATCACGCATACAAACCGTCACACATTTTATTGTTTTCAATTAAAAAAAAATTCCATTTCCGTGTATGATGATAATGATGATGATGTGTAATAAGTTGACTAAAAACCGTCACTTTGCCGTCAGCAATATCAAGTGGAAATAATTTCGAAAACAACATTATAATATATAGATACACATGTACACATACACACACACACACACAAACACACCACAGTGAAATGGAAGTGGTACACCTCTGCAGTTCGCAGAGTACATTACTACTAAATGAGCATCCCAGCGAAACATATTAAAAAAATATAGGTATCCAAGTGAAGAAAAAACAAAGAGAAAATTAGTAATAAAAAAGAGCAACATTATTTTACACGAGAAACCGTATAGAATAGAAAGACAAAAAAAAAAAATAAAAACAAATTGCACTAAGAAACATAAATGACTGTGGAAATTAATCCACGTCACTGCCGTTGAATTTTACTGTACGTTTTATTCTGCGAATGGAAAAAAAAAACGCGATGAATCGTGAAACAGAAAATAGTAATATGCTATACAAGACGTATTATGTGTGATTTGAAAAATGACGGATGTATGTGACGGATTTGTGTGGAAACGTTTTCGATTCGGTGCTGTAGACAGACAACGATGATGATCTCAGCGATCTCAGTTCGTAATTATAAGTCATTTTTGTCGTTTCCATCGTCATACAACATATTGTTATGGATTTGACGATCGGTCTAAAAAGAGACGCACGCGCAACGATATCTTAGTGTAGGTTAATGATACGAATAACGTATAAAATTAACTACGGCCATATATACCTACAATGGGTAAAGATGTACTGGATGTAGTACCACCTATACGGATAACACAATTATTTACGTAATAATGTTTTTAAATAGTTAAAGAGTTGTTATCAAAAAACGAGTGATATTGTTTCGTAGTAATTATGTAACACTATCAAAAACCTTAAATTATAAAATGTCAGATTTTTATATATTATGTTAAACAACTAAAACAATAATAAATTTTAATGAAGTAAAAATAGTAATAATACTTAATGTAAAATAAAATTGCCATCGCTTTAAAAAAAAAAAAAAAAAAAAAATGAGAGTCGTGGGACATTGCCGCTTATTTCTTAAATGCGTCATCGTGCATACATACTTGTATATTATAATGTAATATAATAAGTATATGCTAAGATAAATTATACCCTGTAAGGCTGTAAATGGCTTAATATCATAATTGCTCGTTGTGTAATAACGCGTGAGAGTAATAACATTTTATAAAATGTATTATAATTTATAGGTAAACGTTGTTTTTTTTTTTATACAAAACTTTAATTATAAAATATTCTGACTTGATAATACTATACACGAATATAATATGACGGTAATTAAATTAATGAAATGTGACAGATACGATTATGGGTAAGAATTAATAATGTTATAAATTATTATTATTTATTATTATTACATATACCTATAAAATATTATACTTGGAACTCGTAATGACCAATACAAATAAACGTTATTAAATTTGTTTAGATTTATTTAAGTTTATTTGAAATGATATGATTTTTTATGATTTTATTCAACTCATTTACTTGACGAAGTAATAATAATTGTATTTTTTGTATAAAATATAATTTATAGATAATATAATTTCAGGTGAACTCCTACTCTAAAGTCACTGAAATTAAACATAATGAAATTTATGAACAAACGCTGCAATTATTGCTACGTATTATTAATACTATGCTTTAGTACTATAGTTTCACAATAATTCACATTGCGCTACCTAAAACGAATTACCTAATTTTACGAAACTAGATTAAAAACTGTAATTTTTTTTATCAATTTTCTAATTTCTACATAACAATATTATGTAAAAACAAACTAGCATAATATTCATTTATTAGTAAGAATTACGTAATTAGTTATTTAAAAAATTAAATTATAATTATATTAGGAAATTATATAATATAGGAGTAAAAGAAAAGATACTAAAAATAGCATTGAAACAATGAAATATGATGATTCGCATTTAATTTAAATTTATGTGCATGTTGTCAAATAAATGGAATCGTTTGTACCGATTAGATAACCGGTAGTAGTGGTCTATTGTTTTTGCTGTTTTTACATATACATTTGATATTTGAATATTTAAAGAGAATATTATTCGTCTTCAAATACGAGTAGCAAGTCTTTTTTTTCCGGTTCGTCGATGTATTTATTTTTAAACAAGTAATAATAAGGTTTTGTATTGAACACTTAAATTATTTGTGCACGTTAGAGAACAATTCGAAAAATACAATATAAATAGAAATGCATTATAAAAAAAAAAAAAAAATCGCGATGAAAACCGCCAAGAGAAATTTAAATAATGTTGAAATGTCCATAAAGGATCACATCTGGCGACTATTTCGAAAAGCGGTGATATGCAACTGCACGTATTGTTATAAGAAAAAAATGTGTAACAAATATAAATATGTTTATTTTTTATTTTAAATTTTAAATTAGCTTATGTACTTGATATTATATAGTTACATAATTATATATAATATAATAATGACAGCCAAAATATCTGATTCAAGTTGGGCGTTTGGTTATTGAGACTGTTTAATGACAATTTATATTAAATGATTGTGTTGTATACGTATGAATCCGAATGTCAAATATTAATTTATTTCAAATAACATTATTTTTTAACAACACGCCGGAATCGAACACAAGACCGTGGGATAAAAATGAAAAACGTTTCAAAATATTATTCTACTCGCTTTCGGATGGACCTAGAAAAACGTAAATGTCAAAATAAAATTCACATAATATGCATAAAATATGAACGTCCTAGTTAAATAAATTAACCAACACACACAATGCCGTTGACGTTGGAACGCTCGATTATTTATATTCCACGATGATATACATAGTTATGGGTATGTATAGGTAAAGTAAAAGTGTAGAATTTTTTTTTTTTTATTTTATTTTATATTATATTTGTACGTATTTACTATTTAGATTAATATCGTTATTCCTTTGCCCGTAAAAGCAACAGGTTTTTTTCTCACTATTTGTTGAGATGGATCGAGGAATTAATCTATTATTCAATTGCCAACAAAACGACAGCGGGGAAAATGAGAAAATATAGTGCGAGAACGTGGCTTTCTCGAATCCGCAACGATGTTACCTGTCACAAAAGCGAAGCGTACAGGTATACTACACCACCACTTGGATGTATCGAGATGCTGACCAACAAGCGTAATATTATATTAATATTATTATCTATCATCGTGTTATATAAGGTAGAGCCAAAACGGTTGATTAAAATCCAATCGACCATAAAAAATTAAAAATTGGTTGGTCAATGATTTATACACTTATATATACCTAGTTGTTAATTATTGTTAAAAAGATAATAATATTAATATGAGAAGCGGTCGATGCATTCAAATAACAAAGCAATAGATACGAATGTACAATACTACATAATTTTATTATTAAGAACGAAACTCTTAAAAACAAAAATAACTGAACTTAAATAGTCTATTCAATTGGATCTATCTATTTTATTTTTCATATATTTTCACCGATATATTTTATTGAACACGTACATAGCTAAAATAAAAAAGGATATAAATTATAAGTAACTGAAATGATCGGAACCTCCTCACTTATAAGACTATACCTACATTAGAATATGAAAAGATATTGATTTTAACTATGAAATAATAATCAAGTATAGTTAAAATGGTATTGTTTAGTATCTCATATTATGTATAATAAAATACGTATCGTTATTCATTCTAACAATTGTACTGTCATTTTAGTTGTCTGTATGAAAAAGAGATAGACCGTAGGTTTTTTTTTATGAAAGAGAAGATGCAAATAACTGTCAATTGACAAAAAAATGATCGTTTGTTAGAACGAAAAAATTAAATGGTTCCAGTCTTCACTGGAATATAATATATATATATAGTATTAACCACGAACAGGAAAACGATCTTTTTACAAGTATTGTATGCACTCGAACAATACTTTTCAAGCAGTGAACAACCTCATCTCCTAAGGCCGTAATCGATTTTACAAAGAACACAATACAATTTAGCACCGATCGTTCGAGAGTATTTTTTCGTTTAATTTTTCCGCGACGAACTGTTGATTTTGACGAATAGGAATAGGATTTTGGATGGAATGGTGAACCAGTGAACAACGGGGTATGGATATTTTTTTAAGTGCAATATTATGTGCCATTTATATTTACGTCGAATACACTTACTAATAAATAATTATTATTACATATAATCTGAAGTGTTGTACAAGCAAATATACGGGACCAAATTAATCATTAGAAATTATTTAGGAATTGTGTCTAAGACCTATAAAGGAAAACACTAGTATATATGACTTAAAATCAAATTATATGTTGTGGAAAATTTAGGTCAATTCATATTTTTCATATTTTACTGTGCACACTTTTATGTTTTAAAAATGTGGGCTCTATTCAGGTGGCTATTATAAATAGTGCCATCGGTCCGGTGATTCAAAGGCCAACAGTTTAGGTTCCAATATTTACGAATGCTGTGTTATATTATCGATTAATGATTTATGATTCAGTGTCGATCGTACCTTTGTCGAGAATCCTCGGTCGCACACGGTACATTTGAATGGTCGCTCTTTGGTATGGCTTCTGTAGTGGATCTCGAGAGCAGAGTGGCACGCGAACGTTTTGAAACAGATGTTGCACGTGGTATTTCCTCTAGCTGCTAAAACATACACATCGGAAATAATTATTTTGCATAATTTTTGTCGCGCACGTGGGGTAATAAGTAACCACCCTGGCACACAAATTTTAAAAATAATAATAAAATATAAAATCTAAGCACCCGGTTCAACAAGCCCCGTCAACGACGGAGCGTGCGCCTGATAAGTACCCTGCACATGTGACAGGCGGTAAGAAGACACAAATCAAAATATAAATAATAATAATAATAATTATTATTATTATTATTATGCCAGATGATAAAAAGAGTTTGCATCTTTTGGTGGAATACCTTACATGTTATAATGTCATCAACATCTCGCGTTACTGCGAGACATGATATAATGTTTTAGATTTTTTTTTCCTGAAATGTGATTTTTCTAAAATACTGTTTATGTGCAAGCAAATGTTTCAAATATTCGTTTCATCTTGTTTTTGGTATAAAAATAACTCACATCTCACAAGTCACGACATTCGTTTATTTATATTTTATTTACTATTTTAGATTTCGTGCAGAGCGAGGGGCGGTTTTACAATGAAGTGTACTCTATTTTTCTTTCGGTTAACACTTTTTGGGGTAATAAAAGTTTCAAATTTTTCATGTATTCCACTAAATCAAATAAATTGTATACAGATGGTACTTATAGACGTCATTTTCGGAAAATATCCCAATAAATTACTAAACGTATTTAGTTGACTGCGAATAAACGGCGGAACATACATAGAAAAACCCGTTTTCAACGATATGTTGTCCGTTTTGAGTAAACCGAATTCACGTTGGCAGAATGGTTGTTGAGTGCTAATTAGTATGATTTATCGTATTGATCTACTATTGAAAATAATTTTATACTAGCTTTTAGATGCCAAGGTGAGCAAACTGAATGAATAAATTATAATAACAATGTACTAAACCTACACTACTTTCCACGTCTCATCGCAGATATACTTTTTTTATAGCAATATTTTAATATATTACAATATATTTTAAAAAAGTGTTTAAGCGAACGAAATAGTTTATAGAAATAAAATCGGAGAATCATATTTTTGATCGTTGTATTAACAGAATGAGTAAACACAATATACATATTATTATAAATATACAAATACATATTTAAAGAATATTTTTTTCGTGTTATAATTAATGAAGAGATCGGTTTTATATTTTTAAGATGTATTATAATAAAATTAAATACATTGTAAATAACTACATAATATATGGGATTCATTAATTCGGTCAAAGTCAGCAACATTATATTATTTCTTACCGCATAATAATATAATAATTGCTGGAACAAAAGCAAAAAATAAATTTTATAATAATTATTCATATTCATAGGCCCTCGAAAAAAACTGTGCTGCCTAACTCAGACTCATATTTTCATATTTTGAGATTTAATAATTAAATATAGGTATAAAATTGTATAACAGAACATGTTTAGTGGCGTAACGTAACGTTTATTGATTAATTAAGTATATTGATATTATCACTCTAGAGTTGTTTATTTATTTTGAGATCTCGGATGATATCGCCAATATTATAATAAAATAATAAATTTATAATACTATAATACTACCGTAAAACCATTTAAGGCGGGTTTAAAAGTTTGAAACTTATTAACAGATATACTCAACAAGGTTGCGAGAGTATGAAAAAAAAATAATATTATTGAACCACACGAAGTACTATCGGCGAAAATTTGAATATTGTGTTTACAATAATCTCATAAAATTCTAAAGATGTTATAAACGAAAATCACAACAATGTTTGTTTTTTATCTTCTCTAAATTTTACCATTCATTATTATTGACTAAGACGTCTCAAACGTGTATAAATCCGTGTTAATTTATACCCGACGGCAATGATTTCGAAATAATAGCGGGCAAACAAAATTCTTTCACGCGTCGGCAAGCAAAATAATTATAATTTATGTTTTTAATTAAAAACAAAAAAAAAAATATGTGTATGTAAATACCGATAATACATCATTCGGCGTGTAAAGGCATAATGAAAATAATAGTAACATTATATTACGGTGTTTTAAAAAAAGACATGTGACGCACATGTGGTCGGTGCTTATATACGATAATAGCACGATAAATAATGGCAACGGCGTTTATAATTACTTATTTATTCTCCACAAAAACGATAAAATACAAGGAACGTCCGATGGAACAACCAACGTAACAAAGGAACGATACTACGATTTATCAGTTGGGTGCGTTGAGAATAATTTCCATCGTGTTATTATCATCGATAAAATATTATGCGGCGGCGTGTGTATCGAGTGCACCGTGAAATGGATATTAATCGAGTAAAAAAATAAAATTCAATTAGAACAAAAAAAAAAAAAAAAAAAAAAAGGGTTTCCAATGAAATCTCGGAATACCATTCGCGTTTACGAAAAAAAAAAAAAATTGAAATGTATCGGCCCACAGGACAGAGTGTAGGCATCTCATCTCGTCACCGTGTACAATAAAAACTTCAACTCGCTGTACAGTTTATTATTGTTAGTAGTAACTGGTAATATTTCTATTTATACATGTCGAATACTACTACCACGATTACTAATTTTAATACTACGCGTACCTAATGTTTACACCAAATCATAACACATCTGTTATTATACTAATTAAATCATTTAATTAGAAATTAGATTAGGTGAAATAATATATTATTATAATTATCTTTTTTAAACTACTTGATTGTATTAAAAATGTGTTATGATTATGATGATAATAATAACAATTTTGTGCCCCCTCCACTTCCGCACACGGGTACACGTGCCTGTATCGTACGCCATTTGCCAACAAAGAGAAGACAAATATTCGATAGTAAAATATTATGTGCAATATTATTATAATATTAATTATTAAGGTGTCAACTAATGGATACGTATTACATAATGCTTATTATTTTGATAGCGTTATTATTGAATATCGCGGCTAATATTATAAATATTATAATATGATATTCGGTTCATGAATGAGAAGATTCCGAGCGCTCAAATTTAAAATTATTTTTATGATCATCATTATTTATTATTTGTTATTTATTATTATTATTATTATTATGCACACATGGTTCTGAAAGCTTGTTTCGGGCGGTAGTCGGCAAAAAAAGAAATGCTCGAGATTCTATTGATTTAGTCAACAAAGTGACAGAATGCATCTAAATATAAAACTTAATGACGCGATGAACATTTCAACGTTTTAAATGTCAATGCATTTTACCAGACAATAATGCGATGATAATATAACATAAGGAATTCAGGCGTGATGTATGCGACGCGTTTTTCATCCGAGCGTGCTTGACACGGTGCCAAAAAGTGCGTGCAATTTATTCTCCGGACGAAAAGAATAGTTATTTTACACGAATTAAATTGAATTTAGAAAAAATGTGTACGATCGAGAGTGTCTATTCATAACTGCGCGCAATGGCAACACACAATGGCACGTGATGTGCGCGGTGATGTTCTAAAATATAAAAGTCAACGCCAAAACAATAATAGCGACACGAACAAAACGGATGTCTTGGGTTTTTTTTCCTTTAAAGATTTTCCTACAAATAAACGGCCTGTGACACTTACCGGATGGTCCGAATGATGGCCCATGGCCCGGAAGTCCGGCAGTGGAATTGGCGGAACCTGACATGAGTCCGGCGAACGCCGGTGGCAGATATGCGGACATAATGTGATTGGCAGTAGTGGTCAATGCCGACTGTTTGGGTGTTAAATCCAGGGCACAAGGTGGAGAGTATCTGCTGTTGTGGAACGACATCGATGCGGGAGATCCGGCCCGGGAACCGTGGTGTCGTGAAGACGACGACGTCGGCCTCGGCGAAAATGACTCGTCCGAAGTGATAATTGGTGGGCTGGCCATCATTACTCTACCACCTGAAATCAAGAGATTACGATATAAAAAGAGTTACAATTTATTTCATGGTAATCGGTAAATCCACGTGATAATGTATTCAAACAATAGGTTTCAAAGGTTGTAATCAAACTAATAGGTTTATAAGGTTGCAGTTATTTGTCTGGGCTAGTCGGGTGGGTAGTTAGCTAGTAGACTTAAATACAAACATTTTTTGAGTGAACAAATGTATTTACTGCATCGCTAGAGATCTTATATTGTCAATAATTGTTACGCAAAATTAAATAATTAATAATAATAATAAATAATAATTTTGTAAATCAATCTATATTACAGTAACGATTGTCAAATTAACAGTGTAAATAATAAAATTATCATTGATTTTTCATATAATCGTGGTAACAAAACGGTGTGCATAAATCATAATATATAGTAAGTAATAGTTACGCCCGTAGTTACGTTTAAGGTTAGGTACATATTTTAACGAAGTATCGCTAAGAATGATGATAAACTACAACTAAATACAATAATATTCGTGCATGTGTATATTTAACGCATAGTTTTAACTACGTGTAACTATTAATTATTATATTATGAATTATTTACTTTTGTTGGACAGGTTTTCAGGTTGGTCTTGTAACCCGTCATTCATAGTGGGGCTGTTGGTCCGTTCCTCTTCGCCACTGTACTTGGTATCGACGCTAAAATCGTCAGTGTTGGCATCAATATCGTGTTGACGTCCATCGGCGTCAGCCGAGTCGATATCCACGGCCATATCGTCGATGTACTCGGAGGATGTAGGGTCATCTTTGTTGTTGCGTGTCATACTGGAATCGGATAGTGGCGGAGGAGACGGAATAGACGATTCACGTGATGAGCAACCAACGTTTGCGGGTTTACTCAAGTTCTCGGGTTGCTCTTGTTCGCGTTTGAACTGAAAGAGTTGTAGCGATGACGAGTGATTATTCGACAAGTGATGTTGCTGCTGCTGCTGCTTGTGGTTGTGTTGGTGAACATTGTGTTGTTGTTGGTGATGATGTTGATGATGATGGTTTGTCATTAATAACTGTTCGGCGGGTTGCTGTTGTTGTTGCGAAGGCATTTGTATGTTCGACGGAAGTGCTATGTCTGTGGAGGACGACTGATGCTGTTGTTGCTGGCCGTGGTGGCTGCCACTTGGTCGGAATAGATTGGACAAAGCTGTTGGGAATGACGAGGCGGACGAAGCGACGGAAAACTGATGAGACAACGGAGACCGTGGTGTAACGGCGCCAGTGGAGCTGGGTGGCATTTGTGAGTTGCAACCGTTCTGGTGGTGTGGACTCTGGTTCAAGTGCGATGGCATTAGAGCCGGGAAGTCTCTATCTAGGTGTTCGGGAACCGGTAACGGGTTCATCTTAACATTGGGAAATTTTGACGTGTGTCTCTGGAAATGGACTTTGAGATTGCCCTTAGTGGTAAACCGACTACCGCAAACGTTGCATTTGAACGGGCGTTCGCCCGTGTGCGATCTGATGTGTATCTGAAGAGCCGAATCACTGCCGAACACTTTGCCGCAATAACGGCACCTGTGCTTGTAAAAGTTGTCGCCTCGGCTTCCGCCACTGCCGCCGGCGGATTTACCGTCGTACGGCGACAGCGAACTGCCCTTGCCACCGCTGCCCGAACACTTCCTGAACGAGAGCTCGTCGGCGAGATTGTTGGTCAACATCCCTTGGCTAGCCTTGTCCAGCACTTCTTGGGCGCGGCGCTGCAGCATTTCCAGCGAGTTGGGCTCGCTGGGCGATGGTTCTGGGTCCAGGTTGGTGATGATGGACGATGCGAACGCGGACGAGACGGAACACGACGGGATGGAATGATGATGCGTTACGATTGGCGAAGAAGTATACGGCGTCAGTGAAAACGACGTCGATGACGACGACGGCGGCTGCGGCGGCGGCTGAGGCTGAGACTGGACCGGTGCCGCCGGGGTTGGCGGCTGCGATGCACTCTCGATAATCGCGATCTTGGAGGCGTTCGACGCGAGTGGTTGCGACGGCGGAGGCGGCTGCGGAGTTTGTGCCGCGGACGCTTGCAAGGCTTGCAGTGGCGACGAGACGGGGCACTGGAGGTCGGGCATCATTATGGCCATGATCGATGAGGGCGGGGGCGTCGGCGAGCGTGAGACGCACGGCGACGGAGATCGGCTGAGCTGGAGCAGTGGCGTTTGCGTGGTGCAGTCGCCGGTCGACTGTTGTGCAGACATGGACATGGGCACGGGGACCGGGATGGAGAGCGGCGTGACTGCGGGCAACAGCTGTTGCGGGGCGGGCGGGGGCAGTGGCGACGACCGTCCGGCCTGATGGTGCTGCTGTTGGACCATTTGGTGTAACATTTCGGCGCCGTTCCGCGATATGGCCAACAGCGACATGGGTAATTCGTTGGGCGACGCGGACGCCGCCGCCGCAGCCATGGCGGCCGACATGACAGCGGCGCCGTCGTCGTTGCCGTCGCTGAGCAGTGGCGGCGACACGGACAGGGTGCCGTCGACGCTCCCGGTACCGCCGCCGCACCGGCGGCTTATCTGCAACTGTTGGCGGAGCTGTTGGATGAGGCTCAGCTGCATCATCTGCTGGTGTTGCAACGTGAACAGCGACGAGTTGACGATGGCCAAGTCTTGCAGCACGTTCTGGTTGCTGACGGCGCCGTTGTTGACGGCCATCGCGGTGGCCGCGAATTGCGCCACGGCCACTTTGGTGTGTTGCAGCGCCTCGAGCGTCACGTGGTGACCGGCGGCCGCAGCCTGCTGCTGCTGCTGCTGCTGGAGCGCGGGCCCGTCGGCCGCGGCGGCAGCCGCCTGCACGGCCGCTTGGTAGGCGGCGAACGGAAATCCGGCGGCCACCATTGCGGACGGGTCGTCGGCGCCGGAAATCCCACCGCCGGCCACTGCCATGTCGTCGCCGCCGACGACGGAATCTGGCAGGCCGCCGCCGCCGTACCGGCGGTTGTTGTTCTCCGCGTCCTGACGCTGTCTGCGCTGCTCTTCGTGAGCCTTATTGTGGTTGTTGTTGTTATTGTTGTTGTTGTTGTTAATGTTGTGACGGCCGCTCCTCAGATCGGCCACGGCCATCGCCTGCAAACCGGCCGCGTTGTAGTGGTGCCCGTGACGGTGATAATCGTCCATGTCGTCCATGTCGTCCAAGTCGTCGACGACGTCCTCGTCGTCGTCCGCTTCGTCGTCGTCTTCGATGTCATCGGTATCGTCGTGATCGTTTCGAGGGTCGAAATCGTCGGACGTGGCCGCGTTGTTCGCGACGCCGGTGCGCAGCACGCACGTCTTGTTGTGCTCCGAAAGTTCGGAAAAGCTCAGAAATCCCATGGCGCATTGCCTGCACGTGTTCGACAACTTTCTCGGCAACTTTTCGCCGTGCATCGGCCCGTTCTCTTCGTCGTCTTCATCGTCCGAAGTCATCGATGTCGCACCTGCGCAACAAAACGAATACACCGACATTAATATCGCAATCGATCTGGCCCGAGGGATCTGACGCGTTTTTAATAAGGCGTTTTCTGATTTTATTGCGCACGATGGGACTTTGATGGCAACGCGCCCAACACCTAAAACGATCGCGGCTGTGCAGAGCACTTAACCCGAATCTGCTTCTCTTATCATGCTATATTGGTAGCAGACTAGTATAGGTACCTATTGCGCAAGGCTGTTGTTTTTTATTTTTATTATTATTATTATTATTATTATTATTTGGGCGAAGGGAGGTGACGAAAATCGACGGCACCAATCGTGTGAGATCACAGATTAAAGGGATCGTTACGTAGTCGTAACGAACAAAATAATATATTAAAAAGAGACAAACAAACAAACCCCGCACACGACAATACATTAGTATACCCGCAGAGATACGTCGCGAGCGTAGCAAAAGGAGAAAAAAGGAAAGAAGATAAAAAAATGTGTGGTTAATTAAAAAAAAAATAAAAACTTTTGTATGATTTAAACACTGCTCGACTCTCGTTTAATTTCCGTTAAAGTCTAGACGTCATTAATACCAATCTCGCACGCGCATTAATTGTATAATGTCACAATGATTAAATTTGTACACGACTTATACGTACCTATATACATAAATATATATTTAATGCACACGCATATATACATAAGCGAGCGAGCGCATTGTACTATATTAAAGTAACCTTCGTTAGTTTTTTTTTTTTGCCTCTTATTCTTCTTCTTCGTTATTTTTTTCGTTCTCGCTGCGGGGGGAGCGGACTACTGTAATTATACAGTATACATTAATACGGACGAGATAAATAACGCTTAAAATATCCCGTCGTGTACAATACAATTATCGTTGCTAATTTAGGTAACATGTATACACGAAAACTGATACGGGCGCGCTTGTCGTTTCCACGGTAGATAAAACTTTGAAAACACAGAAACCCTACGACGGATTACTTTTAATGGGATTACCCTGTCTACTTGCCGATCGTCCATCCGACCATAACCGTTATGATGTCAAACAACGTAATTATCCGTGTCATTCCTTCCAAAGTCACTCGTCTTATCGGCCATAAGTCGAGTAACGTCGTATTCAGGCAGTAAACAATAACAACAATTATTTTACAAGCTCATTTAACTTTATTATATTGTTATACAATTACATAAAAGCGGGACTGTAAATAAGCCGGCAAAAAATTTAAATAATATACATGCAATTGCAGGATTTATAGGTTTTAAAACAGAACCAAAGTTTTAGACGAATAAAACTTTTTCATTACAGGAAAATAGAAGTGTCACTTCTCGTAATGCGTAGGAAACTATAATAGAGTCATTCTGGATTTTAAATGAGATACGAATTAAATGTACAAAAAGCCAAAGTACAGGTACCATAATACTATGATAATCTTTAATAAATTCTGTTCATTAAATTCTTCATCTTTTCAATTTTATATGAAACCATTTCATGCCTATACAAAATTATGTAATTTTAAAATAACCTCCCAAGACTTGATATAATAATGTTTATTAATTTTATTGTATAAATAACTTGAATTTGATTGTATTGGTACTAGCATTAAATTTAAAGCCGACTTATAAGATACGAGTAGAATAGTGCCGCTAATATTTTTATGTACCTAGCGATACCCCAAATAATGTGATAATTTATCAGTATAATAATATGTTACGCCGTTATTTCATAATATCGGAATATCGACTATCGAGTCGATTTTCGATCTATACAAGGTGAGTAGACGGTATAGTTTTAAAAAAATTCCGATTTCATATCATAATATAGTATTATATTATTCAACGTTTGAAATAACCCGAAATCACGAGGAAAATGCCGTCGGGTTTTTTTTGTCTTTGACATTCTACCGTTGAAATCAAATATACTACAGAAAGCCCGGCGTTGGTTTTTTGACCGCGCGTTTTCACGTTTTTATAGTTAATTAATATTCCTTAATTTTTTTTTATCGCATCAGTCTGGGCGGTGCATACGAGCCGCCCAGCGGACGCCGTTCATTTGCTTTCAATGCTATCACACAAAACATTAATAATAATACTAAACTCATCAGTGAAAATATAATTAAAATCATGACCTAAATGAGACCAGTTCATATTGTTTTTATCGTTTCCACCCGATTGAAACCCACAATTTGCAACAATTGTTATGGACGGTTGTCGTAGTTATTATCGTTACGACGAGTGTATCATCATAATAATATTATTATTATTGACTATATACTATATTGTATGCTATATAGTATATACATATAAATTATACGCGACGTTTGCCGCGGCCGCCGTCCGCACCGATCATTCCTCGTTAATTTTATTATGCTGTATAAGTGCGAATCGTAAATCCGAGTAGAAAAATAATAATGGGAAAAACAGAGAGGGAGTAAGAGAGAAAAAGATAACTATTAAAACGGTCGTTTAGTATAGTAGTTGGTGTCTGTACTCTGTTTAATGTAATAATAGTGGAGGCGGCCAGGTCTCCACTCATTCTCTCTCTCTCTCTCTCTCTCTCTCTCTCTCTCTCTCTGACGCGGCTCGCTGCAGTATACCAAGTTCATAATTCGCATAAATATGTAGGTAGTTCTTTAAACAGAAATAGAAAAAAAAAAAAAATAGTATGAAATAAAAAACTAATTTATTAATACCGCAGGAATGTCAATCGACGTTGGTCGACGTCAAATAATGAGACGTTTCCTGTAACGACGACAAGTTCCAGGAGTAGGTACGCGCCAATGTCCTATACTTATGCAGCAGTAATTTGACGTATACATTTTTCGAAGAAGCATATTTGCCATCGTTGTCATCGAAGTCGCGGTAGTAACATGACATGACAATGAAAAAACTGGTTCGCGTCATACCACCAAAGACTAAAATCTATTAATTTTGTTTTTTAATCGCATTTTTCGAATGATCGTTTGAGTTTTTTATTCCGAGAAAAATTTTCATCGATATACATCATATATATACACACATACGACAAGAACCCTCGAAAAAAAATTTTACGTACAACATACCTATACTACTAACGATAATCTTCGTGGTCTATATGTTCCATAATGGTCATAATATACCTATATAATAATGTATCTATAAGTCCTATATACATTCCCATCATTACTCGTATAACTAGTAATGAGTACGTCTATAATAATCTATAAACATAATTTTAGAAGTTTATGACAATGTTAGAATTTTTAAAAGAGATGTGATATATATAAGTGTATTAAGTACAAAGTTTAATTTGATCGATTAATTCGGCTATTTCTTGTTTTGTTTGTACACACACTACGTTTGTAGGATATTACACTTCACGAGAGCTTCAAAATATTTAAATAAAATACTTCAAGAAACGTGTTTGTACTCGAATCATACACAAATATTAAAATGAAATAAACCGTTATAAATATTCAAGTACGAAAATGATAATTACTAAATTAGTTAGGTATCAAATATTTTTATTGTTAATTTTATAATTTTTTTTTTTTTTTTTTTATATATATATATAGATAAAGAAATTTATTTTTTAAACGAATTTAACATTGCTGTAAATTTGTTTATGTATATTAATTGTCGAGCCGTAATAGTTTTGTGTTAATGGCTAAATAAATAAAAAACAAAAAAAAACATTGGTGTAAAATTTTAATACCTAGGAAATGTTGAATAAAAATACTGTTCCATTTGATAGCGGACGAAACGAATGTTAAGTATTAGCCGTCAATAATAAAATATTATAATTGTATGATGAAGCACAAAAATTAAAACTAGACACACACACCCCCGTATTGTAAGTACATATAAATATAATATGTACAACGCCGACGTATTATTATTATTATTATTATTAGGAGGAGGTATATGTATATTAAACAAGAATCGTGAAGTCCATAATATTATGTTTTGTACTGCTGCAATTGTACGATAAACGCGTGTAATATTATAACGAACTATAATAATGTATGCATGTGGTAAATGCAGTGTGTGTATACATCATGATATAATATGGAGTATAATATTATACAGCGTAACCTACGCGCTATAAAACTTTCCACAATCGTTTTCTGTTAATTGGATTCTGCGACGATCTACGCTTTAAATATTACAATGTAACATAGGTGTATGTGTGTGCGTGTAATACCGGGTTAGTATCTCCCCTCTCTTCTAGCCCCTCCCTAGCCATGCGAAACCGAACGCTGTGGACAAATACCCGTATTAATTACCGCCGCCGTCGTCGTTCGGTTACGGTCACAGTTTTCTGTTTTTCCGATATAATAATAATAATAATAATAATAATAATAATAATAAAAATAATAATAAGTAGAAGAAGAAGAATATAATGTCAAAAAAAAAAAAAAAACAATACCTCTACAGCGGGTATATCTGTATAGGAAATAGTATATCGCGCGTTTTGGTGTGTGTCTGTGAAAATAAGGAGTGATGTACATAATATTATTATCTACAGAGGTGTTTTACAACGACGGCGGCGGTGCGCTCGCGGACCGGAAGTATTCGAATTAAAGCATAAAGCGTCCGCGTTTCGGATGAATAGATCCGCCGCCCCCGCCCCCGCGGAAGGATCTAGTTTGTCAGTCACTGTCTCTCGTCGACGTCTCGCACAACACACGCACAAAAACGACGACCGGCGACGGATGATGGCCAGCCATGCGTCAATAAATATGACTAACACCGACAGAGCTATCGGTCGGTTAGGCATATTATTTTATGATTATATATATATGTATGTATTATGTATATATTACGGGCGTTGTTCAGGTCTTCTCCGCGAGTGATGTGTATAATAACAGGTACGTCTATAATAATAATAATAATAATAATAATAACCGATACGCAAGAGTTTAACCTCACGAATTATTCCTACACGTCGCCGGGGTGGGAGTGCTAACCCCGTTTTATATTTTTTTACTATTATTATTATTCCATTTCTTGTATTATATCGCCCCGACGCCACGCACGAATATACATATATATCAAATTTCGTTTTTGTTTTTTCGTCTATGGTCGCTGGCCCCGCATATTTTACACTCGACGATTTGATTTGTTATGCACGGTTTTTCAAACGAATTGAAAAACTGGCGGCGGCGGACACTACGACTCGAACGCGTGATGGATGGATGAATGCAATAATAACACCCGTCGTCGACGGGCGAGGAAATTATAAGCCGAAGACGACACATACACACACACACACACACACACACTAAAAACAAACCCTTCGCGCGGGAAGTACCTATCGACTGTCGATTTTTTAGTTTTTAATTTTTTTTTTTTTTTTTTACTTATTCACTTAAACGCGGTTATTAAACGAACTAAGGACCATTGTGACGGGGGGGGGGAAGAGGACGGCGCATGTAATAGAAACCTCCCGACCTGTGAGAACTTTGTATATATATATATATCCATATATAGTCGCGCGTAGTAAATTTATATTTTTTAAAATAATCTTTGATGATGATTAATGCTATAAACACTTATGTCACCTCTGTCCGCATCCGTCATCTGCTTTCTCGATACGATAACTAAACACCAACAGAGTTAAACACGCGGTTTGCGGCGTACGGTGGATTTTTATTTCCATACCGCGCCTCTAACCCTTATTATCCTTAATAGTGTATAATATAATATATTAATGTATAATATATTTCTAAGTGGCGGAAAGGAAGCGAGAAAAAAGTCCCGCATAACGACAACGAAAAGAAAAAAAAGAAAAAACATCCGAATGGGGAAAAAAAACCCTAAACCGTAAAATATATATTTTCTCCTCTTTTGGTTTATATTTCAGGAAACATTCAGCAGATTTTGACATATTTATAAGACTCGAAAATCGTGGGGAGATTTATATACGACGTAACGTATGCATCCATATATATATATATATATATATATATATATATACACACACATATACATAAACGTACAATCCGCGACAGCGATATTAGGGTTGAATCGTACGCGCGCGCCACAAAACGTAAGCCGCCGCCGCCGCCACTGCCACACTGCAGCTTTGTCTAACACGCGGCAGTCGGTCGCGGGGGAGATGATAGCTGCCGTATAGTGTACTATAGAGGTATATATGGGACGAAAGAATTCTTGTAAATCTGGAACCCGTTGTGTGTTTGTATTATATCATAGTTGACATCTGCCTCGTGCCGGAAAGAGAAATATTTTAAAAGAATAAACATATATATATATATATATATATACATGTATGCATTATGTATATGTATATACTAGCACGAGCGTATATTATTAAGAGAGTCGAGAGCAAAACGCATGTAAAATTAGATTTCGTACAATATATTATTATCATTATTATTATTATTATATGCTGTACCTACGTCGTCCCGCGAACTAATACATCGTTATGGTGCGCGCTCTCGCATCGTATATTATATTATTATATTATTATTTGTGAGTACCTCTATATCCGAGTGCGCGGAAAAAACGCGGGGTGTACACGTTATATATAACTGCGATATATATACGCGATATATTCGTAGTATTATTATTATTTCGTTGTACTGAGAGAGACACACGCCACCGTGCTGATTAAAAAAAAAGAAAAAAAATCACATATGTATATATAATATATACGTTCTTCTGTAGCAGTGCTCGCATCTTATGCAGTTTTTTTTTTTAATTTTATTTTTAAGCATTATCAATTTCAAAACCCTGCAACGCGTTTATAATACATATATATATATATGCGTTTGCGATATAGAAAACGTATAAATTACCTCCTCGTGCCGTCGACTTTTGTTTCTGTAACATATTATTATGTATACGAGTATAGGTAGTCGAGTCGTGCATTTTCGAGCGCGCGCCCGTAAAAAGATGCAAAGATATCCAAATAAGAACACTGTCGGACGTGGCTCCTATATACACACTCGCGTAGTACTCGTGTCCGACGAGAACAGGAGAGACGCAGTCGTCTATCGCGGAGACCGGTTCGCGCGCGCGCGCGCTAGAGTGTGCGAGACGTACGTGAAGTGAGTGTGCATATATTTATTATTCCCCAGTGTCTCATTATATAATAATATAATGTATATATTAAACTCGGACTTGTGCGTCATACCCATATACATATTATACCTAAATGTACTATGTGTATGGACCTGCGGGAAAACGATATTCCACGTACAGGTGTTACAGGTGGCACCTCGAATTAAGGGTACCGGTTCAGAGGATCTATAGAACACCGCCCAATGCCCGTAATTAAATTGGTAAATAACGCAAACCACGAACATACTATTGAGTGTACCTACCTATAGTATTTGTTCGTGAGAATCCGCACATATAAAGCTAATATTGTCCCGAGTTCTACCGGTCGTGGCTATCGATCAATGTCGATCGTACGCAAAACTAAGTCGTGAAATTTACCGTAAACTCATAAATCTTACGACCAGCAGTGCGAATTAAGTTTAGATATACTTCAATACAGTATTATAATCATTAATCACTGTGAAAATGTTGTATATTTTGCATGTTGTAAATGAACGTTCCAAAAATTGGTAAAATTAGCTACAACAAGTATGATTCATAATTATAGTTTAGCACACATGGATAACTAATATAAAAAATTTAAATGTACTTATGCAACACCTAGAGACTCTCAAAACCATATTACCAACGTACAGAATAATAATTATATTCTTAGTTATACTTTATCATTAAACATTAATTCATAAACAAATTTTAATAGCTTTCTTTTTAAAATTCATTATTTTGAAGGAAAAAAACTTTTTATAGTGTTAAAACTGTACATGGCTTTGGTTATGGGATATACATCAAATATTATTCAAATAGTGCACTTGTAAAGAATGCTCTCAGAAATTATGTTAATTATGTCTAGATCAATTTTAATTTTTTGAGTATACAAAACCATTTAACACGAGTATTATATACTTACTAAGATACGATTCCGGTGTCAGTGTTTGGTTAACATATTATTGTTTTTTTATTTTTGTCTGTGTAATTTTAATATTGCGTTGATAAATTAACAACAATACAAGAGTGAGAAACAGAAAAAACGTAAATGAATAGATACGCGTCAAATTACGAGTTACGACGTAACGGTGGCAGCGGCACGTGCTACGAAAAATCTGCAGAACGACGGGGCGGCCCGGGAGCGCTATTATTTTCCCTAGCCTATTTGACACGAACCCACTTGACGGTAAGTGTCACAGTCACCGACGACGACGACGACGACCCTCTCGTTTTGTGTTGTTAATTTCAATGTTTTTTTCTCCCCCAATTTCACTACTGCTACTGCAGGGTTTCCGTCTTTTTGGAATATATTTCCAAAAATAGACAGAAATCCTACCAGCTCATCATTTACGTCCCGCTAACCATTAACATTGACGTCTTTCATCTGCGAGCGTGGCTTTTACTACTGTTATTATTAATAATATACATATATACATATATATATGCGTGTGTATGCGTATACTGTATATTTGTTAAATTGAAATTCTCCAGGCGTTCCGGGTGAGAGGCGGGTAGTGGAACTGCAGTGGAGAGTTACAAATATATATATATATATACATTCGTGTGTGCGTTACCCTGCTCTTGCTCTCCCAACGCGCGTTTATAAATAACCAAAACAAAGTAATGTATATAACTTGTGTGTATGTGTGCGTACTTGTTGAAGGGTAAACTTCAGTTTTTCGTTTTTGTGTTATAAAATGAACTGCGTACACGACGCACGCAGCGCTTGTGTAATAATAATATAAAATATAGTAACCGTACCGCAGTTATCACGGTGTGATATAATAATATATTTTTATCATCAGACTTACGGGGCGAGTGAAGTCGTCGAACGGGCGCGGAACGGAATCGGTTAGTCGGTGGGGTTGTGACAGTGTTGGCGGTGAGGACGATTTGTTCCGTTTAAACTCAAACACGAAACTGTAATAATATCCCGGACGATATTGTAATATTAATAATCTAACACAATATTATAAACTCGACTACCGATGACGGGCAAAAAATGTTTAACATTTGAACCCGTTCTATCTATATGTATATATTTATACATATAATGTATAGGTACGTATGGCGTTCAGAAACGATTCTTTTACCCTGAAATGATTACGTTCGAAACGAGACTAGTATTTGCTCGAAGCATATTACTTCACACGTTTTAATTTTTATACGCTTCATGATTTTCATTGATAACTGACAAGTAACATAAAGCATGTTAAAAAAAAAGCACGTCATCCAATACAGCCCCTTCATTCGCGGTCACAAATCGTATTTTGACAAATACAATTTTGTCTATTGCATACAATGGGAATACTTAACGAAGCCCAAACATAAATGAAACTTATATTGCGCAAAAGAAATCGCTACCTCGCCATCCTCACCCACCAAATGAATTGTTATCAACTAACAAACAAAAGTTATGAAATATATATATATATCATGTTATATAACTGTTGTGACGAAATCGGGGGTCGTCTTATCGTCTATCGATCATGAAAATGTATATTACAATAATAATATTAGGTATAAAACGTATTATACGTATCATTATTATAATATTCTGATACAGAAATACGATGTTTAATAATTATTATTATTACATATTATACGGTATATATATACGTTATACACTCGTAAGGTTTCCAAATTTTCCCCTCTTTGTTTTCAAATTAGTATCGCATTTCTCATTGACCCGTTTATAAAAAAAAAAAAATATATAGATATGCCCGCGTGCTCGCGTGTGTGTATAAACATAATATACATTATTATACGTATACAATATACGTATATAATACATACATATATTACCCATTGTGTACATCAATTATAAACCCATAGTGGCTGGCGAAGCCTTATTTTTACCAGTCACACGGTGCAACTCAATACATCAAAATATTGTTATGTCCACACATTATTATAACGCATATATATGTACGTATATTTTTTAATTAAATAATTTTATTTTCCACCCCCAATCGGAAGCTCTGTAAAGCAATATAACGTCACGACGGATGAATATTGTGTTTGTATTTGTGTTGGTTTTCCCCCCTTTATTTTCCGTAATAATATACCGCGAAAAGACAACGCTATATACATTATACACCTTTATCCAATTACCGCATAACCTGTATACTATACCTAAATATTATTATTCAATATTATTGCGGTTTATGATTTATAATTTTTATTCGAGTACGATATAAATACGCATGCGTGCAACAATAAAATGCACTTTATTTCGAGAAAATATCAAACGGAATACGACGTTTCCACGACTAAATATTTATCACAAATCAGCGGCGCAAACAAGATTTTATCAAAGGCCCCTTCGGTTCAAGAACTTGTAGTCCACGATTATCTTAAAATAAAAATGTTTTTTTTTTAAATTTATATTTTAGTGCAAAATCCAAACATGAAGTCCAAAATCAGAAGAATATTTCCTACTGTTGCTACATAGAAATATAATCATTTAATTTAGGTAAACTATCATATTAGTAAAAATAAATGAAAATTTTGATTTTACACAAGCCAATGGAAAGGGATGTCCCAATATCGCTAACAGAGCGCTGTGGAAAATAATTTTAATATGACAAAAATTTGGTTTTTATTATTATTAATTAATGTTACGAAACGCACCAACAAATGTTTGAATAGATGAGATAATATAAATCATGTATTGTTTTTTTTTTTTTTTTTGTACAAATAAATTATGATGCTCTTACTCACTAGCTATAACCTAAATAATGTGGCTGAAAACTCGATTTAATCACATAAAATTAACTAATTAACCACTTTTAATGACTATTCAGGTAAACAAATTAAAATTTAAACAAAATATTTTTTTTTTAAATAGAGATGATTAGTTTAATTAGTAATTTTTCAAAAATCTATCTAATAAAAAACGATGATTAGTAATTAATAATAATTGAAGTATATATTGAACAGTAGTATATATATTTTTTTTTTTTGTAGATAAATATTAGAAATTAAAATATTAAATAATACTGGTATAAAATTTATACCTAACACGTATTTAAGTTATAGGTATAAACATGTGAGATTTTTTTATTTTAACTTGATAATAGTTCGTTTATATTTAGCATCGGAACATTTGTAATAACATTGAAGAGTTCATTAACATTTATCTTTTCTTATAAATACGATTCATTCTGTCATCGTTTTCACAGTTTAGAAGTCATTAGATTTTTTTACTCGGGTAAAAATCTACCAGTTATTTTTTTCTCACTGTAGTAACATACATGTATATAATCATTATAAACTATATAGGTATCACTTTTGTTTTATTAATATTAGTTTATACGAATTATTTTTTTAGTATACAGAGAATAAAACATTCGGGATAGCGTACTTACAACGAGAATGTACAAAAGAATTCACCACAGAAAACACTGGTCGCAGCGGCGACCACGACGACGACGACGACACTGCACAATAATAGTAATAATAATAATAAGGGGACGAAGATACGACAGATGATAGAAGGGCAGCGGCGGCGAAACGGGGGGGAAAAAATGCGCAGTATTTATACACGAGAAATTTGTCGAATCGGAAAAACATGCCGACACAATAATAATATAATATAATATCAATAGCCGGCGTGTCCTCGCCCCGTCTCCGATTTCAAATCTCTTTTTTTTTCTTTTCTCTTTTTTAATATATATATATATACATATACAATAAAAGTGTTTCCTATGTATATATACATATGATATACACACATATACGCGTACATACACACGTCCACAACGAGCACACAACAAGGGGCTGAAAACTACTGTCGTCTGTCCTTTTTGTGCGTGTATATAACGGGAGCGAAGAGTTTTTATTTCAATAGAAACGTCACGCGGCATCGGATTTGATGACCGTACACGCATTATTGACACTGGTGTGCAATAATGTTGACATTGCAGCCCCGATCAGATGGTCCCCTTGGGGTCATGTCTGCGAACCGCTCGGTGAGAGGAGATGACGACGGCGACGACGACGACTATGACGAGGACGACATCCGTCTAATAATAAAAGAAAAACTCGTATTTTTTTTTATTATTTTTTTTTTTTTCAATAATCGCGAACGATCCTCCCGATAATGTGTTTACATTGTGTGTGTACACGCATGGAAGATGTAAAGAGAGCAAGTGAGAGAGAATGAGTAAGAGTAAAAGGGGGTGATGCAGAAAAAACATAATGATAATAGTAATAATAATACATATGTTTATTATATGTTTACATATATATGTATTTATATTATATAACAATCGCGGGTAATATTATGTCCCCGGCCGAAAACTATTGTGATTGATTTGTTTGTATGAAAACCATGTCGGTGTATATAATAATATGATATTAATAATAATATAAGGATCATAAGTATAATATATGATGTAGTAGGGTGGTTAGAGTACTCGAGTATTGTGTTTCTAGTGCAGCACTGTACATATATTATATATATATAATATATTATAAACTATAATATCTATCTATATATATTATATATACACGCATGTATACCTGCTGTAGTCGTAAAACCAATTTCGTAATTTTTTTTCTCTGCACGATTTATTGAAATTAAAACGATGCAGAAATGAAACTGTTCGGAAGACCATAAATAATCACGAACCGACAATAATATCGGGCTGTCAATCTACGAGCATAAATATACACTACGGAAATGCATAGGATACGTCAACGTCAAAAACGATAACACAATGATATTACATCAAACGCTGGCGGCGTGGTCCCATGCGACAATATTATTTCATCGTCGACGAACACGAAATGCAACTCTCGATGTTTGAACAGGGACGAAACACTGTAAACGATTTTGGGAAATTTATAATATCAGTCGCAGACATCGTCGTCGTCATCGAGATGATCACATTTTATGCCAATGATAATTAATAAACGGCGTGTTATCATCGACTTTTATTAGTGATATTGTAACAATAACAATAAAGAGGTGCATAAAATCGATTATTAAACATTTTTCAGTTTTATTTAAAAAAATCATACTAAAAATTGTATCTATACAATATAATATTATAAATGTAAAAATCCCGTTGACGATTTCAAATCGATAATGTCGGTATTATCAAACTTTTAGATATAGGTGCAATACTACAATATAACACGCGATACGCTATATTATCGTATATTATTATCGTTATAAATATATCATCGAAGAACAATATTATTAACGGGCATATTTTCAGAACGATTTTTGATCTTTAAGTCACGATCTGCGATATTGATACAATAATAATATGTAATCCACTAATCTGGATATAATAAAGAAATTTACAACACGAAATACACTCTCGAATTGAATAAACTGTGAATACCTAAGTAGTTATGCCACAGTCACGCACGCCGAGTCCTACAGACAGACACTGCAGTGACTACAAAATACGCAACACTATAGTGTGTTTTAATAGGCAGTTCAAATAAAAAATAGATAATATAATTAAAAAGTGCCGATATTGTTATACGTAAGTAGAAGTGTGAAATTAATAATAGTACTACACACGGCTAATGGGTAATTCTTCTACATACAACAAACACGTACGTTTATAATTATTTTTGTAGTTAGCAAATATGTGCGTGTTTTTAGAACATTCTTAATGGGGAGGTAAATTTATAAACTTAATATTATTATCCCGATTACTTTAAAAAATAATTAGAACTTCTTTATATTAAGTTAATCAGAAATAATAAGAACGGATTTTTTTTAATGTAAAAGGGTTCAGAGTGAAAACTACCTCAATAACTTTTTCCCCTCACAACTACACAAGGACGTATTTGTGTACTTCACAAATTATACAATATTATATTATAATACCTACAGCAAATATTTTCAAAATTAGATTAATAAACTTTAACTACAAATTAGCTGATACTACAAAGTTATTTTTCTCGAAAAAATAATATTTTATAAATTTATTTTATTTTAACACAATAAAACCGAAGTATTAAAATGTATAAGTAAAGGATGCATTAGTTAGATGGGTTTTAAAAGAAGTAAAAGAATATTTTGCCCAAGTGACCCAAGCCTAGTCTGGAATCCATGTCACCTAATAATATATAATAAAAGGATAGTACCATTACGAGATATATTTTTATTATATGACCATATAATATAACATATAAACACTACACCACGGTTATCTGTGGTATGTAACTGTCATATATATATTACAGCCTCTAGACGTACTTGTCGGTGAAAACCGGTCGTCGGCGATGGCCGATATCGTTCCAAATAGTCTATGAAGATAAAAAAAATTGACGAATTATATTTTTGACATATTATTAAAGCGATATCTACTATAACAAAAAATAAAAAAAATTGAAATCGAAACAAATATTATGAATCCTAACCCGGCCATTGCCTGTTCAATCACGACATATTTGCGTTTTTTGCATTACCGCCAACACGGCGTCAACGGACCTCCCGCCGATCACCACCAAATCTGTACTTGTACATTGTATATTATAACCTAACATTGTACCTACCTATCTTGACTTGCAAAGCACAAAACATGAAACCGCGTACACCTTGCGACACCGCCCAAACATTACACGAGACGACTACCACATAAGCGCCGGATCGTGCCATCTTTTAAACCAGTGATATACTGATATACCACAAACGATATGCAGATGACACCATGTTATGGTATGATATATTATATTTATAAACGTATATGGTGTAAAATATTGTTTTAGTACGTGGCTAAAACGTACGTACCTGTATCGCCACTTAGCCTGCCGCCGGCTGTTACTCTGGTGGAAAAAAAAACGACCGAAAAAGGTAACGCGACAGATGAGGCTATTTTATCTATTGAAAACAATCAGTTAATAACTTAAAATCGGTATTAAAAAATTGTATTTATTGGTTCTTGTTTCTTTTTTAATAATTTAAACTCGTATTTATATCATACACACTCATACACACACATACATATGTGTATTTCATTATCATCTTATTTTATCTTAATACAACAATACCCATCAAAGAAATGTACGCGCGACATTATTTTATATATACACTCTTAATTAAAAACCTGAAACTCTCTTTGTCACATGTACTGTACACACACACGCACGCACGCGCATCATATAATATACATTATAGTATTACACACACACACACATAAGCGACAGCGCAAACGCGCGCGCGGACATAATAAAAACAAGACGAACCCATACTACATAGATTTATCGTCTAGACCTGAACGACAGTGGTTCTCAAGGCAATTATAATAAATTATTGATAGTTGTTGCTATTCGAAGTGTATAAATATATGTGTGTGTGTGTGTGTGTGTGTGTGTGTGTGTACACTGTACATACATATAATAATATAATATAATATATACACACACTAACATATATTATATAGTATACCTATAGAGTATTTATTCCAGCTAAAGATAATTACAACAAAAGGATAACTTTGGATTAAAAGAGAAAAAAATTATTATACTACAACCGTGGGAGAGACACATTTATACTTACCGCGCGCCCGCTCCTATTACGAAGCGTGTATCGCGGCACGGGCGGGGGGGATGTGGGGGATGTATGTGCTGTACACGTATAGGTACCTACATTTGATATAATAATGCGGTTGAACTCGTCGCGTACATGCAGAATACATATTAAATTGTTATTATTATACATAGGTACACCTATGCTTGTATATATATATAAAATAATAGCATGTAGTATATACAGGTATAAGTTGTATGAAATCAAATCAGCGCGTTCAAATCGTAATAACGCTGTCGTGATAGAAGATCGTCCGAGTACAACACTACAACATAAACCACGTTTATCAACAACAACAATATGAAAATAAACAACATTTTAACAATATTGAAGTTTTCTCAGGAAAAGCTCGTTGAACAAATTCATTTACTCAGGGCACCAAACGGATAAAGAACTGACTTCGAGGGTTGGTCAAATATCAAACCCATCCGTCCAACTTATCGTTGAGTTGCCTGAAAGGGGTATATTTATAAAGTGCGACCTGTTTCAAAAAATAACAGGAATACGAAGTTTTAATAAAATAGTTTAATGTTTCAATATGCTAATTAATCGGCCGTGGATCTTTAAGTATATATTATACCTATGATATAGAAATCCTTATCGATGATTTTTTTTCGTATCAAATGGATTTATTGCTGATACGCCGAACGCAGTTAAAAGTGGTTTTTAGTGACATTCCAGTTATTTGTCGAGTACGTGCTGCAACGATACCGTAGAGAAAAATTATGATCTGTCCTGTATTATATGTTATAATTATAATATTCGACGGTAGCTGTGTTGATTAAAAATATCGAGTTTTTTTAAAGCGCAAGATGTATACTATTATAACAGGTATTTTTGTTGATTAATAAAATTAGGAAGTGGTTTTTTTTTATATACAAAATATGACGCGTTACACTCCGTTGTCGTTTCAACTCGTGTGCGGTCATTGATGATACATGGTGAATTATATCATAATAATATCGTAAGAAAACGACGTCACGACACCGAGACGAAGGTATGTCGAAATCCATAGAGTAAGAATCAAACATGGGTTTCGATGTTCACGAAAAACTTGTCGCTTTCAAAAACTGATGTTAAATCGATTATTTAAAAAAAAACCGATATTATTGAATTTTTGTCGATTTTTTTTTTATTGATTTATTATATAATATTAAATACATTACATGCGGCACTAATAAAATTGTTTTTGAATAAATTTACATTCTTTCGATGGTAGATTTAGTTATAGTCATAAACTGGTCGCATATAATTTTTATAAATACATTTTCCAAGAAAAAAAAATATAGGATTAGTAATTATCATTACTGAAATTCGGGCTTATAGATGCGTAGGAGAATAAAACAAATACACAGCAGTGACTTTAAAATTTTAGGTACCTACGTTAAGTCTTGGAACTATTTGCTTTGAAAACTTAAAAAATATCAATGGATGATATGCACGAAAAAGATGTAAAATATATGCGCAAATATACTAAAACCAATGCCTTTAATCAATTAATACTATTCCATTGTGTAGCAGAATATTAAATTTCTTTTTTTAATAATAATATTATGCATTTTATTTCCAAAAAACGTTAAAATATTCAAAACCAAATTTTGCTATCGATTCATTAAAATTAGATTTAAATGCCTGCTTTGCCATCTTAACTTTTTGAACTGATTGATACAAAAGACAAAATATATCATGCAAATTTAGACAAAACTTGGCCCCAATTATAATACGTGCTATAAATATTAATTTAACATCGAATTTGCGTCTGCAGAGACAGTGGCGCAGAGCACAGCGTTTCAGTGCGGGGCGTGTTGACGTACGGAACAATAATTTAGAAACCCATCAAATTAGTATAAATAATTTATCGTTGTGCCTTTAACAGGAAGTGATGCTAGTGTGTATATGTGCGAGTGTGTGAACGAATGTTGGTGTATGCCTTGCCTATAAAAATGACGTTAAATAAAAATAAAATGAAATAATAAAAAAAAAAAAACCTTAAAAACAATAAAAATATTCTTTAACGCGAGAAACATATTTTTATCTTCGGTTTTTCGATGGGACAAATGGTTGCAAAGCGCATCATCGTCGCCGTCGTCGTCATATTATTATTATAGTCCGCGTGTACATATATGTCTGGCGCCAAACATTTTAACATTTTACACGGCAGGCTTAAGTATATTATATAAAATTTATATAGTTTTTGTTTGTTTGTCGTTTTTTTTTTTTATTTTATAGTCGTGTGTGTATATTATTTATATATATAATATAATATGACGACGCGGTATACAACAGGGTTGCTCGTAAATTACTCTCGGAAACGCGGAACGTTTCTCAATAAAAAAAATATATATATATATAACCATTTACAGGTAGGTATAACCGTATAGGTACCACAACTGCGGTGGTAGTATTTATATTTTTATATGTATATATAGTGTTTATCCTCTCATTGATCCGGTCACATTATCTGAACGCAATCTAGCTATACGTAGTGTTATCTTTAACTCCACACGCACACATGCGCACAATCGAATGTTTAACTACCCCACCGGCCGAACAGTTATGAAAAAACAAAACCCAACCGTACGTGTGGGACCCTATATTTATCGGATGCGCTTGCAAACAACCACCCCTGTAGGTGCATCTTGCGGGATCTCATAAACAAGCGCATTATATTTCTTACATACATATTTCATAATATTATTTAATCATATACGAATAAAATGTCACTGAATGTGTGTGTATGTGTGTGTAAATTTACCTTTATACATATATTTTATAATGATCACTAGTCGTCGTCTAATGGTATATATACGTAACCACTTGTAAGAGATATGACGATAACACGCGTCAGGATGTGTCGCGATTTATTATAATAATTATTATTAGGTATTTACCTACAATATATGAATACCTACTTCAATATTTGTACAATATAATAATAATAATATATAACCCGTGAGAGTTGTTCACAACAACAAGCTATTTGAATAATAATAATAATAAACTGGTTTACCTGAGAAGGAAATTATTAATACCTACCTATATAAACACAGAAATAATACATTATTAAAAATATTTTTTTATTACGAAAAAAAAAAACGTTCAATGTCACTTTTGCAAAATGGTTTATGACGTTTAATCATAAACTATACATATATGAATATATAATATATTGAATATTTTCAAATTACATTCAAACAAATATAATTATAGCATGATATGATACAGCTGTATTACATTTAGCATTATAACGTATAGATACTTACTAAGGTACCTATATTATATATTAATTAATTTAACGTTTAAAGTAAATGAAAAATATCACACTCGTACAGAACAGAGGAGCTGCTGCCCACGCTTAAGTCGCATTGTGATCCTTTATCGACAATGTGTACTTACATTATTAGAACTATTCAATCCTTATAGTACATGACGTGCACAGTGCACACTTACACATACATACATACACCCGTGTAGCGAGTACCTATAGGTATATATATATATATATATATATATATAGGTACATAATAAATAGACTTATATAGGTACCTATATGGCTATATAATATTATTCGATTGGTGTCCTTCTTACTCTAATTATGTATTATATCGCGTATATATGTAGTGTGGAAAGAGATTTTTATATATTATTATTATTATTATTATATATTATAAACAAGACTTGTAACCACACACAATGTAAAACTTAACAGCCAAGTCACCCGCGCGCTGTTATAAGGAGACAATTTAAATAAATATCTTTTTTCTTCATTCTTCCATTAACCCCAGACAGATTTATTGGTTTTCGAACTCGGCTATATACGTGTAATATATAAATATATACATATACATATACATATACACATACATATACATACATACATACATACATACATACATACATACATACATACATACATACGTACGTACGTATTATTATAATAAACGTGCGCGCCTTGTGAATGGGTCTCAGAATAACAGTCCAATTAAAAAAAATGTGTGTGTTTAAAACACATACATATAATATATAATAAATATATACATATACATATATAATACGCACCTATACGTACACTATATGTATATGTGTGTGTAAATAAAATAGTTATCAATTTCGAACCGGTATAAAATGAGTAATATTTTAATGCTATATAATAAAGCCTTATTATCTAGATCTCTAAACACTCATACATACACACACACTCACACAATCATATACAATATATACACGCAGTATTTTTTTTTAATTCTCTGAATATTTCTGGTCGTATGAGTGTGAGTGTGTGTGTGTATGTCCACGACAACGAAGGTTTCCCGCTAATGAAATTTATTGCCACGATCGGGGATAAAATGCTTTTTTGATATTTTATACCGTGTGAATAAAAAATAATAAAATAAAAAAAATAAGCTACTTGAAATATACATATATAATATGCATATTATATTATACATATATACGTCGATACAGTAATATAAATGCCTATATATAACCGGTATATCGAAATCGGGCGTTTTTTCGGTTAATTTATTACAGGTGTATATATTGGTGATACATACCTAATATACTAAACTTATGTAGTTATATTCTATATTATAAACCATATGATATACGTAAGCAGAGGTAAGTGTAAGACAGAGAGATAGGGTTATTATATTATATATTATATTATGAGGTCCGCCATTATTGTAGAATAATATATAACGTTCATTATTTTTTTTTCGTTCATTATTATTACGCCGTACAAAATAATAATAATAATAAATAATTTTAATGGTATAGTAATATAGTTCCCAAGTTTTAAGTGTCTTTGTTTTTATTCTTTAAAAATTTTATAAATTGAAACTCACCACCGTGTATACGATATATACGATTCGAACAACCTGCATAAATGAACTAGTAAGTTATAGGTTTATTAGAGGAACACGAGACGCTATCTCATACGTGCGAGTATATTATAATAATTAATAATATATTATGTATAAGGAAAGATAAGACACAATACATGCATATATATAATAATGATATATTATATTATATCAAAAAAGATAATGTTTAAGGTCGTCAAACACAATACGTTTTTATGTAAATCGCTAAATCGAAAGAGAATTATTTCAAGTTAAATTTAAATTTTTAATGCGGGCGTATAAAATATATGTAAGTTATTCAAACGATAATAACCCGATGTACCATGTTATATGTATATATTATGTATTTATTATATATGTACGTATAATATACGAAAGAGACTAGTAATCGTTAAGGAGGTCGAGGTGGATCGCGGAACGGCTGCAAAAAGTGTACCTATTAGCTATATACATTCAAAAACATTTTGAGGGTCATCGCACGGTGCCATATCATTAGCCGTGTTATACAACACAAACGATGAAAATAATTTTCAATTTACATAAATTCAACGGAAAAATATTTAACTAATATAATACGAGTATCTTGAATAAACGACATTATTTTGAATGCAAATATAATATATTATTACGTGTATAGTGTATACTGTATATACACCTAACACTTATACTCCATCATAATATTATGTTAATGACGTCTCAAATAATTTACACGCTGTCACTAATATAGTAAATATTACACACACATATATAATTTTATACTTTTTTAGATAATGTTTATTTAAATATATAATATATTATATACATTTACTTAACATATACCTAACGAAATTAGTTAGGGCCTATAAGTATGATTCTAAGTTCTAAGTATAAGGTAAAAATAAAGGTATCAATTTTACTATATCTGGTGGTTGTGTTTGAATTATAGGTACTATGAATATGCGTGTATAATGTAAATATAAATTATATAATGAGATAAATGGTTATAAAAATGATGAACGACACTAATTTACTGACTTATCATAGATATACGCTTCTAGGTCTATACCATATCTTAGGCTATTACAACAGTATGAGTCTATAATAATATCAATTGTATCGTGTTCTACAAGCATAGGTATTGGTTTTTATATGTATACTCATCGTATATTCTTATAATTTTCATGACAATAATAAGGGAAAATTAAATTGACATAAACTCGAGAGTTGCAGTGCATCACTATTGAACAGATTTTCAATAATAATTTCAATAGATCATTTTCACTGATCTAGTTGTATACAAAATATAGTTTTAATGGAAAATAATAATGTGCCACTATTCAGTGTATATACAACTTGAATTTATATATGTGAGACTAAATATTATGCATTCCTGAGCATGTTGTAATTTTAAAGCCAAATTGTTTATACGATTAATAAGAAACAAAAAAATATTTATGTAATATTAGATGTATTATTTTTAAGTTAATTTTTTAATAATTTATCTATGTACTATATATATTAAATAAATGTGCACAGATAACGACAACATGAGTTATTGCGTACAAATATATTATTATTACTTTATGAAGTCGTAAGTATAGTCCTAGACTTTTATCATTAAAAACTGAAATACCATGACAATAACCAACTATTATCGGTAATCAACCACAGCAACGAGTATATGCTATTTTTATTGGTATGCTTAAAAAAACTTAAATGCTATTTCAATAGGAATTATTCAAAGATTAAATATGTATAATTCAAATTTAATACATTAGGTATACTTAAAAATAGTCATTCTGCAGCAACAGCGCGATATACGTCACTGCCTTCTTATGTATATATATTATTATGTCTGTAAACACGCGTGATGTGTCATCGGACGAGACTATTCGTCTACCACTTAGAATACTTAAGACACATTATATAATACAATATATGTATACCATAATAAATGGACCAAAAAAAAACGTAAACATCCGTATAGGTATAGAGAAAGTTATATATATTATATTAGTTGTTTCGATAACACTATACCTAAGTCACGTGGATATATACATGTATACGTGCGACACGTAGGTACAACCAAAAAATCTGTGTCGTATAAATTATCACCGGCGCGGTAATGGACATATTATACAATAAAATATAATAAGTATAATGTTTTATAAGACGTGTATTTAAACATCACCTATCGTAGAAATATAATACGAGGATGAGGACGACCCATATGCAGCGCGTAGGCACAATATGTTTTATATTTTACATTGTCGACGATTTATTTCAGTGCTGTAAAATTATAGTGACAATACTGTACCAGAGTTGAACACACAAAACACGAGACGAATTATTACGGCCGTCAATCATTTATATTGTACATACGACTGCGATTACCGAAGTTCAATAACAACGAGTTCTGTATTAAATAGCTATATAAATATATATATATATATATATGTATATATAATATCCCGTTAAATATAGAATCATGATTAATGATCATTAATACTATAAAATACTAAAAGATCTATATAAATTTCACTTATTACCACGCGTTACGTAAAACTGCACTGTTCTGTTATACCTAATAATATTTTATCAAACGCTCGCAGCAGACTGTAAATCGCGGTTTCATATTTTTTAATTCGCAGCGGCCTCTGGCGTTAAGCGGATAGTGTGGAGTGGGGCTGCACATGATTATTGTAATCGATAATGTCCCAGTTGCGACGGTACAACAATATATAGTCAGAAAAACGTATCACTATACGCTCCGCCCGCGCAAGGGTTATATATTTTTTTACGGTACGCAAATCAAACAGAAAACGGAAAACATCATAGTTTTTCTCAACAAATAACGATAGAAGACAAGAAAAATAACGCGTGAAATACTACGAGGTCACAACTCGCAACGGTGGCGGAGGGGAAAATGTACGTCTGTCGTCGTCGTGGAGATGATGTAATAATAATAATAATAATAATAATATAGTCGCGCGTGCCGCCGCGCATTGGCCGTCATATTTATTTCTCTCCCACTCGAGGTGCGCGTGCGCGCATCGCTCTGTATATATATAATGATAATAATAATAACACGCCACGCCGCCGTCGTCGGTTATTGTTGAAAGTTATGATATACATTATACATATATACAGACGTATACACAGTGCGCCGCGTTTTCTGGTTGGTGTACGGCCGGCCCCGCCCCGCGCCGGTACCGAATAATCCGTCGTTATACATCATGTGTATATACATACATATAAATAAATCTGTATGTGTGCATGTATGTATGTATGTATGTATGTATATATAATATATAAATGTATGTATATAATATGTATAGCCTGAAGCGTTATTATAGTGGTCGTAATATTATTTTCCCCGCTGCCGCGGTACACGACCCCTCGTCATCATACCGCGCAGAATCCGACGGCGCCGTTACGACGATCGTCTCTCCTCTCGTGCGTGCGAAAAGCTATTATAATAATATACACGACTCGCTCGTCGAACTGCACAGGCAGATAGTTTACCTGCAGCCTATACACACACCTACGTGCGCAACGACGACGACGACGACGACGACGAAGATAATAATAATAATAATAATAATAATAATAATAAAAATAAGACGACGGAGAGATAATATTAGGTATGTGTATAATAATAGGAGGCCACCGCGGCTTCGGTCGGGCGTGTAATTATTGTACACGTCGAATTTATTACAATACGAATCGGCGATTGCCGTTTAAACGTCACGAGCACGCTGCTGCTGCTGCTGCTGTTGTTGCTGCTGCAATAGTCGCCCGTCATTTGTGTGTGGGGGAGTAAGTCGTTGAGATTAGGGCAACATCGCCATCGATCGGCGGTCGACGTATTGTGTAAGCGAATAATACGCGTGCAGTATACGTATGCGACATAAAACAATCAAAACTGAAATAAAATCACAAATCCGCAAGTTTGTACTACTCTTCTATCTTACCTCCCCTAACGCTTCCCCCGCAACCACCATCGGTCATAGATTTCAAATCATTTCGAAATTTTGGCCTCGTTTACGAAATATATTTAGTATATGACGCAAGTGTTTATACAGGTACTTTTTAGTTTTTAATTCAATACATTTTTTTCAACAATGGATAATAGCCGCCTATTGACTCGGATCGCTGCAATAATCGTTTCGGCGATCATCAATTCTCGGTGTATACCGGGAATAAACCACAGAGCGTTTCTCGACCGCTATAAATAAAATGGCTATATAAGCTCGCGTTCCGTCACGGCAGACCGGATATAATATAAACGCATGCAGACACAGCGAACGCGTGATGATTAAATTATAATGCTTGGTGTAATTATGTTGCATATAATATAGTATTATCATAAATATATCAGTCGCATATTTTACTATATAATTTTGTTTTTACGGAGATATTATCACACAACTACGAATACGATAGAATGTCCGATAAACCAAACTCTATATAATATTCAGTTGCAGCGATAGTGCTTTATTTTTTAGCGCAATAGCATGATACGTACAAAGCACATCAATATTCAAATTCCGTTCACCTATATAACATTTATCTATTATAAATATTTTAATGATTTTATTCGGTTAAAGGTGCGGGAAATAATCAGCAAACCGTCGAGAACATTTTATAGGTCAAGTGTTTGACGTTCGTCTACATTTCTAGTATACCTACACCTATAGTATTCTACTGCAGTAATATTATTATTATTTAGAAATGTGATACATATATACTATTTAGTAGGTATATCGCAGTGCAAAACGTGCCACGTAGCCAGAAAAACAATTCAAAATGGAATGAAAAATCGATTTTCCTATACAGTTGACGATATCGACTACAACAGCGCATATCACAATTTCAAGACCATAAAAAATAAAATAAAAAAAAATAAATAATTTTCGTTGACAACGCTGAAACGAAATTATCAAACGAATAATGAGCGCAACTGCGCAACAATCAATATATATGTCTATACACTTGAGACAAATGATATATAAATAGTTCACGCGAAATCTTACGCGCGCATGTAATTTACAGGATCTGCTCTGAAAAGTATAATATAAATACCTATTAACTAACTAATAACGATACACGATAACCGTACCGTCAATAATCCAATAAACTGCACTTACTGTAGACAATATTATTATAATTATTATTATTATTAATTGTATTATAAACATTTACATTATGATGACGACGGATTAAAAAGAAAATCGGTACTTAAAGAAAAAACATTTTTTGACGCAATAATATATTGTAGATGCCAGTATACGCCAATAATATATAGCCAGTAAAATGGCTAAATTATATACGTTAATACGTTATGCATATACTAGGTATTTTTTATAAAAAACGAACATACAAAAATCATGATACCGGACACGCTGTGAAAACTATATTCTTGAATACAATCAAGTATTTCAGAACAGTAAAAACCACTGACGTTGCAATGTAAAATGGTAGATATTAGAAAAAGTTATCTCACGCCACATCCACTGCGAATTTATACGGTATACCCGTAAATATATAATATCCTTCACGTCACTCCGTATGAATGACGATATTATATTATTTTTCGTCTTTTTTCATTTTTTTTTCTCTGAACGACGACTTTTTACATTATTTCATCCCATGCGTATAATAAAACACGACATGATTTTATTATGGCGGATAAACATATAACATCGCATTATATATTTCGTCGGCTGTATAATAATAAGTATTATATAAACGATAAAGACATGATGAAGACGAAGATGATGAAACGCGCAACTACATGATATTATTATTTATTATATCGTCGTCGATCGTTAAAGAACGCTGTGCACCCATAATATACCACCAGTGTACAATATTATTATTATTTTATGGATATACGGAATAAACGCGTCGTCACGCGCGATACATGGACGCCATAAAGCAATAAGACCCTGCAGCGGGCGAATATTTATTATATTTAGGTACCCCTCTATAGGCTCTAACCCATATATAATGACAATATTATATTATTATACAAACCATAATTTATTGTAATCCATATTGCTTGTTATAGATGTATAGGGTGCAGAGTTACAAGACTGCAGCAGAAGAGGTTAGATATTCGTGAACACCGAACACCTATATAAAATGTGTATACATGATGTAGGTTGTAGGTCATTACGTAGGCTACATAATATTACGACTTAAGTGTGTTGTATGTAATTGAAATATGGTCCATTTCCATGGAGGCAATTGAAAAATAAATCATTTCTATATTGTGCAGATTAAGATTTCTCGAAAACCTTATCGTGTAACATATACTGTGTACCACCTTTAAATATGCCGCTCTTGGAGTTTTTATTTTCAAATCGGACTTTTATGCGTTACTGGATTATATTATTATATTTTATATTATTAAAACGAGTCGAAATAATTGCTGCAATATAATAGTCTGCGGTGTATATATTATTTCTATTATTATTATTATTATTATTATTATACTATTATTATACTGCGGCACAATAGGCAATAAAACGCCGGTGCAGCGTGTACATGTAATCATATATACATATTATAGGTATGTATAAAACGTATTATATCATTACATATACGCACGCGTATGTGTGCATATAGGTAGGTACTATAATAATATTATGTTGTGGATAGGTACATAACGCGACGAAACATCCAATTATATTATATACCTAGGCAGGTAGGTAAATATATATATTTATATCTCCGACTGCTACTCGATGTTAAACGGGTTTAAAAACGACACGATTCCCGCAATATTGATTACGCAGTAGCTGATCATTATTATTTCATATTAATTTGTTAGTTTTCCGATGAGGATCCGTTTGTACGGATTTCATATACGTTTAGTTCAATAACATGATAAAAATAATAATATAATGACATTACAATTATATTATAAATTATAATATCGGATCTTATAAATTAAATCTTCATAATATCATACACGCCCTGAAAAGGTACCTAGGTAGGTACGTCTTAAATTTACCGGAAACAACTAATTGGAATACAGAAAAATACAATATGACATGTATACGTATTACTGCAATAATAAATTATAATATATATATATATTATTAGCTATAAAGTATAGGTATACCAACCTGTTAGTTAAATTGATTTGTTAAATCACTACAGTCAATCATAATATAAAATCCCAGGTTAATAGATATACGCAGCATTGACGCATTGTATTATTATAATAATATTAACTCGTAGTCAACAATATAATAGTATGTCCTATGGTGTGCGTGTACATATTATAATATGAAGCACTATCGTACTTGGTGGTTACAATACTATGCAGTTACATACTATACATTATAATTTACAATACTCGATACATACAATACAACCCATAATGTATGTACATATATTATGTTCACACGATGATGCGAAATGATTTCAAATACTTAATATTACCAATAATTTATACATGCATGCCTGAAAAATGCAATAAGTCCATGATTCCCAGTCAGTTTTGACGTCTACAAGTAATAAATGTAAGTATAACGAGTATAATGTGTATTGGTAATCGATAAATAAACGAAAACAGTATACGTTTATATGACTATATGATTTTTATACTAACCACATTACTAACAAGTCTTATTTGTAAACCGATTAAAAAAAATTAACGGATAAAAACGGTGTTACAGATACACATGTGTAAATGAATAGATGTGTATAGTACTTTCTGAACGATACACGAATCGTGCGAAAATACTAATTCAACAATACACTGCAACGATGAGTAGGTACCGGGGACGTCGCGTATGTAAAATTATCCATACATTATTATTTATTATAATACAAAAACAATACTGTATATCCAGTATATGAATATAGGAATATAAATCGGACGTGTAGCGGTGGCAGTACCCAATGGTTTTATCGGCGAAACGTCAATAAATCCAGCCCGACGTGGTTAAAATTAAAAAATAACAAAAAAAAAAAAAAAATAAAGAAAAAACTAGTTTCAATTCGCGGTGAATACGGGCGAATTATTTATGTAAAAAGTTTTATGAAAAAAGTTTGTAATTTTGTTCCTCTTCTCTCTTCTCCGCAGACTCGGCCGGCACGCCGCCGTCGCCGATGTAACACACACACATACGAGCGCGCCCGCGCGAGCGGCTTCCCACAGCAACAAAACGTGTGATTTCTTTATGTTTTAAGCTTATGGTAGACATGTTTCGACTCGCCCTTGAGCAAGCGCGAACTAGCGCGTACACACGCACACTCGTACTCGTACACACTCTTAAATCTCTGACTCTCTAACCCGCGCCGTAATGTTTATCCTTTTCGTCGACGATGAACATAAACAAACAGCTATTCCGCCGCGACGTACACGTAGGTAATGTCACATATAATATACGCAGGCGCGTGTATATAAGTGTGTGTGTTTGTGTGCGTATATTTATAAATAAATAAATATATATAGATGTAGGTAACCAATGAATGTATTTTTCTTATAATCGCGATATTTTATATAGAGAAGTGTGTACATCCACGGGCCGCCGCAGCCGCATTCTGTTCCGATTAAAATACTGTGAAATGCGAGTGTTTTATTGTTTTTCAATATATAATAAACAATTATAAATAAACACGCGTAATATATTACACTGCATGCGTAGGTAACCTACCACATATTATTTATATATTATTACAATATAATATTTTATGCGTGTGTGTGAAAATCGTATAAACTATATAAAAACCGATAAGGAATCGAGCCTAAGTTTATATTTATTAACAATTTGATCGACAAAATGTTATTACAATTTTGCAAAATATTCAAAAAAAAAAAACTACCTCAAAAATATATAAACCAAAGATTTTATTATTAGGAATTCATTTTATATAACATTAATTAATCATTTATATTCATTAAAATTTATAAGGGTTTCTTAATCAAACATTTTAGAAAAATGTTAAGCCTCGTTCTCAATCACTGCAGTTGGAACAAATAATATGTAATTATATTTTTATTTAAAATAAACCTCGTTACGTTTCATTTTGTTTTAGGGATAGCTGAAGGAATTCAGTAATATTATTATATTCATCACTAGTACTCTTCATATGACGAGAAAGTATTGACTAATATTTTTAGTGACTGTATAAGCGACAAATTATATGCTAACGAACAGGAGAAGGAGCGATAAAAATCCTAAATTATACCGTTATGCGTCAATATCACTGGTTATACTCATCATTTGTATATTGCATACAAAATGTACAATTCCGCATCATCCCACGTTTGATGGGTATGATCGACGTTCTGGACCGTTAAAAATCAAATAATATCAATAATTAAAAATCGATAACGGCGATGAAAAGAAAAAACAGAAGAATAAGAACCGTTTAAGCGATCTCTGAGCGTTGGCGTGCGCACGCGTTGTGCGGTGTTTAGTTTTATGTATTTTGGTGTAACTTTAAATAGAAAACACTTGGCACCGTATCCGACGGACTTGGACGGACGAGACTAGCGCAATTTGTTTCGGCCGGCGAAGTATTTAAAATGTACACCGTAATATATTATAATTAATCTTTTTTTCACTATTATTATTTATTTCTTGCAGCAGCCCATTCACTACGCATTTAAATGACAGAAAATAATATATGTCGTATGAGACTATTTCGAGTGACACGTTGTTTCACAAAATAAAACAAAATAATGTAATGATTTAATAAATAATTAAACTATACAACGACATTGTGTATTGTTCACTCGAAGTGTACTTTGTATTACCAAATGACATCAGACGCGCTATATTTTTGACGCCTCAAAGTAATTTTGTACAACGCAACAATTTGTATATTATTATAATTACGCTCAAACTTCCTATACAAACATCTTATTTGAGTGCAAATGTTATCAACAACGTTATTAACTTATATAAAAATTTTGCTATGAACCTCTGTTCAGGTGTGACTAATACTTTTATAACGGGAAAAACAAAATATACATTTTTTTCACGTCAAGTATATAACTTTTTACATATTGTGAAAATACAAAAATCCAACAATCAAGAAATCCGATAGAACAGCAAGAATGACTCGGTGAAATACTTAGAAATACATTTAGATAAAAAATTATCCGCGGAGAAATCCAAATTAATAAAAAACTTAACTAAGGTTACACTACAAAGAAGAAAATCCTATACCCCTTGTTAAATCACAGCTCAATCCTGTAAATTATTAATGATTTTTGCTGATATATATATACATATAAGTAGGTACACAACAATAAAAAAGAACTATGTTGCTAAACTAAACATGTCAAATAGGTATGCATCTAGAACAAAAATTAAGAAATTGCAAATTCTTCAAAAAAAATTTTTGAGAAAAACGCTAAATTGGCTGGATAAGGAAATAAAACCGAAAATTCCGATTAAAAGCACGCCTACTTCAAGATATGATACTTAATGACCAACCAGAGTACAAGATTTCTCTCTGTAGTGTTTTTATTTTAAAACTGTAAAAAAATATTGAGTGCACAATTACCTATTCAAATAATACTAAATATAATACTTATTTAAACTAAAATACTATACAACATAAATATTGTAATAAGTACATAAAATTAAAAAAATATCTCACAATTCATTTAAAATTTTTTTTTCAAAGCTTCAGATAATTTAGACATTATATATTGCGTAACATCGATTCTATATCAAACCGTATACGGCAAACAATAGGTATCTACCTACATCCCAAAATCACCAATATAGGATAATTTTTATATACAAATATATTGTTATATATATAAAATAAATATTTCACCTTAATATTAAAATGGTGAGTAAGTCAGAATGTCGACGTACCTACATCATATACCTCGTACTTTTTATATAATATTATATTATTATAAACGCTGTCCTCATACGGTAGAAATCATTTTAACCGCACGCGTGCTATGCCTCAGTTGCCGTAAATACCCTGCACATCTGCCGCACGTGTCTGTATAGTTCCTCTTATAATAAAGAGACCTAAATTAGGGTCCTTGACTAAACACACATACATGCGCGTGCACAATCGATAAATATATTATTGGTATATTATACAAAACACACGTTTGAGTAAAGAAAAATATCATTTCAATGAAAAATAGTCCACGAATGACTTTCAAATTGATTTCGGCAAGTTAACACTTATTGTGGTGAAATGTACAGTTATAACACTTATAACATAATAATATAGATATCAACGCTAATGTATCAAACACACAAAATCCGATTTTGCATATTCCTATTATAATTATAGGATTAGGTAACGAGTGCAGTAAGTTATCTCCTTCGTAGAAAAATTATTTCTGTCGAATATTAAACGAGTAACTGGTAGTTCATTTTTAATGTCAATTCCGTCGAATATATTATTTAAAAATATAATATTAAGCGTGCAGTAACCAAAACGTGTTCTACGGGATCAATAAATATAATCATTATTATTACTTTAATGGTCGCAAGTTTCGTGTATAGTTAATGAGTTAGGTAGGTATATACCTCCTGTTTGTCGTAGCAAAAACAATAAAAATTTTGGAAAACGCGTAGTGTTTCGCAATTAATATATTATAAAATATTGCTGTATAGATGGCGATTTACGTATTACTTTTGAAAGATCAGTTGTAACCATCACCAAATACTGCAAGTTATCGCATATGTGAATAGGACATGGTATTTGCTATTACTTTCTATACGGACAAAGTTTAATACTCCAACAGTCAGTCTCATTCCTCAGATTTTTGATTTTCTCAGTTTTAGCACCACATCCAGAAGCACGGCATTTCTGTTAAATTTTGTGGTGCGTTCGATGTACCTATGCTTTAGATAACTTTAACCGCTATGGTCCTAGCACAAACGCGTCAAATCACCGGCGAGCGCGAATCCCTTTTGATATACACGGCACAATACGATGATAATAATATTTTACGGGTTAACCCTCCCGATAACCCCCCCCCCAGGGGGGGGGGGGCGGGCCGCTACCGTCCCGTTGCTGACCAGATCACCGCGTCGGGTTATAGGTCGACACAACAACGGACAATACATAATATAATAACAATATATATAATGCGCGCGTGATGTAGACTATTATTATATTATTCGGCGACAGACGTGTCCCGTGCGTGTACATTACATATATATGCGAGTACGATATATAGGTACACACGACGACCGCGGCTGCTGGTCAGTTCACACCCCCGCACGAGCTCGCGTGCCCCGCGCACAGTGTGTGTTTATGTGTACGCGTGTTTGTGTGCTCGCTGATATATAATATACATTATATATGTTATTATATTATACGAGTTTTAATATAAAAATTTCCAACAAAAGTGCCATTATATAGTATTCGCTTGCGCGGGGGTGGCGGCGCGGGTCATCGTCGGTCGTCATCATCAGCAGCGGCATTGATACAACGGCCGAGTGGACACACACACACAAGCGCACGCGCTCGCGTACAATATACACGCGTGACAATGGGCATGCGGAGGACCGGTGGTGTGCGTGGGCGAAATTGACGTTAAAACTGTAAATTATATAAAGCCTCTCTCCCCGTTCTTTCATTCTCTCTCGCGCACTTTCCACGATTATAAATATATATATATATATATACATATGCATTATTATATACGTGCGGCCCGCCGTCAAACTCCCCCGCAGATGACAATACGCTCTGCCGCCGCCGCCGGTCAAGCTGCTAAAAATACGCGATAATATAATTCATCAAAAATCTACGGCGGACGCGAGAGCGCGTAAATATAGCAGATGTTTGACCGTTGGCGAGCGACCGTTCGATCGCGCGCGCGCGACTGGGACAGTTTTGGTAATTTATAGAATAATACAACGCCGTACGTGTGCTATAATATATATATATATATATATATTATCATTATTATTATTATTATCAAGTATTGTCGTTATTTCGCATCCGGAGGATAATAAAAATCTATAAAACCCGAGTTTCGAAAACGAGCGCATCAGAGATAACAATAAATGATATTATATACCTACTGCAATATTGTAGCAGCAATAGAAACAATTGGGATAGACGACGATAATGTGACGAGCGCGAAAAATTGAATTTATTTCCACATAAACTATAAAATCCTATCAAATAAACGAATCGCTTCAGCAGGGCATTGGAACAATAGAATGCGCAAAAATGCGATGGTAATGAATTTTTATGACGTCACAATAATAATTATTATTACCTATAACTTGACAATAGCATTCAGCCTGCATATGATGCAGTCAAGAGGGCTGCTGGAAAAATATAAAGAAATATATATGTATTTAATACACAGTTTAAAATATATAATTGCTATATTATGATGTTTTAAATACTATAATATTTCATATCATTAAAATATATAAATGTATATACTCGTACATGTTGTCATAAAATTTCAATATCGATGAATTTTATCCGCGATACGCGCGCGCGCTGACGTGTTTTTTCTCCGTCATCATCAAGTATTAGAATAAAACACTCAAGAGGAAAAAATAATGCTGCCCCCTCACCCCATCTTAATATTGTGTATCGATACACCGTAAATACTACGGAAATGTGAGTGTAAGCAAGTGCGTAAGTATATCGGATACTATACATACCGCGATCATAATATTATACGCGCTCAGCTGATCTAGACATGCGATAATAACAATCTCGGTTCTACATATGCGAACGCGTATAAATAAATATGAAGAGTAAAACTCCGAGCGTGCATTTATATTTTTACGACTCGCTGCACGACACCGCGGCGGCGACGACAACGTTTTCGTTGCATTTGTTAATTGAATTCGTTCGCGGAAATATTGAAATTTAATTGTGTCTTGATGATGTGTACCTGAATATGTAACACGTGATATAATAACTTATTATTATCTCATGAGAAAACGACTACGATATACATATTCTGTCGTATTGGGTACGTACCTAGCTCATTTCATCGTATAGGGAGGGGCATATGAACGTGTGCAGACCTGAATTTTAAGAGGTGATGTATAGTATATTTGGTCGGTTTATTTTCTTGTTTTTTTTTTTTTATAAAATCCGTGCTCGGCTATAAGTTAGAAAGAAATATAAAAAATAATATTTGAACTTTCAAAACTTTAGCGAAAATTCAAATTTTTTTATATAATATGTTAGGTACAATGTTTTTTAGTAATTTATCACTTAATATTATCGGTCCCACAAGATATAATTTTGACTATTGCACTCGCGAGTTATATAATAATAGTGTTTTTATGTATATTTACGTGCTCAGTGAGGAGAGACGACAAATGTTTATGCATGTTGCTGCAGCTGTATAGAGTACGTGCGCTGCAGGCAGCGAATTTATGAAATATATCACTGTTACAGTAAACTCCGAAAAGTTTGTTTTACTTTGGCTATTGGTGGCAGCTCAAGTAGGAAGAAAAATAGTTTTTACCGAGTTTCATGCGACAGTCTATACAAGATAAACTAATATTGTGGTGAGTGGGGGTGAGAAGTAACTAAAAAAACAAACGAAATGTTCCATAATTAAATATTATACATATTAGTCGGAACACACCCTATTGTTCAATTATTTAATAAGTAATGACATAAAATGAATGTTTTTAATGCACGCAGCTGCGGATTACCTACAGTTATAATATATATATATATACACAACAATATATGCATTTATATTTTATTTATCAGTTTCATATTATAGGGAAATGGATGATCGATTGTTTTAAAATTTAAAAAATAAATAAAACGTAATTTCACAGGGAGACATAAACGTGATATTAACCAATATAATCGTTTTTAATCAATAAATAATAATTATATTTTTATTTTGTGATAATTGATGACAGCTTTATACTATTTATCCACATAAAAGACAATCGTAGGTTTAGCACGTGTTACTCAATAAAAGTGATACGATTTACATGATCACGATGGTATATTTAACTATAATTATTTATTATAGTTACCATATATATTTATCATATAATAATATTTTAATACAATAATTGTTTTTTTAAATTATTCTAGTTATTATTAAAATGAAAAGTTACGTGTTGTTCTAAATTGTTTTATTTTTCAACGTTTTGAAATACGTAAACAAATAAACAAATCGTTTCATTCGATGAATGATAAGAATAAGAATTGTTCTCATAACATTTCAAGTTGGCTTCATATAGACCATATGTGGCGTTCAACATGTATACGTGTATTTTATCATCGCCATTTATCACTATAGGCTTACTTCGTCTAAATAAAGGAAAAATAATATGGTAAAAATCGAATTTTGGGTTAACTACACTCGATTAAAACTAAATAAAAACATAAGAAAACAATGTACTATTTAATAATTCTTTAAAACCTTGTTTATGTCAGAAATGATAATTGGCCATTTAACCATGGAATTATTACATCGTCCGATTGTCCCTCAGCTGGAAACTATACAGAAACGCGCGATAAAAAATTAAATGGAATGTCACCCCGTTTTTTATACATCAGGCCCTCTGTCGGTCCACCGTGCTCACTCCCCCCTCATCAGTCAGTCGTCCAAAGACGACGAACAATCGTCGCGTGACGTGTGACATGGAAGACGTGCGCACTAACAGACCGAAATTGAGGTGTAAACCGTCGGTGGATATAAACTATATTATTATATTATTATCATACGTTTGTGGAGACGGAACGCGCATGTTGGCGGGAGAGTACACGACGGTGTCAAGAACAGCAACCACAAGGTATTTTAGATACTCGACCCGGTGTTACGTATATACCTACGAGTACTTACATGATAATACGTCATCGTACTATTAATATAATCTATTATTATAATGCATAAGTCAGTGATGGGTTGCATTCGAAAATATCCATCACTTCGAGTAAAAATGGTCACTTTGCAAAACACCATTATTACTCGATAGATAATCTTTTTATTTTATAATATTTATGAAGATTTTTTTTACGAGCTGTATAATAACAACAAATACATAAATTTCTATTTGTTAAAATTAAATAATATCTACCACTTTTTCATAATTTATTATCATGTGCGTGTGATAAAATTGTTTAAAAATGCATTTTTTTAAAAAATTTTTATTTGATACATATGTTAAAAAAATATAAGTAACTCTTAAATGGCTTAAATATTATATTCGAAATTACACAACAATATAAAAATAGCAGAAAAAGGTCATAAAATTAACGGTACACTATGGACGGGACACCATGACATATAATATATCATCGTGAGGGACCAAGAAACATTTATTTTTCAAAAGTTATTCAAATCTAATACCTAACATATGTGTATCATGTCCACAAAGAATAAACGCATAAAGGTTCTCTACCTGTTTGACGCAGATATAAAAATAAATAATAATAGTTATGAATCATAACTCATGATAATAATAACACTGATGGCAACGGCACATTATACTCGAAACCCTGCTGCTCTCTAACCGCGTGACGCCCTGCTTATAACCGTTTTTCGGGATAAACGGCCAATTGAATAATGTAACACGGACAACGAGGACCGTGGTGAGCCGGAAGAAATCCATTTCCTAATGAAATTACAAATTTATACTATTCGAGTATCGATTTTGAAGCTCTTTAATATAACATATATTATTATATTATATAGGTAAGTCCCTCCACGAGTGTATAGTATAATCTACGACAGGCAGTCGTATTCGAACGGTCTGCCTTAAGACGTCTTTGGCTCATATTTCGACGTCAGGTGCAGTCATTATATATATTCAGCACTAGATGCCAATTTCGATTGCGGTATATATATATTATGTATTTAAGTCCATCATGTAGTTTATTAAATAATAATGCAATCGATGACTTTACGATTTCCTCCTCAGCTCCTTTTGTAGGTTATTATATCAATCGGTTTTCTGCGAGATTACTTACGATCTACTTCCGACTTCCCTATTATAATTTAATTATTTCAGTTCCCGCGGCGTTACCTATCAATTTCATCTCATTCACATTTCTCACGTTTTGCAACCAATTCAGTTTTTAAACGGGTACGTTCACCGTCGACATTCATTCAATGATGTAATAATACGCGTTATGCTGCTTATCGTACAGCTTGTCTCATTTTTATATAATATTCATGTAGTCGAATATTTTTACAATTTAGTTTTTCTCATTATGAATACATGCTATCCATCGTTTAGTCGGCCAATTCACAGAACGTTTACAGCATGATAGGTGTTTAAACTATTTTTATCAGTATTTTTATAGTATAAGGTATGAAATGTGTGTTGCAAAAAACCCGTAAATTAATTTCAAAATGTTGTTCTTATATACACCTTATTGAGCGGGTTATAGTGTTAGAGTGGGTTGTTTTTGAAAGGTTTACAGTGACAATAGCTTATCTAGGTACTAATACCAAATCTATATATACTTGCCATCCGTCTTTATGGACTATAGCTTTTAATACTTATACCCGATCATTCATGATTTTATATCTGTTCTTCATTGCAGACGTATAATACATTCCAAATTGTGTCTATATATTATTTAGATACAGTAGTTCATCTATTGCTACGTCAGTATGTTATGTTTTCGGATAGTTTCACAAAAAAATAAATGATATCATTACTTTAATTTCACATCTTCCAATCATACTCAACAATGCGGTCGTGTTATATCACACTCGCGCGTTGTAAGAAAATGAAGTTGGTGCATTCCGCCTGTGGTATAACAGGCCTACAAGCGTTGAACGAGCCCACTGCATGCAGTTGATACTGCACGGACTATCTTGTTCTCACTCTCTTCCCCCATTCTAAGTATAGGCAATAACGTTTAATTTCGATATTTTATTTATTATTATTTTTCGCGCCGCAATTCAAAATGCGTTTCGTGCCATCGTGTAACCAATGACGCGCGCGCGCGAGCTGCACGACAACAATATGACGACGACAGCGACGACGCCCTTATACGGACCTATACGTTGTCGAACGAGTTTTTGACGAAACCAATGCGGCAATATAATATAATATTATCGCATCACCGTCGTCCCCGAGGTATATTATGAAAAAATACGGTCAATAATATACCGTTTACAGTTACAAGCTATATGTGCATGTGTGCGTTATAAATATAATACATATAGGTATTAGATACACCGTATACACACATACATATACACGTGACATCCCAACTCTTTATAAGGACTATGGTCTACATATATATATAACATACGCAACCGACAATAAGCTGCTGTTATATTATTATTATTAATGTCGAGTGTGTTGTTTAGAGTGTATAATTATATTATATAATATATATGTATAGTAACATCATGTTGGACATGACAAATAAACTATGTGTACATAACAGTATATATATAAATATATATGTATAATATAATGGCTCGGTATACACAGAGATTACAAGATTTTTGAGTACTTTCCTTCATCTCTGCGGTGATTTAATACAGTATAAAATAAACATATGTCAAAAACGCATCGAATCAAACTTTGTGCGGGCGATTATGATAAGTTGTTCTAAAATATACTAATAACACCACACAATTATTTGAAAAATGTAAATATTCGAATTTTCGGATGTTAAATAATCGATATAATAAAGAATATAGTATAATATAATGTAATTATTACAATATAAACAGCGTGTCTAGTCAGTGGATTTAGTTTAAATGTATAACATTTGTCCAACATATTATTTTATTTACATGCAGTATCACGCGAGTCCTATAGCTATTCTTATTTGATATAATGAACAGTTTTGATTTTGAAATGTTTATTCGTATATATGCACTGCACACAATACAGATGTTTTGTTGACGATAAAAATATGTGAATAACGAAGAAAATAAATAAATAAAAATCGACACAACCCTTTTTAAATAGCATCGAAAATTAAACAGAGAAATATTTTTTTCTGGTTTTTGTCCAAATACCCCGAAGGGACAGGGTACCACGACGTGCGTTCCGCAGCACAATAAGTCACCACGAAAATTACACCATGGTTCCGCAGCACATGTACCACGTATTATGATCTATTCATACTATTATTATTGTTATATTTTTTTTCTCAAGGACTCGAACACACGGACCAATAAATAACAGTGAACCGCGGCCGTAAAATTGTCAATGATATAAACACGCGTGTACACAATAATATTCGAATGTGTAAGACCCCATTGTGGGCCATTGCAAGACACACAATATGTTCTCATACACAACTAAATTTCAATACACTGTGTCCACTAAACGATGCGATATATATATATATATTTATGGGTTGGCGTCAGATACTCAGATATTATTATAATATAACGTCTGTGATAAAGTGAAATATACCTGGATGGGTGTAATACATTATAATATTCATCTCGTAGTATATAGTGAACGTATATGACGCGAGGAGTTTATCCGAAGGATTTTAATAATAAAATCGAAAATTGTACCTGCAACCTATATAATATCATCGTGACGATATTATATGCGATGTTATATGTGTACCTATACAATATAATATAATAACAGCGGTATGTCCGACATTACATAATATCGTTTTGTATTATATTATATAGGCGTCGTGACGCAATGGGTGCAATCCGTTTTTCAACCCTATCAGTAACTGCCTATAATATATTAATAACAATATAATATAGGTATATAACATAATAAAATAATATCATGTATAGGCATTCAAAAATAACACATAAAATTCGTCACGATATGAATAATATATATATATATATATACACATCATGTTATATAGGTATACCTACATAATTTAGAATTCACAAGATAACTACAACGGGCTGGATAAAGAGAAATTCATGGCCGACCTGCAGTTTACTTTTCGGGTCATTATGTGCGGCGGGTAAATGCATATATTCTTCCCAGGGACATCACATGACGTGCGTATTATAATATGGTATGTATGTATAAAACACGACCACCTTAATAAGACGGCAGTGTAACATAGTTTCGTGCACGTGCGTACAACCGATACGACTGCATCATGTGAATATATTACAATATTATAATTTATAAATAACGTGTGTGAGAAAAATTAGATTTTAAAATAATCGTAATTTATATAAATATATATACAGTGTCTGATTAATGTCATTTGGATTTGTTTTATTCACGCGTGTTGTTTTAAAGACGAAAAAAAAAATCCGAAGGTAGAGATATATGCGAAGGCAATAAATTGGCTTTGTCAATACCACGGAGGCTGCGGTGGCCCCCGACAGCCCCGTCCGCTCTTGAATATTATCGAATTAAATACAACAAAGACAAAGAAACGAGAAGGGAAAAAAAGCGTTTTTAAATTCGGAATATTTTTTTATTTTTTTTTGCGAGAGGTAACAAGAATATCGCGTCGGCAGTCGGCGGCGGCAAAACACCCTATTATTTAAATGTGTTAGCAAACAACACGAGTCGCGCCGTCGTCGTGTCGGTCGTTTTATATGCTATACCTATATTATAATACGCGCGCGGTGGCTGCGGTGGTGGTAGTAAAATATTTAAAATTAATTCCAAACAGTTCGGAATAATAGTAATAATAATAAATAAATAAATACAAAGTCACGAGCCTTATAAATATAATACGCCGCTCGTTCTCACTTACAGCGACGGCAGCGCGTAACGATTTCGCTTCATTTGCTTTACGTTTTCGAATCAAATGTTTGCGAAGCGAACGATGGATGCCAAGAGTACTCATCAGTAGTGGTGAGTCGAATATATAATGTAAAAACGACCGCAGATACCATAGATCGTCGTAGGTCAACGGGTAAGAGAGGCTGCAAAACTTGTAACAGAATATGATAATATATCATTGTAATAATACTGTAATTTATTACAGTCACACTATATATATGCGAGCCGCGTAATAGGCTGATACAAAGCTACTAACTACCTTGCAACGTAAGCTGTATAATTTTGGTGATCTAACATTTGAATATAATTATTAAATGTAGACATATATTGACACGTTTAATCATTATATACTATTAAGTATGAAATTAAAACATATGAATATGAATCTAAAAGTTATTGTGTTTGTCAAAGAGAATCATTGCATCGTCGCGCGTATGTGAAAAACAAAAAAAAAAACAAATTTTCATAAAACGATTGAAATATTTGGAGTACAGTTTTTTTATAACATGTCACAAGTTTTTCGAACTTTTATCAAGATTCAAGATAAATTATATTATATAATATATTAATGTGGTAATTGATATCAAATCATTCACAAAAAAAATCCACTAACTCTTTTATATTATCGTGGTCGTTGTTATTTATTTTCCAAGTATGGTTTCAAAGTATTAATCCAACTACGAGGAGAGCAGAAACGATTTTTACGCGACCGAGTAACGTAGCTATACGGCCTGTACGCATTTTGTTTTCAGTAATCGCATAGTGTTATATTATCATATCACCGCAGGATCGCACAAGATACATTTTTCCGTACTATGTTAAAGCATAGTTTAATATCGAAAGAAGAGCGAAAAACGCTTATGAAAGGAATACGAGTATAAACTTTTCGAATTGATTCCCAATAAATCAATTATATTATGTGGTGTCCCGACAATTTAGCGCGCGACAATTGAGCGCAGACAATTGGGCGAAGACAATTGGGCGAAGACTATTGAGCGCGGGGAAAATTGGGCACTGCGACAATTAAGCGCTATAATATTTTACTAACTGCTGTTCACGAAATGATAAAATTATAAATAAATCTGTTCAAACAGAAATAAATGGCTGTTTTTTCCACTTTTGTCAATCTATATGGAGACATATTCAAAACACAGGACTTGCCATAAAATACCGTGAAAATTCCGAGTTTGCATTAAATATTAAAATGTTAAATGCATTAGCATATGTTCCTCCAGAGTTTGTTATTACTGCATTCGAAGACCAATTACAAACTGATTTTTATATAGAACATGAAACAATATTAACACCTTTCTTAGATTATTTCGAAGACACGTGGATAGGTCGTATAAGTCGTAACAGGCAACGAAGGTCTCCAAAGTTTTCTATAAAATTATGGAACTGTTATGAGTTGATTAAAAATGATATACCAAGGACCAACAATGCTATTGAAGGATGGCATAATTCATTTAAATCAATTTTAAATGCAGTTCATCCATCAATTTGGAAATTTATCGACGCTCTAAAAAAAGAGGAAAAGTTGAATCGCGTGAGAATTCATCAATTTATTGCAGGTAATGAACCAAAACCAAGAAAAAAAAAATACAAAGATTCAGGATTAAGGATAAAAAATATTTGTGAACAATTTCATTCTAGATCAACTGAAGAGTTTTTAAAAGGCATTGCTCAAAATATTTAATAGTTTAACTTGGCTCATAATGTATTATAAATTATACTATGCCTACTTTTTTATTTTTTTAAATTATTATTATACATTTTTTGTTTGACATTTTGTATTCAGATATAATATTATTAATCATTCTATGACTTAAATTTATTATAATATATTTTTTATTTATTTATTATTTTTTATATATTGCGCTTAATTGTCTTAGCGCTTAATTTTCGGAGCGCTTAATTGTCGTGTGCTCAATAGTCTTCGCTCAATTGTCACGCGCTCAATTGTCTGCGCTCAATTGTCGTGAATCCATATTATGTTATATATTATTTAAAAAATGTATTATTATACGCAACGGAATAACGGTGTACCTATCGTATTAAAAAATTATCATAGATATCGTTTTCGTTATTATTATTATATTTTATTTTTTTCTGTTCGCCACAACAATAGGCGATTCGATACTCGCGAACCGTGAATTCGAAATGAGCGCTGTTATTAATTGCCCTGCGGGTAGGTAATGGGTATTGTTTCCTCTGCTGTAAGCCCGCACTCCACGCGCGTAATTGAACATGAGCGATTTTGTATAAATTCAATTGTTTTTTAGCGTGAGTACGAGTGAATGTGTGTGTTCCCTTCGTTGGACTGATAAAAATGATGCCAATCCAAATTTTTTTACGGCGTACGATGATGACGGTGCAAAATAATATAATTCAATTTCGTATCGTTTATATTTAGGAAAGAAAACCAATTGAAATTATTCGACGGCTGTGATTCTATTATAATAATATGATATTCTATCGTTGGACAAAATCTGAACGACACCGCCTACATCGTTTTTTGTATATAAAGCATATTGCATCGCGTAAATTCAATACGATTTAAATTATTGATCAACTGATGATTAAAATATGTGACCGACTCAAACAGATTGATAAACACTAGAATGCGTCAAACACATTAGTATATTTTATGTATTACAATTATCATATTTAGTTAAGGTGTGCCGGCAATGATGTACGCAGACATAGCAATTGTAGAAAAATTCAAAATCAACCGGACATCCGTAAAAATGAAAAAGTCATGTGAAATGTTTATTTAAAAACAATTATTTTGTTCTGCGTACAAAACATTAGCTGAGTGCCTTCAAAGGTAAAAACGAGATTTTTTTCAACTGAAAAAAAATTAATTTCGAATTTGTTTATGTCCCCATACACGTGGTGATAACATAAGATATAATTAATTACCTAATCTGGAACGAAACACGGTTCACTGCTAATCAGCGAAGACGGAACCGGACGCGAAACAGCCGGACGTAAAATCATTCTGCAGTTACGTATCAGTGTGTCGGTCAAGCTGCAGTCGCGAAACGCTACAGTACACTCAATATAGTATAGTGTACGGGGACCGGCGAGACACATGTGTAATTATAACAGTAGCATATAATAATATATACGTTACACAATATTATAATCGGATATCGCATTTCTGTGTACTCAATAATGATTACCTATATACATAGACACACAGTAATTTATTATATCATCATCTTTTTTTTTATTTTACCCCTTCATAATAATTTTGTATGGATTTTGTCGTATATACAGTACGCAGTTTGTTGGACTCGATGCGTTCTACGATATAAACCAAAACCACTTTTATTTTCGTATAGGAAAATACGATACCGATCGTTGCGCTGCCAAGAACGCATGTGACGACCGATTTTGTCGATAATAATAATTGTATAGCGTGTGCGAGATATCAATATTGGAAATACAACGTACTCGGACGTTCAGGTCGCGTGCTTGGCTTTACATATAATTTATACAACAATAACTACTGACCAAATCACTGTATAGATATAATACGAACGAGGCCGGTTTTACTTTGTTGTGACGAAACCGTATAGATTATAATATCAGGTAGGTATTTAATGACGTGTGCGTCATTATATACACAGCTTATACGTACAGGTGCCGCGGCCGACTTTTGCAGTAATAATAATAATAAGTTTAGATACTAGCTAGCAGTGGTATTGCACGATAAGGTGGATGTTATTATATTACACGAGTTAGGTCTTTGGAAATACGGAAGAAATTGAATAAGAAAGATGAAAGAGAGAGAAAATGAGATTATTGTCTAAAGCAATATAAATGTAATTAATAACTCAAGATATTCACAAGCAATAACGATTTAATAATAATCTGTAATAAGTATGGTTAGCATTTTTAAATGCAGCATTTCGTGGTATATTGTCAAAGAAACTAAGAACGCATTCAATAATTATTTACATATATAATAAACAAATTTTTTTTTTTAAATGATAGAAATCATAATCGTGAGATACGTTTATACAAAAATTGATTTGGTTGAAAAGTAGTAAATAGGTATATAGTATAGCCGCCACGTCGCGCTGATGTTGGTATAATATTATTATATAATTTTGCGTGAACGGTTTGCAACCTGTAGTTGTAGACTGAAACTAAACTCTGAACCGCGACATCTCTTCGCTCCTACAAACCCAGACGCCCGAGGGGTAGTAAACACAAGGGTGGTTCAGATGTAAATACGTTTTTAGACTATTAAAATACGTAAACAACAACTGTAATAATACGTTTAAATATAAATATATATATATATAAACGCCGAGAGTGTAAAATATAATATTATGCAAGGCGACGCAGATTGTATAATATTAAAACGTTTGTGTGCAGAGACAGTTATAAAACTTAATGGAATCTGTGCGACGACGACCAACGGGTGGGGCGAAGCGGCAATATGAAAAACGATCGCGTCGTCGCCGTCGTCGGAGTGAGATTATAATATTATTATAATATCGTTAATAGATATACACGGGGGTACAGCTGCGATCCACGGACGCAGCAGCAGCCAGCAGTTGACGCGTCGACGGCGCGACGACATTTATTATACAGAGAAGTACTCCTCTCGTGTGTGTGTATTCTTATTATAAACAACTGCAATATCAGTTGTTTATTTAAATTTTTTGCTAGCGTTAACGTAGAGATTACCACGAAGTACATCTATATGTATAAATAATATACTTTACGTGTATATAGGTAAGACGCGGTGAAAATTCGTATACAAGTAAATTTAAATAAATATATTATATATTACGATTATAATACATGCGACATGCATAATTAACTGTAATATTATATAGTTTAATGTATTTGCAATTGAGATATTTAAGATTTTGAGGGGCAGTGTGTAAATATTATTATACACGAAAATTTACAGTCATGTTTTACATAAAACCATAAACGACAAATTTCCAAAATAAAATCGAAGAAATCGCTTTGTACCAACCTGTATACAATGATTTTCTTCTAAACCATACTATTATTAAATTCAAATGTAACGAATTTTTAAAATCATATTCATAAAATTAAAAATATTTTATTTTGGATTTTTTAAGTTCAGTTAAATCCCGGTTTTCTTTAAAATCCTAAAAAACCCTTTAACCTGTGGGCTGTGAGTCATTATAAAAGTTGTGAAAACGATTAAGTTTATTAATCGAATAAGAATCTATAAATAAGATTTATTCATATTTAGATATTATATACTAATATACTATTGACTATTGTGTCACTCTTTAAGCAGAAGTATTCCCTCGAATTAAATATTTGCCGTTCGCCGAATTACAAGTTTAACCGCTTTTCATTATTACTTTTATTTGATTTTAAAATAAAAAGTATAATAGTTGAAATATTTTAATATAAATTAATGTTATTAATGACGTTCATAATACTTATGCTAATGATAGACGAATTAATAATAATTAATATATTATTTTACGTATTAAACGCTGGAAGAAAAATCCAAATGCCTATAATATATTCTTCAAGAAAATCTTAAGTCCAAATGATCGTTGTTGAGTCATTTATGTGCTAACCCCTCGATAAAAACCGAAATAATTCTTAATTAATTCACGGGCGCGCGTGTGTAGTAGAATAATATATTATATAATATTTCAAGTATTATTTTACGTATGGGCATATAATAAATAAATATATATACATTTATTATACTGCAGATACGCGCTGAATACCAATACCTGTATAATAATCATGTCTATTAAGTATACTGTATATACCTATATAAACACACACGCTAGTCGTAAATTAAAATATACGACTGTTTCGACCGCCGTTTTATGGCTTTTGTCCTAATATTCGCCGCAACCATAACATATAATAATATAATATATAATACTCATATCCTAATAATAATAAAAAACGGATACGATAAAGACATGATGATGATGATTATGGGACAATTAACGGGGAGCTGAATAATATTCAATAGGAATAGATTTGCACGAGCAGTTTTTTTTGTGTGGTGGGCGAGTAGTGGTTACCTATGTACACACACACCACCTTCGTGGATGTATACATTATTATGACTATAGCAACAATAATAATAATAATAATTATTATTATTATTAGGTATTATGGTTAGTTATTATCGTCATCGTCGCAGTGCGCGCGCACATTATTTATTGTCGAAATTAATAAGCAGCGTATATTATAATATACGTGAACACAGGAATGGGCAAAACGATAATCGTCTTGCGAGTAGTTTTGTGTAATTGAACAAATTATGTGTCGTTCGTCTACGGCGGCGTTAATGGCATATTGTGTTTAAATGCAAATTGGCTCCGAAAGAGGAAGTACACGTAAATTCTAAATTAATCTAAACGTTTGAACAATGGATATGTTGTGTGTATTCTTGCGCGCGCTGAAAACGAAAATGAGTATTATACGGAATACGCGCAACGCCGTGTCCGGGAGGGTGAGGGGTAATAACGAAACCGGATTGGTATTGTGTGTGTGTATGGTGTTATCTACTATATTATACTATATAGTATATACCTACTACTACTGCTACTTTACTACTACTATTACTATTACTATTATTATTATTATTACTATTATTATTAATACTACTAGTACTATAGTACTACTATACCACCACCACTACTGCTGTTACTGTTATTACTATGAAGTATTGTCGTATATAATTTTTATTATAAAGTGCACACACTCCTCTCGCTCACTCTCTTTCGCTGTTTCTCACACACACACACACATACACGCGCGCGCGCGTATATTATAATGCACATTCCGTGCCCGCTCTCGGTATAATCGCGCATTTCCGGCAAGCGCGTCGTTGTTGTAAGACTTTACCGGCCTAGTAACTACGTTTCGTGATATTGTAACGTCCGTGTTACATAAGTACAATAATATGTACACAGATATTAGACGGCATAAAGGACTACATGACACGTTAATTGTTACTAAAAATATTTGCATATCTTCTTCCATATATTAAACGTGTTATTTATTCCACCCACCCTTCTCCATGGAGGGCCGACCGGCAGCAGTGACCGCGCTATATCACCATTATTTATTTTAACAATTATTACACACACACACACACACACACATGGGTATAACAAAGAGACGACTAAAGCCACTATAATTATAATAATATAATAAACAGCGCACGCATTAGGTCTACATTAAACGCGTACATATACGATGGACGTAATTAAAAAACATAAAAATGATACGCGTTAAATCAATTTGCATATTATAATATAAAACACATACGCGCATTGTTGATTTAAAACGTAATAAAAACAAATTACATACGCGAGTCGCTTAATTTTCGGTACGATATTGTTAAAAAATTATGCGATGTTGTCGCCGGCACAAAGCGAACAATCGACGGGAAACGCGATTATAGCGATATTATATTGTATTATGCACTAAGCAATGATAGTAAGTAACAGTATTATTATTTTATAAATCGTTATTTTCGATTATAATACCGATTCGTCAACATATTAGCTCGTGAAAACTAATTTTACACATTTTATTCACAACATAATATGTCTTATTATAGGCTATAGGGTTACTACGGGATCTTAAAAATATAGCATCAGAGTTTATTCGTTGAGTTGAGATGATGGTGGTGGAGAGGAGACTAAGAAAGTCTGTTTTTCGAGCTTATATTGATGCAGCAGACGCTAAGGTAAGTAAATATTGTACGAGAAAAATAGGGGCACCGGTTTCGGTGTTGATTAAGTTTTACTGGTTAACCGAGCTTTGATTAAAATCGTTTTCGGAACGTGACGATTCATCACAGCTGTCAGACATTAAGACGTCCGACCCGCCTAAAAGGCCCACCCAGCTTCAAGATATATTAACGCGCACACACATATAATATTTAAATATATTAATGTGATTATATTAACAGCGCAAATCGATTTTTTTGAATGGTTTCGGGACAGTTGCTTACAAACCAGCATAAATTACTATCGTCCATCATCATTGGTGATTTACTGACCTTCTTGAAAGATATTTGAAAAACATTATCAGTTCGTTAATAATTACGATAATTAATTTTATTTTTGAGTATAAAATCATATAAATATTACTGTAATAGTCCTAAGTGTATAGAACCATTTAAATCCATTCATATTAATTTATGTTCTTCACATATCTTTCTTACACTGTACGTGTACATAATACTAAATATCAATTTTAAAAATATTTCTTTTTTAATCAGTTGTGACTGTTAGCAAAAATTCAACAAAACTCTTAAATAAATAAAAATATATAAATTGTTTTATAATAATAATTATTATTACGTAATAATTTTGTGCGACATAATTGGATACTATGTGCACCGACGGAATAGTTATCGCCACAATATTATATTTGTAGATAGATAGATATTATGTAGCGATCGTGACGGACCAATAAACCCGGGTTTTCGTAAATTTCCAGTCCGTGTTTTTTCTTTGTTTTTACACACAGAAAATGTCCGTTAACTATATTAATTAAAATTTGTCACGGTTATTGGAAATCAGCACTACTATGCAGTGCCGATCACCGCGGCGCGCGAGGAGAGAGGCTATATACAATATAATATTATGATATTATAAGGTACCTGTGAGGTTTTTTTCGCCACCGCGGGTAAGGCAGAACGAATTTTTATATAATATTATTATTATTGTCACGGGGAAGTATAGTGTTCGATTCGTATTAAAAAAAAAAAGAAATGCAATCGGTATTAAATATTTGTATAGTAACTGCTGCGAAATAGAATCTGAATGATGTTTGTATTATATATCATTATTATATTGCCGTGGCTTTAAAAGAAAGGATTAAAATATCGAACACGGTAATAGTGCCGTGTTCAAAACAATCGGTCAGCGATGGGAATTATTGCAGCGAGCAAAGAGAAAGTGCAGCGCAATATTCTTAAATCGTGTAAGTCGAGTATTGTTACAGTGCGTGTGTGCGTGTGCGCGCGTCGGTTTTTACCTGAACTAATAGTTACGCTAGAAAAGTGCAGTGATCATGATAATCATGACATGTGTGTGTGTGTGTGTGTGTATACGTTGCTCGAATTATAATAACAATTATAAATGAAACGGACCGCGTGTACGAAGGGGCGTTGTTGTTAACAAATTGCGCGCGATGATTGCGTTCGTGATCAACGTTAATAACAGACGAATATTATTAGGTATTATTTATTTATTAAGTTTCGTTTCCTCTATTTATCTCTCTCTCTCTTTATTTAACTACTTTTCTCTGTTTAACTTTTTCGACGCTGCGCGGCAAGTTGAATTATTGACTCTATTCTTCGGCATTGTGTTAGCGGCGGCGGTAGTACAAGTTTTAAGTGTTTAGATTAGATGCGGTATAATGCGCATTTACTTTGACATAATACTACATTGTAATCGTCGTGTTATCATGATTGGACAGGTTATAGTGGTAGAGTTGGTTGTTTTTAAAAATATCAGTAAATATGAATCGGTCGATGATACGTTTATACTTGCGCCATGTATATTATTATTATACATAAATGATGAAACCATATCCCTACGACCGAAAATTAAAATATTAAATTATAGTGATAAACGGGTGAAAAGAAATAAAATTATTACGATTATGAAATGTGCCCGTGGAACCACCACCTCTATTGTCATTGAGTTCAACTTCACTCATAAGATCTGCAAATCACGAACCTCTAGCAACGACCGTTTCGCCAACACCGACCGAACTATAAACGTGTACGATTTTAACTTAGCGATCAAGCATAGTTTATTTACATCTAAATCAACACGTTATAAAAATAACCACACGTCGCTACATAAATTATTACAATAAATATTATTATACGCGTGTGGGTATTAAAAAAAATTAAAATAATTTTATGTTGAAAACGACTTTTATACGCTATACACCATATATTATAACACGCGAGCAAGTATAAACGGTTAACAAATTTTTCATCTGCACGTATGTCTAAATTTATATACACGACGCAAATATAATAAAATAATAATATAAAAACGCATAAATCGTCTATATGATTTATAAGTCATTAAATAATTTAAAAATGAAACGCATTAATAAAAGAAACGTGGCAATGTGTATAACACAAAGAAAATTTTTCACATAGAAAATTTTTTTTATACCGAATTTAGTACAAGTGGGAATTTATTTTAGTTGCAAAGTCACAAAGTTCAACAAAACCGTCTAATAGGTGTAATAGTTCCTGCTGTAAACCAGGAATTAATAAAAAATATCATCGGACAATCGATCTACTTTTGATACCTAAATTAGTCAAAATACCATAACGTATAGTCTTGTTCGATTATATACTTGTTTCATACCAAACCAGGAGACAATAATGGCTGACAGATACAGGTGCCATTAAAAATGAAAATAAAGTAATTAAAAAATAAATATGTCGTTTTTAAACGAAAACTCATGTTTTACTTTTTATTACCATACTATAACATCATTATAATATATTGTGACGTATAAACATATTATAATTCTATAGTCGATCGGCGCAAGGTCTTTTCATGGCGGGTACCTCCTCCATGTACCTACACAATACTCATGACGTTTATGTTACACTTTTTTATTATTATTATTCGTGGATCTCTAAAAGTTATAAAATATATTATTATACTACCATTATGAGATACGGCGGCCGAGATTTTTTTCATATCCTGCGTGTGTATGATAATATAATAATAATAATAATAATATAAAAATATACTACAAATATTCACAGACAATTTATATTATATGTAAATACTGTAAAACCGTCTATACATATAGGTATTAATATGACGCGGAACTCTCGCTTCTCCGTGTACCTACGCCAAAACGGTGGGATTAAATCATTAAATAAAATTAAGTGTATAGTTTTTATCACGTCTGTTATTGCTGTAGACGACGACAATGCGTCAGAAATATTGTATGATAATATAATTTTTGGTTTACGTAAAATATTATACACTCGTGACCTGGAAGCGGTGAATTCGTGAGTACGTGATATCGCGGTTGTATGGGTGATACAACATTTAATAGTCATAATAATAGTAACAATTTAATGTCTTTAACAGCGGTGTGTGTGCATATATAACACGAATTATTGATGTATATATTATAACTATGAGCTTTCTTCGCGCGGGCCATTAGAACGGAGCACGCAATCAGACGAGTGGGTAAGCACACAAAAATTAATTAAGTCTCATCGAGTCGTGTATATAATAGGTAGGTAGTTATAACACGGCGTATAGTAGTATACATTGCGAGAGACACGAACGCAGAGGCACCTGCGGCACAACAATAGTTTAAACGCGCAAAACGATAATAATACTAATACTAATAGCAATAGTAATGATAATAATAATATAAAAGCCAGCTACGAATTTCTCATCGTCAAATGAAAATAAATAGTGATTAACTTTTCTGGGCGTGGAAGTGATGTACGAGCGGCAGAGAGTGGCGGAGTCAGGTATATACACAGTGAGGTGTGTGTGTATTACACGACGAGTGGCAGTAGCTTTTTATTAGCTTTTCCGAGTGTAGAAATGGGATATGTTATTATTGAAACACAGCACCGCGTGCCAGGCGCGAGTAAATCACACGTTCGTATGTATATATATTATTTATATAAATATATATATATATATATATATATATACCCGTAGCAGGGTGGTGCCGCCGTCACGAATAGTGAAAAATGTGTAATAGTGTTATAACTCTCGTTATAACCACGAAACCGTGGAGTGTATTGTTTCACGTATAGTTGGTGTATACTTCACCCACACAACATCACAACAGTAACATTAACAATAATAATAATAATGATAACGACAATAATACCGATATGTATAGAATATTATATCGGAGGCGGTGTCTAACTCAATATTTACTATAACATACCACGAAACATTATATTTTATATATGGTAGGACGCATTATAAGTGTGCGGTATGCTATATAGTAGTATATATAAAGTCAAGTCGATATAAAAATAAAACATTACCGTTATTAGTGTTATTATTTTTTAATGATATTGGCCCGCGCAATACGTATTACGTATATATTATTATATACGCGCTGTATATAACGAGATGTAGTCGTGGTAATAAACGAGTTTTCATTAAATATTTTATTTTCAACGCGAGGAAAAACGTGCCAGAGGTTCGTTTATTAAATTGCACTCGGATATTACATACGTATAATAAGTACGGACGAATATACAGTCAACCCTTAATCGAGTAAATATTTATTTATATATACAATACATACATAGATATATAGGTAGAATACAGACTCGAGAACGACTAATTGGTTTGGCGTGTGTAGGCGTATTTTATGCACATGAACGTGCAGATTGTGATTGTGCTGTGAGTAGTGCAGGGGGAACGGTTTATAGGACTTCGCAATGATTATTATTAATTATTATTACCCATCATAACATGAATTATACCGATGCAGTTGTGACGCGTCTGATTTTGAGAATGTTATTATAACGAACAGTACAGGTTATGTGATATCATTAACACGTAATACTTGATACGGATATATTATCTACGTTTTTAAGATATTAATAATTAATGTATATAGGTACATACAACATCTATGGAATTATTGTCATACCATAGTTATGATAATAATTATACGCTGTAGGTATATTTTAATTAAATTAAAAATGTTTCTATATTTTATCAAGAAAAAAATAAAATAAATTTAACAATAAAATGTTAGCACGCGAAATTAAGTTGTGTAAAACTGTCACAAACGCCAAACGCAGAGTTTGGCAGCAAAGGAACAAGGACAAATTAAATTTATGTACTTTTCATAAAACGATAATACCATACTCAATATTGTCAGATATTATGATTTATTAAAATATCATAGGCTAAACACCATTAATAAGTAATAATATATCTTACAAAAATATTATATACTAACAAATATAGATTTCCAGACCAAAATCGATTAGATTATGCCATAAAAGTTATTATTGTAATTTAAATTATATTATCGTTTAATATATTCATAAAAGTAATAATTTAATGTAGGTATAATATTTTGATTCTCTTGACATAAGTAAAATATACTATAGAGGCTAATATCATCGATCAAATTGTAGCACGCGTTCGTGGAAATTGAGCTTTTTGGTTCTGAAAATTCCGCCTCGATAATTTTAAGCTATATTAAATGCCAAAATCTGTATACATTATACGTTAAGCCCATAATGGTCTAGGAAACTTTCCAAGTAGAATAATATACTGTATACAATAAATAACGATATTACTAAAATTGTTTTAGCATTAATATACATTAGTAATCTTTTTGTAAATTATTTAGTAGAAAACGCTGAAATTAAATTTGGCGATGGAAATTCAACGAGTTTTATTTTTTTTTGTCAAGTCAATAACGTCTACACCTACTGACAATGTGTTTAGAGCACCCATGTAGTTGTTTTATGTCTCGTAATTTGTTTAATTTTGATATAATTACATACCTGGAAAGAAAAGAAAAAAGAAACACTTGCAACGTTGAACAGGTACCTAAATATACTATAGTGACGGCGGCTTTTCACGACAATTTATTGGTGACAGATGATCACGCGTTTCACAATAATTTGCGCTACAATGGATTCGAGAAATAAAGAAAGACGAAAAAACTCTGAGATGGCGGCAGTGTATAAAGAGATTTCGTCATCGATATTATATTATTATTTTTTTTAAAGAAGCGTTCGTTTGGTACCAGGAACATGCGATTTTTATCCATCATAAATATTTTATTTTTGTGTTATTTACGATACGAATTACGGGAAACGGGAGGAAGCGATTAAATTAGCATTACAATTTAATATTCAATGTACGTGTACGACGAAAACGACTATAACGGACGGACGGAGAGAAAATGCGCTCGCAGTGTAATACATTATAATATTATTATTATCAAGCGACTGCCATCGTTTCTGAGGCGGCAGCGCGTCTCCTCCCTATCGATAAATGTCATTTTACATCATCAGCCTTGCGGCGGTGTGCAGGAACGGTTTCGCGAAATCGTCGTCTCCCCTTTCCTTCCCCGTGCACACTGTCACCGCGTCTCATTTTTTCTTTCTTCCTTTCTTCCTTTATTTTTCCTTTCCCCCACGTGTATAATATATATACGTATAATTTTCGAGTCCATTAAGCAAAACGAGGCTCATGTAAATTCGACGCCATCCATCCCTTCCCTCACTTATCTCCTCAACGACAGCCGTTGTCTTGCATAAACCATTCGTGTACCTTATACGCACGCGCACAAAAGCTGTTTATTATTGTTGTACGCCATCATCATACGCCCTGTGTGTTATTTTATATTATTATTATTGTTTATTTTCGTAATAGGTATACCCATATATAGAGTGATGCAAGAGTAGGTACGCGTCAAACACAACGAGCCAGTTTAATTTTTCATCTGGATCGTCAATATGAATTTTTTTTTTACCGACACTAATTTTTGACCGAAGAAATAGCCTAGTATACCGACATGTGCAAATAACGTTAATTTTAGCGGGATTGAGAAAAAAATAAATATTCTAATAACGATTTTAAACAAATAATATTATGTATGTCAGATGTAATGTTATCTCTAAGATTCTAACCATTATTGTTATGTATTAATTAAGATATATTTAATTATTTAAAATAATTATTTTATTAAAGTGGATTAATGTAGATAGTTTGTATATTAATATTTGTAAACAGGTACATTAAACAAGACAGAAAAAGACTTAAAATCGTTCAAACTGCTAAAAATGTTGTAAAATTTAATATATCTAATATCTTTTGCCTGTGATATGATTTTTAGAATGCGAAGTACCTGTAGAGACTATAGACTGGTAAAAAAGGTCCAAGTTGAGACAATAATTTTATAATATATTTTATCGTATACGTAGAATTATAAGTATCGGGGAGGCGTGAGTTATATACATTATACACATTTTTTTTCTCGAAAAGGCATGCCGACAAACGAGGTCGACGGGGCACGTTGCAGATATGTCGTGTGCGCAGTTTTCTCACCATTATAATATTATTTATTTATTATTATTATTATTATTATTATCATTCGAATAATAGACACGTCGTGTAGGTACGTTTGTAAAATACGCGAGTATTGTCATCGGAACCTGCATTAGCTGTGCGGGGCAGCGTGCATTGTCGTGTTGTGGTGCGATCGGCAACAATTGGAATAACGTCTTTCGATATTATAATACATAACAATCTATATAACCTACAGCAGGTAATACACACATTTATAAACTATTTGACCTCGATAATTCTATTACGGTTTTAAAATCTGGTAAAATATATGAATAAGTGTTGCGTGAACAAAAAGTAAAAAATTGTTAAAAACTGTAATTTTTAAATATTTTACAAATTCGAAGATCGAAACAAAACGCCTACCTATTTCTACCACAAGAGGATGTTACCTAATAATAACAATACCAGGAACACTCTACGTTTGTATTGATCTCGTCACTTATTATTGTAATGTGAGCACCATCATTGTTCTCGTAAAATAAAACATGTATATTACTCGTTAATCAAAGTGTTTTTTTATATATACATATATATATAAGAAATTCTATATTGATCCCTACCTATATAAATACATATATCTAAATCGACACACGCACACACTTATATATATATTATATACATATATACATATGATAAATTATTGAGAAGTTACGTAGAAATAAAACGAATAAATAAAGCAATGGGAAGCCAGTTTTTTTTTTCATTTTCCATTTCAATTACACATAATTGGATTGGCCGATGGCATTGTGAGCATAAATACACAGAGTACTTATTTTATGTTATATACTTATAAAGGCATCCATAACTACTATTTGATAAATTAATTAATTGCATACCAAGTACGTTTTAGAAATATTATGTATGTGCCTTCATCTAGAAATAAAATTGAACGAAAACAAAAATCTAACCAAATTCTGATTTGCGTGACGAATTGTCGTAATACTCAGTTAAAATTAATGCACCATACAAGATTGACATTCATTTGTTATATCTTAGAAACAATAAAAGAATTATTATTTGTTTAATATGGACAAGTACAATCGTTTTAATAATTATTTTCTAAAGCACTGTTTAAAAAAATATAGGTTGAGTATGCTATACGTTTTAATGATATACATCTTAAAACATAATATCTATGTAATATTTAAGTACATTATTCGTCAACAGCAGCAGCAGCTAATGAAATGAGTAAATCGATTTACAAGAGCCTATACGCACGGTAGCAACCCGCAATTATTTATTTATTTTTCAACCCTGCAAACTATTACAATACCCCACAATATAATATTAACGATATTCTAAATTAATAATACCTAATGTTTTTCTATTTTAATAACACTAATTTCAACCACGATGACATTATTTTAAATTTTTACTATTATTACTATAGTACTACAATACGGCCAAGAAACATAGATATAGGAAGGTTTATTTATGTGTTTAATTACTACATACGATTTTATGATAATCGCGAATTAAGAGAGAACTGTAAGCTAAAGGTGTGACAAACGCGTAAATACTACTATAATTACTCAAACTTAAAACGATATTGTAAGGTGAGTCGTCGTTAATTATTTTTAATCAATTATAGACCCATTGATCCAAACAGACACTTAAAAATGAAACTTAGTTAAAATGTAACACACGTCATCGCCTCCCGCTATAGCCATGCCATTGTTTATATATACTATATTTATATATATAAAATATATTTGTACAGCTATATCGCGGTGATGAGACGACAGCAGTAGAAAACGTAAGTATGTATGGAATAATTTCACGCGGTATTACGTTATAGGTATATAATATTAATAATAGTGTCATTGTTAATTAACTACCGTTAACACAGCAGATACCGTCAAGGTAACAGATGCGGAAGCGAGGACTACAGCGGTTAATAAAATAAATGTAAAATTGTGGTTATCAACGGTTAAGAGTTTTCTTCTGAATATACATATCCGGCCGTTTATATTCCTATACGTATATATCATAATATTGGATCGTCTTTGGTGATCTTGCGGAGGATTTAGGTAGAATACTGGCGCGACCGCCGTCTTGCGTCTACTATACATCGCGAGAAATGTAATCGATTTCCGACGTCGTAGACGAGATCCGTGCGTGACCGGTATACGTACAGACGCGTTTTTCTGTTGTCTCCGTTGTTAAACAAACCATAGGTACGCGCCGCGCGGTAGGCCGACCTGTCGGTCGGTAGACACTAGTACTAGTAGTACTAGTAATAATAGTAATAGTTGTAGTAAAATATAAAAAATATATTATATATACCGATATAAAATATACAAAACATACTAATAATAATAATAATAATAATAATAATAATAATATTACAGTGCTGCCGCCGAGTAGTACGATATACCTATATTATATGTTATAGGTAATGTCTTTAGGCGGCGGCGGCAGCGCGTAATATTATTATTATTTTTTTTAAAGACCGTTTTTTCCTCCTTTTCCTTTTTCCGGTGTGCGCGCGTTTTAATTCCAATAAGCGTCCTAGAGCAGGAAAAAAAAACTCCCACGATTCTTTTATGAATGAAACGACGACGCGCGCGAGGAAACAACGCACTACGATCGATATATATACCTATATATCTATACACATAACGATTTATACCCATAGTTATTATAATATAAAATGTATATTATCGGAAAAAAATTAAACGTCTTTCTCCCCACCATGTACTACGTATTCCGAGAAAGCAATGTGAGAATCGGTTTTCCACCGGTGAGCCGTTTTACTTGGTTTCACGACGCGCAATGTACACGCGCGTTGCGGGTACATTATATATTATAGGTACCAACCTATTATAATAGTGCTGCTGCTGCTGGTGGCGTCGACGTTTCATGAATGAAAACCGTCAAGTCATCATCACGCTAAACATTTATAATTTATACATTTATAATATACCTATATCTATATACGTGTAAAACGAACACACACGTATATCTTTTTTTCGTTCTATTGTTGTGAATAGTCTTGGGCAAAAAAAAAATTTGTCGTTTATTTTGTTTTACGGAAACACCGGAAACGTGGAAAATTATCCCGCTCAATAAAATACACTTGCGCGCACACACATCCAAAACCGAAATAACGCTATTTGCATCAATGCATTTCGATTTTTAAACACTTATTCTTGGTTGTTTCAATGAAATCGTGTCCATAAACTGTTAAAATAGTATATACACACACATGCATAAACACTAACACACAACCATGTGAAAACAAAACACAATGTCGGCGAATCGAATTTTACGTGTATTATTATTATATAAAACTGGTATTAAAATTTAAAAAATATTGCGGTGGGAATTCTTCTGTCGCTACTATTTATATGTACTATTGTTGTCTCCGGTCGTCGCCGAAATTGATTGATTTATGAATATTATTATAATTCCACAAATTCCCTGGTCTGCTCTTGGTGGACATGTAAATTTATGTCACAGTTGCCCCGTCCGTAACAATCGAATCGATTTTTTTCTCTTTATACACATACACAATCATTATAATACTATTATACAATTTTATCAGTTCGGTCGGTTTGTTCAGCTGTGCGCATGTATAATATAATATAATAATAATATGTAAGAGTGTCTCGGAGCGTATTACAGGTAAACATACCATAATAAAATACACATCAATTGCCTACATATTACATATTATTAAACTATTATTATTATGTGAGTACACTAAACCGATCATAACAAATAATGAGATAAATCATAAACCAAAATTAACTAAATGATATACATAATATATTTTAAATATTATACGGAGAATGTGTATATATGTGGCACATTTCCGACGTCAAGCATACAAATTCGGTATTCAACAACGGGGAGTGTGGTGCGGTAAGGTTAGTACCTAACAGAAACGAAGACGTGTTATAAATGTTCGAACGTATATGATGAGTAGCAGTAGCAATATATGTATGATATAACATATATGATACAAAGTCGGTGTATATATAGTTTGTAATAAAGACCGATAGCTATCCCTCTCCTGCTGCAGGTCCACCACATATATATATCTGTGTGTATACGAATATACACATATAGTGACCGGTCGCGCGTTATCCATAAAAGTCCGCAAAAAAACGAGCCCGGTGGGAAAACTCACCCCCATCATATATATATACTCTACGGAGGAGACAGACGGAGAGAAAAATAGAGAGAAAAAGAGCTAAGGATCCGCAACAGCAGCCCCGTAGACCATATACTAACTTCATGTGCCGGAACACAGTGAAATCAGAATAATATACACGCGTTACGCACACATTGGCAAACCCGTACAGACTTTTATGTATGAGTGTGGGTGTGGGTGGTGTGAGCGCGCGTGCGGGCAGCGAACGGAATAAAGTCATCGTCGCTGCGACGGAACTACTGCCTGCACCACACATGCCCTTGGGACGAATAACACAAATAGGACTTATACACACTATATACTCTCTTATACGCGGGTGTAATAGCAGTAACAACAGGGCAGTAGTGGTAGTTGTAGTAGTTTTCATGGATTTACTCAACGAGTCCTAGTCGTAATTTTCGTCCGTCCTCTCCCCGCCGCCTTATACTTGCACGCAAACACACACATATACATAAACTTGTATATATATATTATACATATGACACTACAAGAATGGCGAATTTATATATGTATGTATGTTATGTTATGAGATTTGTACGAGTATATGGCGTGTTGTGGTCACTACGAATTTTATTATTATAACTCCAAACCACGCTCCGGTTTATTATTGTGTCATCGCGCTGGACGCATCAGAAATAGTGTAAATAACACATAAAACAAAAACTGAAAACGGTTTTTCATATATACACACCCCGCCGTATAATAAAAATGTATATGCGAGGGACGAATATGTGACGCGATAGTGTCTTTTATATTCAAAACCATTTCTCGTGTACAATAATATTATATTGTGTGCGTATATTCCAAATTGTTCAAAAGAAAGTATTAAATTAAATTTTTTATAGTAATCATTCATTTTCAAATGTCTAATTTCATCCCGAAAAATTAACCTTGTTTTAAATACCAAGTTTTGAACAATCAATTTCTACCGGAATTGCTTAATAAGTCTTTCGAAGAAAATAATTTTGTACTTACAAGTGAGTTATTTTAACAACGGCATAACTTTTGGAACATTTTATCGTTTTCAATTTTAATGTAACTGAATTATAATGAATTAACAGGGCATAATAATTGTACAAGGTAAAATAAAATGTAAAACAAAAAACTTTATAACGTCGTTTTTGAGATACTAAAACAATTTATTAATACTATTTATAAATAAGTTAATAAAGTTATTCAGTCACATTAAAGTAAAATTATCTGTGAATATTAAATGTGTGGAATTTATCATGAATTAATAAAGTTTTACAAGATAGTAAATCAATTAATTTATGCATTTGAAGTTATTTTACTGAAATGTTTAACAATAATAGTCTACAGTAAAAATAAAATATTAGTATTAATATTATCTAAACAAAAAAAAATTATAACATTATTAATTAATTTAGAGTGATTATAATTATTACGTCGCATGTAAAACTATTAGAAAAAACATTTATTATTTATTTATTTTTAATCTCTTATTGATAAAAGTATGGATAGATTAGAGTATGGGTATATTTAGTGAAAATATAAATTTTACATGTTTTAATAGTTTGGGTAATTCGAATTCTTACATTTATCTAAAACATAGCATTCAAACTAAAATATTGTATCACATTCCATACAATATAGATAAAACTTAGCAATACAATGCCAATATAACCTAAGGCAATTGAATTGTATTGCCAGCAACTATTGTAAACACCAGTTTTGATTAAAAGATTAAAATAGTACACACTAATAACAATGTTTAAGGGAATAGTAATCTTTATTATCTTGTCAAGTTTTACAAGATAGCTATATTAGAGCCAAGTTTAAAATGTATAATATTATTATAAAATTATCAATGATGATTAGCGTAATTGTACGGTATTAAAAATATATTGTAAATACATCCGATTTTTTTGTACAATATAATATTAATATATTATAATACTATTAAGATTTTGTAATAGAAAATGATAAAATTATATAGAATCATAATTAATCAGAGTGAGAATTTCAATGAGCGTTCCAAGTATGCTAGAGATATCATGTTATAATAATTAATATAATATATTGCAATATTTAGGGACTTTTACGATCGTAATCGTAATCGGTTTGTTGATAATTCCTAGTTTTCTAAAAATATATTTTATAGATTGTCGGATTATCGCGGTGACGACGATTACAAGGAGACATAAGTTATAACAGTACATAGGTACTACCTGAAATAATCACACATTCACACGAGTGATCGATGCGCATATCAAAAAATTTGGCGCTCGTGCTAGACAAGAAAACCAGTACTTGGTGACGTGTGTGCGTGTGCCCCTAACGATGGCCCTTACGCACCCCGTCGATGGTAGAGTAGCCACCCCTCAAAGGCGACGAATTACGGGTAATTTAAATCTATTTATAGGTACTTACCGTCGTCAAATCGACGTGTGGACGTAGATACGTGGTGCCCGTTGACAACGACAGCCGCACCTGGTTCTCCGTGAGAGACACCGCTGATGCACTCTTCCTCTGACCCATCCTCGAGGACCTTGACCGGTCTAGATTGCTTTCGGCGGGACATGCGGACGACGGTGATGGAGCTCTTGTGCGGAGACGATAATGAACGACGCGATGACAGTCGGCGCGGATTTACGTTTATCGTATTTATTGCGATTATGACGGTTATTAATAATTACGCCGAAATACGTGTCTTCGGTTTCGGTGGTGCTAACTGCGGCTTAGCCTCGTTAAAAAACGGACTTTGTAAGACCGAAAACGATGGAAAAAAGGCTAACAACAGAAATGATGCTGTTATTTTCCGCGAACACTACGAACCGAATGCGGCGGCATTTTCGGATTCGTCGCCATCGCGGAAACCCATCTCGTCGGGGTAGGGCTGCACCTACACCGCCGGGCACCGGTCAACTCTCGTCGATACTGCTGGCGGTGTCGTTACAGTTTGTACACGCCGGACACGGAAACGATAAATTATTTAAACGATAAAAAAAACTAGCAAATATTATTTAAATGTCAATGATTTGAAAAACAAATAAAAAAAATGTAAGACGCGTAAAAACGTTTAAAATCACCTGCTACTCGTAACGACGAAAACACAATTTAACTGCGGTAGTCCGATGCAGCAAAACGATAATGATGAAAATTATAATAATAAAAATAATTGTAACAACAATAATAATAATAATAATTGAAAGTAATGTACGTAATAATTAAAAAAAAAATAAAAATATAATAAAATAATGTACCACCGTTATGTTACGTTGTTTAAAAATAAAAACGAATTGCACGCGCGTGCGAGACGTACACGACGACTCGTTCGGCAGCGGAGTAGCGATGGACATCGCTACGCTGATTTTGCCGGGACGCCCGTGCGCGGCGGTCGTCTTGTCGTGTGTGTGCGCTTGCGATCGCGGCCGCCGCCACCGTGGACGCGAGAGCGCGATGTTGCGCGTGCGTACTGGCAGCGCGGTGGGGTACGCACGGTGACGGGCCGAAGGGCGGCGGTGGAGACGGGCTGTGGCGATAGAGATGGATCGCGGCCGACCGACCGGTAAGCACGCCGAACGAGACTAAACACGGACGAGGACGCGGCGTCCGTGTCGGTGGCGGTGGCGGCGGTGGTGACGCGCGCGCCTTTTCCTCGCCGCCACGGTGTCCGCCGAGCTGGCTGCGGTGGCGGAGGGCCGGGTTAGTGGGGGTCGTGGCCGGCCGGTGGGCGTGCTCGTCGTCCCGTCCAATGGATGACGAACCCCGCCGCCGCCGACGACGACGATACCGACGACGACGACTGCGGCGCGGCGACGGAGGCCGCCGTGGCGACGGTACCGCCACCGCGCCGCCGCGGAAAATGAAGGAAAATATTAATTTCCGGACGCCGCGTGCCGCCGCCGCCACCTCGGCTATTATTATAAAGATCGCCGTCGATTTTATACTCACGCGCGCGGCACCCGCGACGAATTAATATGATTGCCATCCGAGAACACGTCTACAGTAATAATTAAATTATACTGTTGTAAGACCATATACTTGCTGTTTCTACTGCTCTACAAGAGGATCTGAGGATGTATAATGTATAGGTATATGCGTGCATAACGCGTACAATTTTTTTTTTATTTTCATTGTTTTAGTGCGTGTACATTAAACGCTGTGCAGCGGTCTAAAAAAGTAAACAGTTTTGTCATTTCGATTAACCAAGCTCACAGCAATTACATAATTATGCTTTGTATTTTGATTGATTACAACGCTATTCTCAATTTGCAGCAACATATTATTTACTTCCACTGCGTGATTAGGTATTTAAAAATTAAATCACTGGGATGAACATATATTTACGAAACATTAACTGCAATTTGTAAGCCTTATATATTTCGATATAAAATCGAATTTTTTGAAAATCTAACCAGATCACACATGAATATAATAGACTATCGAAAATCGAAAAACTGTGCGTTCACTGCAGTGAGAAATCAATTATATATTCGATCAATCCATTTACGTTGACCTAATTATTATTGTAATTTAGTGTTGTTGCTGTACAATACTATATAGGTAAATACTAACATAAATACCTATATAAATAGTATGGTATAGTATAGTATATAACTGTAATTGTATTTTAAAGTGTTCCAGCGCGTATGTATATAATGATTAGTATTAAATATATAGAATAATTTTTATGCATATTCGTTCAGCTGAGACGACAATACTGTGACTATTATAGTAAACTATAATAAACTATTATAGTATTATAAATTGTTTTTTTTTTTATCATAATTAAGTATGCGTATATAAAATATGCATAGTTGAATACCAAATGAATTTTCAGTCTGAAAAAAAATTTAAAGCAATATTGTAATCGAAAATTACTGCATTTCCATTTATTGATATATTGTAAATCGGTGGTTTGGCGCAAAATATTCGTAGGTCACTACCAATCAGAATTCAAACAATATTATTTTTGATGCGCGAGAAGTGTTTTGTATTAAAAATGCAAAACTAACACGATAACACAATACGATAATGCAGCGTAGTTCATTGTTATATATTAGCATCCCTTGTTTTACTACCACAGCCAGATTATTATTGTATATATAGGTACTGAATATAATATATATTACCTATTATTAATTCATATGAATTAAAGATCTGAATTCATCAATAATAATTATATGTTTTCACTAGATGTATCTATAAACAATATGTTAAATAAATATAATAATATATTATATTATTATAATTTAAAAATTAAAGTTCGGGAGTTTCTCTTACCCTTCTCTCTAACCTATCACACCAAATGTGTTTTTGCTTATATTATTTATAATATCGATTTTTTTACTAAATATTAAGAAATACACTATATCTGATTATTTATTAAACTATATATTTCTTAGAATCGTTTTTAATTTTTTTTTTATTTTATCTTTGGGCTATTAATTGCAATAGTATACCGATTAAAGTTAATACGTTGATACTCTGTTAAAATATTTAAAATGTATGTACCTATAAATAAAGCTACACGCTGCAATCATGTGATTTATGACATAATTATACATACTATTTATGAATTTATAAAGGTATAAGTATACTAATTATACTAAGTACACTATATATATGGTTATTATACGGAATTACGGTATATATATGTATATACCTATATAGGTATCTATATTAAAAGTATGTAGATACAATACCATCATGGTGTAAAGTTAAAAACCTATAATTTATGAAACTAATTTTATTTTAATTTGTCTGTATATATTTTATATAGAAGAACATTCTACAATAGGTACGTACAATTATTATCTATAAAATAATTATCTTGCAAATTGCAGTCCAAGTACCAATTTAAAATTATAATAGGAATGCTGTTTACAATATAGATAGTTAATGTACAGTATGTATAAAATAAATAAATATAAATTATAACCAAAGCGTTCTAACAATTGGCGGGGTTATGGAATTTGTATTTCCCCTACAGTCTGCAGCAATCCTCATTTGAAAATTCATAACACTGCAGGAAAACACTACATATATATACATGTAAGTAGGCAGTTGAGTAGGTATATATGGAAAAACAAAAGGTAAGTACCTGCATATAATTATAACAAAGGGCCTATTTATAAATAACACAAATTCCAATACATCGACCATATAACATATATACAATATACATAGTACACAGTGATTAACAGCTTATTATGTTTATAAATATAATAATACCTACACAATAATATGTAAGTACTCGAGCATTCAATTTTAACTATATATACGTATGTATAATGTTTATATATACTATATTGTATAGATACTGTATCTACAAAACTATTTAATGATATGCGTACAAGTATACCTACATAATATGAACGTGTGTATTAAATAATGTGCATAATACACTGCGCGGCAAACTTATATATATATACGAATTAACTTGCAGTGGTTGTGGTATATAGTTACATGTTTTAAAAGTGTAAAAAAAATATTATTTTCGCATATGCACTCGCAAATATAAATATAACTTATAAGTACATTATTTTACCAGTTGAAATAGTTGAATGTATATTAGGTATTCGATTTTTAAATCTATTTATACCTTCGCACTATTACTGTCTTTATACTTTATATCACGACTTAAGTAAATATACATTTATACACATATAATCTCTTATAAAAAATAATAAGAAGGTATAATATATTGATAATAATTATTGTTTTATTATGACATAATAAAATAATAACAATTTGTTTGAATAATTAAATATTATGTGCATATCTTTTTTTCCTTCTGAAAAATAAAGACTATAAAATTATTAATTCAAAATAGCGTTTTAACAGAAATCAACAATTGAAAATAGATGAAATCATTTAAAATGTAGGTATACCTACTTAACAATTATCTGTAGTCTGTAGATAACATATCTGCTATAATATATAAGTGATTATTTTAAATAGTGTTTAATTAAATATATTATTTGATTTATGTTTAATATAAATTAATACCATACCGTAAACGTGTAAAAAGCTACTTATATATACATGTCAGTATAGTTATATAGTACAGCGGGTTCTTACACTTTTGTAGATCACGGATCCCCTAACCAATTTTTTTCGAATACTTTTCTTGTACAATACCGTCATGTATTGACGCATATTATGAATTATAAGGCAGCCACGAACTTCCGACATGAGTATCACGGAACCCCGGGGGTCGCGGACTACAGGTTAAGAACCACGATATAGTAGGTAATATAGATATACTACGTTGCTGTCTTATAATTATAACCAGCTATTTATACTGGTAACTGGTTAGTGGTTATATCTAAATAATACAATACAATTTTGCGAGAAATTGATTGCAGATCGCATGTTATAATAATATGTTTATGATGTTAAGTCCAAAGCAGTGTTTTAATATTATTTATTATCATACTTATAAGTTATAAAACTTAAAAATATTGACTTTAGTCTAAATTTTAGCTTTAAAATAAGAAATTAACTCAAATATTATTTTATTGTCTATTATACAGTTGTATGTTATATGGATATACCGCCCTGTTTGTCCTGTCAATAATTGTTCATTAATATTTTTGAAAAAAGTTTTAAAAATTATATTGCACGTAAATAAAATTGTATAGAAAACCATAATTATTAAATACATTATAGTGCTGTTTTAATATACCAATTTTTTTAAAAAAAAGGATAAAATAAAATAATTCTTTTCATACTATTTAAAAATTTAATACAGCTGATTTGTAGAATTATTTATTGATGTAAATCTATTTAAAGTTGAATTTTTAACTTTCATTAATATATATTGCAAATAGTTCCGTAACTTTTAAAGTTATAAAGGAGGGATAAAGCACATGTCATTATACAGCGTGTGGTTATTAGGTATATATACCTAGGTGTGTATATTTAAGAATAAACACATCAAAAACCTGGTTTTCAAAAGTTTTTGATTTGTTCGCAATAGTGGAACACCAACACATTGAACATTTTATAATTTAAAGACTTTTGTATTATTTGTACATTATCTTTAATGATTTTTACTCACATTTCCTGGGTAATACACAAGCTTAATTTTTTTTCACGTTATATTCACGTGATGTAGACAAGTAAAAACATAGAATCATAATTTTTGGAGTGTCGAGTATTTTAAAATCAATAATGGTAATTCTAAGTTATGCATATACGTATAATTAAGTATCTACAAAAAGAACTATGCATTTTAGAGAACATTTCCATTTTATATGATTTAACTTTTAGAGAACTATTGCGTAGGTATATTTTTTTAAGCATTTAAAAACAAATTCGTATCAAATATATAATGAGGCTGTACGCTATATACAGATTTTTCAGTTTTCTTTTGGGAAACACGCTATAAAATGGAGTTAACATGCGTCTCGTTTTATCAGTTGATCCATTGACTAAAATAATGGGATAAGGATAGGACGTGGTCAATATTCAACTTGTATCTACGGCTATATTATATGTCACGTCAACGTATATTATGGATATTTAATATTATGTTAAGTATGTTTATTGTAACGAATCACAAACACATGCGTTATATATATATTATATAAAACTATTATATACATTTAATAAAAGGTACCTTATATAATTAATATCGCTCGTAATTTAAAATCATATGTACCCATATAGAGCGAGGAAGAGAGGATTGTGCAGTTTTAGAGGCATTCGATAAGTTTTTCATTGATCATATTCGCACCAGGACAAAAACTTTTAATGAGCGAATCGGATCAAGCAACTGTCAATAATACTTAGTACTGTAATCTGTTATACGACGTGCTAATAATCGTATATGTAGTTTTTTAAAAGCACCCTTTGTAAATAAATAATCCTGTTTAGGTTGTAACTTATAAATTTACAAAATTAATATATTGACACAGTATATAATTGCCGTTAAATGTACCTATATAATATTACTTATTTACATATACGTAAATGTATTCATATAGTTATTTTTTTTTTTTAATTCGACTATACAAAACCATATTTAAATTAATTAATAATTTCTATCATTATAGTAAATTTCTGATTTTTTTTTAATTAATGTTAGTAAGTTATATGCAATTTTACCATCGGTTGTATTATCAGATGAAATCGTATGAGTACCTATGGCTTTATGGCTTTATATAGTTACAAATTGAAATATTTCATACAACTGCTTTTTATTCCACACACTAAACAATGCTACATAATGCGCATGCGTTATTGTTTTATTATCACAGACGTGATCGCAAATACGAGAACAGTATATTATACACACATTATATTGTAATTGCAATCATTTTATAGTGAGCATAATACAATTATTTTTGTTATATATTAATCGGATAAATCTACACAACGTACACGATAATTTAAAAAAAATTATGTATTTAATTTAAGTTGATAAAATAAATCCTACAGTTATATAAATTATTTATATTTATAAAAGTATAAATATATGTGTATAGGGTTTTAATTCAATCGTTATTATTATTTTTGTTTTAATCCCCAGTGCATATACCTTCTCACCCTTTTTAAACGCACGCGACGAGTTTGAATAAATTTGAATTAGAATTACTTATATATTTCGTAGTTGAATTTGAGAAATCAAAACTATACATATAGGTACCTATAGTATATGGTGATCTACATCGGACTATAGGCGACTGTGCATATAGTTACATGCATTATAATATATATATAATATATATATATATATAGGTGTTATAATGCATGTATAGGCAGTATAAGTATCTATCAGCATTCATATAATATAAATAAAATGGTGTACTTTTGTGAATAAAATGCGTAATATAGAACCTGTTTTAATCTATTATACATTTAAATTCAATGAAATTTGTTTTATAAATTGTTTTGTTTAAAAATTTGTACCGATAGTATACTAGTATAAAACGAGTTTTTTCAATTATGTCCTTAATGTTAAATATTATTCAGTTATACTCACCTTATTCCTATTACATTAATTACAATTTAAACTTTTTAAGTGAGTATACATTGTTCACATTGCACATAATACGCAGTAAATTATGCATATAAAATATGTATTTATGCATGACCAATACAATTTAAAATTTTGAATTTAAATATTATAAAATATATTCTATATACCCAACTTAAATGTCACTCGAATAATATTAAATAATCTAAATTGTAAGTACAATATATTATGTCAAGAAAAAAATAATATTTCTATATAAGTTCAATATCATTGTAAATTATAAGTCATAAATATTAAATCATAATAATTATTGTAAACGATATACACTATTGTATGTACCTATCTGTTTTAAGCGATATATTAGGTCGTATATGATGATAAACCTCTATATTTGGTTTTATATGTAAACGAAAAGTATACTTTTAGATCACGACAACATTAATGAAGATCAATTATAGAAATTATATGTTAAATATAATTTAAAATTTAAATTCAATAAAAAAAAGTTTACTTTTTAACAGCCGCTGTTTCAGTAAATTTAATAATATTCAAAGCACATAATAATTAGATTATCTAGAAACGTTTCGATAACAAAACACTAAAAAAGTATACCTATATTATATAAATTAAATACTTATAAATATATATTAATGTGCACGTACACCGCAGCAGATACGAACTATAAGCATACGTATATAATTGGCATGCGCGTAACTTCAATTATGTATAGGTATAAATAATGTTAAGGGACTAATGATATAATTAATCGTCTGATTATTGAAATCACAAATACAAGTAGGTATAATATGTATATATATTATAGCAGCATATTATAGTTATACCTATCTCACCAACCTATACTCACCTCTATGGGCTTTATGTACTTCTTTATCAACCTATACCTATCACGGTGTTCACGGTCGAAATGTTTTGTTTATTTTTTAATTTATACGCATATATAATAGTAATAATAATAAGGTACGCCGTGCGTATATTAAAATATTTTATAATGAATAATTTAAATATAACTTAATTTCAGTATAACTATATAAAGGTAAGTACTGTGCAGATAATGAACTGCACTAAAAATATTCTAATATTTAAAGATACCTATATACATTTCAATTAAATTATATCTATTCAAAAATATAGAAAAAACATAAAATAAACGAAACAAAACAAAACGGTAAAAAAAAAAAGAACAAAGAAATATAAAATGCAGCATATCAAAGTCATAGCTCGCATAATTTATTCAATTCACATGACACGGTTTAAAGGAGAATTGTAACAACTATACATAGCGAGTTGGCAGAATACTAAAGTACACGGTATTACAACTACTATTTATAAGTACCTACGTTTGTGTATGAAGGTATGTTTATTATAAATATCATCCGGCGTGTGCAGTAATCAGGAAAATTGGTCAATGACTGAAAAAAACGAAACGTTTTAAACACTGTTGCAGTGCCCGACAAGTGGTGGTTTTGATGGTAATGACGATAAGGAACTGCAGCTCCCCTCTCACCAATGGACAAGATTAATTCCATTTAATATTGAAATATGAACAAATAATAATTTATATAGCAATTATTGACAGCAAGTAAATGTGATTTACGTCTTAAAATACGACGACAAGAATAAAACATAAGTAGATACGCTTATAAATATAGTGTTTGACAAGAGGATAACATGAAAACAATGTTTTTCGAATTTTTTTTTACAGTGTCCTTGAAGTTTTGTCAAAATCGCTACAGAGTCGACAATATTGGGCGCGCATCGATCAACCGTGACGATTTCTGCTGCATGTGTGTATATTATATAGTTTGCACGACTATATAATTGTAAATAAGTACCTGAAACACGAGGAAAATATAAATTAACCACAAGGCAGCTATAATTTTGTATTTAAAATTCAAAATAATAATATTATATTGATTGACTATGTGCATATACATATAGGATATGTTCGGATATTTATACTGCGTAGGACGCGTTGTTTTTATGATTTCTTGACAATCCGTTATGTATTCTTTCGTGACGTTCGCACTTTAGTGCAATTGTGCTGACTGAAATTTTATACAACGGTACACATAAACACCCTCGATTTCGCAATTTCGTCATGGTAGCACGATATAGGTAGGCGGAAATGAGCGTGCCCCAGATGCAGATGTCAGTATACTATATTTGCGTTCTTCCTCTAACCTACATTGACAAAACAGATTAACGAAAAATCATTTTTAAATAATCTTAGATTAAAATGACCTAATTTAAAATGTATTGAGAATAATATTTTTAAGAGTTTAAGTTTTGTATTTCCATTTAATATTTGACTTCATACTCAACTACAAAAATAAACAACATAATATTGTACTTTTAATTGGTTATTAGTACCTATATATATATAACATTTTTGAAACAAAATTATTTGCCAAAACCTCCCTCCAATTGAAAATAATATTATTCTGTATATTTTTTTTTTTTTTTGTAATTGATGTCTTGACTCTTTGAAGTCATAAAAAATGATTTTGTCTAAATGATGAACGTTGTTCAGGCTATTGGAGAAAAAGAGAAAATATAACATAGTGCACTAACATCCTCCTATGTCGAATAACATTTATGGTTGAGTTGAGAAGTAATTGCATTTTAATATTATAGTACCTATTGATCGTATTTATATTCAAAAGTACATTAAAATTTTGTATATAGATAGTTATAATAATTAAAATGATTATGATGAATACGCTATTAATGATAATTATTCGGTACATTTTAGACCATTGGGTAGTAATATTTTTCACGACCAAGCGAATATAAAATTAAATAACATAGTTTAATGTACGACTCAACTTTTTTTTTTTAAATAGACTTTTCGTATCATAGGGAAAATGTGTTTCTCCCTTTGTCAATTTATAGGTACAGTATTTCGGTACAGTGATGACTGATGACAAACAAAAACAAAATTGTTTCAGTTTTAATATAACTTATTATGTATACGTTGTTTCTCGTGGCCAGTTGTAGGTGACAGACGATAGTTTGACATATATTATATTTCATTATATTTCAGCACAACGATATTAAAACTTTTAAAATCAAGTCTGGCCGGAGTCACGTAAAACTCGTTAATTACTGATTTAAAATTTTTTTTTTATATATTAGTGAAATCCAAAAACCCCAAAAAATTTGTCTATTAAAACGAACTAACTGCCTGACAAAAATGTAAGCACTTATTTCTAGTAGTTTAATATTAAGTTTACTTTGTGATGATGGTGAAAGCACTTTTTCAATTTTACATAAAATTGTTTACAAAAATAAAACATTTATACATTTGTCAATTTTCAGTATGAAAAATATATACCGACGGATTCCAATGTTAACGTTTTGATAAATACACTAATATATTATTATGTTCGCACCACGCATGTAGCGTAGGTATAGATACCTAAATGGTTGTCTGGCATTTATGTCGTTTTAATAAATAATTGATGGGATGTGTAGAGGCATTAACGGAACTCATCGAAACATCGCTGTTCGTGTATATTTTTCGAAGAATTCTATTCATCTCAACTGTAGGTATTATAAGTGCGTGGCGAATAAACGGTTTTTATATTTCACTTTATAAATGTAATTTTAATGGTTTTTACTCCACTCTTTCTGCGCATTTAGCATAATATAATGTAAAGAATGTTGGAGTAGTGTTCGGCTTCCGGAACATATTATATTTATTAGATATATTATTTCAAAACCTACTATTAATTATTATTACTATTGAGTGAGTATATTATCAAGAAAAATGCTATAAGATTAGCAACTTAAAATTCAATAACACGATGATAATAACAATACAATATAATACTGCGCAGTTTGTTTGTACGGTCGACAACACAATACGCCGCCGCACTGCATGGCGTATATATTACTATTATATTCGTGCTGCGGTACACTACTATATATATAATATTCACACTACTATTTTTGATATAATATACCGGAGGACGTACGTCTATAGAGCACCATGGAATATAATAATAATAATAATATAATGAATAATTGACTCGTCCGAATAGTAACCAAGTATAATACATATTCTTCACTTTCCGTGCTAATCCTTGGGGTCCGCACGCATTGTGTTCGGATTCGAAAACCACGAGGACGCACGCACTTAAAACGCACTATAACAATAATAATAATATGACTTGGCTGTGTCAACTGTCGGGGCGTTGTGTGGGATATGCAGGTACGACGACGCGTATAATGCGCGCCGGAAGACGGACCTTTACCTTTATAATATAATGCGTTATATTATACTATTATTTACTGCAAAGGAGGCAGGATACAGTAATAAATTATAATATTGTTATAATAATATTGAAATACCTCTATTTAAGGTGGCAGGTCCCGTTTATAAACGGTGTTTGTACCTACTACCTGAGACATGACTCGCACGTTTGGCTAAGCATTTATACAATAAAGAGTACGCTTGTATTGTATTTATAAAGGTATATCAACTATAATACGGTCCAACCGATAACGCTTGTTTCTACTTTACTCGTGTATAATATAAACAGTTTTATTTTGTAGAGTTATATTTTGAATCTTGAGGCATTTACTAAAATAATCTTAAATAATATTCATATTTTAATTTGTCTCATATGTACGTATTTTCAATGGATCAAACTCAAAAAAATGTACAACAAAATAATTTATTATTTAATTAAATTTTAAATATTTAAATCAATTAGGTGTACATATATACCTACATTATAAACACAATAAAAAATAATCATTAAATCTACTTAGGTATATGGATGAAATCATACAGAATGATTCAAATTATAAATTATTGCACATGAACAAGGTGCGCAGAGGCTTTATTTTAAAATTAAATTTCTCTACATTTTTTTGTTGAAACAAAATAATATGCTCTAATATGTATAGGGTATTTAATGTAAAACCATTTAAATTTGGTAAAATACTCAAAAATATATATGTTTTATATTTTTGAGTTTTTTCTGGATGTATTATAAAACAAATCTTCAATATCGAATACATTTTTGAACATGCTTCTTTCCGAGAATATGTGCCATAAAGATCCGAGATCTGGACTTTTATGATATCAACATATTTTATGGATATGATAGAAGTATTGGCGGAGTTTTAATTCGATTTTCGAAAAAAACACGATAGAATCACATTTACGATAATTATAAACGCATACAAATTTCTGCGTAAAACATATAATATGCTATAATGTGCTTAATATATTTTATACAAAAATATATATATTTCGTAACTCTCGACTTTTCAGTTAGAGTTTTTATGTAACTATACATACATTATATGCACCTACTTGCGCGCATATAAGTGTATTATTATATTTACACGATATACCTTTTCCGAACATATTTGTATATTTCATAATGCGTACACGTCGTCTTACTCTCCTACATTGACAGATAATCTCAAGGGAACAAAAAAATGTTACAATGTATATATTATATATACGACATAGTACGTTACATAATATGTGTACCGACTGCGTTTTTGACGAATCGATATTATTATTATTATTATTATTATCCGTTTTGCCTTCGGGCCATCAAACGTCGTAGGTTAGGTATTTAGTAGCCATCTACAATAATATTATAATATGTATATACCTATGAAACTATACAACACACCAATATTCGTTTATATTATATATTTAAATAACCTATAAAATATATAAATATATACATACTAAAATATAATTTACAGAAATGACCATGTATTTGACAGATGGACATATTATTATGTCATCAAGATGTTATATAATAATACTGCAGTTTGCATTGTGTATATTTATATCACATCAAAAATACTTCAATATCATTCTGTGTAAAAATAATTAAGTCAAAAAAAATTAAAATAAGTAATGATTAAATCTTTAAAAGACGTGATGATATAATATGAAAACTAAGTCAAATGCCATTTTATAATATTACAAATACCTATGACGACAAATAAGATCAATCGTAAAGTTAAATATTTAGTCAACATAATATCGTTCAACTACTTGGCAGGACGTATATGTAGGTATACTTCAATAAATACAAATATGAAATAATTAATCACTATAGTATTTTTTCGTAATATAATTTTTAAACAAAATGTTGACTCAGTATTTAACTTTACAAATGGTCTTATTTGTCGTCATAGATATTTATAATATATAAAATGGCATTTTACTTAGGTTCCATATTATTATATCACGTCTTTTAAAGATTTAATCATTACTATTATTTTAATTTTTTTTTTATTTAGCTTTTTTACACGGAATTATAACGATGTGTTTTTGGTGTGTATAATTAACAATAAGAGTCTTTGGAAAAACAAACGGCCCGAAAACCGATTGATACAATGAACGTATTTGTCGCTGGCTAGTATAATAAATGATACTGTGCAGTCGTCAGGGAGATTTTCAATCCTTTTGTTGTCGGAAAATATTCTAATTAAATTTCATTAACGATTCTGAGTCTGAACTAAAATTCACTATCCCTACACACAACACACTTTAAATAGTAGTACAACAATTTACCATTGTCAAAAGCATCGACATCGACGCAGTTTTTAAGCAAGTAATCGAAGACCTTAAAGCTATCATAATTTTATTATTACCACTGTTTGCAGACTTGGTTGGCTAGCTAGAACCGGGTGCGACCGCGCCAAAACCCGTCCCTCACCGCTGGCTACGGTGTGAAGGAGCATCAAACGGGTTTAGCGGTGTACGTGAAACACCCGATACGATTAGCGTCCGCCGGTCCAACTCTCACCCCCCCCCCACTCCCTTCTTTGGCAGAAGACATCAGACAAGACGACGTCGACATAAGGATAAAGATGATCCAAAAATGGATTTTAAATTAAAACCAGTAAATATCTAGTTTTATTTTCACGTTAAGATGATCGAGCACGCATCGACGTTGGACGACCCCCTTGACCAGACGATATCTGTTCCAGATTCAAGAGTCTGTGGACGATGGCAATAAACGGCGCCTCCACGTGACAAACGAAATGCTCGTGGACTGCCTCTACGCGTTACACACGTTCAACTTCTGTTATAATCAACGGTCTACATTAGAATTTCAAAACTTAAAATTTGAGCAATAAAATTATAATAATTTATTTAACTTCTCATTGTATTTAATATACTCTATTAGTTTTTATTAAGAATCATTCACACGTTTTTTTACTCTGTTTACGCGGATCATCGTTTTTGTATCTGTAAAAACTCGTAACACTTTTACTAAGTACTTATTTAAACATCATATAGAGATATACCTACCAAGGTAAAACCTTTCACCGTTTATTGTTTTCGCTCTCTTTATCGTTAAAATTACTTTCTGTTCGTTCATTGTATTCTCAAAATTTATCAATTAACAATAACATTGTGGGATTATGTTATACCTACACAAACAAGAAATTAAAATAATTTTGTCAATCTGTAAATATTGAAAAGGAGAAAATCAGTAATAATTTCTACAATGAAAAAATAATGTTTCATTTCGTATAAGAAACCTAGTTTTTTTTGTTAGAAAGGTGGAGATCATTTTCCACTTTATGTGGAGTTAATATTTAATTTGAATTTTTATTCATAACATGTTTTATTACTATTTCTAATTTTGAAATAAAATAGAACAAAATTATATTTTCTATAAATGATAAGCATTGTATACTACACGATGAATAAAGGTATATCGTTATTTTTTTTACACCAACTCTAAATTTGTAATTTCATATATAGCATTATCCATTTTTATTTTAAAAAAAATTGAAAATAGAGTTAAAAATGGAACAAAATTGACAGACAGATTTGGCTTTGTTTGTATAAATATATATATATAATTATCTCCGTTTACTGCTAATAAAACAATATCAATAAATTTCATTAAATGTAAAAAAAGAAACATTGACTTTGTAATTTAATTTTTGAAAGAACTTATAATCAATGTTATTATTTTTATTAATTATACAATGTATAATATACTGTATTATATATAGTACCTATTTATTACAATAAATATATTTTTTAACTATATACCTTATATTTTGAATCTATTTACTAAATTTATTTGAATGAAATTAAGCTTTAAGTGGATTACTATAGCCTATATACACTTTTGAAAGTGCATAAAGAAAAATATCATAAATAAGCATAACAGTTTATCAAACTTAAATATTGTTCTGTTATAATAGGTATGATCAAAATAGGTAGCTAAATTGGTTCAGTAGTTCAAGTCGAAAGGAGTTAACTAAGTTTTGCAGTAAGACTTTTATAAAAATATGAATATTTTTGTGTTAGATATAAGTTACTTACAAATTTAAAGCTATAAGAAAAACTTTTTTAAATTATAGTTAAGAAATCTTATGAAATAACTTATCTTTTCTCGATAACTTCGAAAAATAATACCTACCCACATTAAAATCATATTTTAAAAAACTCATTACACTATAAGTATAAATAAACAAGTTTTGAACTAATAAATATTTTTATTTTTAATTAAAGTGCTTTAATGGGTTTAAACAATAATAAACAAATAAATATTCCTTAATTTAATAATTCATTAGACACAAACGTGTTATTGCCTAAATCACAATATATATGTATTTGATAACAAAGTATATACATTATACATATACTTAATAAAATATCTATTAAAGCTGTATCAAAATATTTAGTTGTAATTAAAAAAAAAAAAATTTATTTATTTAATTTTAACTATATTAAATTTTTAATATTTTTTTAGTTTTGATATTTTTCTTCGTATTAAATTTTTTCTTCAACTTTTAAAACTACAAACAAATTGTTTGTTATAAATTAACTTTAAGCTTAACGTTATTATGTTGACTTTACTTTAATAAATCAAGTTAATATTATTCATAAATTAATTCATCTTCACTTATAAGTAAATAGGAACAACTACCTACTTGTAATAAAAAATCATATTGGCAGGGGAGGATTTTTTCAATTTTAACTTTATATCAGCATATTTATTATTCGACAATGATTCTTGAAGGGTGTTTGAAGTGTTTTCTTAAGGAGCCCTCTTGACTCTCCCTCCGAGTAACGGTCCCCTTGTGTATATTAATATATTATGTTTATTAATAGAGCTTGAACACCTTTATTTACGTGCATTTGTTTATTTTTCTAGTCGATCACATTATAATATGCCAAGTGAGCGTTTTATAGATGTTTTATAAATCATAAGGTTCCAGTGATTAAAAACAACGTACGGTAATTTTTTAGTGCACAAATACACCTTAATTTTACACAATTTTACACACATATTTATATATTTTTAAGTTTGCATTGTTTATAATATTGTAACAGCATATTTCATTTTTTGTATACATTTTTTGTACAAATATTCTTCGATAATTTTTGAAAAATTAAATTAAAAAAGTATAATGGAAAAAACGATAAATCATTAAAAAAAAAATCCTTGTATATTTTGGTAAACATATTTCGATTTTTATTGCAATTTGGAGAGCATTTAATTTAACAATTTAGCTAGTTCGGCTAGTTGTTGATTTTATAACTGTTAATATAATACGTACCTATATAAGTTATTTAGGCACCAGTATATAATTTATGATACAATTTTTGAGTAAGTACATTCAATTTATTTGTTTTTGGTACACATAAATCCCGTCTTTATTTTATTAATAATTGAATAATTGAATATTTAATGCATATTAAACGATTTGCATACGGCGTTTACACGCAGTGCGTGCGCTACGATACGATGTCGCCGCTAACATATTATTATATTATTATATTGTTTGTGCCTGTACGTACAATAAGGGTCATAATTATTTAGTTAGCAGTTTTTATGTTTTTTATAATTATTCAACATTATGATCCAGCGATTATATAGCGTGGAAATATAATATGATGTATAATATAAACTGCACGCATTGATGATAACGATGATGATGATGTACTTGGCACGGTTGACGCGCGCACACATGCCGCCCGTACGAAAACAACAATAATGTTTATATATATTTTTTTATATTATAATATACACGTTGTAATAATATTGGAATTGGTTTATCGACTGAGCGAAACGCACAAATTAGCATATTAATGCGTATCGATATAATAATATACAATATTAAAATATATACAATGCTCTATTAAGAGACAGGAAATTAAGCTTCCGCGTTGTATAGTGTTTTTATATATATTTTATTCCGTTCCTTTTTTTTTATTTTTTATTATATATTTATTATACATGGATTACAGGTATATTATATATTATATATGTATATGTACGTATATAGTTATATTCATATTGCACAAATTCCGGTAATATTTAATTACAAACGGATATTATTAGGCGTTACTGTTGCCAGGTCGACAGGAAGTTTCGATGTTTAAATTACCATTTTAATGCGTTATTCGTCAAATTATAATATATATATATATATATATACATATATGAAATAATTCGTTCGAACGTTCGGGATTTACGCAGTAATATTAAAATATATAATATATAAATAAAGAGTAACACAAGTAAATTAATCTAGGTACTATGTAGTATGTACTATATATGTCTATATAGGTATATTATATTATATGGTACTCAAATGTATGTATAATATTATATTTTTGTAATGATATTATAATCGAACTATGCTGTACAAATTAAATTATTACGCATCGCTCTGAAGACGGATTTCCGTGTGCAGTGCTTTAATGCTTAATTTGATTTTAATAACCTACCTGCGGTTGCAGTATCCAATATGTCAATTCTCTCCGAATGTGCTATGTGGTGATAGGAGTGTGTAGCTTAAAAATATATATGTTATAACTATCAACAGAAACTATCTTTTTTTTTTTTATTTTGTAATTGTTGATTTTACATATTTTTTAGTACAGAATCTAAACACGTTTGAAGCTTTGCCCTAAATATTTAAATCGATTTCCGAATTTAAATCTATTATCAATTAAAATAATAGAAATGCTGTCACTAATTTATCATTATTCATTACCCACCACACTTTATGGGGTATTAGATCCTGAGTACTCGGGTTTTCGTAGATGTAATTGACAGGGTATATAAAATAAATAGTAGAACCCTTCCGTTGTAAAACTAAAAAAGTGCAATAATAAAATTAAAAATTATTGTTATTAAAATATACAACTTGTTTTTGTAAACTATTTAGCATTTTGAACTTGTGTATAACTTTAACATAATACATTTTCGAGGCGGCATTGCAAATGAAATTCCAAATTTATAAATATTGAGTTCCCTGAGAAAAAAGGACTTTCACAAGAATACAAATGAGCTCTTTCTTGGAGTAACGAACAGGCCGGCGAACTTGACACGTATGTGAAGTGACCCACCATTCCCATCATAATGACATTCCTTACACGAACGTTAACAGATATTAAAGTTAGTTATATACGCGTGTTAATATAAAACTTACTTGTTTATTTACTTCAAAAACTGTAACTTATTTATCAATACTGATAGACATATAGAATATATATATTATGTATTTTTGACCTATAATGCTTATCGATTTACAAGAAATTTAAATGGAACATACGAATAAATAATGTAAAATATTGTTAGAGCCCCGCGTTATTATATAAAAACGACGAATATAATTTATAAATGTAATCTATTGAAAAATAACATCATACGTATATCCATGTATATAAGTATTATAGCAGATCGGTGTTATTCTCAAGTAAAGATAGGGATGGTAATGATGAATCCAAAACAAAGACCTGAAGTCGGGTATTTGTTTAAATATAACACATACAAATATTTATCTTATATATTTTTAAAATTTCAAATATTATGTATTGTTTAAATCCATTGCTTGCGCTTATTGTTAAATTATCACTGCAGAGAGATGGTGAAATATTTATATAATAATATTTGATAATTAATTAATAAATATAAGTATACAAGCTTTATTTATTAAAAATGTCCACTATCCAAGTGAAATAACTAATAAGCACAAAAATAAAGATATTTTATTTTTGTACTTTTATAATTCCAGGTTTGTATTGTATTTTCGTCTTATATATTTTATTTCTAATATACCAAGACATATTGCTCGATTAGTATTCAGTTTGAAAGGTAAGATTTAAAAATAAAAACATGGCGTAACATTTTAGTTCCTAAATACTGTACGATCTTGAGAACGAAATCTCACGAAGAGAAAAAGTTAAAGAGATAGCGATTTTAACATTAAATTCGTTTTTCAACTTCTCTTTGATAACAGATTTAAATTCTTGGTTTTTACGTACACGTCATACCATTTATATCACTCAGATAATGTGTTGAGGACACTAAAAGTAAATAATATGTAAACGGAACTGAAATCCAGCATCCAGAGCGTCGTGGTTTCACATTTAAGTGTGCAGGTCTCATTATTACTCGCAAGTCGCGACCCATCGATTTATTATAATATATATACATACAAAATAAGTGTGTATATAGATGTGTATTAGGGACAAATGGACGCTACTTATACGGATTTACGTAAAACTTTTGCGGTACAATTGACCGCGAGTCACTAATTCTGGAGTTGAGATATCCCATGGAATATAATATGAGAACCATTATACTCGTACTTTATGCTTTGTACCTATATAGTATAATATATTATAGATAAAGTGCTTTTTACGCCGTATAAGTATTATTATAATACTTATACGGCGTAAAAAGCACTTCATCTTTCCTCTTAATCCGGTAGATCGAGATCACCCACGAGACTTCACATCAAAATCATCTAATTTATAATGGTTTTAATATCATTAGTCAAAACATTTGGTACACACACCGCCCCCGACGTAATATACAGTACAATAATATTATACTAATTATGTGCGACTTTTTTCGAATAAGCTTAGTGGAAACTTACTGCCCATAGTACTTTCAATAATAATTTTTAAAATTGGTATATATAATGAACAAACAATATTAATGAGTAAAAATAAAAGTTTTATTTGTTGGTGTAACTACTAGCACTCATAATCTTTAATCTGAGTGAACATTTTTTCTACACCCACCACTTTTCAACAAAGCTTCTATTTTAGTAAGTGCATGGCATGAAACAAAAAAATGAATTAATATTTATTCAAAAATAATTTTTGTATATAATTTAATCAACTTATTATAATATTTTTCAACATAAATTGCTGTATATTAAATTATATGTTTCTAATTGTACCGTAATTGTTCAATACATTGAAAACATTAAGTATTTTCAATTTTGAGAATAATCAAATTTTAAAAACAATCTTTAAGAGTATACTTGTGCATAGCCATTTTTTTACCACATCGAAGAAAACATTGTTTTAAGACATATGCCCAATATATGTTCAAGGGACTTATGCTAAAATTTGAGTGGTTTAACGAGACCTAGTTATGCGTGTACGTGAATCGTATCTAATTCCAAAAATTGTCGGTTATCCTCGCGTGTCACCTCAAACTCAAATGATGATAAAATATTAATGTGGGATTTGATTTTTAACTAAAAAAAAAAAAAAAAATATTTAACTAAGACTATTACTCACGGATGACCTACTAAAAAATACACTTCTCAAAAGTGTCACATATGTATATTGACAAATTGTGTATTAGATTATATTTTATTACGAACTTGTAGATATGTTGCTCTCCTTACCACAGACATATTTATGCACTCAACTATAATTTAAAATAATATGAAACTATTGGAAAAATAATAACTGACCAATAATAATATTATCTTGCGATTTATGAATTCGATCCATATATATATATTATATATATATATATAAATAAAATTGTTGACAAAAATTGTTGGCTATAAATTATAATATTATGCTTATAGCTCATACCTAGAAATCTAGTAGGTGTAACACGCAGCTTGTTGTCTTTTATTATATTGTGTGCGCACACGTTCTTATTGTTGTAATTACTTTTACAAACTATACATATATATATATAAAGGTATGTATGCGCACACACTTCACACATAAATATATTATAACAGTAAAACTAATGCGATAAATCTGTTTGTGACAGCTATATATTGTAAATATATGTGTGTGTGTGTGTGCGTATGTAGGAAGAGTACATTTATATTATATTATATTATGCGCGTGTATGTGTGTGTGTGAGAGTGTGTAATGGTGCGCGCGCGAGGGAGAGAATTATAAGAGTGCGTTGTCGGGTGAGTCATAGGTATTCATCAGCTGTCCACTAATATATAAGATCGTAACAACGACCCTAATATATATAACGATAACGATAATGATAAGTGATAATGATTTGGGGTACCTACGCGAGTGCGGGGTACACGACAATAATATAATATACGCCGTTTATGTGTATTCTAACGGTAGGTATTATAGTTATTACTTTATTAGTTGTAACACTCAAGCGGTGTAAATAGTAATTTCGGAAATTCGAAATCATCTTTTGCACGACAGCCTCCGCAACGTTGACGACACGGTAGAGAATTTATCTTTTAGATTTAAAAAAAATAAAACCAATAGACCATAATATATTGTTTCATATTATATTTGCATGATAATTGATAATACAACTGGACATTTGACATCAGATAATAGACTCGGTTTCTATACTTCCTACGACAGATGAGATGATTACTTTTATTATCATATCATTTAATTATTATGAGTGAGGTGTGATTCCTAGTCAGTCATCGCGTAATAGTCTTACTAAAACCAAATGTTAACTATAAATACAAATTTCTGATATTATTATTATTATTATTATTAAAAACGTTTAGTTCGCCACGTTACAACGTAGTAAACGATAATTTATTAAATTCCATTGAAAAGGAATTAATACATTCTTAATCATCTCACGTGTGACTACTATATGTGTGAAATGCACGAGAATAATTTAACGATAGTCAACCATAATCAAAACAGCTCACTAATTAGCTTTGCTTTAAAATACTCTCATCAATTTAAGATTTGTTATCATTTAAACAACATTACTGAAATTTAATAAATAAGTAGTAACATTTTTATAATTAATGCAAATTAAATCGAATACATTCGTACATTCACAATGAAAATATAATATCAACCTTTGTTTTCAATTAAACATAATTTAGTAGAAGAAATCCAAGAGATAATATAAAATAATTAATATTTAAGTACTTATTAATATTCAAGAAATATATTTGGACGCGGAGGCATCAAATTTATGAAATTATGGTTTGCATGATTAAAATGGTCTTAAACTATCAAAATATAAAATTATGCTGAGTTATAGTTTCCCTATATCGTCTGGACGCGACGTTATCTATAGCGTCAATTTCCAATCCAGAAATAATAAGCTAGGCGTTCAGATATCTAAAGAATAAACCATATAGAATAATATCATAAGTGATTAGTAAGTCGGTTAATTATACAGCTATTCAGCGAACACAAACTGACCAACAGGAAATGCTCGACAAAAATAATTATTGTAAATATTATCCGATAACAGTATGATTTATTACTTAAGTAATTACCACATTATTGCCTATCGTTCAGTGTAGATATTATATTAAAATATACTGAAAATTATTTTTTATTCAATATTATTATAATACCGGTTTCATATGTTTTAAAAATAAAAACTACAATTTTGAAAATGTACGAGTATATATTGTACACCTAACATACCTATTTTAATATTAATTTATAAAATATATCATATGTATAAATATATAATATATATGCACGTATCGTGTATAATCCAAAACGTTTTAGAAAAAAACTGTGAAAATCTACCAAAAAACATAATATCACAACGTCACAAATCATAACATATTATACAGTATAAATTATAATAAACGTATAGACACGACACTACGACAGTCGTCAATATGCACCGAACGGGTATATGGTATATCTAAACTGACGTTAAAATGTTATAAATGTATAGGCGTTGCCGCGACAAGCGGTACGTATATTATTATAATATACAATCCTGTTGGAACGCGTGTAAACTTCAGGTATATCGATATCGACGATATCCAGGAAAACCACACACGATACTATACAGAAACATAATATATCACATGATATTACAGTTTGTTATTATATTATTATACATTTACCCTATCGCTATCGATTATTATGTTTTATTTTCTATATACTATACGGTACGATACGCAAGAAAACGACATAGTATTTACTCAGACAGACCGACCAACACAATAATAATCACAAATTGATTGTACGCACATAAACGCATATTATACGTCGAGTTATTTATTTAGACGTTATATCTGCGGCGTATCTCGGTTAGAAATAATACAAAACTTAAACCTAGTGACGTCGATACTACAGTGTGTATAAATTCGAAGGAGTTTAAGAGAGTAAAGGTAAATAGTACGATCTTTACTATATGCGGTAGACGCTTATTAGAGTGGATATCGTTTTGGAAATGAAAATAGAATGACCAACATCGTCTTTTATTAGTCAGAGGCCCAGAAGTCGATGCATTCGCACGTTTTTACTATAAACAGTCCGTAAAATGTCAGATTGCGCAGCGAATCATTGCTCGCAAAGTGAAAAATATAGAATATATCATAATGATTATTAATTTCTATACCAACTATAACGATTGTTATATCAGCTGTTTTTTTTTTCCAAAACCGTTAAATAACATATACAATTCTTGTCATAATTTAATTTTTTGAACATTTTGCATGTTTTATTTATATTGAGTCTTGGTGAATCAGTCTTACTGTAAATTCATTTGAATTAAACTTGTGATTGGTCTATATGACTATATCATGATTTAGATAATATCTTGATCAGTTAAGTGTGATATTGGGAGAGAAGATAGTAGACGAGGGAGTATTTCTCACTATAAAAAGTTTACACGATAAAGTCGGAAATTCTTAATTTTAAATAATTGCTAAAGATTACAGAAAAATAATTAATAAACGAATATATGGTATATAGTGTTTTTTAATCAATGTATCACGACACACTGGTGTTGATACCAAATAAGCTCTAAAGTGTAAAAATATTCAAATATTTTTAAACTATTTAAAAGAATTAGTCGGTAATTTCTATGATGATTAAAAATAAATTTTTTATTATCGAAATATTTTACATATCTTAAATTACTAATTAAAATCAAAATTACCAATAATTTTTATTTGTTTATTGTGTATTGCAAAGTATAAAATATTTTAGTAGTATTATGTCACCATATCACAAAGATTGAGAAACACTGCTGTATATTAATATATATATACCTTAGTATACTTTAGTAAGAATTAAGTACCATTAGCTTGTTAGATGTCAAAATAATTTTTAGAGAATACTTTGCACAACCATAGTTTAAGACGTACAGTAAATATTTTGTCACTATTTTTTTCTATGTAATATATTAATTATATTTTATACATAATATATACGTCATATATTAAAAAACTGTACTAAAATATACATATTACATCATGAACTAAGATTACTAATTACTATATGAGTTATAACTGTCCAACAATAATAATTATCAAACGTACTATAGTCTACTTTATTTAATCATAATTTTAGTCGTCAAGTTGATGTGTACGCTTAATTCGAAAATTATTCCAATATTTTGAAAATAATTGTAACTTCACGTATATTGTCAAATTCTATGATTTTCCTCTCTATACTAAAAGTTGAAATTACACTCCTCTAATGATATATTATAATGTATGTACGCATGACATGATATAAAATAGGAAGTGAAATTTTTCGAAAATAACTTATAATATTTCGTCGATTATTATAAACAATAGACAGTCTTGTAATAAATTGTACTTTTTTATACAATACGTACGTGCATAAAATTGGACCAGTGTAGTTGTAACCAAAATTGGCTGTCAGTTGTCACCATAGTCCTCGAATATGGCACATTGCGACGTTTTTGAACAAAAAACAAATGTTTTTCTTCACATATTATAAATTTACGATCATTGCACTAACACCAGCGAAAACCGAGAGAAAAAACATAGTATATAATATTTTCATAGGTGCCTCTACACACTACAATAATGCAGTATATAACATATTTATGTGCAGTCGTAAGCTGACATCTGAGGCGCGCCTTAGGGGGAAATATACACGTGGCCGATTAATAAATAGTAACTATACATATCTATATATATATATATATATATATATTGGCCCAATGTATGTCGGGTGCGATCTCTACATTATATTTATGTTCCGTGTTTTAATAATATTGATGACTGCTGTGCCTCCCCCCCTCTTTGACCAACGCCCCTCGTGCATAACAAACACCCACGCGACGGATTATTATCGGTCACAACACGTCTTTAATTTTTCACACAATTATAATAAACGACTGGCATAGTTATTATTTTACGTCTGATTATTATGGATTAATAATAGTAAAATATGTTCGAGATCAGACGAATGTTCACCATATGTGGCTTGTATACGACGCAACATCATATAATGATCCGTATATACACCACGTATATATAGTATATACCTATGATATATTTTTTTATACCGAGAACTGACGATGATGACTGTGTCGTGTGTGTGTATATGTGTGTTCTGCATGTTTATATCGGATATCATTGGGATCCCAGAGACTTGATTTATACTTATTTACATTTTTATCCCGCTCGTGTATGCACGGACATACGTTTGCAAACGAGCATGTCAATATTATACCACGCGCTACACACATCTGGAATGTGCGAACGAAAATGAATATATAATTGGGTTCATATTTCATTTCAATCGATTTTTTCGAATTTTATTAACATTTTTTTTTTTTTTTTTTTTTTTTTTTTTTTAATGAACATTACAAACTATTAAATAATATCAAACACAAACTTATATTGTTTTTGTTATAGTAGTAGTTAGAAAACTATATATGCAGTAAAAGTAAGTATAAGTATATAAGTTAAATAAGTTTGATATATTGCACAATGTGATTTTGTGTGTTGAACAAAACAGTACGATAGACGTAAAAAGTCATCTAATAAAAATTTAATACAACAATCTACTCAGTACAAAACTTATCCAAATCAAATAACAGACACACTGGCTCAAATAAAATACAAAATTAAGAAGAAGAATCAAAAACACCATCTTCGACTGGCCGACCTCCCTTTTGAAGAGAATATATAAATAAATTATTATCAATAGACTTCGCATTAGCTACACCAGACTAACATACGTACTTTATAGCAAAGGAAAAAAAACCACTGTGCACTCGATTTGCGGAATCGAACTCTTAGTCAATCATAAAATGCCTCCAGTACGCTAACAAACTCAACAACTTCAACATTTCCAATATCCTAGACGAATCACTTGGTACAAACACGACACCATTACCCTAGTTTTAAAATTCTTAGTTAAAAAAAAATTATAACTAATGGCCTTTGATATCGATATTAATTAAGATTAATAATAGTAAAAAAAAAAAAATCATCAAATGATTTATTTTGACATCAAGTTTATTCAAATTATAATTTATTCATAGTATTTAGACCATAAATAGAGTTTTATTAGAAGAACACATTTTTTAAATCATTCAAACCAGAAGTACAAAACTGGTTTTATAGAATAATAAAAAGTACAAGAAATGAGTATGTATTACTTTAATACTAAATAATAATTAAATTAGTTCAAATTTTAACGATAAAATTTTTATTGTTAGAGTATATTTTTTTTTTATTTAAAAACAAAACAATTTGATATAGGTACCAATAGAGACCTATTTTATGTTAAATTTATCGATATGGTTTTCATTAAAAAAAAAATGAAAACATTATATAAATACTAATGCAGTTGTAATGTTAGTGGTACACGGAAAATATAGAATTAAAAAAAATAAGCATTATTAAAAATCACATTTTACATTAATCGTCCAAATCGAACTAGATAGATTTAAAATATTGAAATAGATAGTAAAAATCGATAAATGATAATATTATCAATTTTATTTTGTAAACTAAACATATCCTCTTAGATGAGAAAAATAGTTACTCTATCTACTCGTATAAGTAAAAACGAAACATATTTTTAAAATTACTTAAGTCAAGTAAGAGTAAAATACTATATCACAGTATTTTCTTATAATATTATAATTACACACTTACATTGTATAATATATATATATACATATATATACACGACGTACATTTACAAGATATTCAAGTCGACACATTAATAGATCAAATGATTTTCTGTTGAGGTCGACCCTTCCTTAGAGTACAGTTAACACACATACAGCCATAACGGGATGGTTGAATTGGGAAATGTAATGCGTCTCCCCTGAGAAAAGATATCAAACTACAGTCATAAAAACACTAAAACAACGAATTACACAGAAAAAATAAAATATGATTTCAAAATAATTTTGGACACCAATTTATTAAAAAAAAATATTGATAATAATAATAATAATAATAAGTTTTATTCATCAGTGCAATATATGTGTGCAAAATTTGGTGCCAATTAAATGAGTTATTTTGGAGATAAGTCAGTATTCTATAACAAACATATGATCATTTTTGTATAATTTAAAGTAGAAGAAAAAAATATTTATAAGTAATATGTGTTTAATTAATACCACTACAATAAATAATTGTCGATAAGCGTGTTATGTATAATAACTATTATCTATTAAAAATGAATGTGATTTATAATACCTATATATTATAAACACATAATAGTATAAAGCAGTGACTGATACGCGCGTTAAAAGTTATCTGTAGATAATATTATACATTCATTTTCAATACTTTCATATGTTTAAATACTCAAATATACTGACTAAGTTGTTATATGTTTAAATACTACGCGATGTATGTATAATAATATGTACATTAATATACGTTTTATACCTTTCGGCGGGTAAAAAAGTATACCTTCGGAACAGACGTGAAAAATACTGCTGCAGTAGTTAAGATATATTAGTTCATATACCTATATATATATATATTTTTTTTAAGTACATTATGAACGCGTGTGATCACAAAATCCGTAGCTCACTGGTTAACTGTCGACCGGAAGCTTGTCGTTTGTTTGCTGCAAGCTCGTCTTTCAAAACAGCCTCTCCACAAAGATTCGATACTGCAGCTACCATACGGCCTTATTTATATATAAAGTTCATAATTTTTTTACTCGTATATAAACCACGGCGTCCCCAAGGGCCGCGTGCGACAAGTAAAATTGAAACGTATGACCTATTTGCGGGCATCCCTCCCGAGGCTTTTTCAGGCGTTCTCTCTCATATCACTCTCTTCATATATAAAGGTGACCCCTGTTCGCTATATAACAGCTCACTTTCACCCTTTGTAAGTATATATGATGCACGGAGGCACATCGCCCAAACATGATGTATGACATTCGGTATTTTTTTATTCCTGTAGCTTTTTCCAATGGCTATTCGTTATATCGCACGTATAAACGTGTGTATGTGTGAGTATTATAGCGACAAGGAGAGTATATTGACATGTATTATATATATACAGATGATAGTGTTGAGCTGAGGTCGGCGAGTCCATTTATCGTCAGATATTTCTACACCACGTTAAATATACGGTGATATAGGTCTGCCTACAGTCTGTATGTCGAGAACTGAAAAGTTTTCGCTTCTTATTGCATGTCTCGTATATAATACGCCTACGGTCGACACTCAAACGTCTTCAATCAGAGACGACCTTGAAAAACATTTTAAGCCCTGAAATTTACTCGTCCGGATAACATTTTTTTTTTCGTTATCTTTAAATTACCAAACTTGTCATTCGGGAGAAAACGAGAGCGAGTTTATAGCTTTTCAAACATTTCATAAAAATTTAAAACATTGCAGAGTGCCTATATAATATTCTTTACATTAAATAATTATTTAGTTATATGCGTTTATACACGATGTAAATTGTAAAATCAAAATTTCTAAAACCAATATCGAATATTTTGTACGAATAAAATATAATTTAACCGATAGTCGTCCAGTGCAAGTAATGCCAATATAGGCCAGAACATCGGAATAAAATATTGCTGTATACATTATTCGAACCTACGTGGCCGAGTAAGTTGCAAATCAAAGTTTGCACGCGCATAATGTTTATACAATAAATTATAATACGTATGAGATTTACAAAAAAAAATCGATTTTTTTTTTTCGTTGTTGGAATAATCATCGAGACACGATAAAAGTTTAAGCCACACACAACATACTAACCCCGCAGTAACATTGGATAGACATTTAAATTCGCCATGACATGTAAGTTTAACCTACGTTACATTACAACGCATATACTTGTTGCAGTCGAGCAATCCGATCACTGCGTGATTGTCATTACACGTAAGACTATTACATCCGACGTAGAGGCTATAGGTACTATAATATGCTGATTTATATAGTTAATGTTAGGACTTATGCTATATATATGTGTGTATGTGTGTGTGTGTGTAGCAAACTACATATCGGTCGGCTGATTTTCCCGGACCGTACTAAGTCCGCCAACAACCCAGGATTTATTTAATACAAACGACTGAATGGCAGAATACCACATTAACGTCTCATGTACGTTTTGGCGGATGAGTTAGGTCCCCAAAAAGGATATATAATATACTATATAGAATAACTATAGTTGTGTCTGGTTTATTTGAAAGAGAACGTTTTAGTATCGTTTCATCCCGTATCAAAAATAATTAAATACAAATATTTGGTTAATATAATCATTCAAATTATTTATAATTATAGTTGTACTTAAGATTATTTAATTTGATTAATGCCGTAAACGAAGTACCTAAAGAGGTCTGTTCACTTTATTTTCTAGTCATTATTGTATCTAACATTATGGATATCAATTAACTATTTAAACTCAGCGTTCAATGCATGTAACAGATGGCCTAAATAATAAATTATTATTTTAAAAAAATACCATAAATTATTAAAATATGGTTATACGTATTTTTCATTTAAAGTATTTGGTTTCAAAAATCGAATTTATTTTATTTAAAATATAAGGTCAGTACTAAACCGTGTTGTCTAATTATTGTTATCCGTTCAAAATAATTAATTTAATGTCATATAAATATAAAATGAAAGTTTGTGATAAAGTTTTTATATTTATTAAAATTGTTAAGCGACAGAACATTTAAGTTTGTAGTTTTATAACCAACTCTATAACAATGACATCAAATATTCAAATCAGTGGGTTACTTACATCCGTTACTGTGCACTGCAAATAAAAAATGTAAATGTACCTGAATAAAACTTGTGAATTGTGATTTGGGATGCATCTATAGTTGTCCCCGACATGCTCGTAATAAAGGTAACACGTAAGTTAAACCTGATTATCGGAAAACCATTCGAAGGCAAAAAAAGAGAAAAGGAACACCAATATAATTATACTCGCATTTTATTCTTCGTACACCCAAATCTTAGAAATCCTCAACCACCTGCAGCAGTAGTCGTTAAAAGTTAAGACTTTTTACGCAACGTTGCACTCGCGAAGACGCTCAAAGTCTATAATTCTGAAGTACCAACATCGAAGTGAGGATTTTATTGTAAGGCGCGATGGGAGTTTATTGTTTTTTCTACAAACAACGTATATAATAAAGATAATAGTTTTTTGGCATTTATGTACAGTATGTGCGTGGCGTATGCGCTGTACATATTATTTATACAATACAAGCAGTGTGTAATGATATAATATACACTCGTATACAATTTATTATTAAAAACATTATATCTCCGATTGAAATGCTAGAATATCTAACTGTATGCTAATAATTTAATAATTTACATTAGCTAACACGTTGTTTAATTGATAATATTGCGATCTTGGTTTTGGTCACTATATTGTTCGTTTTAGGACATCGTGTCTATAAACGCGATTATACCTATGATTTGATGTGTTTAACATCGCAAACCATTTTAATGTTATCATTTCCACGTACGGCGTTCCGCAAGTATAAAAATATACCACCTATTATCTAGCTGATATTATTAAATCAATCAAATATATGATTTATGAATTTTATGTAGAAGTTTATTTTGTCCGTTATCATATTATTGTACATGGTATAACGTATAAAAAGCAGTAAGTTGCATATTGCAAACATTACTATTATTATAAAAATTATCATTAGCCAAAATCAACTTGTTCAGCTATTAGGTACCAATAAAATATTATATTTTATAATTTAAAAATAATAATTATAAATAATATGTCATTATTACCTAGACTTCGTAAACATTGATATTAAATTATATTTTATCATCGTTGATAATCGTACTGCGTGTACAGGAATTAATAATTATAAGTTTATTGATATCACTCATTCAATCATCTATTAGGTCAACATTTTATGAAACTTTATGAAGACTCTATATTATCTTAAATCAATACCTGCGGAGGGGTATACGTCAATTAAACGCAATTTCATAAAGTTCATAGTCCATACACCAATACTGGCAATACTATTAGAGACTTAAAACAAATGTTCAATAATACTTAAAACAAAATTTGAAAATTTTATAAAGCAATATTTAAATGTTAATAAAAGTGCATTACACGGTTTAATTTCATGTAAGATACCCTCTCTTACAAAAAAATAAAATAAAATTTTGGATCCACGCTTGATTGTAACGATGTGCGCGACGAGAACAATGCGACACTATTATTTATGATTATAGTTATTACACGTCAAAACGTGTGAGTGAATAAGATTATAAGTAAATTACACATTATAATATCATACATTTTTATGCTTAAAATTTAAACGAGTAATTTTTCAGCTATTAAAATATTTGTATTAAGGATAATAGTCTTTAAAATGATTTTACAAAAATATAAAATATATAAATAACATTGGATCTAGTTTTTGTACAATTTTTATAAATTATTAATGTAAATAGATTAATATTAACCATTTTATTTTTCTGATCAACATAGCATCTATTGTCTCTCAAAGCCATTAATATCCTTAATATATAATAAAAAAAAAAATAACTCAAAAACTACTTGTTCGAATTTTAATTTTAATACGTCAACATTTTCATGAAAGGCTTTTGCTAAATAATTTACATTACTAAAGGAGGGTCATATTGTTTGAAAAATAAAAGTTTGTATATCTACAAAACATTCCTTAAGTACAAAAAATCCTCAAGAATTTGAAAATATTGTCTTAAAATACATTTAAATATTCTTAAAATCAGATTTTAAATAATCACGTTATAGAAATAAAGAGGAGGTGAGCAGTGTGCATGAATGGAGAATCACACTGTAAATAGATTTCACAAAAAGGATAATATTCAAACGACTCATGTGGGTTCCACGTAGATCTCGCGCACAGAGAATCGATTGATACAATAAATGTGTTACTTGTGTATGTGTGTGTGTGTGTGTGTGTGTACTCGAGCTCACGGAGATCGAGATAGAAAGAGAAAAAGAGCGAGTGGGTGAGTAGGTACGAGTGGCGTGTAAATACAAATGGGTCAGCAGCGTGCAGTGCCGCGGCGAAGTGGTCAAATATTGCCCTCGTACAACAATTTTCTTCCGTCTCCGCGTGAGTAATGGGTGCAGATTTTCTTTTGATATCTGCCGGCGAGGGAGGAGGGACGGCGTACACCGAGGTCGTTGCCATAAACTATCCGTTATTATCAATCCACCGGGATAAAGGTATACACTCCGTCCGATGCAACAGCGATATTTTATATATATGTATATATAATAATAATAATAATAATAATAATAATAATAATACGACCCCACGTCCGTGTGTGTATATATCGATATCAATATCAATATATTTGTGTGCGTGTGTGGTGGGAGGAGAATGATATAATATGTTGCATATAACGGAGAGCCACCGCAGTTGCTTGTAACCAAACTGCAATTTCGGCACGCGAAATATGGGGAAAATATTATTTTTACTGCTATATCGATTTCCCGACTTCTCGTCGCGGATTACCGAACATTTTATATCTCCTATTTTGTTTTATATATTATTTTTTTTCGGCTTATATAGATTTTTATCAGCTATATACCTCGCGCGCGCACTTGCGTGTGCGTGTTTGCCAACGGGATATTTTTGTTTTATTATAACGACCCGAGAGCTGCTGCCGCCGCCCGTCGGTATTTAATCAAAAAACTATATCGTAAGAAGAAAGCGAAAAAAATCCTTAAATCTCTATTCGAACTATATAAATAATGTTACAAATAATATCGCACAGTATTGTCCGGTAGGACAATAAATAAGGAGGGGATTCTTTTTGTTACGGGAAGACAGAAGAAACTAAACATGTATACACAACGTATACTATACACACATGTTATATAGAGTTTTATGAGATATGCGAATAGGACCCCGTTGCAGGGTTGTTAAGATTCGTGGTGGTTTTACACAGTTATATCTTTATAGTTTGTTTTCGGTCGATGTTGATATTTATTTAATGTATAGTACCTACGCGGTTTCATATTATATATATATATGTGTGTGTGTGTGTAGCAAAAAGTTTATGATCGTATAAGAAGTATTTATTATATAATATTATGCTGGTATAAATCGTTATATTTTATATCTGAAATATGTACAGTGGCGTATATTTAGAATTTAACGACGAAAGGCAACAACGGTTTTGCTGTGACTTCATTCACTTTTCTCACATAATAAAAATACTAACGTATGTATACGACGATTCTTCGTTCTTTTAAATTATTTCTATATTAACAAATATTGTATTTAAAAAAGTCTAACATTTTTTTAATTAAAATTATGTGTATAAAAAATATGGTAATACCATTTTGACGTATTGGCAATCAGTGCTCTTCGAAAATTTTGATAAATTTACATTTTATGTATAGGTAATAACTAATAACGATGACTGGGATATTAAAAATGTGAAGTTATTATTATAAATGTTTCTCCCTCTTCTTGAATTTAACAACGTAATACTGTATGATGGTCAACACGTTCTATTGCTCCTACCTGAATATTTAATAGATTTTATATCTTTTTTATAACTATTAATTATTATATAGGTGTGGAGAAATAAATGAACGATTATAATGTCGACGTATCTCATTTATTTATTATGTATATTTTGTGCTATTCCTTATATGACTCACAATAACCTAGTCTTATCCTCTGATATTATTGAAGTACTTAATATAATCTAAAAGTAATTGGTGTTTATATAGTTAATGAGTATATATTTTATCAATAATATAGGTAAAATCTGAATATTTTAAAATATTGTAATTTTTTCAAATCTAAATAATACACTTATAAATCATATCAATGACAAACTATGTAAATACAAAACTGTGTATATAATTTGAGGACTCTCAAGTTATATACTAAATATATATCTATATAAGCTCTACGGATCAAATATGAAAAAATAAGGGTAATTTTTGCGTTCCCACAGGTATGGAGACTAAACTTAAACACTGATTATATTATTGCAAAACGCAAAACCAAAAAACTGAGTTGAATATTTAACATTATAAAAAGAATTACACTCGCTTTCACTAATTTCAACATATTTTTTTACAATTATTGTTAGTTATTTCTGTAAAAATATATTGCTAAGACTGCAATATGTTAACTGCACTTTTGAATATATTTATTACTTACCAAACATCAATATATATATATATATATATATATATATATACATATTAACTACACTGTACCAAATAATAAACTGAATATCAATAAATATACTTATATATAATTTAATTCAATAGTAGGTACCTATTACAGCTGCATCTAGGGAGTTGTTTAATTTAAGAACTATATAAGATATCTATATATAATATATATATATATATATATATATAAAGTTTTTGTATTAAATATATATATATATATATATATATATATATATAATATATTAATATATATGTGTATAGAGAATAGTGAGCGATCAATAAAACTTAGAATTTAGTATCGCGTTAAGGGGAGGATTTGCGGAAAGGCGTCGGATGTATGGTACGGGGGTGGTTTAGTTTTGGTAGACGTATTTGGTATTAAAGGGGATATTTTCTTCATGCGTGGAAAATCTTTCAATGTGCAACTTTTTATACATGTATATTGTTTTCCCTCTTCATTTGTACAATAAAGGTTAGGTAGCTATCGATAATAACTATACACAATGTCGACAAGAAAAAATACGGCGAAAAATAGGGGCCATGACTGCGGAATAACTGTCAAGTACAACGAATGTTTCGATAATAATATGTACATTAGGCAGACGAACGGGTAGGTACAAATATTTGCATATTAATAATTACCATGCATAATATCATGTCATAAAATTTTAAGACTGTCGAACGGAATCTACCTCAAATCATAACTTGGCACTCGCTATATAAATCGCTACTAATTAAGTGTCTGGCGTTTAGTTTAAACGGAAATCCTGTAAACTTCACCCCAAATATATATATATATACTATACATATATTACTATATTAAATATACTCGATCGACTCACGGTGAAAAAAAAAATTACCCTCAAAATGTATGGTACGTATATACTATATGTACTATAGTCTATAAGTACATAACACGGGTTATGATTTGTAACACTTCTGTTTTCTTCGATTATTTTCGAATTTTACAGTGTTCATGATTAATCTGATTCTGTCATACGGTTTAAATAACAGGATTTGAGCAGATGAATGCATTAATTGTGCTCACATTTTGGCGCAAATTTCAAATCAAATTCTCAATCAAAAAATCATTGCGCTCTTTTTTTCGGATAAAAACGTTTCATAAGTGTGGTGTGCAAGTACTATATTAATTAACGAATTGTTTTTATCTTCATCGAAACTTGTTTGATTCGAGATGACAACGAGTCTAACATTAAAACTAACGATGAGGCTCAACGAGAACTGTTGCAGTGTTTAAATTTACGATTGACCACGCAATACGTAACTATCATAATATTACACATCTAATAAATAATATTTCATCTTACGATTACCAACGGATCGTTTTGTTCTTAAACGGCGTGTCTTCGCGTATTTTCGGGGTATTTAACTGCAAGCATAGTGTTTAGGCATACCTGGTGCGGTACATTAGTTTTTTTACACACAACATTAACACGTTCAATAGGCACATGTTATTACCACACTTCTGTTGACTGTGGACCTAGCTATTTAACCGGAATACTAGCGGACTTGTTCATGTACCCCGGTGTCCTAGTCCAACCCTGTAGCTCACGCGGCACGCACTGCACATAATAGCTGCAGTATATTATCACTTACATATATTGATATATATATATATTGGTACCTACTCGGGATTATTGAAAACGTTACGCAAGCGCACTTACCGCACACAGAGCATATTATATATATTATATATACGTGTGACAGCCGCGATCTATATGCAATACACACACACACACACACATATATATATATTCATTTATACAATTTATATTATCCAGAGTTAAAACGTGTCAGTTATATATTATTCTGAATGCATACACGTATACAATACGCGTGTACGGCGAGAAATATATTCCACACCACGAACACATAATACTGTATACAATATATGTATATATATATTATATACGTATACGGGAAAATAGATGACCAAAAAGTTAGAGTGCAGTTATTGGTCTGCCGCACTGTGCGGGATGGCCATTAATAAAATTGAAGCTCGGCATATGCCAGCCACCGAAATCGCGCGCACATTTTTATAATCAATCACTTTCGCGGGAAAGAGCCGGTCGATATAAATATATATATATATATACATACGTATATATGCCCGTGCGCACACTTAAAAAGTAAATGTGTATATATAATAATAATAATAAGAATAATAATACGCGTATATACATCGTTACGCCGTGGACCTATATAAGTATATATTTACTATTGTATATACATATTGAGTACGCGGTCATTTTTTTAACCGTTGTGGATTTTTTTTTTTTACGATTGTCCTACGTAGCTCCACTCGATTATAAAAGCTGTCAAGGGTCAGTCAGCCCGAACGCTCGGTAAATAATATATATATATATATATTATCGTTATGTAGTACGTATAGGTATACTGGACTGGTAAAACCGTTTAAAATTTCGAGGCAATTATTATAAGAAATGTTCCAAATCGGCTGAGACTGAAAATATCCACATCGAACCCGATCGTCACGTAGTTTTTTACATAAATTATTTGTGTAAACCTCAAACCACGGAATCAAAAAGTTACCGCATTAAGAACACAATGCAAAAATATTTTCGTTTCATACAAGTATTATAATAACAAGGATATTAAAACGTGTAGTAAAATCATTTTAAAATTTACAAATTACAGTGGAACCTCGATAACTCGAACTTCTATAAGTCGAATTTTCGATAACTCGAAAGAATGTCTTGGCCCCTACTTTATAACATATCATATGTGTAACCTCTGTAAGTCGAATTTTCGATAACTCGATTTTTTTTTCGCCCCCAACCGATTCGAGTTATCGAGGTTCCACTGTAATATAGATATGTATATATATATATTGTATAATTACGTACACTCGCGGAATCATTCGTGTTTTACGTCCAACAAATACTATCGCCGAGTAAGTAGAACATATTATACATATTCACATTGTCTGTAAATTTATATAATACGATGACACATAAGAAAATATACTTTTATTTATTACACTAAGTATTTTATCGTCGGTTATAGCGGTCGTAGATCTCTTATACAACAGTCAGCAGCATGTAGCGTAACACACCTGTTCATTCGCTTCACGCACTTTTCTGTACTAGAACACCTACAGGTGGAAATTCGATTGGAAGTTGGACACAGTATAATATTTGTTGAAAAAAACAAATATTGTCTGTTATATATATTATACACGTCTTATCTGGTAAATTTATCGATGTACAGAGTTTTAATTTTTAAACAGACAAAAGGGTATACGGGTGTATATATATACATATACATTCTATATGACTATTTATTGTTACTCGAAATTAAAATTAAAAGCATTATAACGTTATTTGGCGCACATTTAATTAATACAAACCAGAAAAACTAGGATAAAATCAAAATTTATGAAATTGTAGATTCTCTTTGTGAATATTGTACACATTATTTTGCATCCATAAAGTCCCGAGATAAATCATGACAGGTGGAAATCGTAATCAAAATAATTATCTCTCTTACTCCTTCATCACTGTTTATAAAGAGATAATAATATTTTCAACTTCGAAGATTTTTCTTTTTATTTTTTTATTTTTTTGCGATGACGGATTAATAATAATAAAAAAAAAAAAGGAACAATAAATTACTTCTCCGGGAGGCTCCCTGCGCATTAGCAGTATTATAGAATAATAAATTTAATAACATATACAGATACATATTGTTATTATATTATATACAGAACGTCGTTGTCGTACGAAACGAAATTAGAGAAAAAATCGCGGATGGTGACGAGCAAGTGGGGGAGGAGGTCGCGAACTCAGTTTTTTTTTTTATAACTGACGTGTGTATAAAAACTACTTAAGGCTTATATAGATGTGTGTGTATAGAAGAAAAAGTAAGCTCGCGGTGGCAGTTCACCGAGATGGATGGAGGGTGCGGCGGCAGATCGGTTGTATATAAAGGTATAGAAAAATATCGACTGGCGATGTGAATCCCACGCGCGTCGACAAAGTAGCTCTTATATACACGACGACCCATGGGACCAAAGGAATACTTTTTATATATATATAAATATATAATACACACACACATACACTTACTTCTTCCCTCTTTGCGCGTACACATAACTCACTTACACACTATTGATATCCGTCACTCAATATTTCCGTACATATATATATACACGCGTGTGTGCACGCGTGGAGTGTGATACACCTATAATATTATATCGGTCGACTACGATTTATTCCTGTTTTTGGTTTTTATTCCTCCCCCGTCGGCGCGCCTCGGCGCCGCCGTCAGTCATCATCCATTTATATTATATATATATATATATATATAAGTCATTTTATAAACGGGAAAAATAAAATAACATTTCGATATAAATATATGTGAGTTAACCTATATACCCACATACCTATATATAATAACATGTAATAAACAACAGTATAAGTAATACAACATGTTCATATATTATATAATATACAATCAACCACGCTCGAGAGACGTGATCGCAACCGATGCGGGGTAACGACATGTTTAAACATTCATTGACGACTGACGAAGTTGATACGTAAGTGTATATAATATGTTACGGGCAAAGTAGACTATTGGGCAATGTAAAACATTGCCCGATGTTTTTGGGCAATATATTAAAAATACTATTTTTGCTTTGCAGGGTTGTGCTTTGATCGATTCGAGTTATTCGCCCGTAGTAAATTGGGCATTGTGACTTAAGCTATCAACAATACTTTTCATTTTAATACATTTTATTTTTTTTAATAATATGTTAAACGGTTAAGAAAGAGTAGATATAGTGAGGAGGATGGAAGCTATGTTACAGTCAATTTAGTACGTATTAATTTTTTGGAGTTATTAGGCACTTTTATATTTATATTTTAGGTATAAAGTAATTGGTATGCGAGTATAGAAGCAATGTTTGGATGTAGTGTAAAAATTGGATTAAAATCATCGATACATCCAATGTCAATAATTAATAAATTAAAAACTGAAGGTTTAGAAGCGACTATAACATCTATGAATACTGGAAATTATTGTAAAGTTGATGGAACATCGATTGAAGAAAAATAGATAATAGAATAAATAAAATAACTACCTACTGTTAGAACAGTCAGTTGTAAATTTAATAATTCAAGCGAATTGGTTTACATTACCCAATCTAGACTGGGCAATTATATACATCTCGGGAAAAATATAATTTCGTTTACATTACCCTGCAATAACATAATTTTAGGTTTATTTCGCACAAATTTTTTATACCCCACCGTTTTATCGACAGAAACAATTTTAAAATATTTTAAACTATATTTATATACCATGATAATATAATACCTTAGTGCATTATAGTGAATAGTATAAGTGTATAACGTTATATATTATTACATGCTACAACTTGAAAAAGCATTCGTGGATTTATCAAGGTTAACGTGCGCATAACAAATAATATTGTTGTAGACGTTTGAATGTCAGCAACGAGGGATGAATTTATGCGTAATTTTATAAAATAAATTGATTAAAGAAAAAAATCAAAAACCCATTTTTGTCGTAATATCAAAATAAAAAAATAAATTTTTTTGTTGCATAACATACCTCTACTTTCTATACACCCTAAAATAAATATAATATCTATAATTAGGGACGAAATAAAAATACGACCTTTATAAAGAGTGGAATAATATATTTTTTAAATATTCAAAAAAATATATGACTAAACCACGTATAACCGCAGAATCAAATAATTTGGTATAAAATATATATTATCATTTAAAATTACCGATAACATTATTTTTTACCTACAATCCTTAATTTAGTAATTTCAAATCAATTAAATTGCATGTCTGCAAAAATAAATGATAAAATCCTAGACTAATATTAAATGGCTTCCATTATATAATGTCAGTAGACTCTAGAGAATAAAGCGTCATTTTTGACACTCTGATTAAGTTTTTTGATATCTTCAATCTCTCGAATGAGAACGCATATATTAAATAATACGTATATTATGAATAGTTCGGTTTTTTCATATTTTTGTTCGGGTAATAAAAGGAGTGATATTGAAAATCGAATAATTTGTTTATAGACGACACTAGATAAAAAATATAATGCATCTATTACCTATTATATAATATTAACCTCTTTATGCACGATAAATTAATTTAATATATAATTTAACTGTAGCCTGTGGGATGTGCACACTGCAGTGTCCTGCTTCGTTTGACATCAGGCCAGTGTGTTTACTATAGATACTATGAAATATATATTATATACGTGGCGGAAGTATCATCGAGTTATTTAAGGAGATCAAACGCGGCACACCTATATAATATTATAAGATTTATAACATAAGGGTTCTAAAAGCAAAAAAAAAAAATATCATTAATCTATCAGATTATTATGATTTAAGTTCATGTTGACCACCATCGAGGGGTGAATTGCAATTCTCGGAAAAAATAATAAGAACATTTTAGAGAAATCGGTGCACATTTTTGAACAAATACTTATCAGATTTATATACAAAAGAAGTTTCTTATTTATGAACCGAATGTGAACACTGAACAAACATATTATATTTCATTATTATATAGTAACAAAGTGTTAGAACCGTTAAAATTGTGTACACACGAGCACACGTTTTCAATGGGGATTAATTTTCAGTCGATTTTCTTTTGTTGGTAATACAAAAACGCACTAAACCTCAAAAAAAAAAAAAGACGCTATTGGTAATAATAATATTCGATAAATCGGACTGACTGCATCGACAAAAACACAATTCTGAAATAATAATAATATCACACTATCATATTGACGGATATATAAGTTATAAATGGTATACAGTTTATATACCGTGTTATGTGTCGCAAAACACAACATAGATTTTGAATATTTTATGGTAAACTCCGTATCCGACACACTCATGCACGACGAACTATACAATGCGCGAAGACAACTTAATCGATCATAATATACACGTTTAGATCCGTAATAGGGTGTTTATAGGAACGCCAAAGTAATTAATATGGTTAATTATTGTTGGATTTGTTGTTATTAAAAGTTCGTAATCTGTTTTAGTCATATCCTTGAAATTTAAAGTTGACCAACCTTCCAACGCAATTCAAGTTTTAATAGAAGGAATTAACTTCGCGAGCTTAGGTAGGTATACTTTCCTTTATAATCCGGACTTGCACATATTCTATTTAAAACTTATATTGTATTATATTATTATTGTACTGGGCATAGATCCATGTATAAAAGTACTATAGCGGAGTCGTACGAGATTATATATTATACTTTTTTACAATAAAAGAAAAAGTTTCAATTAACCATTTTAAAAAGTAGGTACCTACATTGAATGGGTCAAAGGAACACTTTTTATTGAACAACCACAGTTTACAAGTAAATAATAATAAGAGAAATTAAAAATGTATTAAATCAGAGAATTCGGAACAAGAGTTCTGCATACTATATATATATAAGTTAAAACGTTAGCTATACTATTTATAAAAATGAAAACTTTATTAAAAGGAAATTATACTTTTTATTACCATTATACAATAAAAAATTAATATTGAAAAAAAATCTTACTTTTGTGTTTATATTTTGGCTAATTTCGCCTTACCAGTTAATGTAATAGTAAATTTACTAAATTTTAAATTGAAAGATCTACAAAACAATGTTTAACACAACAGTAAAAAAATAGCAATTTTATCATTGATAATTATTTGATATAAGTTTAATAATTTTATGATTTAGTGTCAGTTTTTTCATTGTTATGAGTTCTTGTTACTATAGTAAGTATTTACATCAAATTACAATAATTTACACACTTGCCTATATATAAATCATTTTTTGAGATGGATTTAGTGTGGGGATATAAATCCCAAGACCCCTGTATCCACGCCCTAATCGTGCTTAAACAACGATCGCATATTGAATGTGCAGTACATTACGTAAATAAATCTGCTAAAATAATATATTCTAAATACCTGCTAAGGGTGGAAAATGTACAACTAAGGGGTTACTATGGAGAGACTGTATATATAGTATCCTCATAAAACCGAAACTTAATATTATTAAGTATACATTATTATATTTTAAACATAGATATTTAGTTGAAAGCAAGATTCTGTACCGGATTTTAGTGTTGAATATACTAAAACTTTTAAAATGCTCTCAAAAATGATTTTACAATTGAACATTTTTGAAAAATACTAAGTATAATTTTCTTACTTTGATTTAAAAATACATGAAACGTAAATTTTATACAACAAATAACAAAATTTCAGTCTTAATTATAACTCCTAATCTAATTGTTGCCTGTTAGTATACATTATACCGAGTGCTTCAAATATGAATGACTATTTCTAGATTTCTAAATATATTAAAGGCACGTTGTTTAATTTATTATTTCTAATATTTCTTATAAACCAATTGATTAATAATAATTACCACAGGATTTTGAAAATAACATATACGAAGAGTTTATACCTGGTAGGTTACATCGAACAACGTCAGCAATAATGAGTAGTGTCTAAATAACTTACACTATTAGAACATTTCCTACATCGCTTGTTTATATACAACATTAATACTATTGTAATGTCCCCTCTTCACCGGGTGGTGCGGACCTTGCATTCCCTACTGACCAAGTTATGTTTTTATTAACGAGGTCTCGAGGAATCGACCTCAGTGTGAAATATTAATATTAGAGATCAGGGTTAGGTACCTTATTTGAGTAAAGCGCATAATTATAAGTAGGTATATAACGTATATTATTGTTTAACAGATAATTCGTAAATAGATTATATTTAAATAATATATATAAGTATATATGGGGTTACCGGATCCGGGTAGATGTTGACGTGCTGTGAATGTGGATATTTGATGGTGGACATACGGTTCGTTAAGGAGTCTTTTTCACTGTCTGTTTCCGCTCCGTGTCGCACACTCACGCTCAATACGTATTGGTAATAGTTATATACACCGGACGTGTGCCTAAAAGCCTTAGGTCAGCAGTCGGCCCCGCTCGCCATTCCTCACACCCAGCATTTTAACAGCGCGTGCCCTACCGCCCCTACCTAAGGAATAATGTATGATGTCAATATACGGCAATCGTTACACTAGCACCACTCAGAAACGACGAATTTTAGTTCTGATGACAAGATTTTGAATATTAATGAAAGTGTTGTATGCCGAAACAGTCCCATCAGCGCACGCACAGCTATATATAAATGTACATTATATACATAAACGATAATATAACCACGTGAATATACACGGCAAAACACTACCACGCCCTCCATTCCCTTCTGAACCATGGTATTCAGGGTGATTATATAAGTAAGTACTTACATTCTTGAAAAGTTTTAACGTTTTTGAAAAATTTTGTATTTTTTTCACATTATTAGTTATCGTAAAAAGACAACATCTTTTACCCTAATTTACGTCGTTTCCATTTTTTAAGTTTTCGATTTGATGATTTGATAACAAGTTACCGCCTATACCTATATTTTGAATTTAAATTTCTAGAAATTTAAAAATCGAATAAAAATTCAATCTCGAATAATAGTAGTTAATTAATTATAAATATTCAAAGTTTAGTTAAGCGAAGTAGTGAACCAAAATACTGCAGAGTTCCCTTGTGCTCCATTCCACATTTCTCATCGTGACTACAAATAAACTAAATAAAATTTTTATTTAATTATTTCAATTCCGATTTTTATTCATCCAATATTTCTATAAATATTTTCAAAAAACGTTCACATATTTTAAGATAATAAGTGTTCGCCACTTTCAAAAGAATCACCTTGTACAACGACACACGGTTCCCGGTATAATTAGAAATGTAACGTTCCTCACTCCTCAGTGGCGGCGGCAACGATTTCAGTCCTGCGTGCAAGTCGCAGCCGCGAAACTTTAATCTAACTATTATATACATATATACACACTATATATACAACTCTATATAGACACATAATACATATAACTATATATATATATATATATAGTGTGTGTATATAATGCGTATGCGTATGTAGTATATGTATTATACACTTGGGGAGGGGGCGATATTCTCAAAGGCTTCTTCTCTGGTGCCACCGCTCCTGCAGCGGCTTTAAACGGGCGAAACCATTTGCATAATTGAGAGGGTTAGCTTTAAATCTGTAAATCTGTCGCAAAGTAGTTATGTTATTCGTACGCTCCGTATGCGTATATATATATGCGCGTGTAAGTATATTATGTACGATTATACATATATACATGTGTGTGTATGTAGTATTATAATATATTTCACTTGCAAGGAGCCCGTTTTACAGGAGGAGACGATCGCCCCCGCATACGTACGGTGTCGTTGGCGCGTCGACAGATTGTGATATTTTCGTCAGTCGTGAAAACTTCTCTTTGCACCGCCGAGGAATACTTCGTCATCACACTTTCACCCACACGTCATTCCCCCCCCCCCCCCCCCCCCTCCCCCCCCCCCCCCAACACCGTTCTTAGCCCCGAATATACACATCACTCACTCATGTTTATAATACATTTAACAGTATAGACGTACAGAAATTTTCGACGACAAATGATGTATTAATAATATATTATAATACAGAGAGAGACAGCAATGCTCATTGCCTTCAAAGCCTGATCGTCAATGGCTACATGGATATTAAACACACAGTAGATTATAGGTTTTAATAAACGTATAAGTAAAATAATATTCATTGTAATATTTTGATTGTAACAGGACAAAAACTATTGCGGACACATAGAAAAAAAATATTTATAACCACATTAAACAAAAAATACTAAGTTAAAAGACAATAATAATAATAATATATCGGATGGTTATGTATAAATTGGGTAAATAACATATTATGGTTTCTCAAATAATAAAAATGTGTACCTACAACACGACTTAATTTTAACAGGCATTTAATCAAATTCCATATGACAGATCAATATATTAGAATACAAAATAATAAATTATGTTGATACAGGACTGCGGACAGTCTTATCAGGGCGACCTTTATTAATAACACGAAAAAATAACATTAACCTCATCGTCTTCGGAATTCATTATTATTAAACCAATAATAATTTACTTTACACTTGATATTTTTATTTTATTAATTGATAGGTATACTTAATAAATAATAAATAATAACTATATCTTTCTAATTTATATATTATTAAACTTCAGTATTATATTTAAGTGAATGCCACTTTCGTTAAAGTGACTCTAACGAACGTACACAATATACCGAAATTGAGTTTAGCAAAACCAAAAAAAAAAAAAAAAAAAAATGGTAAAAATCAAAGGTACTAACATGATTATTACCACTACGTTTGAAAATAGGTTTATCCACTATATAATAAACACAGATTTGCTGTTATAAGTTTATAAGTCTAGAAGATGGAGACAATATATGGGTATGGCGTCCTCTATAAGATATAATATTAACAATGATTACAAAAACCTACTTATATTTATAGTGAATAGTACCTATAGGTATATTATATATTGAATAGGTAGTACCTGCAATTATATTATATTTTTATACTCATATTGATAATTGCTTTTATAATAGTTATACATTTATAATTTATAACTAGAGCTCGGAAGTTGATGCATTTTGCATTTTATTTGGAACTTATTAGACGATACTCCCCTGGCTACAAATGTGTTTCATAAACATGTAAATCTCATAACTAATTTTAATTTTTCATATTTTTGTATTTTTTGGCCTTTTTGACTTTAAAAGTCATTTATTTTTTATTTTTTAGTCATATTTTTCTTTTTGAGTCATTTTTTTGTCATTTTAGATCCTATTTTCCTTTTTAGTTCAATTTCTTGTATTTATATTATTTTGTCATCTTTACATGCATAGTTTTTGTTTTTCCCCCGTCGGTATATACCTATTATACCTAAATATAGGTACTTACATAAAATTTATATTTTATAAAATAATATTTTACACAAGTTGTAAACGGGTTAGGTAAAGATAAAGATTCGATAGAGTAAGGCAATTGTTAGCTGTCATTTTTATTTTTGATGATATAAAATATGCTTTAATAGTACAATGTAATAATTTTGAGTAATTATTATTATTATTATTTATTACTATTCTTTTTTTTTTTTTTTTTAATGTATATTTACTAATTTTAAACATTTGTAATTTTTTTGGTCATCTTTAATGTTTTTAAGGTCATCAACTTCCAAGCCCTATTTTTAACATACCTACACATTCTCCGAAATAACTTATAACAGTAATATTCAGTCTATATTTTATTGTTTTTCTATAAAAATTTTAAAACTCAGTTATGGTAATCACCAAATGAATCTTAATATTACTTTAAGGAAAACATTAAAAATTAAAACCGATATCCTGTTGGTCAAATAAATCCAATTATCTAAATTAAAATATATGCTTTAGAGCTTAAAAAGTATAAAATTATTGTTGCTTATCGAAAATATTAAATATGCATGCTTTATCATCTCTTTGTCATCACTGAACTGATTAAACAGTTATGTAATATAGACTTGTACGAACTTACTCGTAATTGATATTTATTTAATACAGTATACTATGTACCTACAGAGTGTATATAATATTATATACAAGTCATACGATTGTAATACCAATCATTATTAACTATAATTAGAGCTGAGATTTCGATGAATTATACATTGTTTTTCAAAACTATAGTAATACGCAAAGCTCTTTTTATAATATTATATAAATTTCATATATTTTGGAATTAGAATAAGAAATTTAGGTAATTTTGCGTTTTTAGGACAATTTTCGATTGAATGGTCATTTTTTTATCATCTTTTAAAGCATTTAGACTTTTTAGAGTATTTATCACTAAAATCCAGTATTTTTAAATTGTATTTTAAATTTTTTACTAAAAAATTAACTTTGTATAAAATGTTAAATAGGTTCTTTTATCTAAAAATCGAATATTTTTCGAACAAATCCGTAAGAAGTGAAAATTAAGATTAAGAATAGCGACAGCAAATTAAACGAGATTAGTTCTTTACTTTAGATTAAAAGTCCAAAAGTCCATGTAGAAGACTTGAACTAGGTATTGTGCAATTGTCTTGAATATATTTTTTTGATTCATTAAAAAATATTTTTAAAATAAAAATAAATATAAATGCATTTAAAAGATGCATTATTTAGGACAGTGAATTTTTTTATGACATTATATTTCCAGACCTAAATCAATAATTATTAATTAATGTTGTTAAATTAACTTATTTCGACTGATATATTGGCGAAACTAGGTATCTATTGATTTATAATTATTTTATTTCAATACGACTGACTGCAAAAATAATTTCAACTTAACATCTCTACGTGATCTAGTTGTATAAAATATTATGAAGAAATGAAGAATAATAAAATATTTTATTTTGAATATATGCCCTGCAGTATATACAAAAAATAGACCAATCGTGTGTAGGTACAATATATACAATTTATAGGTAACTGTAAAAATGCTATACAATAGAGACTTCATAAAAACCGACAAGAGACACAATATAGAAAGATGTAAATAGTAAATACAAACGAATCATAATTATAATGGTTAATGAAAATATTTTGGTATCACTATATGATGCGATAGTTCAATACGTTTATTGTACAAGCTATAATACTGTGGCACTTTAATAATTACGAAAATAATATCATATGGACGGGATTTAAAATATCATGTTTGTTCGAGTCACGAATGCCGACATGTCGTCGATGTGTTCAACAATATTGAATAATATAAAAGTGAATTATAACTGTTTAGTGGTGTAACCAGAAAATCTGTAGGGGCAGCAATTATTCCCGGTAATTAAAATAAAAATTAAAGATGCTTTCAGCGTTTTGTATTAATACTCTATTTCACTTAGGTCGTGTTCGTGTAACTGTGAAACGATACTCGCTGATTGATTAAATCATTTTATCGACCAATAGATACAACAAATTTGAAACTCGATCGACGTGTGGTTACAGCGTTTATCAATATCACACGTAAAACAACTGTAACCAATATCAAACACAATACACCAAACCCAGGCTACTAAAATTACGAAGAACGTCGTGCACGTGCACATCCTCTACGCGACACGGTGATAGTGAAATAGCGCATTTACATAAGAGGTAACAATATTATATTAAAATAAATTGTAATGTATATGAGCCTCATTCATACAGAACAAATTAACAGCCTCCTCTTCTCTCAGCAATGTTTATCGGGTAAAATTTCAAAATTGTAGTTTTGGGAGGAGGATAAGCCTCTTTTCCTATTATAATAGCTAATAGACATCGTAACATATTATTATAACACTGAAATGTTTATTCTATTATTATTATTATCTACTACTACTTACTAGTATCAACATTCGATGAAATAATTTACAATAATTCGCGGAAAAGAAACGAGTTGGAAAAAAACGGTAAACAATATAATACTAAATTATATGCCAAACAAACAATTTCTGTGAAAGTATCTCAATAGAATATCGATAAAACTAAATATAGATAATCGTGTACGCGCGTATCGTTCAATGTACCTAATATTATATGCACGTTGGTAAAATAATTAATTATTCTCAGTGAACAAAATTCGATATTACCTACGTTCCACACAACGGCGAATGGCGAGCCAAATTATAATACACTATTTTGTTTACCCATTACGGATCGATAGCAATAATAATCATCTGTGTATACACAATGTACGTTTACCGAATTATTTATGCACAACATCATGATTATATTTAACAAAAATTCACAGCATTTATGTTATCCACGAGTAATATTAACCATAATAATATGTGTGTATTATGCATCAAACGCTGCAGGCCAAGGCCATAATTTTAGGAACGGTAAAATTAGTTGGAAAACATTTAATGCAAATACAAAATATAAACAAGCATATTATTGAGTTAATATTTTTGAAATTTGTGGTCAGGAAAAATCTTATTGACTATATATTACAGCTACGTATATTATTATTAGTTTATTACTTTATTATTGTCAATAATCGACTAAAGATAATAATATTTTCTAACAAAAAACTTTTCGAATCATTTAATGTTGATATTTATATAAAATTATATTACATATTAATAAGGTATGGATTAAAATCTTCATAAAGATGAAATATTTTTGCGTAGAAATGGTTAATGTAGAGTAAGTGCATACATTACATACTAAGTATTTATGTCCATTCTATAATCATCCTTCTAGAAAATTGGTATATTTTAATATAATAAATAAAAACCAAGCATCAAAGTTTAATTTTAAAAGTTAAAAATTTGAAAAGTATTAAATTTTTTCCTAATAAAATGACTTGACGGAGACCTCAAGCGGTGATTTAAGGAGGTTGCATCAGACTAACATACCTTAATATTACAAGTTTACACATAAGTACTTTAAAAAAAAGTTTTAATCTATATTATACCGGATTATGATTTGTATTTGTATAGACCACTGCAGCTAAAGAACAAATTGAGACTCTCAAAAAAAAGAAATCGGAAAATAGTGAAACTATATACTGTGATCTGTATACTAAATTATTTACAATGAGTAGATAGATTTAAAACATACATGACGACAAAATAATAATGTTTTTCGATTGGGGATGAATTTTTTGTCGGTAAAGTAGAAACACGCAAAGCCTTGAAAAGACATATTAATAATGTAACTATGAAATCTTCATTCTGTAGTGATTCGCTACGTTTGATCACATAAATGTATATGTATGTTTATTCAGTTTATTGTGATATATATCATATGTACAAATGGTGGGTTTATCACGTAGCGATTTAGAAAAGCACATTAGATACGGTACACCTTCAATAAATAATATTGATTTATGACATACGGATCGCAAACAAAAAAAATATTTTGTACCCATCGGATTATTAATAATTTCTACTCGTGGAGATCACCGCCGAAGAAGGAGTTGTAATTCTTGAAAAAAATAAAAGGAAAATTCGATTATCACATTTAATAACTGTCACAGATGTGACCAGATTTAAAAAATAAAGAATAAAAGTACATATTATTCTTATAATAACAAATTAAACAACTCTAATTATTTTGAAATAACATCTGCTATTACAGACTTTTAATATTATTAATAATCAATAAAAAATCTATATTACACTTGTAATCTGCGATTTCGTTTAAATTATCATTCATAGGTATTTAATCACTCGATTTTTTTTTTTTTTTTTTTGATAAGTAGGTACTAGGTTGTAATAAAATTGATGAATTTTAGTAAATTCTTAAACATTATAATTCTATTTGTAATGATTTTATAATTTAAAACAAGTACACTTTTTTTTGTACTTCAAACATTACCTTAGGACAGTAGGTCTTGTATCCCAAAACAAAGTACTGTTAACATACTACAGATTTGCGTTTTAAATATTTTGTCCCAAACACTGCATTCGACAAACGACGAACTACAATGCATGAACATTGCTTTATTTATCGCAAAACCTCCAGTAGAGGGTGCATATAGCAACACCGATAAAAAACAAATACAGTTATTGGTTATTATTTTTTTATAGCCAGCTGATCTTCCATATTAATAAATAAAAAGACAATGTTTTGATGTGTGTTCGTAAGCGATCCACACATCAGCCAAGGTCACATTCGTGTTTCTGAAATTTGGTAATAGGTAATGCTTACTCAAGGTTATGCGCCTCGACACCAATTTTTTAAATTTAATATTTCAAAGAGAAGCCTACATAGGAAATTAATGATTCACGAAAAACGAATATTGTCCGTTTGTATTTCCATTGTAGATTACAGAAATAACAATAATAATTATAATTGTATATAACTTTAGACCTGTACTTAGTATTTGGTCAATACTTGCGCCTAAATTGACTGTAGTGTTAAAAATATATGCATTTAACATTTATCAGAGTTTAAGGTGTAAACTCACCGACGTTATTTCTCATGACCGTTCAGAATCGACTAGTAATCTGCATTAATGAATAATTGTGACTTGAGACTTGTTTTATAGTCATATGACCTAGAAATTGCCTCGTCTCCTCCTTCTAAAAAATCATCGAGTCAGTTCCAAATCCGTGCCAATAGTTTATTACTAATTTGTAACTATTCGCGACCTAAAGTTTTCGCCGCGATTCAAGTTCTAGGAAAGGCCAACTTCAAGAAGCCCTCTTCTTGCAACTTGTCGCGTCGGGAGACACTTTTTATTCCTCCCCACGCTCCGGCGACATGCGGCTGAGCCGCTGAGGGTAAACAGAAAAAACGTACACATATTATTATACATACAGCACAACCATCGGCACTATAATAATTCGTATGATATCATACCGCCAGCGGACCGGGCAATCCGGCAAGCGGTCATCGATCACCGGCGACCCACCTTTTTCACCCCCCCCCCCCCCCCCAATCCCATGAATCGTAGTACCTAATTGTAAACTGTTTACATAGTATTTATAAATTTATATTGTTTTATCACCGCGGTCATTGTGTTTGCCCCGAGTGGTAGTCGTTACGAAACAACGATTACATCGTATACAGCCGTGTGCGCAGTGCACACGATATTGTTATTATAAATTATAATAATGATGTATTGCGGAGGACTATTATACAATACAAAACGCAAACAAACTAACGAGAACACAGCGCGCGCGCCCGCGCACACACACACACCACCGACCGACCGCCGCCGACACCGACGACGACTCTCCAGATAAATGCCACCGATAAGATAACGCGCGCGTCTAGTAAGCGAGCAAGTGAGTGAGCAAGTAAGTAAGCATATAATAATAATAATAATAATATCGTTATGATACACACACTATCCGTTGTTGTACGTACACCTTGCTCGTCGGACACACGCATAGACGAACGCAAACACACACACGAGCGCGGGCAGAGAGAAACAAACACCGACTACGGCCGGAAACGAGTAATAATTTCACGGATCGGTTGTGGTGTGTGTAGAGCGAAAGCCACGCAAGACACGCAAACGTTTCCGGTCATATCGCGGCGGCGATTATCCGTTTTAAAACACAGTGCACACACACATACACACACACACACTCATATACGCATACAGACGCCGTTGTCGTTGTTGCAGGTAACGATAAATTAAAAGCGTTATGATAACGCGACCGCGCAAAACGAAACAAAACGAAATTGTTTTATCGCGTGGAATCTACGTATTATATACCGCGACCGCGCGCGCGCCCGGCCATTGTGTAGTTTCGTGGCGGGTGTGAGGTGGGTAATAGACATATTTTCGAATTACAAATAATATCATCATACAGAGTGTTTCCCCTCGGAGCGTGCTTTTAGAGCGATTGAACATATTTTGTTGTATTTACGATGGTCATGCCACGTCCACGACGCGGATGCCCACGGGTTCGTAACATAATGGGGGGGGGGGGGCTATGATGATTGAAAAATATTAGAAATTATGTACCGTCGACGTTTTATAATTTGTAGACAATCTCCGGGTATAATAAATACTAGATTTAGTATTATTTCTTCTTTATGTTTGATACTCAGAGTTTTCATTAAAAAAAAAAAGACGTTTTTGCCACAGAACACTGTCAAGTAAAAGATTAAAACATGATCCCGAAGTATGTGTTTAAATGGAATCATTAAAAATGAAAAAAAACGGGGTGGTATGTTGGGCGGATCACCCTGTATAATCCGTGCTATGGCCGTGCATTAATATTATTGTTTTTATTATCATCATCATTATTATCGCGACCGACGATCCGTTGAAACAATTATAAATTTATAACATATTATTTACATTCATCATCGACGACGGCCGTCCGTGTGACTGCTGCTGCACAACTGCGAAACGCCTCGGGTATAGGTAGGTATGTGATGTGAAACGACAAACACACGCGGAGAATATTTTCCAGACCGCGGGGCAATCAATTATCTTATACACACACAATAATAATTGTTATTGCGCACAATATGTATAAATGTAATAAACGTATTTTATGTAAAACTATATACGGCCTCAATGCTTGTAATAACAATATTATACCACATGCGTTCACTTATCACCATAAACCGATGTAAAGAAAATATGATATGATAGCGATGAGTGAGAGAGAAGGGGGTGATCAAACACCGTTAGAAAAAGATAGAATACAAACAGTGTCGAGTCCGGTCAAAGCATTTTTTTTTTTTTTAAATAATTATTGTTTGTGCTGAATTAATTGAAACTGCTTTCTTTGGATTTAATCGTGTAGGTATACTTGGATTAAATTCTGATGGTCTCAAAAACTTAATGAAATTCCTATAGCGGCACTACAAAAATGTAAATTGGTGATCACTACAGACCATCCAACTATACCTATTAATAATGAAAGTGAAGAAGTTTAACAAAGACACATTTTTATAAAAATAACACAGGTCCTATCTTACCTATATCGGTTATATCATTAAATACATGTATGTTTATCGGACAGTAAATTTGAAAACGTTAAGTAACATATAAGTTTATGTTGCCAACGCCATCGTTTTAGTCGAATTCATTGACGCCTGACAAGTTAATAAACCATGGCAAGTCACTACTAATTATAATTATTTAAAAAAAATTGTGATAACACGTTATTATAATTAATCGTAATCAAATCATATCCATTTAAACACGGTTCCGGTTTTTACGACCAAATAACAAGCCAAACGTCAGTTACTCTTGACAGCGTTTGCAACGTTCGTTGACGTTTTACTTGGACGTTTAGAAAACGGATAAATATAATTTTACCGTTATCTGTAATTGAATTTTTTTCTAAGTTTGCCACCGCCGACGTAGATACCAGTTTTCCACTTCGGCCTTTCGTTGAGACGTATAATCGCGGCATAATCGCCGCCGCCGCTACCCAGAAAACAATTATTATTATCGCTGTCCTTATACTGCGCTGCCGAAAATGCGTCGTAATTATCGTACAGTCGGCGCTTACGTCAATTAGCGGCGAGTTATTGTGTGGGTCCGAACCCTTCCGCCGGGGGCCGGTCCGACAATGACCACCCCTTCGTCGACGAAACAATATTCTGCACAAGTCGGAACTTGCACGCACACGCACGCCAGCAATGCGATAATATCATATAGGGTGATTTACAAAACATACTCTTCATCATCATAATTTTTTCTGATTTAGCAATGAATTAATTCGAATTCTGATTTTTGGAACTTATAAATACACTTATAGACCATATTTTTAAATTCTTAAAAATGTTTGTACTATTTTAAATGTGTCAAGTATTCATTACACTCGGACCATTTTTATTAATTGTAAATATTGAAGATTAATTGAATGCATTTTTTTAAATCACTATAGCTCCCTCATATCTTTAAACTCATTATCTTTAGTACAAAAATTTAAAGAATTCAAAAACTATTTGTTTGACTTTGCTTTTGACACGTCTAAATGTTCTAAAAAGTTATTTGTTAAATATTTTACTGTTTAAAAGGAGTTGTCATTTAAAAAAATAGAAGTTTGTATCTCGTCCACAGTATACTGCTTGAGTAGAATAATAACAATTTGAAAATACGTGTGTGGGCATAAAGTGTACGTACAAAACTTCCAAAAAATCAGAATTCGAATAACTTTATCGTTGATGAAAAAAGGGGTTGAGCATGTTTGGTGCATTACCCTGTATACGGTTGCTGGTATGTATATTATGTGTGGTATACAATATCTCGTTAGTACGAACAGTGCGTGTGGTGGTCAATTGATGACGCCGTTTCAGCGCGTGTTTGCGTCGCGGCCACCAAGTGTTTAGTGTGTGTGTGTACGTAAGTGACCTTTTGCTAGCGCCGAAACTCGGCTAAAACTCATTTAGACAACACGCACAACACGAGTGCCGGCCGACGAAACCGCTGACGCCGCCGCACCGCAAAGGCGTTATTATTATTATATCGTCATGGTTAATCATAATATAATACAGTTAAATCAACCGCCCACCCCTATTTTTAACCCGTAGGTAAACATGATAATACTATCGCGTCAATCGTCTGCAGTATTAAATAACATTAGCAGGACGTCGGTCCTATCACGCAAACTTTAAATACTTATCAATTACAAAATAAATATTTAGTTATTGCCTACTACAATAATATTTATTATAAGCTATTATAATTTCAATACAATATTGTCGATATGTTTTGTACGCTGGAATAGGTATGTAGTAAAGTATCTAAGTACTTATATTATGGCCTGATACAGACGAAGAAATTTAAAATAGGATTGAAAATTATAATAAATTTGGCGATACGAAATATTGAATTTCGTGCATAATATACGTTTTTAGTAGATAAAAGTTCATATTTTTTATTGAAAATTTTAATAAAGTACGTTGAAAATACTATAGAATTAATTAATACGAGTAGATATGTGATTTAAAAATTAACTCAAATGGGGTAAAATATTAGAATTGCATGTGACTATAAGTTTTTCAAAAAAACTTCATAATTTTTTAAATATTTAATAATTAATAATTATTTACAGTTTCAGTGTTAAAATTAATTATCAGAATATTAATTACACTGAACTCAGGAAAAAGTGACGTTTAGTAATATATTTCAAACATTATATTACAAGAAAATATTAAATAACAATAAAATAAATGAAAATTAAAACCATTAGAATTTTAATATCTCAATAAACCCAAAAAAATGGCATTGCTATGTTTATAGCAAGGAACGTTTCGTCAAATCAATTGCGTTTTTCTCGGTAATTTTTCTATTCATAGACTTGATTTCCACGTACACGAGTATGCACAAACATTGGTATGGAACAGAACACGGTCCGTTCGCCATTACCGTGTCTGTCACAGAACACGAGACCGGTCGACAATGAGATATTCATAATATTATACGATTGGAATTAACGATATTATTCGATTTTTTAGGACTTTTCAATGTATATGAATACACATTAAAATACCAAATTTAAATACTATAAAAAACTATTATAAAATGTTAAAATAATAACTAATAATGGGAATTTAACTAAATAATAATGTACTTAGTGTTAAGTATATTATAATTTTAGAGATACTAAGGGACACACAATATTTAATTAAATTAAACATGTCTGTTATAAAATTACTGCCTCAATTTATATACATTTTTTTAAACATTTTTAAAATAGCTACAATTAATTTAATTCTTCTATTAATATTTTAGGAGATAATATTATTATAAAATTAATCTTAAAAATTATTTACAATTTATTTAAATTTGATGTGCTCGTCACATTATTTCCTTAATTTTTACACTAGAAATGTTTTTCCTAACTGCTCTATCGTTCGATGCACCAATCGATCCAACGTGTAAAACGTTTTTTTATTTATCAATAAAGAATTACATTTTGCAACTGTTGAGCTTTCACGGTTAAACACTATAGTGGCTTTTTAATAAGAAGAAAAAAAAGAATTAAATATTTACGTTTAACGTTATTTTTGTAGTTTTAACTTATACACATATTTTTCTTCAACTATATGTCACTACGTATATAGGTAGCCTTCTCGTCCCTCAGAAGAACCAAAACAAGTAATTTTCGTCAGTGTTGTCAGAAGACACATGATTTCTAAATACTGTCTACGGATATACCACCTACTGACAGCAAACAAGATTATAATAATAAATAATAATATAAATAACTATTATATTTTTAAAGCAATGAAAACACGAGACGTTCTGCGCGCAGGATACCGGTTGTCCGTCCGTATTGCCTTTTGAACACCGTACCGCACTAAAGTAAGTACGGTAAAATATAGAACACAATAATATTATATATTACAATACTAATCCCGACTCCCAAGTGGCTATTATATTATTATTTTTGTGCGTGGCTCGTCGTCTAGACTCATTTCGGCGCAGACAAACCAACGTCCGGCTTGCCGCAGACCCGTGTCATCTCGAAAATGGGTATTATTATATTCTAATAAAATATAATAAATCATTATTGTGAATACCTGCCGTGCGGATAGGAGACCGATTGTCATGTGTAACGTACATCTGCATGTATAGATATACGTCGGCGTTACAGTTATTTACAACTGTTTGCCGTTCTTTTCCCTCAAAATAATAATAATACTGATATAATAAACTCAAACAACAATAATAATAAATATGTACATGTACCACCATCTTGTCTGACGATCGAAATCGAGAAAATAATCTACTCAACGTGTGTCACCACGACTGTTAACCGTAGGCAATATGCCCGGGTTGCAGTCAGCGTATTGTGTTCATTTGTAATCCGAAATCGGCAAGACGTTTTTCAAACATTAATAATTTATTACAATTGAATTTTATCTTTATTTCTCTCACTTGGCGGCTATCAAAACGATGGAAAAGATCAAATGTGTACAAAGATGCTTAAAATAAATAGTAGCATACCAGCCATACCACTGTCTCTTTCGTCCCCCAACAAACGCCGTCGCTCTAATCCAGTTACGAAACTGACTATATTAATTTTGATATATCGGTTTCCTATTTTCCTATGGTACGAATACAGTACTTTTAACGCGAAACTAGAACAAGCAATTATAACTATATTCAATGAAAAAAAATTGAATAATGGAAACAAAAAAAAAAAATAATATTTTTTACTCAGTACAAAAACATAAAGCATGCGGCATGATATGTAATAATTTATCATTACTCATTATTTATTATTTATTATCATACACGCGTTAAAATACAACTTCAGGTAACAAGCTGAAATTGGGTTCCACTTTTTATTATATCTATATCGATAAAATAAAAATGGGGCAAGCATAGGCTATAATCAATTTGCATAAAAATTGACGTAAAATATAAACAACAAATGTAATTTGTACTAAAATAATGATGGCTGAACAATTTTCACCATCTCAAGTAGGAAAATTATGACTTGCTTCGGTGTCGAGCATATTAAGATATTTGTTTAGTAAATAATATAGAATATTCCATTTTAGATTCTGAGCGGCTATTTCACTAACCTATTAACCACAGTTCTAAGTATATCAATGTTAACTTTAAAGCTACTTAATAAAAATAATATATTTAAAAAAGTATAATAAATGCATCATTTTTGTTAAAAATGTTTAAATTTAATACTGTGTAATAACGTGGTTATAAGGGATCGGACGTCAAACTTTATAATGATTACCAAGTAAGGCAACGGGTAACTGGAAATTCTCAGAAATGATAATTATTTTCATTCAAATCTGTCGAACATCGACGGAATATCGACAAAATAATCGAGTAGGTACCTACTTAATATGCAAATATATAGATATTCATTTTGGAGCAAATTATTAACTCTCACGCTTATAGGTAACCGCTCTGTTTACATTAAATGTTGAATGTACCTATGTACCTTATCATTGAGATGGTCAGTGTAAATTGTTTTGTGTTGAAATTTAATTCATTGATAACCAACAGTTGGTCATCTTACACTATTAAATAATGTAACTTGTTACTATGGTAATTAATTTTTCTATACGTAATATGGCAAGTTTAATTAATTTATACTGCAAACAATGATGGCATTTATTAATTATTTTACTAATGCAACATAGCCAGGGGATGACCAGTTAAACATAAGATATCCTATAGGGAGTCGAAAGAGTTACCTACGGAAATCTATGGATATAATAACAGAATACCGCAGCCGGAAGAAGATAGCTTATAGCTAAATGAATTTAAAATGTATTTAAAGAACCAGGATTCATTAACAGGTATATGTAATGCATAAATAATAATTAATACTTACGAAGTATATAACTTAAATATTGTATAGTAGTGTAGGTATGTGTATGGTTATTGATTGTATCGTAGTTTTATCGAGTTCTGTAATCTGTAATACACAGTGTGTTTGGCAATAGGTCTTATAGTTAATTGTGTATGAATATGTCATTGCGTTGGTCAGCGGTTAATCGTATCGTGTCACGTAACATAATTATTAAAACGGTACTTATATAAATAGGTATTAAAATCATAAATTATTATTATTATGAGCCATTACATTGACCTACCGTAAAATGGTATGACTAGGTTCGTGGTATAAATAGATAACTTAATAAAATCAATCTAAATATTTTGAAAATTGTATTTTGTATACTGTATAGTAAATAAAATATAATATATAGTAGTATGATGTACTATAATATATAGTACATCAAAACTTCGAATATTTTTAAATTAGATAGAACAATTAAAATATAATATCACTAATTTTCGTTTAAAAATCATTTTTGTCAAAATTTTAAAATTTTAAATGTCCATTGAAAAAGTTAGAGTTCTAGTTAACAGATCATCCCAATATACTAAAATATAATGAAAAAAAATATCTAATAATATTTAAATAGTTATATAAAAATCTATTTCTTTGAATTATTTAACATTTTCATAACAAGTATTTTGTCATAGATTATGAAATTCAAAATATAAGAATAAAACAATATTAAAATATTAAAATATTAAAAATATTAAAATTGTAGTAGTTAAACTAAAAACTATAAAAGCGAAAAAATTATTTTCATATATACAACTTTAAATGTTCCAATAGGTAAAAATATAATTAAATCTTTATAGATTTAGGTTACCTACGTTAGAAAAAACATTTAGGTAAGATCTAAATCAATTTAAAATAATTGATTTTGAACTCATCACATGGTTGAATAACACTATTTGTTTGATTATTCTGATTATATGCATTAACATTTTTTATTGACACGTTCTCAGTTTAAATATAGGTTTTATTTGCAATTGTCAATGGTAACTATTTTCTAACAAACAGCAATATTGAAATCCAAAAAAAAAAAAAAAAATCAAACAACAAAAGACATTTATAGCAGAATAAGCAGAACTATTGCTTACCCAGGTCAGAAATAAACAAATACTATGATGTCTGACACAGTAAAAGAATTACTAACCTAGATGGCAAGAGAAAAACAAGTAATGATAAAAAATTCGGGGTTAACATTAATATTATAACCCACTTATTAGTGAACGTACGTGATACTCCATGAAAACACATAGACATATAGACTTTTTATTTTGTGTTTTAAATTTTTAAAAATTTTGAAATTGAAATTACTGTATTACGATTTAAATATTATACAATTAATACAATGCAGTATTAACTTTAACGGCTCTTTAACAGACATGATAATTATTTAGATTTTCAATACTGTAATAACGTTTAGTTAATAAAGAGAAACAATATACTTTTGATGAAAGATTATTTTTAATAGAACTATTTAAAAATTCAATACTTTGGTTATAAAATCAATAATAAATATACAAAAATGTTCTCAAACTATAAAAATGCTATATAAAAGTTTTATTTTTAAATCTTTTGATGAATAAAACAAAATTCGTACTTCAAAATCAATGTTTTGGAAATTTTAAGAAAAATGTAATTTGAATTCAAATCTGCACCCTAATAATTATATGTATTAATAGGATAGGAATAAAATAAATAGAATATTTGAATATTACATGAATATAATACACTGATAATATATTTATATAATATATGATAATTATATAAAAACAGATTGACTTAAACTTAACAGAGTTTAGTTGATATTTTTTTCCATATTAATTGTTTGTTAACTATTAACTTATAAACCAACGTACATTGACTTAACATTATCAACTCGAGTACCTACATTTTTTTTTCAATTTACTAACCTTAATAAAATACGTATTCGTAGTTGTCTATATTTCTAGCCAGCGCCTGCGCGCAAATAAGTCTGTTATAGAAAATTTATCGTCGAATCATTTAATCATTTTTGTGGTTATTACACCGCGGTTGATATCGATTTTTGTATTTTTCTTTCTTCCCATTTTATTGGTCTCGTGTAACTACTGTATTATATACGTATAAAAAATAAATATAGGTACATAACCTACACGTATACATACATACATCAACGTAATATTTTCATACGTTATTCGAGTTTTATTACCGGAAAGAATCTCTTCCGTGAAACATTAATCTGGTATCTCTTTCGGGATATGCGCCCTACATAAATATAGATGGAAAAATATAAAATACTAATAGAGGAGACAGAGCAACGATGGTAAAAGAAAAAAACAAATAATAATAATAATAATAATAATACCGCAGCCGCATTTTTATTGCCGTCCGTCGGTAATATTTTCTCCGTATAAATATATATTATATCCCTTAGTGTGTACTTTATTTCAAGACCGTTATTTTCTATTAAATAATAATAATAATGTTATTGTATATATATATATATAAATACGAATGCACTAAAAGAATTTGTCTGGGGAGGGCGAGTTGTTTGATAGGTGGTCAGGAGTACTAACTAGTAGTACCAAAGGCACTACCGGTGGGTAAAATAGGACTGTGAGCGAAATGAAGATAATATTATAATATGGTTTGGCAAACGATTGTCATCCCGTCCACGTATATTAGTGTGTAATATTATATTTTATATTATATATTATTATAAAAATATTATCCCTGTTTTCTAATATTGATTTGTAAATAATTATAATATACGTTTTGTCGTGGTAACTGGTGAACTAGAATATTATAAGCACTACACAAGCAAATAAATTTAACGAAGTTCAAAACAATGTTGCGATATATCCAAAACAAAATTTTGAACAAGTTTTATTGGAATCGGCCACGAACAAATGTTGCCTTTGCTTGGATTTTTTACAATACAGTTTTCATTGTTTAATGTTTCAGGTTAATAGTCATAACAAAAGTTTATGATTTAAAGCATTTACTTATTTTTCTTTGATTTTCTAAAATCTGGCTGTGCTATGTAAATTATATCATGTTGCAACAATTTTATATTATGTGGAATTTTAAGTTTTTTTTTTAATTTTACTGATTTTTTAATATTATTTTTATATATTTTATATTTACACTGAGATGATGCAGCGACAGTCACTAACAAAAACCCAGTTTTTGAATCCATAAGTTTTTACTAGATATATGTTTACGATAAAATGTTGCCTTTGTGTTTTATTACTTGATCTATATTAGGTGTTACCTAGTATTAATAATAATACTACTGGAAAAATATAAAACTACAACTGATTCCAGGTATACCTATGCTTTCGAACAGTACTGTCGATGTTGACCTACACGATACCGTATAATTACTAATAATAGTTCGTTTCTCTGTCGCACTGTTCGTCCGTTGGTTGTGTTGTTTCAAAGTTATTTGTATTCATGATAATTTAACTAATAAATGTATGACGGGAAAAAAAACGAGCCCAAGTGAATTTTAAATTATTTTCGTGATTTCCATGAATATATTATATATATATATATATATATGTATATTAATATATATATTTATGAGTACATACTACGTATAATATCTAAAAAAGTTGTAATATTAAAATTTAAAAATGAATTACCCCTCCTATTGAAAAATTGTTATGGTGACCTTCTATGCTCAACATAATGGAACATTATGCAGTTAACGTTTCGGATGTTTTATTGATCACTAACTGCAGTATATTAGCGACAATACTGTAAGAAAAAATGGTCTTTGTTTGCCGATATACATTGTTGACCACTGTCGAAAGAGATGTGTTTTATAAATCAATAAAAAAAAAAGACATAGTATGAGAAAAAACAAAAAAAAAAAAAATTCGAAGAGTATCGTAATGAGTCTTGGATACCGTCAACACTCGTGTTACATTATTATAATAATAATGATATATATTTTCATTGATCGATAGGGATAATATAATAATAATAAAGCAAAAGATGAGAAACTGCGGCAGTTTGGTGTGCCCGCGAACATCTTACGAATCGGTTGCCCGCCCACATCATCTGCACCCCTTGCACGCTACAACCTTCACTGCGGATACGCTGTATATATACATGTATATTATACGTTATAATTAATAATATTACTCGAAACTAAAGTTATTTCGTTCAAAAGTCGCCCCGTAAAATAGCGCTGGCACCGCCAAACGCTAGGCGATTAATTTAACTCGACTGCTTGCGTATATATATATACATAGCACACGCATATATATTATAATAATATGTATATATATCCTCTCAACCGGGGTGGTTTTCGTGGAGGGGCGGAAAAGTGGTCTTAAAACGCCGAAACTTTACTCTAAACGACCTCCGCCGCCACTATACCGGCCATTATATTATAACCCTCTCCTCTTCTTCCGTCTTTTCTTACCGTCCCCGTCACCGTTTAATATTATTCGTGCTCGGCGTGTGCGTTCTTATGCAATGACGTTTGTTGTATATATTCGCAGCAGTGCGGCGGATGCTGCTGCGATCCGGTCGAAGAGCGCAGATGTGAGTGGGAGGGTGTTGCGCGGCACGAATAATTACCCAGTAATTCATTCGGGTAATTAAAATAACCAGCATCAATACGGTATGGCTGCTGCCACTGTAGCTGCTACGGAGAGAGATGAGGTGTTTTCGCGTATCATAATTTATATATATATATATATATATATATATATATATATATATATATATATACGTGTATAGGAATAATACATTATTATGCAGTGGGTAGTATAATATACGTAAATACGTGTGCGGGTAACGACCGTAATTTATTCACTGAATCGAGTTATTTATAAACGGTTTTTCGTATTATCGGCGGCGGTTCGCATTTAATAATATATTATATATATATATATATTATAATATAATTTCCTCTCCGCTCCGCATATTTATAACATTTATATAGCCTTATAGAATACTCGGACCGAAGTTATAAAATTCAACGCGTTTTTATCTGCCTCACCCATCGTGTTACCGCACAGTCTATAGGCATGTTATTATGTAGCCAGCTATACCCTCTCGTTGGAGACGATCGAGACGACGAACATATACCACATAATGCATATTATGTATAGTGTATACCTACTTATATATGTTACCAAATACCTCACACATCAATAATACCAGGTTTTTACGTTTTAATAATTTCCATCGTATCGTCGTTTGACCATAAATAAAATTAGATGAAAAAATTTTTGAGACGTGAATAAAACAAATTTTTTAGAAATTGAAAATAGAAAAGTTATAAAATTTGTCAAAAATTGTATAAAGTTTCATTTTTGTTACATTGTTTGATCATTTTAGGTGCTGCTTTTTTAAGTAAGAACTCTAAAAAGTTTTTAAAAATAATATTATTTTTACGAGACAAGAATTTCCTTAAACGAACAAATCTGTCAGGGTGTTTGTTAATTAAATATATAAATATATAATTGGATAAAATCTGTACATATTTCACACTAGAATACTGTATAGATACCACTCTGTAGACTCTTTTATTTGATATAGACGATACAGTATTATCTTGTACGTCGAATTAAAAAAAATCTACTTTGAACGACAAAAACTCTAAGTGAAAACGTCATATGATATTTTCGCAGTGTTATTAATGTATGTATGTGCCTGCAAACCGCGACGAGAGGTCCTATATGATTATCGATTAGTAGCGTTCGAACTAATTAGGCTCCCTATATAATATGATCATAGAAACGCGATTCCCTCCATAGTAACTCGTCTTTTAACCTAATCTAACGACGTCGAACAGCGTGAATCACGCGCAATGTAACGTTGGATGTATCCGACAAAAATAAATTGGAAAAAAATTTGGTCCCTGTACGGCTGCCTTTTAATTTAGTAACTCATTCGAACATCGATTTTCTTAGAGCTATTCGATACTGTTTATAAATCATACAGTTTACCGTTGAATAAATCGTCGTGAAATATCTTTAATAGGTTTTAAAAATACGAAATTTTAATATATATGCATTTATATATAAATTAAAAACTGGACGGGATACTCATCACACCGATAGTTTCGCGCTTAGATTGTTTCGGAAATTCGGAATACAATAATAATATAGTTTCGTGTGCATTATACACTATAATAGTATGTAGTATCAGTAATGAGAGCGTGAAATTTCATGTAACGAGGGTTGAAAATAAATAAGAGCTTGTGGTTGCTATTATAATATAACAGAATACTGTTATCCATTTTTAGATAAAAATAATGAACATTAAAATAAATGTATGAAACTTTTTTAATTGCATACACTCAAATGATACGCTTGAAATTTTTTTATTGGTTTTTTCTTCAGAAAAAAAGAAAAATACTTTTTCCTGACATAAAATGGTTCTATAATTATGGACACAAACTACACGAGTGTTAGCGATTACAAAACTACCAAGCGTATCCAAACATGTTTGGACAACCATCATATAAATAAAATAACGAAAATTATGTGGATTTCTATTATCTCCGTGTCACTGCCATGACAATAAAACACAAAAAATCGTTTGAGTTCGTGGATGCTATAGTGACTAGAATTAGATATTTCATAAGAGTAGTAATCTTATTAACATTATATAATAGGTTGTTGGTAACGAATGTAAATAAATCAACTTTTAACTTAAGAACATAGTGTATTTAAAAATAATATTCTCGCAACTATATTGTTAATATTATCACGGCATCGTCTCAAAAAATTATTAAATAAATAATAATACGGTAAGGGGGTAAGGGCTTCAGTACATTAGCTCTTGGCGTAGTATACCACTGTGGAGTATTATAATAATATTTATAATAATAAAACACCCTACACTTCCGAAAAAAATGATATCGAGTACTTTATATTTACTTATAGTCTGTAGTCTTTTAGAATATTAAATAGGTTTTAATTAGGTTCTGTCAAGCAAAAGCCATTATCTACCGCTGTATGTTGTTTTCGTCGTACAACATAATAAATTTGAGTTCAGTATAACTAATTTTAGGTCGTTAGCTTTAATACTATAGGTATTGACTTATTATCAAAATCAATGGAATACTGACACCATTAAAAGTTAACGATGTATTTGTATACGTCAGTTTTTTTTACAATGATTCAGATTTTAAACGAATAGTGTATATCTATGTAAAATATTATACGATATAAAAATACTCGTAACTCTATAAAAAATTTAAAAACCAACATACAATTTTTATATTATTATTATTGTAATACTATAATGTGTTTATGAATGTTCAACATATTTTATTGAAGATATGGATAATCTTATTATATATTAAAACGTCAAGTGTATTAATACCTGACGACTAAAGCTACTAATTAAATTAGAGAAGGCTCGAAAATTAGCGTTCGGCATAAAGTTTAAAAAAATCGAATTATTCAAACTTTAATCCCCCGACGTAGATAGTGTTTTTGAATTATGAATAGAATGATTAGGTAACATAATATAATTTCATTAACCGCTCAGCAGTAAAAAAAAAAAAATTACAAGTATCATCATATCAATAAAACTGAACGAAAAAAATAAGATTAAAATGTTTAAAAATGTGTGCATGTATATTATATCTATACAGCAAACATATGGAGCGTCGATATTTAAAAAAATATGCTATGTCTATAATAATACGTCTAATATGCCGTAAAATACCGTATGAAATTATTATATGTAACTTTCAAAAAAAATAAAAAATCGATCTAGTTGAAAACGGTCAAATTTTTATATTAACGCGATGTCGTTGCGTATTTCGATGTATAGTTTTCGTGTGCGTATTCGCGAGATTCGGTCATTTCGTCTGCCACGTTCAACCCCACGCCATTATATATAAATATATATAATATAATATGTGCAGTGTGCGTTCGATACAGCCCCGAAATGTTATGTGTACGTGTCGATCATTGCCAATACACGGGCAGTTGGACAAGGGGAGAGACGTCGACGGGCAATCATCGTGATGTAGCTGTCCACCGCCTACCGCCACCACTATCACCACCACCACCACTCCACCACCTGTGTGTGTAAATAGACGACCTGTACGTAGGGGCGGTTTTCGGAGCTTCGCGAGGTCAGCTGCCGCCGAGGCAAAAAGGAACACAGCGTCCTACCCTGTATAATAGGTTTATATCTAATACATGAGCGTATACGACTATATATATATATCGTACAATACTCGCAACGCCCCGCACGAACGATGATGATAATAATAATACGCACTTCGGTTATTAGTCCCGAGTTACACATTAACCGAGGGCACCGGCCGCGGCGATTCTCTCGTCCGTCGTCAAAAATAAAGACCGCCGCGCTGCGCCGGTAATCGCGGTCGTTGGCGTATACATGGTATAATGTTCGCGGGCGGTTACACGCACGCACACACACACCGATACCATATTATATATATATATATATAATATATAGTTTGTACAGCATTTGTCGATTACCGACTATTTCCCTCGTCGGCGCGATGCAGTTTTACAAGAATCATTCCCATTATATTTATATACATGTATGTGTGTGTGTGTGTTGTGAGTGAGAGAGAGAAGATTCGGAAGTTGGGGCAGTATACGTATACAATGAAAGTGTCTCAGCCGGCACTTTCAGGCCGCCGCACAGCAATAATACACTAATAATAATAATACATATAATGGCACATTACGCGAGAAAATCGAAACGGTTACGTGTTCTGTGCGACACTGGTCGTCATCGTCGTTTCGCGTATTTCACTGCCGCCGTTGATGTGAATTTTGCTCCGGTCGGATCCAATCAAAGTTTTCTATAGAAAGTATATAATGTATTTAATGGTCCACGCGAGTTGGTCAAAAATGTATGAAGCGTTTTGGTTTTTTTTTTTTATATACTGCAGTGTGATCATCTTGCTGCAATCTACAGCCGGTTATAATTTGAATAAAATCAAAACCACGAAAAACATTAATTACACGCCTATATTAAATGTTTGTTCGTTAGGAATAGTTTTGTAAAATCGATATAAACGGTTATAATGATAATATAGTGCAACGCAACACATAATTATTTTGACGCCGTTCCACGCCGAAGTGAACTAGACACATAAGTATACATACAAAGTCAGAAAAAATCAAAAAAAAAATCTATTTCACGAGACCCGAAATTTTTCCTGCAGTAAGACAAGCTTTTGTACTAAAAACGTATTGATTTTAACACTATATTAATTGGAATGCTACTTTTTTCGTCATCAAATTTATCAAATATATATTATGTATTATGTAATATACAGTATTATGGACTACCTAGTACCTATTCTAAAATTAAAATTTTTTGTAATTTGGAATTGTTGACACATTTTTTTTCAAAAATTATTCATCAACAGGCGCGTGTACGGGTGTACGTATCCAGCATAATTTATATATATACGTATATTATATAAAACGGAACGAAATCGACTCGCCACAATTCCACTTGGGACGAAAATACCGATGCGAAATTACGTTTTCCATCAAACAAAATCACTCTATACGTATATATAATAAAAATATACACACCAGTCGGTCGACATACACTTTATAATGTCTATATACGTACACGCGGTGTTTTGGGTGGTATGTGTCATGTGTGTATATAATGTACTTGTGTGAGTGTGTGTACAGAAACGGTCACGTGTGTATGGCGACGAAAAGCTTTTTGTGAAATATTTACAAGTACCTGTGGTAGAGGGTTTTTCTCTTTAGTTTTCTTCCTTTCTTTCTTTCGTTTTTTCGAGCGTCTCCCGTCTCCCTTTTTCTCTCCGCCGATCACACCGATATTATTCAATTCGACCGCTATATAAATGTACCACCATGTAAAAGCGCCGTATCGCTTGTACTCAGAACTATCTCCCTCTCTATACTTCGACAATCACCCATAACGGAACGGACCGACCGACGAACACAAACGGAATGGTTAAAAAGTCGTTGGACCGTGTTACCCCACACTGAAGCAGACAACCGCGATCGTTGCAATATATATTTATATATATGAAAGGAAATCTACTATATATATATTAGTATATTGCATACACACATGCACGACGGACTCGCTGTACAGTACTATATAGTGCCTCTTACACACATATATATGTACATATACATAGTGGAAAAGTGAACTGGTGTTTAGGTGGTCGTGACGACCTAAAAGTAGTTCATATGAAACAAATTTTTACTAATCCTGGCAATAATTTATACTCAAAAAAAAAAAAATGGATATTGAATAATAACTATATATATATATATTATATTATATTTAGTGTGTATACGGTCACATAATTTTAAATCATAAAATTTTAGGAAAAAAATAATATTTAAGACCAAAAAATATTAAAACGTGCATTATTTATGACCTAAAAACTACAAAAAATGCACCAAATAATTCATTTTTGATTTTTATAATGAATTACAAATAATGTTTTTGAGTAATTTTAATTATTTAATTTTTAAGCCAGGAGGAAGGCTACTCATAATTTGAAAACATGTTCAACGTAGGTAGTTAAAAATTTTGAAAATTAAATAATTTAACTTTAAACTATTTGGTTAACATGGGATAAAGGGTTTAATAGTGCAAAGTACACTGAGCGTCTGAATCTGGCCTAATTTATTTTATTCTCATTCGCTATTAGACTTGATTACTATATTAGGATATATGACGTAAGACGTTTATTTATACTGAATATACGTATACAAAGCATGCGTAACCGAAATGCATAGCTTCGTATCGCACAATATGTCAATATACCTAAATTATATATATATATATAAGCAAGAAACTCCACCTGCGCTCATGATATCTTCTATGCACTCTAGTGACACATTGACCTCCATTTCTATAACTACGCCCGATGTGAGCAACCCGTCAGAAGCAGTGATTGACTGCGTATTCATACTAGGGACGACATTGTATTATATACGACCCTTAAAAGCTTTTGACACGAATCTATATTTTCTGATCTATTTTCGTCAACTTTTCCTACCCAATTTACTAGAGTGCCTGTTAATAGTTACGTGTGTCCAACCGAACTCGTCCCAAATGCAGCCGGGCGTTAGTGTAGTTACGGTATAGATTCTAAGTAAATTAAATATAAATAATTGGTATGGGGAAGCTGTGGTTATATCGTTTGGGTGTTGCTGAATGTTGATCTTTATACGCAACAGAGGCAATACATTTTTAAAATTAAATTGTCCTCAATTGAAGGACATAGTGCATGAGGTACATAATATTATTTAAAACTTTATGGTCTAGAATGTAAAAAATAAATACTTATGAAATAATATAATTTTAATATAATTATATACAGTAAACACTATACATTTATTATATTTTAAACATGATTCTGATAATTATTTTAAAGGTATATAAAAACTAAATTTCTCAAAAAGTATTAATTTAAAAAAAATGATTTTTGAAATAAAATTACTAACTTGAAAAGCGGGGACGATAGAATGATGGAGAAAAAACGTTTAAAGCTGTATTTTAATATTGTTTAATATGTTTATGTTTTTATTTGTCTTGCTAGATACTATATTTTTTATCACATTTTGCTATATAATTTATTAATTTTTAGTAGTACATTTGTGATGTTAACCACATTTTGGATCTTAAGTAGTTTAGATCTTTTGCACATAAATTTTAAATATTACAAATATATTTAAATTCAATTATAATAAAGACCAAGCTTAAAAGAAGAAACTAAAAAAAAAACAATAAACGTCGTAAAACCTAATCGGTGCACGTCAACATTAATATTGTACACACGAATGGTTTTCGTGAGAAAAACAAATTCCGAACAGTGGATAAAGTACTTAAAAATAATAATAATAATAATCTATAGAAATCGATACAAAAACGAGGAGCAATAAAACGTCATTAGGTATACTGATTATAATTATTATAGATATTAATTAATTTGGAAAAAAATGCGTTTGAAAAGATATTTTTATTTATTTATTTATATTATATTAGTTTGAGATTTCAAAAATACATTAGCAGTCCGCTAAAATGGAATTATAATATTTCTTTTGATCCATTTAGTAAAATTTAAGTTCCGCTGTACCGTACACTATGACGTATGTACTGCAGAATAGGAGAATGAGATGCTCCATATATGGACTGTTGTGCAAATCATACGTAGGTATTAGTACCTATTATATGCATGTCAATAATATCAGACGTAGTTTATTTTACTCAAACCGTTATCAAACGTAAAATAACGATTAACTCATTCACGCAATATTATATGCGGTGTATATAAGCCTACAGAAAACAACAAAGATCTGTCGGCGGAGGGCTGTTCATCGCTGACGAATGCTGGTCTCGATAAGATAAATGAAAAAAATTCCGATTGACCGGCCGCCGTTTTTCGGTCGTCGATCTATGTTCACAGTGTTCACACACACACACACATACACACACCGTGTATAAACGTGCTGACAAAACATACGACTCGTGCGCCGTTTCGCCACGGACATTATACGGTGAAAAGCGACGCCGTTGATTATGTATTATATTATAATCGTGTAATACATACGACGATTTTGTCAAGTCCAGTTTTTTTCCTTCTCCACACACAAACACACACACACACACATTCACATTTTTTTAACGTTTACAATTCAATAATAACCTCTGTAATGCGTCAACACACGCAAAGTGCGTATTAATCGGACGACGACGACGACGACGACAACGACGTTGGTCGGATGTAAATCGCGACCGAATCGCGATTAAACACGGAACCGTCGCCGTATACATAACCTATACAAATAACGTACCCCGTCTATGTAATACGTACAGGCACGCGTATTTGTGTGTGCGTGTCCGTGTGCATGTGTGTGCCCAGATAGTATACCTGGTATTGGATTACACACGTTTACGCTTCTAAACGCGGTAGGTACCACCGCCAGCCATGTCCCATAGAGTCGCGGCGGCCGCGGCGACGGTATGTATTCTTGTTTACCGGAACGAATCCCCAGGTGCCCTCCTACCACCGTCCCCGTCATAGTATAAAGTGTACACAAGCACACACAAGCGCCGCTGCGTGACTTTATATTTCGTAGGTATAGTGGTTGTAGTAATAGTAACCTGCATGGTAGTAGTAATACCTACCACTGTTTTTGAATACGTATATTTTTTATACACATATAATGATAATAACAATAATAATATGTGCGTTTAGTATAAATGTATATTGTGTTTGTGTGTGTATATACTTCTTGCAGTTCCACGATATGCGGATTACACGTTGCTGGCCGTCGGTGTAATAGTGTTTTTTATTCGAATTTGTCACGCTGACCAAAACCGCTGTCCGGATGTACATGATATAATATGTGTATATAACTATAAAAAAGACTGATTTATACACTCGTGCACGCATACACTAGCACACATATTATGTTTAATGTTATTATAATTCGAGCGCCGCTACCGCCGCGACGGCTTTGCAAATATACGAGTCGAAACATATTATATACTTCGCGTAATTTATTATATTGTTGTATTAGTGTGGCGTGTGATACCAGCTAGCTGCTACATATTTATATTGTAGTCTCGCGACTGCAATAATTATTATTCTGCGATGCAGTTTTAAACACGCCACATGTAGCAAAACCTAATATCTAATGTTTTGATTTATACGCGACACGTCATTCGGTAGACCGTTGGATTACAGTAGATATTTAGCAGTTGTACTTCCTTATGCGTCGCGTGATGTGACTTTAACTAGTTTGCATATTCACCTAAATAGATAGGGAATGGGGACGATAGTTTCCGATCATGATATTTATATGACAGATACACTCACACCGTAATCAGGAACAAATTAAGGATTAACATGTGAGCGTGGCGAAGAGGGACAAGACTATTTTGTCACTCCGTATAACTAGGAGTGCATTGGTATATAGCTGGTATACTCATTTGCTGTAATTTAGGTGAAAGGAATGTATCAATATCTACTACAAGATTCGCGCAGTTCGAAATACAATATTTTGCATAGGTACAACTAATGTGCAATTGTATTATAAACGATAAAAAAATCTTTTCATCTGCATAATATATATAGAACATTAGGAAGTACAAATCATAAAGTGTAATGTAAATATTTACTCTGAACACTATACAATCAATGATAATGTTAAATTGCTTTTTATCTTTTTATACATTTTTAGTGGTTTTCAATCGACCGATATAAAATAATGTACATAAGAGTATCGAGTATATCCTAAAAAGAAGTCAACAATTTTTAGAACCTAAGAATGTTATGTTATTAGCTGTTAAAAGAATACATCAGCTGTAGTAAATAAGATTTTTTAAATATATGTTTTTTCAAACCACAGTCGCAAGTCAGCCCACCGCGTATTAAACACCGCCACTAATATGTACACTGGGAACACGGACTCAGTCCGTAATTATTTGTGTATACACAAGCGCAGCGAGTAAAAAGTATATTTTGTTTCGTCCCACAATTATAATAATATAATATACTATTTTGTACACTCGAAGAATATATTATACGCTACACATAATATATATATATATTTATATATACATATATAAATCGGTGTGTTTTATATAGAACGTTACGTCGCGTCGCATGCAATTCAATTAATTTTATTATATAAACTTTTCTTGTTGACTTTGTCGAGTACGGTTTTATTGCCGTATAATATATACATGTACATTGTACGCGCTGAAAGCAAAAAGTTATACACGGAACAGCAAAACACCGCGATAATTCTATATGTAAGTCGAAGAAAAATAAATCCCACAAACTCGGTTAAGTGTATATAATATACGTTATATGTATGGTGTACGCAACGGTTTTCGACAACAATTTCTTCAGTTCTCCTCGACCGGTCCTGCGAGTTATGGTTGGTATATGTAAGTGATGCGATACACGAGTTGGGCGAGCCATCGCTGCTAAAAGGGCGGGCAATATCTATAAACATTCAAAATAATTGCTGGAATGGTGCGACAGACCGACCGCGGCTTATACCTAGCTATCTCACGAGCTCTGCAGTACGCCAAATAATGGCCAAGATGTTAAAAAAAAAACGGATTTTTCGTTAACTATTATGTTTATGTACTGAAGGGATATTGCGAACAATAATGACCTCTTATAAGTAGATAGGTATACAAATGCTGTGTTATTTAATTTATTTTAGAGTTTAATGTAAATGATCAGTTAGAACTGATTAAAATCTGATTTGGTCAATCTGGAAATGTAGATACTATACAGTAACTAATAGAAGTTTTTTTAATCATTATAATATAATTAATAATACACAATTATAATACAAGTATAATATGTTATTAATAAGTAATAACATTATTCTTATTTTGTTTAATAATATACGATTTGATTTATTAGAATTTAAATGTTTCCAACAAAAATCCTAATTTTTAACCTCGTAAATGGTATTCTGTAACCTAAATCATTGTAAAATCCAAGTTAGAAAATCGAGATGAAAATAAATTAAATATAAATTCGACTACGCCTTTAGTCAGATCGGTATTGAAAACATTCAATTTTTTGGTTGACACTGATAGATTTTTACGGATTAACTTCTCAGTATCGGTTTTTTTTTACACAAATAATATTGATCATTTTATTTAAACACATCCATTACAGTGATTTACTCAATAGTGAGGTATATTCAAATCAATTGAATAAATTCTAAGGTTTTTAAAGATGATTTATGCATGACTGTACATAATATTATTATCCAATTCCAATTTACATTATATCTGTGGACGACGTCTCTATAAGTACTACTAAAGAACCGCGTGCTTGTAGTAATATATTACTACTAGATTTTGACATATATTTTTTTTATTCAACTTTTATTTTAAAGGTTGTTTTATATTAATTAAGTTGGGTTAAATATATTTTTCTAAAAACATGACACGTTGACGTTATCATTAATTTCTAATTCTAAGTTAATACCATCAAAATTCTGAAATGTACTGTAGAAAATTGTAAATATATTTATAATATATTTACAATTAATGTAAATTAGTCATTATATACAGAAAATAATAACACAAGAAAAAGTAAAATTCTTTTAACTTCGGCGATTAATATTTTTTTTAATTATAACAAGAAAACAAAATCAAAAACCTAGGTTTTTATTAGATTTTTCTATTTTCTGTACAACTAATCCTGAATAATATAATAATAATGCGTATTTACTATTCATTCATTAAAATCTAAATATTATACTAAATTATAATTACATATTATATTAATCTTTTTATATTTATTCTAAAAGTACAGTACTTTTCAGCCATATCCATGTATCATATTTAAAACTATGTGGTTATGATGTTAACTAAAATTACTAAAGTATAAACTTGAAAAAAGTATTAAAAACTATGTTTTTTATTACAATAATAATCTGTTGTCTATAGCAAAATCGTTTTAAATAAAACTATTTAAAATCTGAAAGAGTACTCGATATTCGATAGAAATTCAAACCAATAAGTATCCATATCTGTGCTCAAAATTTAGAATTTATATATATGTACGATAATTACACTGATATGAAGTGTAAATTTGATAAATACAGTGATAATATTCTACATAATAAACATATTTTTTTTTTTTTTAAACATGTTCCCGGCAGAAAAAACTACGTGCAAAATCAATTTTTTAGATAACCTAATCTGATAATTTTAAGTCCAAGTGACCGCAGACGTACCAATCTCAAGATTATTACGAAGTGTCATGTAATATTTAAGCTGACTAGTTATTAAATTCTTGACAATGGGTTTATCCATTTTGGTGCTCTTAGAAAAAAAAAAATTCTTATAACCACGGTTAGGTCCAATATATCGTTGGTCAAATATTTGCCACCGCACGGACATCGTTGCACACACTTGCAGTGGTACAACAAAAAGTGACAATACGACAGGTTGGGGGGAGGTGCTGTTCGGCGTATAAGTGTCGTAAGGAGAACGCGAGATTTAACGATTTTTACACACGCGACCCGGACGCACGCACCACTGGGTCCGCAGCGACTAGCTGCAAGATTACCACCGCCGCCGGCAACGACCATGCATAATCCTTAATCAAAATAGTTTTGCAAATTCCCAAAAGTCCGCACGCCCGCAGCCCGCGACGACGACGACGACGACGACGAAGACGATTTCTCTTCGCAATCGCGAATTGGTTAGCGGGGGTGATACGTAGAAGAAGAGGATGAGCGTCGCGTTACGGTGAAAATCTCGATTATACACGGATATGCGCGCGCGCACACACACAAACACACACACACACTATACACTACACCTCCTCTACGCTTCCAACAGACTTTATCAAGAGCGTGGTGTGTGTACCAGCTATTATACGTACATATATATATATATATATATATATATTATGTGCGCACACGTTGAGAACGAAGACTTCGCGGCGAATAATACGACTGGGTTAAGAGACGTGAAATACCTTTACGTTAATTATACATACACCGTATAAATATAATATACATATAAACACCTATATGTAGAAAGCGAAGGCGCGGACTTGTGTTATCGTCGTTATAATACACAGGTTAGGTATACTTAATCGCGACGGATTTCTTCATTGTAATATAATTTGATATTATACAGGGCGATTCCAGTATCGTATCATTCGTATCACGCTCGATATTCCTGACCCGAATCGCCAAACATAACATAATTTACTTTTTGGAGATGCGTGCATATAACCAGCTACTATGGCTTTTTTAATGTCACCCAAAAACTTGTCTATTATTTTTGCAATAATTTCGCACTGGGTCTCGCAAGTCATGCGAGGACGGCCTTGATGCTAGGTTATATGAGTATTACTCTCCGGTCAGGTTACGTCGCAGCAGGTCGAGTATATTGATATAAATATAATAATAAAATCGAGGTCTTATACGATAAAAAGTATCAACCTAACCGTGTATGTAGTGCACAATATATACGACGCATACTTAAGGTTAAGTCGCTCGCATGGTGGTGTTTAGTGATGTGCACAGACCGCGATATAGTTGCGAACGACGACCGCGGAAGCAAAGAAAAAAAATGGGAAAACCCGAACGAAAATCCGCCCAAAAGGACTTTGTAAAGTATTCGGCCCGGTCTCGAGATTTCTATTCACATGCTGCAAGCTCACCGCAGCGCACACTTATAATATGGTGTACAGTTTGAAACTTTTCGAGTATGTCCGAACAACCACGTCCGGGCGATTCGATGACGTACAAAATGTGTCTGTGAAAACATATAAGTCCCGTGATATGCATCACTCGCTGTCACCCGAATACCTGAAGTTCACTTGCCGTATACGATCGGTAGATCTTTGCCTTTTATGCGTAAAACACGGACGGCCGCACGACGTGAATAATTAACGTTTTTTTTTCCGTAAAGAAACACTGCATTCGCGCTTAATTAGTTTGAGAATACTAATTATAACAATAATCAAACATTCGAATACCGGATACGCCTTTGAAAATTTACCCGTGCATGGCCGATGCCCACAGATATCGTATGGGAAACGTATTAAGAGATGTTTTCAATTATTATTATTTTCATTATATATATATATATATATATGATATTTGTTCGAAATCCATTCAACTGTATATAGTGGTGGTTTCATCGGTATTTAGACGTTTTCCACTACCCGTAACTGTTTTTGGCGTTACTGGATGGATGATTCCCCTTTGGGCTGAGACAATTTCTTCTAATCAATATATATTTTCTCACACACAGTAATAGATTAGAAAATAGGTTTTTTGATTTTACTGGAAATATGTGATCACCATGTCGAAATCTATCGACTATCATAATTCACGTTATGGATTTATTACCCAATTTAATGAGTACAAATTTATAAACCAAACTTAATTATCTTAACTATTAACATCATACTCATTTTAGGTATTTCAGTATAGTTTGCGATAGTGTGCAGGGTGAGCAATTATAACTGTTTGTTTTTGTGTATTTCGTAACGGAAATAATAAAAACTAAAAGAGATAGAATATGTACACATAATTAGTGAATTTTGTAATGGCAATAACGTTATTTACGTTGTTATGACATATTATTGACTTATACGTGTATAGTATATAATATATTATTATGTATTGATATTGATTTAACAAATTGTTTAATTATTTAATAAAAAATATCGTAAACAGTAGATTTATTAATTCGAATTTTACATTGCTTAATATTTTTACCTCGGTTTCACCACGATACACATTATTTTATTGTTGATTTATTTTTCGAACAAAATTCTTAAAATGTTAAAATATTGTATAATTTTATAAAACAATACATTTTAAAATAATAGATAGCACTGAATTTAGTGTAAAGACTCGATAAAATATGTTATTTCATAATATACAAATTTCTACTTTCTATATTATATCCTATTACTATACCTACCTCCCAAAAGATATTATTGATGATCCAATTTGTTAGGTACCAATAATCATCCTCAAAGTTAAATATTGAAGCTATAAGAGATGAAAGACAAAATAAACACATTGTTCTGAAACAAACTCACTCATCGCTTTGCTTAGGATCTAATTCAAGACAAATATCTAAAATCTTTTATTGATCTGCATAACAGTGCATATTTTAGCTATAATATATTGAACGATATAAATGTCGCGCAAAGAAAAAATTATCGATGTTTTGTAAAAATTAAAATGATCAAAATTATTATATAATTTTATTTAATAGTATATAGTAAATTCATGTGTTAATTTTTTTTATTATTATTTCGTTTGGTAATTTTAACTAAGAAGCAAAAATAATACAATACAAATTTTATTGTATTGAAAATACTCCCTCCGTCACCATGAGTACCTACGTCCTACGTCACTGCTTAGTGCTTAATGTTTATAGCTATTAACTAAATATTTTTTTTTCAAATTGAACCGTCTAGCTACAAAAAATATTTTTGAAAATATAAAATTATTTTGATTCATACTTCTATTTTACAGTACTGTTTTAATACTTATATGATAAGTATATTGAATGTTATTAAGAACATATTCTATTATTTTAATTAAAAAGTTTAAAATTGAATTCATATAAACTATTTGTTCTTATTTATGTGTTCCGAGTATTGAGATATAGAAAAGGTTTTTTTCATTCAATGCTAAAATTTTCATTTTTTTAGGCTAATATTTTTGTACTGATTTTGATGTGACATGTAGCATGGAAATTTTTTTAGTGTCGCTCATTAAAACCATTTGTTTTTTTTTATTTACTATTAAATACATATTTGTTGATTGACTAATTTCTAAATGTTTAACGGATTTTATTTGCAGAATTAAGAAGTTATTAATATATAAGATTAAAATTATTGATATTAGTTTACGCATAGTTTTTTTTTTTTGCACTAGCTTTAGAAATCTGAAATGAACAAACCATTTATTTGACATAAGTAAAACGAATATAATAATTAAATACTTGTTATCATATTTTGTTATTTCTGATTTTTCTTATTTTAAGGTAACTACAACGATATAAGTTAATAGTAATTAGAGTGCATGCTGAATTTTAGAGTAAGTTTTCAAAAAACATGACGATCTATACAATACTGAAAGACATCTTTCTGTGTATGAGTCAGACCTTATAAACCTAGCCATTATAAACCATCGACCGGACTTAACAATCTCACACACACACATACGCACGCGGTATCTTTGGTTTGTAAGTAGTATAGCCGCACAAGAGAAGTATAAGCGCGGATTACGACGCGTGGTCTAATCTTCAGGCCGCCGGTTTTGATTGTTTCCTAGTTTTTATCGGGATGGACAACAGTGAACGATCGGCGGACGAATGAACGGAAACAATTCCAATTTCGTTGAGATTTTTCTCACCGCAGGAAAACCCGCGAAAGATAACGAACATTCGGACGGATTAATATCGCCCCTCGTTCGGGCGCTTTTGTTGCGCACCCGGCGGTCGTTAAATTAGTTTTAGTTTTTAATTTTTCCGTCGAACACACTGTCTTTGTTGTCGGTTCGCTACATACACCAAAGTGTAGATGTTACACTATTATCGTGTGACGAGCCGATTCTCGCTTTATTACGTAGTGTTTCGTGCAGAATATTATTCATGTATGGTATACCGAACGATAGTTAAATCAAACTTATAAAAAATCCACTATAACTTTACATAATCATATGATAGGTACGGAGTTATCAAACGATTAGTAGAATTTCTCTGCACATCCACATAAATGAGTAACTGCTAAACATGAGAACTTCATAAAATATATTTATCCGCAGACCGGCTATGAATCTAGAATATTAATTTTATTGTTTGGGGGTACACCCCCGAAAAAATAATAATTAATAACTATCTATCAATCAAAAAATACATATATCTAAGTGAATCAAACTGAACTATTTAATTTTTATTAGATACCCATTTAGAACCTATTTTGTTTTTGATGATCTCTATATAGGAGTAACTATAAATTAAAACTGAAAATATTAAGTAAAAACATGCAAACATGCATGCTTTTTATATAAAAAGAGTTAAAGTTAATTTTTTAAATGACATTATTATTAAAAAATATATATTTTAATTAAATCATTATTTAAGAACCTATAGATAATAAAAATTAATATTTACACAAATAGCTAAAATACTATAATTATTTTCAATATTGCTGGTATAAGATTTTAAAAAGTTATATACTAAATAAACAACAACAGATTTTTGTCGTCTAAATTTCACTAAAATCAGAAAAAGTTTTACATTCTTAACAATTTTTACTATTAATTAGATAAATTTTGTATGTCCCTGTTAATTATTAAATGATAACTTCATTAAAACATTTTGATACTTTTTCTAAAGAAAAAATACTATTTAAATATCATATATTATATAAAGCAGTTGGAGATATGTTGAAGAAGAACAAAGAAATCATCATCGTTGTCTAATGATTATGAGAAAGTTGTGCAATAAAAGGCTGACGTTGTAAATTAAATTATTTTTATCCTTACAACTTATATACAAGGGATATAATAATGGTTCATTTTCTCCCTACCCTTCGCTGAAGCTTGATTTACTGACATCCCGATATGACAGTAGATGAAAATACTTTAATATTGATTTTAAAAATCTTGCCAATTTGTTGAAAGTCCGTAGTGATTTTGACAGCGATAGCTTAAGTACGATGTTCAAAATTATTATCATTGTGTCATAGTGGTTTTCTACAAATTTATTCTTTATAGAGCTATTCATGTTTAGTATAATTTTAGAACATTAAAGTTTAAACACTTTATATTTGTAAGTGCATATTACAAAGCTTCATTAAAACTATCGTGCTATTTTAATATTTTTTTAATAAATTAAAATAATAATTTATTTGTTAAATTGGTATGATCGTGATTATTAAACAATCATTTAATAACCGAATTAAAATTATATATACATATGAATCAATATTATTTATTGATTTAAATACAAATCTACATTATTAAGTATTAACCTAATGCTACGCCAAATTCAAAAATATGTCACACAAATAGGATTGACTTCTGTAAACTGTTTGATAATGTTTATGATAATTTATTCCGTTTTTTCATGTTAATAATATTATAAAAAGGTATATATCATGTATGTACTTTGTAGTATTTTGCACAATTATGTTGTTAATTTTTTATACTGTAATGAAATGTAGATTATTTTAAAATCGTTATTTTGTTACTAACAAAAATTAAATTAACAGATAAAAATAATTGTAATACTGGGGAAAAAAGTGACGGAATGTGTACCGGCAAATAAACCAAATTACTTTATCAGACAATTATATTTTTCTCATTTGATAATTTGAGTTTTAAATGTTAAGTAGTTAAATCGATTTATTATAATATTACAATTAATTTCAAATACTGAAAATGATAGACAACAAATGGCGTTTTAGCATTAAATAAATATTTTGAAATGTTCACACGGTTATTAGTATTATACCTATTATGTTATCTAATTAAAAGCATTTCATTATATTAATATAAATATTAAGTATTTGTATATTATAATATTTTTGACTTGTTCACAATTCAAATGTGCATATCGAATTATTATAAATCAATTACATTTTTGTCGAATACCTAATGATCAATTAATCGTAATGACCACTACAGGAGTATAGATATATAACAACAGACGTTTAGCCATTTAAATTTCTTGTATTAATAGTAAAACCAAAAGTATAGAAGTATAATAAAAACGAATTATAATAGTACATTGTTGATTACTTCGAAAATTAACTGGACAAATTATTATTGTTGATTGAACGAAACGATGTCCAAGCACATTTTTAAAATCGAAAAACGTGCAAAATTAAAAATTTGACGGTATTACTACACTCCGACTACGAGACTATTCATGACATGATTCCGTAACTAGTGGTCATCTCTGCACTAAGATTTTTTAAGGATGCATAGACATTATACATACGAATACGATCCAAACAATTGATTTACGATCGTTACTGCTTACCAAAATCATCTTAACTATTATGATACCTCTATAGGAGGTGCGTTCTTGATGAGTTGAGTGGAGTATCGATGCTCTACGATTTTAAACTGCTATCCCCTCGAGTTAAATGGTTTATGAAAACAGCGATCGTAAATATATATTATATTATTTTACGATAAAGATCAATGTAATAGTAATGTTTAATGCAACACATTCCAAAATGTTAACGAGAACGGAAATTTCAATAATTTCGGTGGTTCATTTACGACGCTTTCGTTCAACTATAATAATTCAGTATTATAATCTTTAACCAATGGATTACGAGCCGTTTTTGAGCGGCATAAGTTTCAGAATTTGATCAAAAATCACAATATATTTAATTGGGAGTTAGACCTTCTATTTTTTTGTATAAAAAATTAAAAAATATTTGTTTCTGCCAAAACTAATTATAAACATGCCATTTATGTATATATATAGGTATATAATATATATTAATAAGACTACAGTCCTAAAACATGTTTTACAATACCTAAAAATCTCAATTCTTCCAAAAATATAATTTAAATTTAATATTTTTAATATTTCAACTAGTTTTTGTGTTATTTTGGAATACGATTTTCATATATTTGTGTTCTGTGTAGGTACTCTTTATTTGTATGCTTCTATACACCATTATTAATATATTTTATAATTGTAGTACAACTATAGTACATATACACCTAATTAATAAACTTATTCACTATTCACTTTAACGGGGTGACAGACAATACCGACCAGAGCGGGGGTTGTTCCGTATACCATATGCGCTTTTAACACCATACCTTGTTATAACAAATCGTGTGGTTTTCAATATTATTCTACTAGTTCTCGTATTCGGCGTAATCGGAGTAAACGATACACGAAACCTAGCTTTTGAGCACAAAAATATATCATCGGACAGTCCCGGACGATCCTTAGCCCAATCTCTAGGTACAGTAATGTCCCCCTTCCAAAGGTCTTAAAATATTGTGTATGTACAACGAGTCAACGCGCGTCGGATACTCGCGAGGTCAGGTTAAGCACTATGGCCGGTGTTGAGCGCGGGCGATAAATCGATTAAGACCAGCGATCTGCGACGGAAACATAATACGCGTAGTACCGTCGCCGCCTAAACGTACCGCATAATATTATATTATTTTAATAACGTTACGCGGCGATCACAGTCCGGGCGGCGGCCGCTGTAGTGCACTCGGTCGGCCTTTCCACCATCCCTAGCCGATACCGCGGGCGGCTATGCGTACCACACACACACACGCATGTAACGTCGGAGATAATAATAATAATAATAACGATAATAATATATAGAACAACCGGGCGGCGGCGGCGGCGGCACGAGAGGTATATAAATATATATTATATACACGTGAAGGAGAGAGGTTTGATATATATTACGTATATGTATAAAATAATATATAATATACGAATGAAAAACGCGTTTCGTCCAGCCGAGGCGATTCATACGTCAATCACTGTTGTTTCGCGCGTAATTGCCCGCACGGACAGGCGGCGGACCAAGAACAATGCGCGCGTATACTTCTTATATTTATATATGATATGTACTCGAGGGGAGGGGGGTGGGGCGGGGGGACTCGCGGGAGAGTGAGATAAAACGAGATTGATTGGTATGTGTGTGTGCCGCACGGGCGCGCGTGCGTGCGTGCGCATGCGTATACACTTTGGCTTTACCGCGACCATGTCGATAATAACATAACGAAAATAATTGTACGTTTTTGTAATACAAGCAGCAGTGCGCATGATATATTATTATTATTATTATTATCATTATTATATGCGTACATTATTATGTGCGCGATAATATTACAACGCACAATGCGCCCCGCGTTCTCGAATTACTGCTATTACTACGAGTCCTCTCGTCCGGCCGGTTCGACAACAATAATAATTACAATACGTCGGCGGCGCCTTTGCAGCACGCCACCGCCGCCGTTGCCGAAACGGTCTCGCTCGCACCGCACTGCACAACCCGAAACGTCCCATTATCCATCCAGGTTTCGTTCCCTTTTTATCCCTTAGGCAGCCCCTATACGTGGGCGCGACCGCGTTGTATGTACATATGAGTATTTTGTGTGCAAGGAAGTGACGGCGACGGCGACGACGACGACAGGAGATCCTTTGAAATCTCACCCTCAACCCTCTCGTCGTACAATGCCGACGGACAATGACGAGTGCCGCACGCGTTCCATTTACATACACTATATATATTATATATATACCGTGATCGACCTGTTGCTGCGACTTTTGCCATTCGATTTCACAATACCGTATGGCGATTGGAGGGTATGTATACGAAAAACGAGCAGATCCGTTGCGATTAATTTTTACCGTTCATTGTATGTGATGAGTACACGAATAATAATGATTATATACTATGCAGTAGACAAGAATGCGAAAAAAAATACCGTGTATATGCGACGTATGAAATGGAGAGTGGAATCGTGCTCGAGTCGATAAATGTGCAAAGAGATTATCTGCTGTTGAAACTGAAATCGCCCGACGATTGCAATAACAAGCCCTAGTGAAATAAAAACAACAAACACGGTCGATAAAATGAATTGAGATTTGAAAACCAAAGAATATTGGAATGTGAAAACGAACTGCGAAGTATAGGGAATCGATTCATTTGTTATTATATGGCGCGTATTTAATTTAGTAATGGCAATACGTTATAAATTATAATCATTAGTTCAAAAGTTCATTAATAACACGTTAGTTTATTGTTTATTGATAAATGTTTAAAACTCGTCTGTTTTTATAATATTACTCTATCGACAACATAATAGTTCAGCATTGTCTTATTCGGGTTTTCAGTAAAAGTATTAAGTAAAGACATTTTATATTCTGGATCATGATAAATAGCTCGTCTGTAAAAGATACTGCGCATAATAAAATGCAAGCGTAAGGTATTTGATGTGGGTTTGTCACCCACCCAGTTTTTACCTGTGTTATTCATCGAAACGTTCAGACGACGATTGACAAAAAAATATATCATACAGAAAAATTGAAACGAAAACACGAGACCCCCTGGGTACAATAGATATGCGCATGCATATATATGTGTCTGCGTTTCATCGCTAAGAGTATAGACCAATATAATAATAATAGAGAACTGCAGCGTATTATGAAAGGTATATAAGCCATATCGACGTCTCCAAATTTCCGATCGTCAAACCCGGAGCATTGTGCGAAAAACCGCAGTTTATTTATCACTATTGTCACTGCCATATAATAACGTGTATATTATTATTATTATTGAATTATATGATTCAAATATCTTATTGAAACGGTTATTCCTTAACTCTGAAAGAGACTTGCTGTGCACGTTAACGGATCACAATCGTTAACGATATTATGGATGGAACAATGAACAGGACGAGCGATAATACCGTTTATCCTGGCACTGCAGTAGGTATATAAAATGTTTTTAATATTGAATATATCATGTCCGAGACGGGAAGTGTGGTTCACGAAGAAAAAAGAAATAAATGGTTGTAGTGCTAAACAAAATATCGCTCTGAAAAGTACTGCAAATTGTTCGGGTTCGGTCATTAATAGGTGTCTAATGGCTAATACCTACTGCTGCGACAGACGGACTCACAGGAGTTTTGTTAACGGTAGAAAAGAATTTGGAATCCTCAAATATAACAATATATTATAATATAAAATGTATACATTATATATATCATGTACAGTTGTCTCCGATATGCCGTCTGGCAAAAATACGATTCCTTCAAATGAGGTTCAAAAAGTATCTAAATGGTAATATTAATGTTATTATTAAACATTTGCAGAAATTGAAAGAACAATGTTTTTTTAATTTTTTGCTTACCCATACCGAAATATACCGTCTACTATACGTCTATACAACATAAATATTTCCAAAACTTTTAGATGCATTATGATGAGGGAGGAAACTTTATTTTGATGTCGGTATAACAATATATGAGCTATAATATATCTTTATATTTTTATAGTATATATAAAACTCAAAACCTTAACTTAATAAGACGTGGTTCCTAAATCAAAAAATTCTATCTACTATAAATTCCGGAAAACGAAATTAATAAAAAAACTTTAAACTAACCCACAAAAATGTATACACTAAAATTATACATATATTTTAAATTATGAGAAGAAAGATGAATGTATTCATTTTTAAATCACTATGAAAATACTTAAAAACAAATAATTTTCAAATCATAACATAATATAGTACAATAATATTTGTCTATTTCATCCTTCATATTTGTTTCAAAATTTAAGTTAAATGAGATTTATACTTTCTTTTATGTTCTTATATTGTATATTTTTCGTTGTTAAAAGTTTAATTTGATATAATGGTCTAGCTTCAAGATACAAGAGGGAATGGTTAGATATCTATAACAACATAAATTAAGTATACTGTACTTTGCTCTAACCAGTCAAAATTTTTATTGATGGGTTGTGTAATAAGAATACATGACGCTCGCGTGGACTTGTTTTTCAGCTTTTTTTACGTGGGCTATTTTACCGACTTAGTGTGTTTTTCTTTTTGGAGGTTTTTCTACGTGGGTTTTTTCCGATCCATTAATTTTACAATATATTTTTTTTGATAGTTAACGATTTATATGGTAGATAAATATTTTGATTTTAAATTTTAATATCTTTTCTGGTCAGAAAAATTAAAATTAAAAGTATTATTGAAAAAAAATTTTGTTTTCTGATAGTAAGCAAAAAATTCTACAATGTGCAATAATAAAATAAAATAATAATTCATAAATAAGTAGTAATTAACTTATAACTTAGATAATAATTAATAATTTTTATTGTATCATATAGTGATTAAAAGGAAAAATACGTCCGGTTAATAAATTATTATTTTTTGACTTGGAAAAACATCAATCAATTCAAAAATTATACTCAAAATGAGGTTTGCTATTAAAAAAATTAAGTTATGTAGTGCTCATGCATAATATATAATAGTTCAAGACATTATAAGTCAATAGAATTTAGCCATTTAGGTTAGAATAGTTAAATTTAAAATCCTTCAAACAGAATTTAAAAATATAAATAATAACATGTACCTTATTTCTGTGGAGGTATTTATTGTATATTAATTAATATACATAATCTACCATACCTCCAAACATATATTTATATATCTACTTTTTAAATAATAGTTTTTTAGATATTCATAGTTTTAATTGAAATTAATGTATTGTGTTGTTTATATTAACAAACTATTAGAAAATCACTAAGGTAATTTAAAGCTCATTGGCTTGTTTATTACTTACAATCATTGATTATAAAATAGACTGTTCTAAAATGAATGCTTATAAGTTATAATACATCGCTCAACAAATGTTATCAGTTTTCACCGCTTAGTGTCCGTAAATTAGCTTAATTTTAACAAAACTTCGAAAATAGAATATATTATATTCGTTAAGTGAAAATTGATTTATGGATGCTTTCAATACGTTCAAACGGAAGACTCTACTTCCTTCCCCTTTGCAAAAGCCTATTATTACAAAAAACCACACTATAAAGGTATTATATGCTGGTCCAGATTTATGTTATAATATGTTGCATGACCAATATTATAAATCAAATCTATACTAAATTACTAACTATAGAAAAGAAAAAAATGACTAACCTTGATTTGTAGTAATTTTTTATTAGTCGCTGCAAAATTTAATAAATGACTGTGGTCCTAGTTATATTATCGTCATCGTATTATATTTCATAATAGTTGCAATTTTTTTCTCGACGTTGATCTGGTGCCACTACCTGCCACTTAATAAATATTCGTCGCGATTTTAAAGCACAAACGAAAAACTACGAAAACACGACGCCAACGTCTCGCGGTAATATATACTAGTCAACTGAATTTACTGAATCAGCCGAATCGGGTTAATATGACACAGTGGTCTTCACTCTTCAGTGTTTATGTATTTAGCAATAACGACGCGGTTTTCTCTGAATAAATTTTCTGTTTATGGACGGGATTCCCATAAACGGATTTCATTGAATCGTATCGGTATCGGTATGGAACAAAACATGAGATCGACCGCGGCAATGATATATTGCACATTATGTCAGTGATGACCACTTTTATTTTGCTGAGGGCAAAAAATTATTCTTGTGGCTTTTATTATAAGCTGAATATTTTTATTATTTTTTTTTTTTTTGGTTTATTTGTAAACATTTTTCATTATTTATTTTTGTAATAAATGTAAATAAAATTGTTGTTAAAAATAAATTGTAGTAGAAAACAATAATATAAATCAGCATATTGGTAGTAGTGATTATAATTAATTGATTTAATAGTGTCAGTCGTCAGATATAGTGTCAATACCACTTACCAGTTAGTAGTTATACAATGCTCGTCGACCACCGTTTTAATTCTGTTGTAGCCTGTAGGTAGAAGGTACCTCTATCTAGAAATAATTATAAAGGTGTTAAACAAATACTACTATTTTTCTTGTTCTTCTCTCACACCAACCTTCTTATCCGTTCGTTATCAGATTCTTCAACTTACTTGTTTCGTTTACTGTGCCTAGCGCGAACACGTCGTGAAAATACTATTTTTATGTCAAGAGTGAAGTTTAATTTAAAATACCGATAGAAAAATCGTTTACTTCAAATTGATTAACGAAAAATCACGTTGACGAACATGGTAAACATTTTTTTCTACAGACAATAAAATATTAATATACATAATATACTATATTATGTACTAGTAATTAATAGTGGTCATCGATTGGCTCCGTACGAAATGAGGAACTTCTTACTTATTTTGAGGCCGATTATTAAAAACATTGAAATTTAAATAAACTTAATAGATTTGAAATCTAGGAATTTGTATTGCGATAAGTATAGAAGTGTAACTATACCTATTATCGGTCAAATTCGAACCCACCTATGTGTTTTTCTAGTTTGTTTTCTTAATTTTACGCGATTGTAACTTTTATTGTTGCTATATATTGATATGAAAATAAAATATTTTTAATTTTTAGTGTTCGTCAGATAAAGCCGGTTTTACACGACGCGAACGTTGCGAACAGTTCACGTCATGACCGTCATGTGTTAACTTGCTTAATTAAAATAATTAATTTTATATATTTTTTTTTTTATTTTTATATTTTTTTTTAATTAATTCCAAGAAATGTGTCATATTATCGAAGAAAAAAACATTAATTTTTCGAAATTTAATTTTAAAGAAATATTCATAAGTTTCTTAACTATAACATAACGGATCGAAATAACTAGAGATGCGTATATACTATATATTATACGTTATTGATTTGAATATTTTTTTTTCGGAACCTCCGCTCGATGGAAATACCTGCCATAACATCCAACCGGCCCCGTCTGGCCCGTCTAGTAGTTTTATCATGAGGTGACGGGGAGGGGAACCGATGGATGTATACACATTATAAATATATATATATATGCACACACACAATCGTATCGTTATAATTGGCTTGACCCGCGACCTCAGCAGCCATTCTTAACACACACTACACTGCCGTATTTATGGATGCGTTTCCGTGTATAATATAATAATATATATGCATGTACATTATACACATGCGTACGCTTTTTGTGACCGCGGAACGCGGCGAATCCGAGTTTAAAATTTATGCGCATCGCCCCTTCCAAGCACCCCATCGCCAATAAACGCCCACGCACTTGTATGTTATATAGTCATCGTCGTCATCGTTTAAATACACACACACACACACTCTTGATTTTGCAAGAGAATTATATTAAGGCGAACGCGTTTGTGCGTGTACACACATATATATATATATATATATATATATATTTATAATATAATAAAGTTAATTGCGATAAATCAAGTCACCGTGGTGGTGTGCTTATACGCAACACTTATGTATATATGGAAAGAGGAGGAGCATCGCAATTTTATTATACGGAGAGAAAATTATATACCACGCCTTATTCATATCATGTATATACCTATATTATCATAACGAAAGATAATATATTACATGAATATTCATCGCATCCATATTATATTGTTTATGTGTGTGTGTGTGTGTGCAATATTAGGTATACGAATGTATAAGATATAATAATTAATACTATGCAATATGCTTATAGTTTGGAGAGCCGAAAAGTCGTCTTGTTTGGATCCTCTTAGCTATCGTTTTTCTTTTTCCGTAGTCTTGCAGCAGCACATAGTTAAAAATATATTATTAAATTATATAAAGATCGATTTTTGGATTTCTGTTTCCTGGAGAAAAACTGTAAAAGCAAAAAGCAACTCACTGAAAATTAATCGTTGAGCTTTAGAATGCTGACTGAATGGCTAATATTCTAATACGTGTATTAAATAATGACTTGCATAAAACAAAACACATCACCATAAAAGGTGTATACTACACATGGAATCATTTTTTGACTTTTAGTTGTGTGCAAAATGGTACCACTATTGCAATATTATATGTCTATACGTAATTTTTAGTTGCAGCTCAATGACACCCAACACCTTTCACACCGAAATCGGTCACACCATTAATCATCATAAGTATACTTTAGATTCCATAGCAAAGACGTCGCATCGGCGATACAATGGTCGTGAGAGGCTCTTTTTTTTAAATTTAAAAAATTTTAATATTCACGAACCACTGCTCGAGCCTTGAGAATTATAACTAAGGCTGTGAATTTTTATTGCATATTTTTTTTCAACTAATAGTATAAGTGCGTTTTAAATTATATTTTCTTGGGTTTCAAATTTATTTTTTTAAGGTTTGATAATGAGTAATGAACTGTCGTCAACTTTACAAATAAGTAATAAGTAATAACTAATAAAAGTTGAATGATTGCTAATAATTAGAGTTGTAACTTAATCTAATCTGCACTAATAACCTCAGTTTGTGATAGGGTATTTATGTATTCGAATCACATTATAATATTATGACATTATTTATTATACGCTGTGTATTTTCTATCGTCTCTTGTTGGTACGCAGTATTCTCTACCTCTGGTCACCGCCAAGGACGCTCAAGTATAACGAGACAACAGTATAATAATAATATAAATTATGATAATATTTTATTATATACTTATGATAAAAATAATAATAATAATATATATATATATATCTAAATATATATTAGTTATATTACCATTGGATCGATACACAGTATAGTGATCGCCATGGTTGATTTACTTATATTATTAATTTTTTTATAATATTTGTAGTACGACTATAAACGATACGCCGTGAGTGTGTCATTAACGAAAAACAAAACGGTGTCTTCAATTTTATTATAATAAAATATGATATTTTTATACTGTACGTTTCTTGTTGGTTAATTTGCAAGGTTATAATATATACATATTATATTATTCTACCGTGCATGGTAGTATTGTGTGTCGAGCCGCGGCGCGCGTCCTCGAGGACGGGTAATTTATACGAGAAGCGCGCGCGTTTGATTGTAAAAAAAAAACCTAATAAAAAACAATCGAATGTGCGTCGTCGTCATAATAATATAATACGTAGCATTTGCGGTCTGTACTTGTATGTAATAAATTTACGCTTGAACGTATTATTGTGAGTTGTAACGTTGACGATATTACGATGAGTTCGATAATAATAATAATATCGATCAAGGCTCTTAGGACTTTGTCTGTACTTATTTAATAAATATGGAAGATATGTCATAGTGCAGAAAATGAATTATGGAAATGTACAGAAAAAAAATGTAGACCATTAAAGCACCTGAAAAAAATTGAAACGGTTTTCATAAAGGGATAAAGGCGTAACGTGTTATTTCTACCCCTATGTATTTTTAATTTTTAGAGAAAAAATTGAATTGTAAATTTTTTTTTTTTGGGTTGGGAGTGCATGTACAAGTTTGTTTATTTTACATTCAATTTTGTATTCAATCATCTAAAAGTATTTCACTTTAGACCATTATTATGTCTTTCAATTATATATTTTCGTGTTTTTAGGAAACTGAATTTGAAATATAAATATAAAATAATAAAGAAAACATTTCTAGATTTTTACAATATCTCGGTAGCTTGGAAAAAATATTACATAATGCATCACTCTATTTTAGTAACAAGTTTAGAAACTATATATATGCAGTTTATAATGAGAGACGATGCATTATGCAGATAATAAATTGAAATAGAAATGTATTAAAAATGATTGTAATATTATCGATTTAGATATTATTTCAAATAGATTTGTTTTTAATCATCAGTATGATAATAATTCGATAAATATTAATCCTTCAAAACTCGAAATAAAAATCTTGGTGAAGGTGAATAGTTACGGTGTTGTAATCATGTAAAACCAAGGTATTTTATACAATTTCCCATATCATACACAATTATTGCGAGGTCCGACGTATACAATATATATTATATTATATACCTAATGACACTAACCAGACTCGATCGATTGGACGCAGTCAATTTTGAGACACTTGAGCGCCAAAACTTCGATTATAATATATTGGCTGAAATTATTGCATTAATTAAGTCAACTCATAACAAAAATATTAAATTTCTATTTTTATTTAATATTTTTATAGATTTGTGTATTTGTTGTTTGATCAATATTAAGGCAAAAGATAATAGCTTTTAAATGTTTTATATAATACATTGATACTGATGATTTGTTTTATAATTGCGTTGAATGGATTATTTGACGAGTACGCGTAATCTATGACTGTAATTTCTTATTTCTTATAATTATTAAAATTATTATTAGACTATTTTTAATCATTCACTCGTCTAGGCAGATTATCCCTTTCGATTTGTAGAGGTATTCCCATACCTACCTACAAGTATATATACATAAAGTACATAGTCACTACATATATTTCAAGTGACCAAAGATGTTTTCGAATAACTGTGGGTAGATGTGGTTAAACGTAAAAAAAAAACTAAAATTAGTCGACGCTCCATTGGTGAAATACGTATAATAAGAACGGCGATTGACCACGGGTGTTCCGCTGTTGTCTGCGCGTGCTATATTCACAAACGATTGTATGTGTATAGAAATCGACTCCATTATATTATATTTGGGTGGATAAAGTGTATGAAAAATTGAAAAGACGTGTTCTCTTGTTCGGCCATTTTAATATGTTATTCTTGAAAATACAATATGTGTTAACCCGGTGTTAAAAATTGTCCATATATTATTATCACATTATACAATCATTTTAAGTTCTGACAAACAAAAGGCGGATGATATACAATAAGAACGACGTGAAATAAGTTATATTTAAGCTTCGAGGACAATAAACTGAAAACCTTTATTCATAATGATATATTATAAATTAATAATGGCCTGTTGCAGTGAACACAATTTGGACACAAGTGTGCAGGTATGTTGGCTGCTTCCAATGTATTATATTCGATCGGATTAATAATTTATAGATATATTGATATAGATTAAATACAATTGTCGTTACAACATTCGGCATGTATATACGGTCACGGAGCACTATTTCGGTCCTTTTCAAACTACTTATATACACAAGGTATGTATATGATATATTGTATCCAGTATGTCAAACACATTAAATAGTTGAACTTATGTTGTATATTATTCTATGCACATTCTGAAAATACTAAACAAAATAACAGAGTCGATGAATGTGTTAGGAGAGAGAGTAGACAATTCGTTTCGGCCAAAGTAATAGGTTCGTTATATGTATATAGTATGTATTATTGTATCGTCATTATCCGTACGTAAGTGACGTATATTAGTGAATATATAACTTAACGAAAACGAAATGCCTTTACCGCAGAGTTTGTAGTGTGAGGACCAATAGCGCTTTTGATTCACTTATCAAATTATTAATATTATAAGTGGAAAATTTCGGTCTTTGACAAGTTATGCCTAAACGCCAAATAATTATTTTTGATTTTTGAAAAAGTTATTATTGTTTTCAATCTTGAATAACATTTTTCTTGTAGGTATACCATATCGAAAAAATTAAAATGCTATTTGCCCAATTTAAAATTTTCATATTTTTATGACATTTTCTGCAGTGTAAGAATTGATGAAAACAGAAAAAGTCATGTAAATGTATTAAATATTTTAATTTCCAGTTTTATTAATGAAATTATAATAATATATGAATAGTGATATACCGCAACTAAACATGGTTTGGATTTGTTAGACGTTTACTTTAGCGGAGCGTCTTTGAAACTCGAGGTATTCGTGAGTTTTGAGTTTTGACAATGACTTAACGTCTTTTTAGATGGAATAGTCTATTAGTTAGTTACCTGTATAAGATATACAGACACACTCATATACTAAATATGCATTTAGAATAAAACCTAAAGCGAATATAAAATACGATAAAAATATAATCTTAAAGCACTATCTTTTGTTGACTAACCGTTGTCGTAACAGTTACGTGAATATATATTGGAAATGACTGCAATGCAGTCATGGCACGTAAAATTTCAAAATTATTCACGCCATAGAAATATAACTTGAATTTATTTTACATAATGATTTAATCTGGTGTATACATATGGAATAATCGCACCACTTTTTAACATTTTAAAGTTAAACATACAAAACTTTGATTAAATATTCATAACTAATTTGAATAGAGAAAACAAATACTTACTGTATCATTATAATAACTGAAATTTGTCGTTATATTAATTAAAATAACAATAAACATTACTAAAAACAAATATCATGAAATAATCGCAGAATAAAGAATTAGTTTGTCAACAAATTATAAAAGCACATTAAATAAAATACTCACCAGAGCAGTATAAAAATCTATAGAATTTGTTATGTGTATATAAATTATATTATTTAAAATGGTCTATAGGTATCTCGTGGAAAACTAGGGAGTATGGTATGGCCCGCATTTTCCGGTGAAAGAAAAGAAAAAAAGCAAACAGACGACAAAATTGTATTGTCATTATACTTATAGATACCTACCGTTTTTGATGATCAAACCACCCTTATATTGCGTAATTTATAAAGCGTATTGTTGTATTGTTATTATTAAGGATTATTTTCAATAATTTTTAAATAATAGTTAATAGTTTATGGAGGGACTTGGATAATATTTTAAGAGGGAGGGGTTCTTCAATCTAATAGAGCATACAAATGTTATACACACAGTTAATTATACTTCAAAAAAAATTAGACTGAATCATTGAATTTAGTTTGAATGACATTAAGTACTGTAATTAATATGATATATTTTGTCGGTTAAAATTTGTTTAATTTCGTGAATTAGGTAAAAAAAATTCTATTAATTTATTATTTCTTAAGACATTACTATAGGTTAGTTAAAAATGATAATCCACCTGACACTTTACTTCAGAATCGTTTTCTCTAGTACTTATAGGGAGATTTATTATAAAATTTATATTGAACTTAATGAATAGTGAATATTCTAGTCTATTTATTGAATCGTAATGCAAGGATATTGTTTTTTCTTCAGTATTATATGTAACGTACTTATTACGTAATTATTGATTTTTAAGTGCACCATGTGTATGTCATGGAAAACAAATGAAAACAAAAATAAAGAGGACGGGTTGACCCTGGGGAAGGTAAGGAGAAAGTTGATCATGTCTCAAGCTTTTGCGATTAAATCGATTTTACCCTTAAAAATTCGAAATTGTACAATCTGCGGATAAGCGGAATAGTCCGGTAAAAAAAAAAAAAATACATCTCCCTGCAGATGTAATATATTATTGTGTTATACAGCTCCGATCCTATAACCTGCGCAGAAATATCGGTGTGAACCCACCAGACGTTTTTTTCCCAAAAACCTACCCCGTCCCCAGCAAGAGATCGTGTCCCATGTCAGACGTGATGGAAAATGTATATATAAAAATAATACAGAAACGCGTTTGGTCAGCGTATCGGGGGCGTTTGGGTCCTCTGACGACTCTGCGGGCTAGTAGTAATACACGCGTACGCGTAACGTCTTAATAATGTATGTGGCCGTAATGTAAAAAACGTATACCGGGAACAAAAAAAGGGAGAAAAAACAAGAACAAAAAGGGGACAGTGATTCCTGTGCAGTCGAGCGCTATCTCATATACACACACATCTGTATAATATACCTACACATCGCCACTTGGACGGGATTATTCCCACGGGAATTATGCTTTATATTATACATATATACGCGTGTATGGCTGTGCAAAGGCGGTGGGTTAGAAACCAAAAGGTCCAGTGAACTCGACACAACCTTTTATAATGTATATATCGCAGAGTATATAAACAGTAAATTCAATGTTTTTCGCCATTCCTATACAATTTAACTATTTTTTTTATATATCCGTGTAAACTACTGCAGTATTACCGTGTATACACATAAACGGCATAAAATTCGACCATTAAAGGCATCGTTTTTATCACACTCATTTTTATTAAATTATATTCCTTTATTATTGGGAAGACTTTTGGTCAGTGTATTTTTTAAACTGAATGTTCATTACGGACCGGGTTGGACTTTTTCTAACGGAATACTTCGACTATTTCTCTAAAAATTAAAATTTTTTGTGAGGCAATTTTTTGAACAACTAAAAATATATATAGGCATTGACACATGTAACCATTGGATCATCACACGATCATCAACAGATTACATATAAATGTTAATTTTATTAATACAATATGGGGTATCTAATAAATTTTTTCAAAATAAAATAATTATATAAAAAAATGTTATTAGTGCATTGTTATTTTGGGACATTTAAATCTTAATCAAAGTCAATAGTGATAAACATTAAACAGTACACATTTCAAGGAGTACAAATTATTTATTTATAACAAGTTACTTTTTACTGAATTACTAATTTAGACTAATTGTATTTTACAGAATAAAAATACAGTCAATTTAGATATGTACAAAAATGAGCAAACAATTTTATAATTTTAAGTAACTTATTAAAGTATTTTTTGTACAGCATTTTTAAAGTTTACAAAGTATACTTTTTTATTTGATTTTTTTTTTTTAATTTATAAAGTATGTATTTTACATTTTTTTAGGCTATCATAACGTTGAGTTCATATATTTTTAAAGTTCTGAGTCTCAAGCTCTGGTTGTTATACTCATCATTAGGGCTCGTAAGGCTCGTTAGTTGTAGAAATTATATATTTTTCTATATATTATACATTAATTTATAGTAAACTGGACTAGGATTTAATTATATTATTTAATGACTACTTTAACTATTTTGTACTATGTATACCGATTAGTAGAAAAACAAAAAATGAAAAATATATATTTTTTATATATTTTGTTAGTTTTAGTAAAAAAAAATGCGGTATGTAGATACGAGTATGCATGTAAGTTGGAGAGAATTTTATATTCTTAGAATTTAAAAGTTTAGAAAACCTAGTAATAGTTAACATTTAAATTTTAAACTGTACAAATATTAGTAAAATCTAGGCTCGACTATTATAGTATTATTTCAATTATTGATTACACGATGCTTATATTTTACATGCAAATATGCAAATATCGGAAATTGATAAACTCTATATAAATATATAATATTAATTAGTTATGTATTTATTTTTTTTATTTACCGTACAATAAAAATTATTTCAGGAGAATTTTTAAAAAAATAATCTAAGATTATAGATTTTATTCTAAAAAATCGGTATTTTATTTTTTACTAACATCTAAGTAATAGATAATAGTGGTTATTGAAGTAAATAACATTTAAATTATTTATGAGTTGTGAATAAATTAAATATAAAATAATAAAAACCACTAGGGCAAAAATCGTATACCTATCTACGCCACTATCCTATACATATTTCACATTATCGCGAATTGTGTGACACTCGCAGTACAGGATTTTTTTCTTTCGATTTTTCTTACAAAATAAAAGGAGAATCTATTGCGACCATCAGTTACTATACGTATTTGTTATATAAACAGTAAATAATCTATATACCGTATAGTAGTATGGACGTATTTTTATAATTATATATATATAGGTAGCTATAATATATTATTATATCTACCAAGTACTTTGTCCTTGAAAATGTTGACATATTATGATAAAAAGAAACTACCAATACATAGATATCGTAAAACGCACTAAAAACTTTTTAAACTTACAAACTCAAAAAGCTCGTAAAATTAAATCAAACGGCTGCGTTTGAGATATTTCAGTATAAGTTATAGAGTTGTATGACGTCTTGAGTAGATACTTTGGTAAACTGTTCAGCTTTCGTACCATGCGAACATATAATATTATAAATAATATAACGTCTTATTCCGGCTCGAAAAACGACAAAGTACTACAAAAATAACTTCGCGTTAGACTTCGGGAAAAACTAAAAAGAATTCTCGGAAAATTAAATCGTCATGAATCCTCTGTTATATAGGATTTTACTCTGAAATTTCGGACGTCTCGTTGGCCAACAACACGTATATAAATAGCTCTTATTTTTGTGCGTAATATGAAAATGAAAATGCTTCCTGTACCGATTTAAAAAAAATGCTCAAATTTGTTTAAATTTCCAGAAACTAAAGTAATTTTATAATCTTAATAAGTGATGATAATATAACTGTTTATAAATAAGTACACCAAACATGGTCTAAACTCAGTTCAGGTGAAAACCAGTGTGCTCTGTATAGCATTATACTAATTTATTTTCTTATTATAAACGTATGTTTGACGTTTGTAAATAAATTATAAAATAAGTAATTTTATTATGAATATAAAAAAGATTAAATTTGTAGGTACGAATACAAACAATATTGTACTGACTATTTACATATAATATAATCAAATTACATTACGTGCATGCAAAGACTATTGGTTTTAATCTGAAAAGAATTTTTTAAACAATTGTTAGTTTATTCTAATTCAATTCAAAGGTTTTCTTTTTGTTTCAACAGATTATTGTGTACATACGCGAATATAAAGAGCCACCACCAGACGTAGGTATACATATAATACTCTGAACAGAAAAATAAAATTGTTATTTTTCTCACGTGCCGTATAAATTCAAAATCGTGTACAAATTTTCTAAATTATCAATAGTTTCTAGCATTTTAATGCATTTACATATTGTATTACTATCGAATGGTCAAAAATTAGAAAACCGAAATTATAGACTATGCAGCTATAATTTATAATTATTTATTTGTGTTAAACATTTTGTACGTTTTTGTTTTTATTGAGTTTTATTAAAATATTACCTTTATGATGTATTATTATTTATTTACGAAATGTTTTTAAAAATACTGTCACCTATTAGGTGATTAAAATATTTTGTTTGATAACTAAGAAAACTGCACAAGTTGACATAATTTTTCATTTGCTACGCATAAAAATTGTAATGATGTACGTCTAAGCAATCATAATTAAATATTTATATACAGTATAATAAAATAGTTATGATAACTTATAGTTATAAGTCGTTTATTAAATAAAATAAAATTATAAGAACGATAGATAACACACATACAGAATATTAATTATAAAAAGGCCGATCACACCACAGTGTTCTTAGGTACCGTCTTTTTGTGTAGACGATCACAAGTGAGAGTAAAAGACTACGCAGATCGAATATACAAGAAGACATTATTTAGTAAGTATTGAAGTTGTTAATAGTTAAAATTAAATATTTATTAAATAATTCATGTATAAAAAAAAATGTTATAAAGTTAATAAGTTTAATTAAATTAAGAAAGTATTGTAATTTTTTAACGCACACTGGTTACTTTACAACGTACTCAAAACATCAATAGAGAAGTCGCTGTCAGAAAGAAGAAAGGTAATATACTGTTTTTTTGATTAATTTAAAGGCTTATAATCGAACTCCAATTTATAAAATATTATAACGCTATTTTATATTATTACAAAATAATGTATCAGCTTGTAAAAATAATAAAGTAATTATTTTGTATGACGATTTCTGCAATGTATTGTGTAAACGTATTTCAACTATCATACTTTTTTTTTTCCATGTTGTTAAAAAAGATTCCCTGACCCCTCTTCACCTTTGCTATATGGGCCACAGTGCTATTTCTTTTTTATCCACATCATTATACATTATATTATTAAACTATACATCAATATCTCCATACACGCAGACTGTAATATTGTTATCAGTCAAGTTAAAAACACTGAAAACACGGTGGTCTATAATACCACACGTATTCGTACACCGTGGCAGTATCGATGTCGATTTTTGCGATTCCAACCGGTATACCTACCTACATATATAATATATATGTGTTTAAATATGTACGTGCCTATATACCTTTTATTGTGCGTGTATATAGTTTATCGTGTAAAGTGTAAACGATATCGCGGAGTCGTCTCGGTGCCGACTGTGCGATGGTGGTGGCGGGGGTGGTGGCAGGGGGCGACTTACGAACACGTCGGCCATGAGAGTGGCGTACATAATAATATATAATACCCTATACGCATTATATTAGGTACTATAAATTATAATATAATATATATCGTTATAAACTTATGACTTACAATGTAAATGTGTGTTACGCGCAAAGCGTTTGATATGTTATGAACAACATAAATAATATGTAATACATTATAGTAGTTTATTGCAGTAGCGGATCTGAAGCTCATTTAAGAAGGGGGCGAATTGGTATCATAGATTCATAGGTACTTAAAATGACGTAACTGAAAATAAATTTCTGGAGGGAAGGTCAAAATATGTTTTAATATACTCTACATTTTTATATTTTTTTACGTTCAAAGCATTTTTTAATAATTTTAAAGAGTTCTAGTCATTCTAGACAACTGGATAAGTCTTCGAAGCTTAGGGATTTAAAAATTTGTTTCAACATTTTTCTGTGTATATTTATAAATGATTTGACTAAATAATTCTATTTTATCTGTTATCATATTTATAAACAAAAACTTTAACTGTTGTTTACAAAAATAATCGTAGTTATAACCAATCTATTATATTATTATTTAAATTTGATCATTTGAATTGATTATAATCATAATTTATCAAATAATAAAAATTGATAAGCTATTTAAAAAAATACCTTTTTTCGTATCATTATCATTTATTAAATTTGAAGTTATAGTTATGACTTATGCATTTTATATAGGTAGTCATTGTGTCATATAGCGCTTTTTCAAGTAACAAAAAAAAAAACTCAAGGGGGTCGCCACGTCACCCCCCTCAAATCCGCCACTTGTTATTGTAAAAATACAATGGCACAGCTAATAGAGACAGCTTAGTCCTCTTGATTAAGATGTATACCCTCCACTAAAAACAAGAAGTTGATAAAAAAAAAGTGTTATTTTTTACTCATTTTATAGATGAATAAATTTGTATTAGTAAATGATAAAAAAAACAAATGTGTGTAAGAAAATATGGCCGGAGAGTAGGTACATAGAATTCTGGGTAAACTATACTTTTATGATCGGATTAATTAGCTGGCTGACTGCATTCTAAATAAATCAGTTTTCTATAAAACTAATTTATTCTTCGCTTTATACTCAGAATTTAAAATGTCTAATCGCGGGGTGTGTCAGGTGTAGAGTGTATATGGTGAACCCAACGAGATATTTTAAGTTGATGGTTATAGCGAGGACTATAGCCTCCTCTTAGAATTTTACTCTTACAATCGTAAGTACTTAGAAGGAGGTGAATGATCAAAATCTCCACTTCAAATATTACATACTTATATACGGTCTCTTACAGAAGAGCGAGACAAACACAATTATTTTGACTTGGAAAATTCTACGATTACTGAATAGATTATAAAGTCTTTTCCTAAGTCTCCAGTTCAGTCCTAAGAACGTTTTTGGAATTTGTTTTTGGTTACGAATTTACAGGGTTGGATTAAACAATGACTTTGGCACGGGTCGCGAAATTTGTTTAAAATAAATTGTTAGGGCGTAACTATACATGGCCTACTGTTTGCCTTATCTGCAATTAAGTTAATAACCAAAATTGCAAGTAACCATGGTATATTATGGGTCTCTGGGATAAATAAATCGGAAAATTGTCGAGTCACCATTCTAATAAATAAAAACTAGTGTCGTTATAATAATAATGTATATTGATACCAAAATAACAACTGTATTGGCCGATGTGGATCTTAAAAAATTATCTCTATTTAAACGTTATTCACGATCATGCATCGTCGGTCTAAAAATTAAGAAATGTTTGTTTGGTAAGTATTGCATCAAACATCACTATACTTATATCAAAATGTCGATGATACTTACCTATGTCGGAAAAAAATGTAATTATTAAATTCATCAACTTGTAATGAGTACCTATTGAATAATACGCTCAACGGCAAGAGAGAGTCCTATATCTTTAGCGGCTTACCTACATATTATGTGGCATATAAGGATATCATAATAATATAATATAATATAATATAATATAATAGGGAAAATTCAGAAATTTTAAACGGCCCGTTAAAGAGTCTAGTCGGATCTGTCGTAATAACAACGTGTACATGCGCGTTCGTGTGTGATGTGTATTGTGAATATTATTATTATTACTATTATTATTATTATAATACAGAACCGCCGGCGACGGGCGAACGAAGAATTTCACGTCGTCCGGCATCGGTGGCGGTGGGGTGCGGGATCAAGTGAAGAAACGAGCACCGCCGGCCGATAGAATAATATCGTTTCACGATTTGATCGGCGGCGGCGTTCGGTATTTTCGAATAACGAGGCGAATAATACATATATATATATATGTATATATATTTATACATATTATATACGTAGCCGGGCGTATTACACATTACATATTACATATTATTATATTATACATATAATATACGCGGGCGAGAGGAGAATACGATTTTTTTTTGTCGTCGTCGTCGTCGTCGTCGAAAGCGTGTGCAATAATATTATAATAATCGAACACAACAAAGAAACTCTCCCGACCGAGTCTCCGAGTCATCGTCGTTGTCGTCGTCGCCGTAGCAGTCGTCGTCGTCGTCGTCGTCGTCTTCGTCGTCGTACGTCGTACAACAATTTCGCATTTGCATAGCTCGTCGATTTATGAATACCCGTCGCCGCCGCCACCGCCGCCGTCGTCTCTTTGGACGGAAATACGTAAAAAAAAAAAAAAAAAACACTAAACAAAAACAAAATACATGCACACACACATGCGCAACGAGAACGCGCCGCCGCCGTAGCGCATAAAATAATATAATATACTTAAACGCACATTATTTTTTTATTTAATATATATAATAAACGTACCTACGTGAGTAGAGGTACTGCGTGTACGCGCCTACATCTGGCGGGGCGAGTGACGGACTCGAAACCGTCTCCGGTCTGACAGCGGCGGCGGCCTAGGACGAGGACGAGGACGAGGAGAGTATATCCGACGCGAATTTTTCCGCGGCACGGCTTATCTGTGCCGCCCGTCGTGCTCTAAACAACTGTTGTAATACATAAAAAAACGATATCGTTAACTCACTGCTATTGCGTATGTACGATCGCGAACCGCAATTGGTCCGCAATCGTGGTCTACGTAGGTAAACGATCATTTTTTAACGTCGCGCGGGACGGCGTCGTACACGAGCTTATCATCATTGACTGCACTCGGACCCGGAACCGTATCGCGTGCCCAAGCATTTAGGTGGTCGCGAGACATTACAGACGTATAGTGTTATACGCGTTGTTATTATCTATTTACTGTAGGTATGTGTCCGAAGCAAACGTTTCGGATAAAGTTGTTAATGGTTATGAGTGTTATGACTATTATGACTCATATGCCATTAAAAATCGATTTTATAATATTTTGTTATCGTAAAATTCTTAAGAAATTATTTGATTTTGTGTTACGTATTTTGTAAAGTTACGTGATATTAGAAAATACGATTCTATATATTAATAATTATTATCTCCATTATTAATCGTTATCCACAAGAATTTGACATCATTTTTTATATTAACTATATCATAATGCGTTTCTCGGTTATGATTACAACCATCGTGAACAACGGCCATACATAACCGTTTTATCATAATAAATTAACTTTATTGGCTGCAAGAGTTCAATTTAATACATTCTAAAATCTATATCCTTAATCTTCCAATTTTTATTTTTTCAAATCTGAATGGCTTCAAAATTATTTTTTCTGATTTTTACGCAATCGTTTTATTGATGAAAACATAAGCTGCTACAATGATCCGTCCGTGTCATTATTATAGTCTTATGATCGATATTCGATATCGGGACCGGGTGTGTATTATGAAGTTCTTATGAAAGTTGAGTAGGTCGTTTCAGAATTGAAATTTATGACATTTGTCACTATATAATTATTAACTAGTCTCATATAATCAAAAAGATACAGACGGCGTATTTCGTATTAACATATAATCTATTTTCAATACAAACGAGGTCATAATATTACAAACATATATTTGTTGAATGAATTTAATACTTAAATGTCAGTAAATTTAATTAAATTTGTCTATTTAAAATCCCTTAAAATCAAGTGTATTAAGTGATTCGTTTCATGTTCTAAATTTATATTATTTGCAGTGAAAAACAGCTTCAAACATGTGTCTATAGGTACGGGTCTCGTGGGATTTTTCACGCAGTTTAGTTCCAGTTAAACAATTTCATAAAATAATAAGAGCAATACATTTTAAAACTCTATTTGATTCTTTAAAATCGTTAGTCTCAATGTAAAACCGATTTTCGACGGTGTAATGACTTTTCGAATGCAAATTGTCCACCGTCTCATGCAGCCGGACGCTAAATGGTGTAACGATAGGGTAATATTGTGGCATGAAGTCACGTGCTCAACGATGCTTATTAAATATTTTTGTTGTTAAAATTTATAATATTATAAAACATTTTTGTAGCATTACTATTCAGAAATCATGACTTTATTTTAATTTAGTTAATTTTTTCATTTTTGTTTCAAAAAAAAAAAAGTTTGGTTTTTTCTACGAACTAAATTGTTTAAATTGCCAGATCGTATATGAATTTATTTGGTCAATATAAATTTAATTTTGAAAATTTTGTTGATATACGTAATTAAATAGGTACATCTAAATATCTAATTATATTTTATACATTTTTAGCAAGGTCGTTATACTGGTTTATTATGTACGAGCATTTTAAATTCTAGCTACACCACCACATAGCTATCTGATTATCGATATTAGCCTGTAGCGTACATAGATATTTTCAATGCGAGGGAGAAATTAAATTAATTTGTATTAATATATAAATATATATTTGATAATAATATTTTTTCGTTTTTATGCAGAGAAAAAAAGGTTTAATAATACCCCTACCTCATACGCAACTGATTAACTAGTGTTGATACGTTATTAGCACATATACACAAAAACATCATTAATATTATTCATCATTAATGAACAAAAAAATTAGTACCCAATATAGCGTAGTATATAATAAAAATTTGGCTATAGATATTTCGTCTATAGCAGCGAGCTTGCATTTTTGACTCACAGCATCCTATGATATATTCTAAAAATTTGAGGTACTAAATACCTATAGTATTATAGTGAATACTATTTATGCTTGTATTTTATTTTATTTTTATTGAAAATATAGTGATACTAAAATACTATCAATTAGATTAAATATTATAATAAAACACCGCGCACGCTGTATGTAGGTATATATCTTTTACAGAATCATTAATCAAATAATATGTGTGTTTGCTTTTATCTTTTTAATTTATATTTTAAATTAATTTCATGTCATCCAGGTTCGTGGCTCCCTATAAAGTGCATAGTGCCCTAGTTCAATAAACTATACTAGAGGATCTATACTCTAGATACTCTATATATAATTTATACTTGCAAGTATATTTATTCAGAGAAGCGGACAGAGATCTTTTTCTACCGATTGTGTATTGTTTTTATGGCAACTTTTAGATATCACTTATATTATTTATTTGCGTTAATATTATATTAGTTCAGACAAAACCGTATTGTACCCGAATGTACTTATTCGGTATTGGTTTGTAGTGCTGGATGTATTTAGATGTTCTTTAATCACTGAAATAAAAAGTTTAAACAAATTTTTAGATGCTCCTGTAATCATTATTATTCTGGTGATATGGGCTAACATGGGTGTTGAGTAGTTCAGAAAAAGTCTGATTTTAAAACTATATAAACCTAGTTTCTTAAATGATGTGATATTTTTTAGAATATTTTATTGTCTCATAACATGTTACTGATGAACGATATTACTGAATAAATGGATGAAACGTAGGTTCATTAATGTTTAAATCTAATGGTAATAAAAAACATTTATTAATATATAGCTGAAATATTATTCCTGCTAGTAATTATTTTTCTTGTAGATAAACAACCATAAATTATAAAACCAAACTTACCACAAAGAAAAAAATTGCATATCACATGAAGTTTTTAAAACAAAAATTATTCAAATTTTGGGTTAATCAAAATATTTTATTTGGGTGTTTTGAAAAGAAAATCATTCGAGTAATGTGGGTTTTGGTTGTTAGATTTTTGAAGGGTTTTTAGAGCTATTTTACGACCTTGCTTAATTTGGGTACAAGGCCCAAGAAAAAACATAGAGTAGCCTGCAACTTCCAAGGCTTTAACCACTGTTACAGACTATTATAGACCATAACATTTTCCTGATATTATTATAAGGGGCTCGGTGTAGGCAATTTCAACAAACTTCAAACAGAATAATTTAAAAACGGTGTCCGTTTAAACCTTTGTTGACTAGGTTTAAACCATCATCTTTAATAACCTCGCATCAAAAATATTGCTAAATGTTACTTTTATCCCGATACAAGTCAGCATTGTTATCGATGTTACCGTGTCACTAAAATCCATATTTGATCAAAAGTTAATAAACTGCATTAGTGTACAGGGTTGTAATATTATTTTATATGATGTGTATAAATGTTTATCAGTATGATTTGTGTGTGTAGTTATACGATGTAATAATTTATACCTAATGGAGTGAATGTACAGAAAACTATTAATGTTTTTGAAGCTTTTCATTAAAAATTTATAAGATTATTTACATAATCTATAAAAGTTCTTACAATTAGTAGCATTTATGATAAAGAGTGTAATACATTGGTTATAATGTGTGAATATATACGAACAATATCAAAATTATCTTATATCTACAGTATACGTATTGCATATACGAGTATTATATATATTATTTTTGAATTATTTAGATCAACATTTTCATTTGTAAAAATATTTTAATAGGGTTAACCCGAAACAAAATATTATGTTCAATATGGAAATATATTAAACTCTAAACAAATCCTATATCCATTCTGTTAGTTTCAATGTAGAATCATAACCATTTTATTTTATCATGAAAATAATTTTATATAGTTTGCTATCAAAAAGCACAGGTTCACAAAACTTTTGATTATTCGGAACAAATTATTAGTGTTTTTATGTCGTAACCAAAGTTAATTACATTTTATCGTAAAAGTAATTATGGCCCATTTAACCAAATGGAACTTTTCTGTTTATACTGTTGTGATTCGTGTAGTATAGGCACAGTATTATTATAAATTAAACTGTACACGGCACTATTTAATCTCATATATAGGTATTTTAAGTACGAGTATTCCATTTAATCGTATTTTTTATATATGTATTTTGTTCTCAGATTACCCAGGAAATATCACAACAAAAACATTTTGCATTGACGTTAATTCCTAATCACCACATTGTAGAACACAACGAGTGTAGGTACCTATGTTGGTAATTTCATAATTTTTAATTGATTGTAAGATTCCATCTTCAACGGTTTCAAAAAAAAATTGTGAAAAACTTCCGAGAATATCAATTAGCTACCTTTAAAGTATATGTGACACTTTTCTTAAATTAGTCATTATACTATTCATAACCTAGGATAAGAACTATTTTTATCAACAAATCGATTGTTTTTTTTAAAATATTTCGACAATCGAGCTTCGAGTCCTCTTTTCTTGGTAAAAATCATCGATAAGTCAGTATTTTTATACTTTAGACAATCATCATTCAACCCTTTAGTAAAATGTTTATAAAAACAGTGCCAAATACTATTTAGAAAACTAATCAAAAAAAAAAAAAAAAAAAAAAAAAGGAAAGCAGAAAAGAAAATTTTTGTAGATATTTGACATTGTCACCAAATATAATTTTAGCATTTCATGGACATTTAAAATGTTTTAATTTTAGTTCAATTTATGTTATTAAAATATTTGTTTGGCCGATCAAAACGCTTAAAAATGTAGTAAAAAGTTTCTCGCAATCTCCTTTCTACGTCTTCCTAAGTAAAGGGCGAATAGAATATTTAAAAACCACCAAATCATTTGCTGTAATATTATCCTTTAATAGACTATTAAATAGATTAATATCTAATATTTCTAAAATATATCTTGATAGTTTTGCTGTATACGTCACGCTGCCACTTGTTTTTTGAGTTTTTGTACAACAATTTTTTTGTCTGAAATACTTTATAGTTTATTATTTAAAATAAAAATCACGTTTGCGTATTAACTATTAAATTTTAAAGTAAAATTTCAGGTTTGAATTTTGAAACCAAAGAATCTAAAGATATGCTTAAAAAATCAAAAACTGTTAAAAAACGCAAAAAATCGGAATCCCAGCCTTAGTTATACTCGTGACTTATAAGATAACGGAAAAAAAAATAAATTGAGCTAAAAAATTTAGATTTTAATATATACCCACTAAACTACAAACAACTTGTGTTGCTGCGGATTGTCGATGGTTTATAATTGGACAGGAGAAATAATTATTTTAAGTACGACTCCAAAATATATATTATTTCTAATTCCTTGGTTGATAGTCGAGATTTAATTTAAATCTATTGTTTTGGGATTGATTTTTAAAAATTAGTTTTTCGAACATTATATAAAAATATTATACCTGCAAGATATTATGTTATTTCGTTTGTACGCGCACGATCCGCTCCCGAACGAAAGCGGTGAGACGCCCGCGTTATTATTATTCAACGATTCTGCGCCGCCCGAGATTCCCCGACAACAATATAATATAATATAATATTATAAACGTGTAAACGTGTAAATTTTTCACCGTGTTACAATATATTGCAGCCGTATCCAGGCATACCTATTCCGCCTATTGATTATGTATGTATAACGTAGGTGTATAATATGAAACATGTTCGTGTCATACGCGTATATTTATTTTCTTCCAACGGATCGCGCAATTCTACATAATTTTGCTATCATGTTATAATTTATAATAAATATAATACCGAGTGATTCACAGATAATGCACAACGCCTTTTTTCATTTTTGCGAATTATGTTTTTAAAAATATTTAAATATAATTAGAGATCGTGTTTTCAAATTATTGAGATATTTTGTATTATTTAAGGAGTATCTGTGGAGATAAAAACTTTTGTTTTTGTTTTTGTTTTTTTTTTTTTATGAGAAACCTACTTGTTTTTACAATAAGCTGATAATTTATTTAAAAATTTTTTTTGTATCTAAGTCAAAATTCAAACGAATAGTTTTCCAGTCAATAAAATATTTATACTGAGGATATAAAAAGATATGCGTGTCCTTAACTATAATTTTATAAAAATATAAAATAGATATAATATTGTATCTATTGTTTATTATCATTAATTTTATAAATTGTGTATGTTTATAAATTAATATTCATTACTACCATTTTCAAAACTTATATCTTCTAAACTTGTAAGTATCTATTATCCATAATTTTCAAGGTTGAATAACTCAAAACTACTAATTAAAATTGTTGATACTTAAACATTTTCAGAAAAATGATTTACTAAATAATTTATATAAAAAGGTAGTTTCTCATTTAAAAACGAAAGTTTCTATCTCGCTATTATACTCCTTATGAAGTACAAAAAAAAGTTAAAAATTTGAAAAATGGTCACAAATATTTGAAAAGTCCAAAAATTATATTTTGAATAACTACAAAAAGTAAAAAAAAAAAAGTGATAAGTTGCATGGTGAATCATACAGTACAAAAACCAATAAACGACAATAGTGTACTTAAAATGTATAAAATATATTATGTATTTATGTACGTGTTTAATATTTTATGGTCAGGTAAAAACCATGATTCTGCTGTCCATAAAATATAATACTCAAATTTTCATTATACACGAAGGTGGCATAAATTATAATTAAAACATTTAACTTAAATAGGTAATTAATTTATGTTAGTTAACTCAGGATTTTCTAATTATATTGAATTAATTATGTTAATAGTTAAAATCGTTTATATATAAATATAAAATTTAAAAATAACTACACGTCATATTAAAGTACGACTAATTAATGAATCAGGTTTTTTTTGTTTAATATCACTGTGTACAATAAACAAATATAGGTACAATAGTTTCAAATAAATATATTTTTCTTTATTTAACAACTTAATTGACATTTAAGTAACGTGAAATTTTCTTAACCATTGTTCATTGATAGTGCACAATATGAAAGAAATGGTAGAATGCATTTTTACCGAAATATTTAATTATTATTTAAATAATTTAGAAGTTACACATAACTATGTAACCTAGGTGGTAATTAAATAAATAAATAACTTGTTTTAATTGAAGAAAGTTTAGTTGTTTTCCACATTAACTTTAAAGTTTTAAAGTTAATTATATTATCTATAAAGTGGTATTATAGTTTATAACTTAACGTTCTTAATATTGACTCGATTTAACTAACTCGAGTTAGTTTTTCCACTAACTCACATATTTTCGTGGATATTATTTATTCGCTGGTTGAAAATAAAGTGATGAATATAATGTGTACCAATGAAAACCTAGTCATAGCTTATGTTAATTTACTAGTTTAAAAATAAATTGCAAATAATATTAAAGGCAATTTAAATTTAACCATACATTATAATAATGTTTGATAAACACTCTAGCAGAACTTGTGTAAAATTAATTTGTTAAAATATGTATTTTAACGTATTTATTGTTAATTCATAAAACCAGTTTGTGATTTTTTGGTGAAGTTTGCATGGATATTGTCTCTAAATAACTTATATTTTTTATAGTTTTAAAATTTGACTGGCAAATTGTCAATAATCGTAGAAACGAGTTTTCAATTAATATTTTCATAACGATTTAATAACAAACAATTATGTGTGATATATTTTACTATTGCGTCCTAAATTTATTAATTTTTAAATAAGTGTTTTTTTATATTTATAAATGATCTATGCCTTTTATTTTTACTACTTACATTGTGTCACCTCGATAAATCTATAAAATAAAATTGTGTGAAAAACATGAATTTATTTTCTTATTTAAATTATAATAATAGATCACCAATATTTTGAAATATTATAAGTATTAAGTATTGATTATAATTTAAATATCAATCTACTAATGTTTAAATATTTGTTATGTAATTATTAAATAATAATTTTTAATATTTTTGTTATTTGTTAGTTTTTATAATATATTGCAATCACATAATGAGATATAGGTGTGTTGGTTTTCGATTCAGATTATTGAATGAAGGACCTACCAATAATGAGGTAAAATCAGTAGGTACCTACTTGATAAGAACCTTGTTTCAGTTCAACGCATTGCTCAAGAAAAAGATAAACACGATGGCGACGAATGTGAGCTGAATAAGTTGATATGATAAACAAATTCTCTTTTGATATAGAAACTTTCCAAAAACGATGGCAATACATTTAAAATAATATTTAGGATGATTCACCAAGTATTATAAACCCCCTTTTTTTAAATAATGCATTTATTTAAAACCTGATTTCTAAAATTTCTAAACATTCTTAAGCTCTTAACAATAATTATTATACTACTTAAGAAGTGTTTTGTATAGGTATAAACTTAAAAAAATTCAGTTTCTAAATAATGATTCCCTATGAACTATTATCTTTAGTATAAACATTTCAATAATTGAAAAACTACTCGTTCGAAAAAAGTGTATTAACGTTTTCTCAAAATTATACACTAAATTATCAATAGCAAAAAAGGTTGTTATCATTTGAAAATCAGAAATTTGTATCGTTATAGGAATATAGGATACTTCTTTTATAATACAGTTAAATTTTGACAGTTTGAAAATAATATGGTCTTTAACCATACTTAAAAATTTCAAAAAACAGCATTTGAAAAATTTATTAATAAATGAAAAAATAGGGGTGAGCTAGCTTAATGAATCACTCTGTGTATAGGTATATTAATATTTATTGTAATGGATTTGCATACATCTTATTTGAAATGTGCGCATATATGTTATATGTTTCAATAACTACTTTGTTTAATATGTATTAATAATTCAAGTATGAAATTATACTTCGTATATTTTTACATATTTTGTAAAGATTATGTTTCGTTAAGTACCTACTTAATATTCGACGATTTCTACACATATTTAACGCACACTTGTAAATTATAATACATAAATGGAAAGTTTAAGACTATTGTTTAAATTTAATTTTTTTGTTCTTTTTTTTGTTTAAAAAATAAAAAATACAATTTACAATTTGTTTACGAATAATGTAATAAGTAAGTAAGTTGACAATTAAAATTTCTATAGTTAAAAAAATAAGCCAAATACGAATACAGTATATCTTCAGATGTATTTAGAGTTTAGAACTCTTTTATCTTTAAAAAAAAAAATTAAATTTTAATATTAATTTTCTTATACTATATTGAACATTTGAACGTATATAATTACCTAATTAAAATCGTAACTGTACTATCCACATAGTTTTTGATAAAATAATTTCGTTAAAAGGAATCGTTCTTTAATAAAATACCAAATGTATTTTATTAAACCAATATAATTGAAGTAAAAATTTATTATTCTTGTGAAATTAAATAAAATTACCATCAAATGTCAATAAATTAATAAAAAAAAAAAATAAATAAATAAATAATAATTAAAGCATAATTGTACGAATAAGTTATGGACAATTATAATATATTATAATCGTGTATTTTATATTAATGTTTTTAAGTGCTACACGTTCAAGTCATCAACTGATAATCGTTTTCGAATCCAATGTGCGCCAGTGAAATAAAATTACAATAAAAAATTCGGGGAAAACTGGTACCTATCTACACATACCCATACATAGACGGATATACCCGTTCTTATATAATATAGAAGATATACCTAGGTATTTCGTCCGATTTTTAAGGAACAGACGATTTGTGTATCAATACAATTATTGTTATTATTATTATGGTTTATGTCGTCGGTGATATTGATTTTTTTTATAAAATCTTCAACAACCAACACATTTTATATTATAGTGTTTTCTATGTGCTTACTAAGTGACTTATAATACATATTTATGGCAATTGATTTTTCATTTGTTATCTTATTCGTGTTTATTTTTTTTTTTACTGAGTACCAACCGTTTGAAAAACTTGGTACACTTTAACTCGACTCAACTGACTTTTAAACTACTGTTGTTGAATTTTAAGGATGTTGCAGGTAAAACTGAAATTAAATCATACGTTTTCCAAGAAAGTCTAAAAATGTTTTACGTTTGTAAAGTTGTTCAGTATTTGTAAGTATAATGTAAAATATTATGTACCATACCAGTATACGTATAAGTGTATTACCATAGTATTACTGAAATATACGTTAAGTGACGCGAGAAAATATTTATACCTACGTAAAAATATTAAACACTAGCTATATGATGGAAACATATTAACTGAAATAAGTACTAAATTAAATGATGAATTTTTTGTAATTATGATACATATCTACAGTAAAAATAATATTTACTGACATTTAATAGAGCTATATATAATAACCACGTGGTAAAACATTGCAATTAAATTTTCTATTCACATCCATTAAAAAATCCTATAAAAATGCGACTGGACTAAATATTTACAAATTTTCAGTGTATATTAGTCTGTTATAATTATATTGTATATTTTAAACAATATTTTATGTGTAACTGTTTAGGTATTTATATGGATGTTTATGAGATATCGTATGACAACACTTCTGATTCTTGCGTATGTGTGTGTGCGTTATAGTCGTTATATAAAACAACTAAATAATTAAATACGATCGTATAGGGTCGATGATACCATAATCCCGAAACTGGAAACCTGTACGAGCGGGATCAGCGGCAGTGCCTATATGACAAAGTACGTTATGGCTATGTTATACGACGACGAGTTATGATGAGAATCGTGCCATCTTGAGAAAATAACTACATTGTTCAGAGGATATATCTACAAGTATAGAACAAAAAAAAAATGTATATACTATATATATATATCGACAATAAATAAGATAGTATATTATACATGTATATATGTAGAAGACGTATATTATTATCGTTATATTTAGTAGTGTGTATATTATATACGCACAGTCGCTTTTTTCGTGCAATGTATTTATTTATTTTTTTCAACCAATAATAACCAGACGAAATAACCCGTATCATCTGCTAGAGTAGGTTCTCTCTTGATATCTATAAACGATTTATAGGTATGATACATTATTTGTTATCGGCAATATATATGCATAGTACATATACTCGTATGATGACATTGTAATCCAAAAACGACTTTAATGGCGTCACGTATATAAACTGTATAATGTAATATCTTAGCGTTTGAGAAAAATATATTGTGTAGCATTAGTTTTTTGTTTTCTTGGAGAATTCTTTACATAACGAAAAATCAAAATCGTAAACAGACAACGTGTATTATATAATATTGTATAAAATATTACAATTTTGATTTTTTATCGCAATCATCAATTATTAATATTGCAATATTTACCAACTACAATATTAGACAAACAAATTTTATATTTTTTTATGACAATAATATTGTGTGATTATATTATTGCGTTTTTTTATTTTTATTTTTAAATCTAATAGCCACATTTTTCGTTTTACATACTTTACTAATGAAGTCTACGCACGCCTATACGTATAACTATGTAAAATTATATACAAAACAATGTTTTTTACACTTACCTCGATGTCCGACGATCATTATCTGCGTGAAAATATTGCAGGTCGAACAAGTACTTTTGTAAACCCTTGACCTGCAAACCGTAGTCTAGCTTGTAGTACATAGCAATCGAATATCAGCTTCATAACAATAGCAATACGTAAAAAACACATTTTAAAATGTTTTAATCACATAGACAATGTAAATGTGGAATATTCCGGTAATTGTTTTGTCTTATCAGAAAATAACTGGTATAATTATTAGTCATGGTCATATTTAAAATTGTATCTTTAGGGGAAGTTAGATAATGTATATCACCTTTATATATCAATATTATATAAAATTCTTTAATGTTTTAGGGGAAGGTAAAGACACTTTCTGCCTCCTGGATTCAATTAATTAATTAATTATTTCACATTATTATACCTACCTATTGCTGCAGCTATTGTTCTGTCTCAAAACAAACGCACCAGTAATTTTAATTGTTAAACAATTCTCTCGTTTTTCAGAATTTACTTCCTACCTTAACTTTTAAGTTAAGATCATCTTTTAAAGTTGTTTGTGAGTGTGTAACTACAATGTTGACACTTCTAAAATTTCCTAGTTATGTTATACGAGATTTTTTTTTTTTTTTGGTTATCGAACAATTTAGCATTAATCTCATCTTTTGAAGTAAAAAGAGTAAATCAAAATTCATACTTAAGTTTATTTTGTATATAATTCATTTATTTTATTTTATTATTTAGTTTTTGTACCACCGCGTATTATGACTAATATCAAGTATACATTATTAGAATAAATAATTTTTGTATAATTAATGCTGCAAAATGGTAACCGATTTTTAAAAAAAAAATTATAATTTTTTATTAGTATTTATTGTTATATAGTGGCAATGTTTAAAAATGAGTAATACGAATTAAAATTCAAATATACTCAATGAAATTACTTTCTGTCATTTTTATTTGTAATTGTGACGTCTGTATGAATATAATAATAATATACATTACATAGTTGTCATATGATCTTGATAAAGTTTTTTATTTTTTTTTTATTTTTATAATTATGGGGTTGTTTTCATGGAGAAATCCGTTTGGGTTTTCAGAAGCTTATAGTTACATAACTAAAGTGTATGCTTATTATGTTTTTAATAAAACGCCCGTCACATTGCCAAGTAATCTGATACGACAAGATATATAGAGGGAAGATAACTTTTAAACATCGATGTGTAACTTTTGAAGGGATTTTAAAGAGGTAATAATAAAATGCATAATATCTTAAAGAATATCAGTGCGAAGTAAAATTAGTCTAAGAGATTTTATTTTTTGGTAGGCACGACGTACGTCTATTGTATATGGAACGAAATTTATGTTATTATTGATATTTTGTGTTCCAGTAAAACTAACCAGTGACATACACATTTTGCGGACATCATTATTTTTCATAAACCAGACAGCAATATTAAATAATTTATAAGTATATTATACTACTTAATTTAATAGAATTATTAAGTATTTTGCTATTTTATCTTGATATCTTGGTACAATATTTGAATACCTATTATACACATATTATTATAAAAATATTGTTTAATTTTTTTTCACAAAGCAAACTCAATTATATAGACACTGTTTGTTTTAGGCTTAAATGTGAAACAAAAACTAATTTATTAGTTTTTTTTTTTTTTTTGAGAGGGTAGGAGAGTTGTAGAGATGTGTATCTTATGCAATTATTTAGCATAATATTTGTAAATTATATATTTCCAAAATGTGCAAGTAAACATGACTTAAATTACCAGTAAATTACGAAAATATACACCGATTATTCTCGATGACTGGTATCCAGTGTCCACCAACATAACTGACATCGCTTAGTCATTATTACCGGAATAAATAACATTGATCGGAATCAATGACATTAATCGTAACATATTACATAGGTAATCATTTCCTACGTAATATATTTTACTCATTCGTTTTAGTTTCCAAGTCCATGTTATGACCGCGTCTGTTCAATTTTAAATTTATATGACAATTAGGAAGTAAGCAGTTGATCGGGGAAGTTATGATATACCTTATACTCAGTTTTCTTAGATTATGTTGTTACCCATGTTATTATACAGTTTTGTTGCTATTGTAATAAATACATTTCATTATAATATTCGGCAAATCATCTCGATCTGCTACCTTCTTCTCATTATAGATCTTTCTCGTTATATAGATACGGTCTTCGGTCGTGAACCTGTCGTAGGATAAAAATTCAGTACTTACAACAACAAACGAACCATAGATATATCTGCATAACATAACATGTGTTTTGTTTTTATTAACATTTTTTTTCCGCGTCACACACCGCTCGTGCATTTCCATCACGATATTTGAAAAGGCTATTTAATAGAAACTATAATTAGGTTCCATGACATAAAATGTTCTCGAAATTTCGTGAACAAAAACTTATTTTCTAATGGGATCGTGAAATGTGGTTTTTACCTACACTAATTGACCTAATTTGGTAACATTTTTCTGCTTTCTGTTGATGGCCGTGCAGTGGATTTACATTTTAGACTATGGTTGAGGCGTACTTGAGTATATTATATAATATTAGGGCGATAACTTGATATTAAAATTATTATAAACTATGTTTCATAGCGTATAAAAAAACACCTCATGGTTAAATTTTATAAATAAATTTAATAATTTCCTAAAAATATTTAAACTACATTAAAGATGCCATATTTTTCACGTTGTTTGATTCGACTCCACATCTTTCATGTATTGAAAGTTTGAAATCATTTAAAATTAATCGATTTTTTTTATATTTTTTAAATCCATTTGTTTTGATTTAGATTTCACTAATACACAGCATATGATTATAATTGTAATCCTACAGGTTGAACATACAATTTCTCGATGAATCAAATCGGAAACACTACACAAAATACCTAATAATGTAATATAGGTATGAAAATACTGAAGTCAAAAATCAGTTATTTTAACATATTCTCTGGAATCCGTATTGAACTTGATCTATGTCGTGCTCGTGAATACCACCCATAATATACTTTATAATATCGTAAATTTATGATTTTTATCTACTTTTGAAATACGCATTATAGCTATAATAACATTACTATGTCCAATTTACTGGACATTTAGATAATTGCAAATATTTATTTAAGAAACATGTTTACTAACCTATACCGTTATCGTTTGCGTGCATAATATATATAAATTATAGACAGGATCAAATTTATTGAACTTTTTTATTTTAAACAAATATCGAAAAAATTGAATTTAAAACAATATTTATGCTTTACGAATATATTATATACTCTATTATAATTATATTTTATAACTTCGAATATTTTATTTTGAATTTGAGAATTCCACTATGAAAATGTATGTATTGAATTTAATTTAAAGAGTTAATTAATGCAAATACGAATGAAGAGTCATCATTGGATTTGCATAATTTAACAAGTAACAACATAAAATAAGTTGCGAATGATGATGAATTGAAAAATAACATTTATTATTATGTAATATGTATCTACACAGCAAACGGAAATATGAATTTATTTTCTATACATGGATAGTGATGCAATTTTTAATATCAATTTTGAATAATATTTACTAATAAGCTTTAATGAAAGAAACATGAACACATAGTAATAGTAATAAAATATACACATTACAGATACAAAAATATTTTAAACGAATTCCTTATAGCTATTTGTCTCTAAAAAGAAACTAATACGCACTATTTAAAAAGTAATAACAGTAATATATGTATCACTGTATTAGTATTTATATAAGTACTATTAAAATACTCTTATACAATATACGAGTATTTATTCATTAAAATAACCCATGTACGATCAATCGAATATCATGCTAATATATAATTGTATGTATTTTTATTTTATTATATTAACGATTAAAAAAACCACCTTGTTTTACATAAAATCGAGATACATCATATCTATTTTATTGAAAAATAAAATAATAATTCACATTAAATACACTAATTGTTTAATGTTTAGCGAATAATTAACAATAATATTTATCTATTTTTAAAACTTGTAGCACTAATAGCATTTACATGCATGGCTAAATATAAATAAAAAATTAATAAGTATATTTTTTGTATTTAATGACAAATAAAAAATCAAAAATCAACTTAATTTGGGCAAAAATTAATAACTCTAATATATTTTTAGTGATGCACTAGAGTACGAAATTATAAAACTTATAATATCGCAGTCCGTATACGATAGAAATTGGACATTTTGGTTTTGTGTATAAACTGATTTTACTACAAAAATACATTTTGTATTACATTTTATATTTTTTGCATTAAAAATAAATTTTAACATATGTTCCAAAAACTCATAAAATACTTTAAAATGTTAAGTTTGTCAAAACATTCAAAATTATATAGAAATTAAATTTTAAATATCCATTAGATGTGTAAATTGATACTTATATGCATTTCTTAGAACTAATAATTGAGAATGTTCGTGATTTTGAATACACACAAAAAATATTGGAAAATTTGAACTATTATTATGGAATCATAACAATGTTTTATAAAGTGAAGTTGAACATTTTATTTTTTATCGTATTTCGATATTTTAGATTGTTACTTTTTATAAGTACCCTTCAATTGTAATAGCTATGTAACTTATTAGTTAATAATTACCAAATATTTTTCGATATATTTTGAGCAAATAAGTACTGACCTTTAATAGAAATCACCTTATATACATGCATTGTAAAATCATCTGGAATACCAACAAGGCACATATACGTTCAGATAATATAGCCTATTACAAACGTGTGATACAATGCAATACAGGTTACTTGTGTACGAGATAATTCACTAAACGTCCTCACCCCTCCCCCTAATTTTTATTTAATAATTAGTTCATTTAAATTCTCCTTCATGGAATTTTTAAATACAATCACTTAAAGACCACATTTTCAATTTCAAATTATTAAGACTTTTTTTATACTACTTACGGATTGTTTTGTAAAAACTTTTGTTTTTTCAAATGAGAACCTCTCTCTCCTCATTTCAATGTAAATTATTTAATGGATAATGTTTAAAAAATATATTAAGCATTAAAGTCCTCAATATTGATTAAAAAAAAAAAAATATAAAATATTTGTAATATTTGATTTAGTGTGTTTTATACTTTAAAAAGTTTTAGGAAATATAACAATAGATTAATATGAGAGTCTAAGAAATCAGTATAGTCCTCATATCTTCCAAACCCAGAATTATATGTACCTATATTATTCGTATAGTACACCAAATTAAATAACTCAAAAACCTATTCATTCAAATTTAAATTTTAACATTTTCAAAAAAATTATCCACTGAATAATTTACAGTAGAAAATTGGATACTCATCTAAAAAACTGAAGTTTGTATTTTCGCAAGACGTTAATAAGTTCTAAGTAGTAAGTAGTAAAAAAAATCTCAATATTTTAAAATATTATGATCTATAAAAGTAGATTTAAAAATTCTAAAAATAATATTTTGAATAACCGACATTTTGAAGAAAATAAGGGGGGGAAGTATATTTTGCTCGGCGAATCATGCTGTATACTCAGTACCTATACATACTTGGCGGCGGCTGCGGCAGACGTTGTGGCGCGAACAAAAAAAAAACACACAATGCCAAAGTCCGACGACGGCGGCGACCATAATCGTAGTTGTCGTCTCAGCAGTAGCGGTTGCCGCCGTAATGTCTGTCTATTATTTTATTATTATTGTTTTTATTATTATTATTATTATTATGTCATATCGTTTGTTAGGTATTGTAGGCATTTAATAATACAAGAGGGAAGCTACGTATATTCGATCACGCTATATACAAACGCGATAGCGAGATTCTCGAGAATCGGTGCATTGTATCATCGGCTAATATTGCAGTGGCGTGTAACATACCTCCATCGTATTATTACATACGCGTACTATATGATGTCTGTTTGGTCTGTTTGCAAGCTAAGTACACGTCGCGATGACGATACGCCACATACCTAACTATCTATATAATACAAAATTCACTCATAATCATATAGTCGGTTGTTTTCGTTTTTGTGAATAATGCGATAATTTTATCATATTGTAGTCACTTGTACCTATTATAGGTAAATCGATCATAACACTAAGAAAATTTAAATATGCTTTCGATTCCGGTATAACTATTATTCGTTATATGCTAATTTGCAAAAACTAAATAGAATCAACTCTAAGCCATTTGGAATTAAAATTTGTTCCTTGAAATAAAAATATTACAATATTTTAATTGATATTAGGTTTTTGTAATTGACGTGCTGTTAATTTAGATGTTTAACCGTCAAAAACGGTATTTTTTTCATTGTTTAGTTCATAATAATATAATATTATCTATTATTTATAATGTGTGCATTCATGAGTGTATGACTAATAGCCTAATATTTGATTGTAAATTGTTTTTAAATAAATTTTACGATTTTTTTATTCGTATATTAAAGTTGTAATAATTATAAAAACGGATTCAGTCATCCCGCTCATTCTTGTCTTGTTTTAATTTTTCAAACGAAAACATGTTTTCCAAGCACAGTTTATATTATGTGTATAATAATAGACTTTATACTCTTACTTATTGTAGACCACCGTAGTGATTTAGACATGTTGTGACGGCACTGCAAATCAGTTGTCGGAACAACAACTGTGTATTGTTTTTTGTTGATTTTTTTTTTAGTTTAACTCGTATATTCTATCACTTTTTTTAATTGTTTTCGTTTGAAATAAACCACTTACGTGATAAAATCAATAATTTATTAAGACAATACTAACCCTGCAACTATATTGTCTTTAGGTTTGTCACTCTTTATTTTTGCGTTGTCATCTTGTTAATCGCTAACAAAGTTAAACAGCATAGATAATAAGTAGGTATACAGTTAGGAATGTGTTAATTTTAATTCATAACATTGACATTATCATAATGTACGTAAGAAATAATATATATGTCGACCTATTTAGGCGGAATTTTTAAATTACAGGGGTTTAAGTCTTACACCGTAAAAAAATATGTATTTAAATATTCAAAACTCAAAGTGAAGGTCTTTTTTTAGTAACTCCTTATTATTAATATTATTCTAAATTTCTTAACACACAAACTTATTGTAATTATTTAAATAAAAATTATGTAACGTCATTTTTTAATACAAAACTTTTTAAAAATATTATCAATTTTAATGTTGTTCAATATATTTTTGTCGATACACATATTTAAAGTAGACAATTGGATAAATATATTTGTATCGAGGTGAACCTTATATTATTAAGTTTGTATTCTTCTTATGCACGAATTACAAAAACAATCTTTTAAATGACTTCCTTAAAAGATTCATATAGGTTTTGATAATTTTTTGAAATTTTTATTGGACTTTTTTATACGAATTGGTTATAGAAATACACGTGTAGAGCTAAAACCCATATAGCCCTCATAGTAACTAACATAGTATTCATTGAACACTACCTATATGACAAAAAAATATGAACCTATGCTTTTTATAATGGAATCCTGTTGTAAAACATAAAAAATGACGAACTATTAAAAAAAACCACTATTATTGCTCACATAAAAATGTCCGATCGAGGCAACCGTTTTCTCTTGTCATGCACAAGATTTTGAAACGACTAGGTCTAGCGAGTTCTTGTACATAATATGCTTCCGATAAAACTTAAAGATGAAGAGCATTTCCGAATTTTTCGCGCAGTGATTTAAATCAATCCATCACGAATCTAACTTATACATAGTATTTTGGTTGGTAATCGTTTGCAGGTAATAAGCCACCTACAGTGTGTGTATAGTTGATTGATTGCAAATATATAGATAATTGTGTAAAATCAACCATTCGTAATCGTTGACGATGTTGACCGTACGAATATAAAAATATAGCCCCGGATATGATGACATTTTCGCGGTCGTAACAATATACCGGCGTCGGATGTCATTTATTATACCCAGGTACGAGTATATACCGGCTACGAATGCACGCACAAAGCAAAAGATCAATATCTATTAATTAAACACACTACATGGTAGGTATATGTGCGTTGTACAGAAGAGAGCGCGAGTGAGAGAGAACAAACTTAGGACGGATTACGGCACGGCGGAATATGGACGAACTGAGTTGGCGCGATGGCGGACCGAGTGCGGAATCTTGTTTCCGTCCAAACGCACCGCACAACAAGCGCATATTATACTGCACACACGGACACGACCGCGGGCAGAGGCAACGGGTACACCGGACACGTTTGTTATTATTATTATTATTATTATTATTGTTATACGTGATACCGCGAAACCTATACATGTAGTATACGACGTCCATTAGCGGTCACCACCGCCGTCGATTTCGCGCGTTCGACGTCTACGTCGTCGTTTTGACGTTTTGACGTCTTGACGCGTACCCATAATAATTCATGTTCACAAAACAGCTGCTGCTACAGTCCGGGCCCTGGAGCAGCCTAGATCTCGAGGCTACTCCGCCACCAATAACAATAATAATTATAGTGTTAAAGGTAATAGGTGACGATAATACTATTATTATGATGATGATGTTGTTCGTGAACAATATTATGTATAAGCACTACATGACCAAAAAAAAGGTTTTCGCTTGAATTACTAAAATATAATTTATCTCAGTACCGCGAGATGTGTTAACACTTGATTGAACGCGATGACCAGACTAATTTTTATTAATTATGGATATCTATTCTATCTTTATCTACTCTGCATATTGAGAGAGGACAGAGGTGTATCAAACATTTTAAATTTTGATATAATACTATAGTTGTGGGGGGATTACACCTTCTTTGTTTTTTTTCAATCAATTGTATGTGGGACTTCTTTTATCTCTCCCTCGAAATGTGGGCTATTGTCCTATATGGCCAAATACAACCATGACAGTTACATAGGTACTTACATATGTTAAACATGCTTTTGAAATTAAAATACTTGATTGAAAAGTGTTTAAATATAGGTATTGCATTTGTATTATACCAAAGTAAATCATTTAACAATACAAATACATATAAAAAATATTTTATTCAGGTACTTACTTATCTTGGCAAGATTTCTTAGGTTTATACTTATTTTTTGATGATAATTTATGCATCAACATAAATATTGTTTGAATTGATAGGAAACCAAGTCAGACAATGTGTTTTGTATTTTTGAATATAAACTTACAAGATAAGTAGATATACTTCAGATATATTTTATCTAATATTTTTTTCTCAACTTAACACTTAACAGTTAACAAGAAGAAAACTCGCTTTAGGCGTACATCGAACAGCTAACGGATCGGATTTGCCTGCATCAAGTGAAAATAAATTCAACAGCAATCACTATAATATGGCGATGTAATATGTACTTGCATCTAAAAGTTATAAGTTATCAATAGACAATAATATCATTTATATTCGTGTTACAGTGTCGATCATAATATTATAATTCTGTCAATTATTGCCGCGGTGCAACCAGATTTTATGTATTAATTAAATTTACATTTATATCCACAAAATTCTTCAAATATTATAAATTTATAATATTATTATCGATGTACTTACACTAGTACACTATGTGTATATAGTATATACAAATATAAATACGCAGTGGCGTATTTACGTGAGGGGGATCAAGGGGATAAATCTCCCATAAGCTGTATACACACAAATAATTATAGTCATCATATTATTTAAAAAATGATTAATATATTTTTTTTTCAATAATTGATTAAATTGGTAAAAATTAAAATATAATATATTGTACAATATTCTCATTGGTATCTTCATTTATAAAGTCATATCTCCCCCATGACAAAAACCTAAATACACCACTGCAAATACGAGCTTTATGGGTATTTAATAATATTATATTAGGTACAGGTAACATACATAATATAACCTATGACTATGCAGACGTGACGATTTATCGATATTTGTTCGGTTTGCACGTTGCCACGTTGGAATACGATTTCCGGGACGGTAAAAACGCTCAAGAACATTTCAGTTCGCCCCATTATAAACGTACCAGTAATATTATTATTGCGGGGTATTGAACTCTGAAAAAATGTATTGAAATTAACTACGTAATAATATCACGTATTCTGCAATGCGGCCGGAACAAATTTATGGTTGGTACCTATAGCTGCAGATTTGAAGTGTTATCGTCATTATTTTAACGCAATCGTGCAGTAAAGCGGTAAAAAAAAAAAAAATACAGAGACCACAACGGATTAAAGGAAATATTTTGTAGTATTGGCGTTTTTATACAATTATAATTTATAACGCGTCAACGAGTATAATAATATGATTATTATGATGTGTTCTCAGTAAAAATCAAACCTAAGATAAATAGAGAGACAGCAAATTTTAGTATAAACGATTGGTTATTATTCGTGCGTTCGACTCCTATAAAGGGTCCCTATGTACCCCCCATTTGATCTTCTTAAACGGAACGTCTGTATCGAATATCAACCCGTCCACAGAGACCATAGAGCACAGACTACCATAAACAAAATCAAACTTATACACTTAAGTAAAATTGCTCATACAAATATATATCAATTTTATACAAAAATCCGTGTAATGTCTATAAATTCTAATAAAACTTATAAAATTAACTAGTAACTAATTTATTATAAAAAAAAATGAGCGCTCACTTAGGTAGTCGGAGAAAGCTGGTGGGCGAGTTATCAACATGTGTGACAAGACGTTCTCTCAAACAGCAAACTAACAAATCACCAAAGTTGATTATAATTTTATTAATTTTACGTATCTACCAATTGTTTTCTAAAAAATCGTTTACATTTTAAAGGATTTTTGATCTAGTTACATTATTAAGTTAATTTACACGTCACTATACTAAGTACATTGCACAGTATTATATTGATTGATTTTATTAAATAGTTTTACTTTTTATGTACACATCACACAATCAGTTTGGCACGTTTTGTAATATTGTCAATATTGACATAAATTAAATGTGAATTTCAGCCAAATATGTCTCTTTACAACGCGCGCGCAAATAACAATTTAGTACGCAGTACAGTACGAGCGAAATATACAGAGTATTCAATTGCCCATGTTGCCACTGCTGAACGATGACGATAAAAATTTAAAATAATTTATGCGACAATATCGCATAGAATTTTGTTTGGAATAAATGTCACGTGTATATTATTTTATTTTTATAGAGTGAAGTTAACTGGTGATAATAATATAATATGCGTATACAACGTGAAATATTAATATGAAAATAATCCGCGTCCCGGCACCCAAACAATATAAAAATGAATAACGTTTTCGAATAAGTCATTACGATTCGTATATTGTTATGACTTATTATCGTCCAAATGCAATACCAACCTTATTATACGAAGTCTTGGAATGAGAAAAATAAGTTTTTCTCGGTACTGCTGTTCGTATAACTATAATGTAAAGAATTATTGATGTTTATTCGCTTGATGCGGTGTTAAAATATTCTTGAAAATGCGTTTTCATAAAACTCAAATTATTTGCAATAGTTTTAAAATTTATTCGGAAATTTCGAAGAAAAAAGTTTTTATCGTTCTGAAAAAAAATCCACAAGAATACATTATTAAAATTACATATATATATATCCATTTATGTACCAACCTTTCAATGTATCGTTTTCGATTTGTTCATCATTTTAGTCGTTTCGCATATTTTGACACGGCAACGTCTTCGATTAAACTGTCATTTGTTTATTGGTAGTTATACCTAGTTTAAATTGTTTAAATAATGTTATTCGTGCATTCGTGTATTTTCAATTATTATTATGACCGTCGGCCAGAAACTTGCTCTGTGAAAATTTGATGACTGTCCGAGACAAATCTAATAACTAATAAGGTTAGTGAATTATCAGATAGCTAATTAAATATTATCACTGTAGTCGGCTATATTTTTTTATAAAACCAATAATCTACGCTCTGAAATAATATTATAGGTAATATTCTTTATATTTTAATACTATTATACATTAAATATTTAAATATTTTTAACTAAAATACTTTGAAAGACGTATAGCTATTGCTTATTACAATTTATAATAAAATATATTATGTCTATACTCTGTTATTATAAGATTACAAACGTTTTATAGCTATTTTTATACTTTGTTCCAAAAGAGAATAATAATTTTTTGAGCATCGTGAATGATGATTGAAACATGTGATCACACTTTATCACCGGGTAAATTTGGTAGGATATGCGTAGCACCCACGAAAATCAGTCTAGTGAATAATTTATTCACATTAGGAACACGGTATAGATAGTTACTTTACACCGTATTTTTTTGTTAATTTTTTATATTATAATCGAAAATAATTTTAATTGATTAAAATATATTTATCATTACATTCTACATCGGTAAGTATTTTTTTATTCTCAAGTATGATCAATAAAATTATAACTATTAGTAATAAAGACCAAAAACTTTATAATATTTATAATTAAAAGCATTCATCAAACATTTAGTTTAGATGTATATAATGTAAGGTTCTCATATACATTAGGTATAATTAACTATAAAATATGAACGAGCATAATATAGGGCTAATTGAAGTACATACTAATAACATTTATAAGGAGTTTTGGTTATGTATTTATTATATTTATGTACAAGTTCATAGAGTAAATTGTTGATAAAAAAAAAAAAAAAAAATTGAGTAAAAAATGGACAATGGTCCAAAATTAAAATTGAACTTATGTGGCATATTATTTAAAACCAATATATATTCGTTTTCATCAGTAGTAAAGTAGTTCTTTTCATTGTTTTGCCACTGATACAGTATGAATTATCGTTGAATTATATTATTTTGTCCGTTTCTCAAAAACTAAGTATAACACACGTTATGGTTATAATAACAAATCAATGTGGATTGACTAAAAAAGCAATGAAGTAAAAAACAAAAAAAAAATACAAAAATAATTTATACATTTAATATACTATTGTTTAAATACATTTTTTCCTCGTATGTTTTCAATTTGAGAAACCGATTGCATAAAATTATTTGCGTAAACTAGACTCATTGGTGCCTTGGCATATTAATACGGCAGATTATTTTTTTTACATAACGGTCCCCTGTGCAGGCTCTGCCTTTTGGGCGAATACGGTTGTTCTATGATTATTAGAACCCTGCAGTCTAATGGTAACAATAACAACTTATAAACGAAATCCTACTTTGTGCGAAAATGCACTCGTTTATCATACGTGCCTAGTCGCATATAATTTAATGACATGGTATAGTTATGTGTAGGTATACCTACACTGCAGTGCATAATATAGCGTTGTTTTGATTCGTGACGGGAGAAAAAAAAAAAACCGCGCGAATAAACACGACTACTACCCGTTCGACGACGACGACGACGATAAACGGATCAAACTCCTCTTCGCCCTCCACATCGTCGCACCGTCATCGTCATCGGGCGGCGGGCTCGTCTGGATCTCTCGAGAAACTTACATACACACTCCGCGCGCATTATAATATGTGCGTATACACTTTTCTTCTGCCCAGTAAACGCGATCTCTGAACTGCTAATTTATGTGCCGCTCGCACACACACCGCGGCACGGCAATAATATAGGTGTATTATATCATATATTTGTGTGTGTGTGTGTACAGCTGGTGGAGCGGCGAGTACCGCGGTAGGTGTAAACAGGGCGCGCGGTATATTATATACCTATATAATAACACCCGCATTTATCCACGTAATCGCGGCGGTCATGGGGAGGGTGCGGCGGCGGGATAGAAAATATCGCGTAGTGTTGTGTGCGCGCATTTAAATACGTACGTCGGTCAGAGACTGCCTTTATTTTTTTTTTTCCTCTCTCATTCTCTTCGTGTACACACTGGTGGTACCTACCTGTCTGCCCACTATCGCCTATACACGAGTACGTATATATATATATATATATATATATATATGTGTGTACTTGCACATTACAATATGCGTCATGTGCTGCTGCTGCTGCTGCTGCTACAGTGAATATAGTATATAGGTACGTAAATATTACACACACACGCCGAGTAACATAATATTGTATCGTCGATCTCCGCGTGAGCTGATGAGTTTGCGGGCGCTCTCCTCTCTCGCGTCAGTCCGCCGATGGTCAGAGACAACACTCTCCGCGCGCCGTCGTCGTCGACGACACTTGTATAATATTATTAGTGCGCTGCCGTTGCTGCTGCACCAGTTCAGAGCATACTCGCACCCCCCCACACTCGCATTGGCGTATGACGACGTCGACGTGTTTGCATGTATGTATATATACTACAAAATATAAAACGCGCGTGCTGGCTTTACGTTCACGATTCCGCCGCGCGACGACCAGCCGTCGTCGACACTCTCCGTACCGGGTAAACGTTTATTATAATATGCTAGTCGGTCCGTAACTCCTCCGTCCCGCCAATCACCGCGCGTATATCGTGTGTGCCAGTACTATATATATACATGCATTATACGCGCGTATTCGAAGCCATTTGTTCGCAAATGTGTTTGACCACAGATCATATCGGCAACACTGCGGTTCGCCTCGTATTATATACAAATATATGTATACATATATATATATATTATATATATTATATAGACTTATACGATGTAGGACCGCGGCGAACTCGAGCGCGTTATGCACACACACATTTTACATATTCGCGAGCGCGCGCACACGCGCACATATATGACGTGATCTCGTAGTCTCATTCCTTTTAATTGTCTCCGTCGCCGTGCACACGACGACTGTATATAATAGTTCTGCGAGTTCGCGTCGTTGTCGTCTTGAACATAAGATCGTTTTTCCGTCGTGTACGCGCTGCAACAGATGCCTATAATGTATATAGTGTATACACACAGACACACACACACACCACTACGCATAATACTACAAGACAACGTGTCACGCGTATTATTTATGAGTATTTTCGTATAGTTACCACCCATCTATTATATATTTATATATACGCGTAACACCAAGCATGCGCGCATAGTATTACATAGCGCGTGATACCGACTATGTTATTATTATCATCACCACCGCCGCCACTAGTTTTCCGGCACCGTATTCAACTTTGACGGATATCTGTTGTGTATAGGTACACGCGAGTTTTCTTCCGATTGGTAGAAATAATATACAGTCTATCGGGGGAGAGGTAACGCGCACCCATCTCTCGGTCAAACGAGCTAACCGGTGTTCGGTTGATGGGGGCACACTGTCCTGCTGTGATGCCACTTCAAATAATTGAAATCCGAAGAATAAAATGTGGGGGGGGGTTATAATAAGGGTCGAAAAGCACTCTGATCTAAAAACGCGGTTATGCATTCGAATTGTACTCGCAATAACATAGTAAGCACGGAAAAAAGACGACCAAAAGTTCTAAACGATTGGCAGGTATTTTACAAACTAATTTATATTATGCTATCGCTAAATTATCGATAAAACACAAGATGTTCGTCATCGATATCGGCTTTCTTTACATTTTATGTTGAAATATTTTTTTATAAATTGATTATGTCGTATAAAATGTGTAATACGTTGACACAAATTCAATTGTCAACTAATTATTGTCATACATTTTTGAACAAGTCCGTCATGTTTAGGTTATAGGTACATCATATTAAATAAATATGTTAAATTACAATATCGAGGAGCGTCATAGAGCGTTTGAAAAATTATTGATATTAAAGTTGTTAATTTCAAGACGTCTACTAAATTGTAATAAATATCTAAAAACTTATAAAAAATTAGATTTAGATATTTTTTTTTAAATGCAAAAAAAGTTTTTTTTTTTTTAAACGTAAAAGGTTGAATTATAAATGACGAGTTGTTGGCATTTAAAACATCACCTTGTGTAAAAAGAATAATCGGAAAATCTAATGTGAACCGTTAATTTCTGATATTCGTGAATATTCCGTGTTCGATGAATAGCGACTAAATGTAGCTGCAGCTGTTAAATCCGATAAAACATGCGATGTGTTCACAACTGCAGCACGTTTATAAGAATAACACATGTCTATTTGTATAATTTATATACATGTAATGACGACCGTCTACTGCACTCGTTAAATGAATTGGCGAAACCACGATAGTATATTATACAATACACTACAGTGTATGTTTGTGTATGTGACGTATACAATCTTGAAATATGATTTTTGGAAAAGATTTATAGCCAAATTCAAAGTAAAATCTTAGTAATATGGTTTAAGAAAATCTTTTGGTAAATTCTTAGTTAATAAATTTACCTTATCCAATATTGAAAAAAAAAACCGTGTCTTATATTAGTATAAAGTCTATACTTAATTGTATTATTACTATTAAGTCATTGTACCTATCGTGGTAAAATAAAAAAAATCAACTAATTAGTTTAGCTGTATTATAGTTATGCATAATATTATGATTGTAACTAAGTGTATTATTTTTCGAATTGGATAATTATTATAAGTTATCAGTGTTATCACATTACTTAAATTATTTAAGTTATCAAGACAATTATGTAAAATCAAATTGATTTTTAATGACTATATACATTGTATACCTATACGGTTTCAACGGTAAAACGGCTACATACAACAACGTAAATGTGTTCAAGTTACATTTGAAGGTACTACTGTACTTACTAGGCATCTATCCAATTAAATACGATATTCAAAAAAAAAAAAAAAAACATATAAACAGCATATTTTAATGTATCTTGCTTTAGACCAAGAGTATTCCGCGTGCTAGTTGGGGACGCTCCTCGATCCCTTGGGACGACTGACGAGCTTGTCGCACGACTGTGAACGCAACAGACCCTGCTATAATTGTGGGTTAAACGCGTGCCGGAAAGTGTCACGGACCCAGTTGCCTCATGATATCATTGTAATAAAAACCGTGTAACGTCACTGGTGTAATGATATGAAATCGGGCATATTGTTATTGTGCGCGATGTTATCTCCATCACCCTCATTCGAATCACCCGCGTAATTTTTTAATCTATTTTTAAATATATCGTATTATATTGTGGTTTTACGGCTAATTTTTTTTTTTATTGTTTTACACACCATTGGTTACATTATAACCATTAATTTACAGTACATAATATATATTTGTATAAGAAAATATACTGTTTAATTTCTGTCATAACATGCTCGTCTAGTTGATCGTTTTTTTTTTTTTATTTGAGAATTGATGGTAGTTTATAATGAGTATAGTCATTATAGGTATTTGACTTGGGAGTTGGAAGGTCGAATGCTTCTAATAATTTTAGCGTACCCCTAATTATTATAATTGAATAATTTTTTCACTTATTAAGAGCTATGAATAACTATGCTGCATAATAGTACTCTTTACAGGTTTAATCTTCAATCTATTATCAAATTCAATATCATTCCGCGAGTACATGAAAAAGTGAGTAACTAAATATTGCCTTTACAGTACGCGACATGAGAAAAGTTCTCTATTAGATGGGCAGCTCTAATTTATTCGCAAAGAGCGAGTAAAATTAAAACTTTAAAGTTTTAAAATGCAACGCAGAGGCCTTGGTCGCCGGTTGCTCCTTACTAAATTGTGTCCATATGCGGTAGGTAGGTAGGTACTTAGGTAAAATAACATCAGAGAAAATGGACGTTGGCTCGGTTGATTCTGTCCGCGAATGTTCTGGTAGAATAATACGAGTATGCAGCAAACTCAAAATGGCGATGCGATGAGTAGGTATATTATTATATAACATATGAAGGTGAAAAAACGGTGATATTTTCTGTTTGGTATTCTGGACTCGTGGGCACCCCGCATAAGTACTTTGTCCTGGCAGTGGTACCGTCGTGGAAATTGAAAAGGAACTCCCCGGAATTAGTTTCTCCGTATTCTGTTTAACTCCCGTCCCAACTCCACCCCCATTGCTACTTTTTGTTTGTGTTCGTCACGTGCAAGGACTATAAACTAACGATTTCCGCACGCTCCGTTGCAGCTAATATTATATTATAATATATTATTATTCAAACTATAACCCGAATTGGCAGCTCCCCCGTTCATTATATAAATATAACCAATGCCGTATTTGAAAAGTCATAGTGAGATCGTATCTAAAATATATTGGTATATTATAATAAACGAATATCGCCACATATAGCGTCAGTTATTTGTCTATATTTAAATGTAAACTTTATTCAAAAAAAAAAAAAAAAAGTTAAAAACGCCTCGCAAAATTCTAATACTCCACCCAGTGATGTATTTACATCCGGACAAACAAGGCAGCGGCCTACTGATATTTTGACATTGCGGAGATTCTCGGCTAGTGATCCTCAAATTTTTAAAAAAGACCTACAAATAAAATAATATGAGCAAATTTAACTATAATAAAATTTTACTGGCGAAGATATAATACAAAGGTCTGAGTAATAAATAATCCATTTTACAACGGAAAGACGTGGATTCGAAATAGCGATAATCGACCGCTCTGTACAGGTTTTTTGGTACAATTTCATTTTCATGAATATATAACTCAATATAGTCTATCATAATGCGATGACGCAGACGCGGACGAGCGCATCTGCGAGCATTTGCGTCGCCATCGCACTTGAAATCTACCGCACGCGCGCATTTAGTGGTTTTCCGGTACACTGAAGCCTTAACGAGAGACACTTGAGACGTGGCGGCGGCGGCGCGATTATATGAATGGAGTTTATATTATATTGGTATAGTATAAATACATCACAGTTGTATTATGTGTCTATGTATTATCATGTTTCACTGGTATAGCCCAAGCTCACCTCTCTACCAAGTTAGACGGGGAGGGGGTATTCACTCACTCTTACTGAAGGCCAGTACTTACGTACTTCACTTCGACATTTTGTCACACTTAATTGATTTAATAACCATCGCACTATTCACCGCCTACTCTAGGAAATTTTAATATTATGTTAACGGATTGCATATGTGGTGATTTTGTAAAAGGTCCACCGCACGGTTGGTTCGAACGAATATTGGATTTTAACGATTAATTTAGTGGAAAATATTATGATAATGCCTTCTCGTTGACTAAATTATGTATAGATGCATTAAGCTTTTTAAGGGGCTTGAATGTCCAATACAGTCTGAAATTTTTACGAATTTTTAAGAAAAAATATAATGTATAAGCAAATAACTAATACGATATTATTATAGTAGGATTGTACTGTTAGTTTTAGCATAATTTTTCCCGAACCTAGCCTAACAGTTTTGTTCAGAAATGAACGGAAAAGGCTACAGTCATAGGTTGCATGTAATCAAATTTTCACTATAAAAAAAGATAAACTTTGACTGTGCAATGTAAAAAAAGAAAAAATGTATTAAAAAATAACCTCTTTAGTATTTACTATTTATATATCGAAATAATAAAAACGATATTGCACATATTCAAAGTTATTATTTTTTTATGGCGCAAATGAGGTTTTTAAACTATAAGATTATAGCCCGAATGGTTTTTAACCGAGCTAAATGGTTCTTAAAAAAACAATTTATTGACGTCCGTTTTTAGATCGAGTACGTGCAAAACCAAGCAAACACACAATTGAAAAATAACATCGATCATGTAATAAAAACATATAGTTGTTGAGTCATAAGAAGATTGGTGATAAATGATAATATTATGCACATGGTACGAGTATAAATTGTTTTCGGGTTATGGGTGATTGCTTATTTTATTCGATTTTTTTTTTTTAATTTTGTTCTGTCAATAGATAAACATATATAATATTTATCTTAAAGGGATATGCGCTTTGTTTATTAAACATTTCGATAGGTATTTGATATTATTATATGATGTGTGACTGCATCGATTTTAAAATAAATTATATGTCCGATTGATGGGTAGAAAAGGTGTGGTGAGAGATGGACAACCGCGAGTCAAATGTCTGGAGATTAATATTGTATATTTAAATATAGGTAGAATTGGCCCAACAGAAACAGATGCATAAACGAGAAGCTGCAGATCCTGAGGTCACAATAATCTTAGTGTTACGTCCAATAAGTCTAACATACGAATATATTACGTCGAAAAAATGTAAAAGCTAAAATACGGTTCGTGAAGACAAGTAATATAATGAATTGATGGTGAATAGTGGATGGATAGACAATATACATCATTTATAGTGTATACGGTCATACGTGCTCGTTGTTAATATAATATGTTACCGTTTTTGTTTGAGTATAGTTTATCTTTATTTAAATATAAATATTTATTAAATCATATGCTCACAGGAAAAAATAAATTACTTTATGGAATAATTAATAATAATAATAATAATAATACGATCACTGACAGAATTTGAGAGAGTACTATATTTGTGATATTTTAAATCTGGATTATGTGTTGAAATTAAGTCTAATAAAAATCAAATTTTAAAATAGACATTTTTTATGAATATAATTTATTAGATAATTGTTTCTTGTAAAAATCATGCGTTATTATAAATGTTATTATGTAGTATAATTAATCTATGGTCCTTGGGTAATACGTATTATAGGTACTTATCGACTATTCATATATCGATGAGTTTAATGTGATATTTTATTCCATTTTGATAATATTATCTACATCAGGTTTTAGCTAATATTTTATTTTTTAGTTATCCACGAATGATTTATCATATTATAACTGTACAATTTATTTTTTTTTAACTCAATATTTGTTTAATAATTTAATAAGAAACTTAATCTATTAGTTTTCAACATAATAAGTATAATAATAAAAATTATATTGCTTATAGACATTATTTATAAAAGAGAATTTTTAAAACATTTTTTTTAATAAACGTATTATTTTTGTTTAACTAGATACATTTATAATACATATTTTTTACAAGATAAATTTATAATTTTTAAAAGTTTCAACTTAGTAACGTATGGCTTTCAAACACCTGACTGTCTAGATTTTCAGGGACTGTCTCGTGTTCATAATAAATTGTTCTTAAGTCTTCTCTCTTCTCTTATGATTAATTTTAAAATATTGCTAGTGTTCAAAATTAAATATTAAGAGTATTTAAAAAAATGCCCAAATTAAATATTATTTTTGTTGGCATTTCTGTGTTAGAAAATAATGAGTTTGAATTTCAGTGTACGAAAAATTGTTCTTTGTATGAAGAATAATAATCCTAAGGTATAGGATATGTAGCTTACGAGTTTTAAGTAATTTAAGTCTAGGTGAACGGAATAGTAGACCATTCCACTTTGCTATCTAAAGTTTAAATAGGTAGCTATTTATAACTACTCGTCCGAATTTAGATTTTTGTGTATCAAAATACTTCTAAAAATATTCTGCTATAGAATATATGAGTTTAAAAATTCATGTTATCATTCAAAAATTTAAAAAATTTAAAAAATATTAAATCTATATTAAAAAAAAAATTTTGTTTTATTTTGACAGGAAATCATGCAAAAAAAATATTTTCAAAAAGGGTAGGTTAGGTTCTATAATCTATAATTATTATAAATACGAAATTCTTTGTAAATATATGTAATGCTATTTTTATTTATTTCTTATCATATTTTATAAATTTTATGAACTTATAATATTATAAACAGTAATAATAACAAAATTATTTTTCTGGATAATACAAAAATTAAAAATCAACTTAAATTATCGGAGATATTAAAAAAATTATAAGTTGATTTTAATTCAAAGTAGAGGTAAATGAGAAAAGTTAAAGTTAATTAAACATCAATCTAGTAAGTAAAGTAAATAAGTTGAAATTAACTTAACTTTTAACTTAATAACTCGTTATTAATGCCCAGCCTTCCGAAAAGGTCCTAAGACCGTATAATAAATTATGCTCGAAAAAAAACATAAATCAATTAATAATATTATAATCAAAGGTAAAAAAATATATTTTATTTTGTTTTATTTTTTATTATGACAATTTCTCATCAATTTATTTTTACTTAAAAAGTCACTATAATTAAATTGTATGATGTTTATCTAATAACTTGATAATATTATAATTTCAATTGATCATAAAAAAAAGAACTGAAAATAACCGTAGTTAAACACAGAATTTATTATAAATTTATTACGGTTATTCTTCAGCCTCCGAATGTCACTGAGAAAATGGATGAATATTATATTATTATGAACGATTAATTTTAAAATCAGTAATGATAAAGAAAGTATAAGCTCATAATAAAATAAATGGTTGAACGTTAAATTTGATTATTTGTATGTACGTGGATATAGTTGTGCAACAATAAAGTAAAATGTTTATTTTATTATTTCACACCGGAAAAATCAACAGTATATTTTTAAAGGTTGCAAGCTTATGTACATATAGGCGTATATAGCGTTTGACTTTATTATTTTTAAACACATGACCCTGTTCTCTATATTCTAAACTCATTTCCGTCTTCTTTACAAAACAGTTAAGTACACCGGTATTAAACGCATTTGATGAAAATTGGTATAGGTCATCGGCAATATTATATGTTGCTCTCCCTACCTAGGTAGATTTAATCTATTTTTATTTCATGAGTTCGCATGGGTATACATTTAAAATAAAAACCCCATCATACACGGTAACAGTTTGTATCCTATAGCATACAATTTACCTCTTTGGAAATACGTTTGGGTATATATAATTTTCAAATATCAAAAGACTCTCTCAGATACAACACGATTACGTATTATGAATAAAATCACATTTTAAAATTTATAATTATTCGATTTCCAAAATAACTACCAAATTAAAACTAAACTCTTGTCAATTTCGAAAAACAAAACTAACAAGTAACAATTTAATAAAGGATAAACATTAGTTAATTTTTATTTTACTTATTTAAAAAAATGGTCTTATACTAAATTATCGATTAAGTAAAATTATTTAAAAACAAATGGAGATAATTTAAATAAAAAAATTGAAAATGGGCAAGTGTTTTTTATTATATATAATAATAATAATAATAATAATTGATGAACTCTTCATGAATAATCTAAAATCAATATTTTCCTTAAAATATAATAACGTATGATCAATTGAAAATAATTACATCAAAACATTTTTTGTGAATTTTACACTATCTTATTATATAATTTAACTGAAGTTTCATGTTTCATTACGTTATAAATCAGAAACAGCTAATTTTTATGATAACCATTTGAGATTGGACGCATTGGTGTAATTGTTATAATTATAATAGTCGGGTGTAGTTAAACATTTTATAAAAACTTTTCTGAACTATTTGTTGTTTTACAAATGTATTTTATTTTGTTACTAAGTTTTAGAGAATTAAAAAATTCATAAAATTTAGTAACATCACAAAAAAAAAGTACCACCGATATGCAGCGCTGTACGAAATCGGATTTAGTACTTACGTCATTGCAGTGCTGGATTTAAGTCTCAGAAGGCCTAAGAGAAAATGTTAAATTAGAGGCCTTGCATAAAAACAAAAATCATCAGTAAATTTTATTTTCCTGAGTATAAAACTTATCATTAATTTAATAATATAATACTTAATTGTATATTGTGAAACCAAAGCTATTATTAACTAGGTCTATATGAGTTCTAGACTTTTAAAATTTTGTAATTAGTGACTAATTGTATTTATGAATAACAAAGAATTTTATTCATTGTTATTTTTCATTTAATTAACATTTAAATTTTGACATTTTTCCGCGTTTTGAAAATTCGACCAACCACGCATTTTTAGAACACTACCCTTGCACTTAAGCTATAGCTGCACGTGTACAAAGGAAAATTACATAAATCTGAGGAACTTGGAAAAACTTTCTTTTCAGTTGTATTTAGTTCCCCGCATACACGAATTATAATATTGTCGAATCGGCATACAACGTTATATACTACTTATACATATTAGTCCGAAATGCAGTCACTGTATGATAAATAATAGTAGAAAAGGGGTGTTTCTCTGGCTAATTTTTTTGACGGATGACACTGACAGGGGTGTAGGATTTTGTTTAGACGGATTAAAGTTTTCAAAGCGGATTTTAATACACCGTTTTTGTAATATATTAGCAGTTGGCTTGATTGACTGCAATAGTCTGTATATATTTATGGTCGACCACTGGTCAAAGAATCGAAATGCACTATCAGAATTAAAATCCGTCCGATCAAAGTGCGATTATACCGGGCGATTGCGTCAATAACTAAACCACGTGTTTCTTTTTTTTACGGGTCTCCTTGTTCACGCATTATTATTTTACCCGGTATAATCGTATATCCGGAACGTCGATCGAAGAAGAGTCAGACGCGCACGCACACACACACACACCGTAGGTATAATATTATTATTATACGATATTATAGCGGTGTAAGGCACTGCATATACATATCATACATCAGATGTATCGACGACAAACAACGACGGGGCTACGTGCGCACGGAAAGAGTGCAGTGTTGTTGCCGGATGACAAATGCATGGGTGTTCCGCTGTATATATGCGATATAGTAATTGAATTCCCGTGTTTTTTTCTCTTTTTATGCCGACTAGAAACGCCGCGCGTCAACCGTCATAAATAATCGTACGGGGCCCTACCGCCGCCGCGTTATTCGTCGTGGTCTGTCCGCGTGTTTGTGTGTGTACATGCGTGTGCACGCGCGTTGAGACGATGATGTTGTAAATGATTATTGTATACTCGTTCTCTCTTACTATGCTCTCTCATTCTCTCTAGCATACGCATATACACACACGGTTACGATCATAACGATTTTTGACGGTTTTGTGTATTTTTTGTGTCTCTAAATCGACCGCAATCGGACGTGCGTTTGTTGTGTGTGTGTGTGTGTGACGCTAACGATGTAATATTTATTATAATATTATTCTGTTACAGACGGGTCTTTCGGGATGATATACCGATATTAGAATATTGCGTCGCAGTGAATTGTGGATGTGTAAGGTATACAAACTTGTCTCGGATAGTGATTTTGATACGTTCACAGATATGATGGGTTTTTTTGATATACGCATGGTTATTGCACGGCTAGACTTATCGAAATAAATTAACTAAAATCGAAAACCTACTCGTTCGGCATCGAATTGCGAACCAAAAAGATGAAAGCTATGTGCAGTGAAATTTAGAGCGAATTAGACAATTATTAATGTGTGTATGATTAAGTGAGACACATAATAATATACTATACATAATAATAACATATTTCGTAAAAAATAAAAAAAAAACATATCAAAAGTATTCATTTAATTTCCGAAACGGGATTGACTCATTTATAGTCATTTGTATATTTGTAGAAATTATATTCTTACTTTCTTCGCTTTAAATCTACGGTGTGCATTATTTAGTTTAATAATATCCTATTTATATACACAGTGTGTAGGTTTCTTGTCACTTTTTATGGACACGAAACGTGTTATCTAAAAAAATCATTTCCAATATTCATTCTAAAATGTCGATCGAAATCCAAATAGAAAAATATGAAGTGTGCATTGTACATCATAAATAAGACGATCGTGTTAAAAAGAATAAAGAAATGATTTGTGATAGGAGGTGAGCCTAACTCCCTTCTCAAATTAATCATTTCTGTCCATTTATTCTGATCACTTCTGGTGATTTTCTAAGAGTATATACCTCTAATTTTGTATATTATAATATTATATGGAGGCATCTACCTATTTTTTTCATTTGAAGGTTTTTGTTACATCTGCAGTATATTTATACAAAATTGTTCGACTACGCATTTTGACCATACAATCGTTAAAAAGAACCATTAAACACATTCGAATAAAATAAAATAACTCATCTGAGATTTTGGAACATTTTTATTTTTTACGAACATAAAAAAAAATGTGTACGTTTACAAGTCACATGAATGTTTCTTTTTCTTTTATAAAGCCTAACGATGTAATTTTTATTATACATATAACTAAATAATAATAATAATAATAATAATAATAAAACAAATAATTTTTGTCGGGTGCCTATATTTTGTACGCACTCATTATCATCATAAATCAAGTCAGTATACCTAACCCTCCACATGCGATAAAAAATACTTATAGTAGGTATTATAGTGAGTGTAGAGGTGTGTATGTGTTTTAAGTTTCCATGTATATTATTTGGAATTTAATATAATAATATTTATTTATATTGTATAACATTAATATATATACTGTCGTACTGGTTTTTATTTTTTTGGCGATTTTTTTACCACTCGGCGTTTGATTTTTTTTCATTGATGTAATATATCTGCTATGAGCTTTTTATAATATAATTAATATTATACCGAATTTTCTTGGATTATTCTCGTCCGGCCGATGGTATATTTAGGTACCTAACGATTTTAAAGCGTCGACGGCAGTCAAGACCAGTACGAGAACCAAATCACACGCGATTGCTGCGTATATTATAATCTAGTGTATATGTTATGGATAAATATTGGAAAATGTTTATACTTTACAATATTATTACCAAATGTTATATGTAAACTATAATGAGAGATCATTATAGTAGTTTATAATAGTTTATATAATATGAGCCGTACGGGTTCACTTCTAAACAAAACGCTTCGCATATAAGTTCCGTCGTAAAAAAATGTGCGTACGTATTTTACCGGTACAGTTCCCAGAATTTTATTCTTGTTTACATCAGCTGACGCATAATAATAATAATAATGATAATAATATAACAGTATAATCGTTTCGTGCGCCTATGTAGCATATTATATATATTTATATATTAATTATACACGCTGGGTTGTATTTCGGGTGCGTCGTGCGTGTAAGACTTTTTTTTATCAGACAGCGATTGAAAGCTCATCACCGCAGAGTTCCATACATCTGTTCTTAATTCATAAATTTTAGTAGTTTGTTTATAATAGCAACAATATTTGATATTTGAAGTTCTATGCATATATTATTATTATTATAATTATATTATTTAGGTAAATATGATATTGGACATTGATTGGTATATAGTTAGAAGGAGTACCTATAATAGTAGTAATAACAATAATTCTGAAAATATTGAAGGAGAATAATCATTATTATAAAAATTGTTGGTAATAGGTTAGTTAATTACTTAACATATTTTTTAGTTATTGAAAACAAAATATTATATAGCACAGAATATATATATATATATATATATATACAATTTCATTTTTATTTTAGACATTTGTCACTTAAAAATTTCTCATAATTCGTAGATTAGATCATTCAACTATAAAAAAAAAAATTCTGTATAATAATGGTAGAGATTTAGATCGTGTCCAAATATTTAGGTGTAATACTTTCTACGTTTTAAATATATTATTGTGTTTTATTTTATTTCGGTTTCAGTTTTCAATAATGTTGTTAAATGTTTTGTGATGATAATATTATATGTTGTGCTTATTCTATTTCAATTTTTATTTATTTGACATTGTACGTCGTATGAGACATTTCACAATGACACAATGCGTATAATGTATATAAAATAAGATAAAAGTTAACACAAACGAAACAACATTTATAGGTAGAAAGATACGAGACAAGTCGGTTATTTATTTATACATTCGAGTCTCGAGAGTAAAAAGCCCTAAACGTATACGCGCGGTGGAGGAGAGAGTGATTTTGTGTCCATATGGAGTAGGTATATAATACATATATATTAAAAACGAAAACTTGATTAATACTAACGAAAAACATTACAGAAGTAGAAAAGAAAATTCATAAATTTACAGTGTTTGATAATGATATATATCTATCTTTGTCCGAGATACGAAAATAGCAATCATGAAATTTCCATGCGTACGCATTCGCTGAACGTGGTCAAAAGCTGCTTTTTTGGAGAGGGGGAAAATATTGTACAACGTGCTAAATGTTAATAAAAATGTTTATGTTCAATATATAAGAATTCACAATAAATCCAAAATTATATTTAATTTATTATTTTATATTTTAAAGTTTTTGCTTATCAGAGCATATATTATTTAGATTTTTCTTTCTTTCAATATTCTGTAAAAAAAAAAATATTCATAAAAATAAAATTTGAAAGTTTAATGCTTATATATTACAAATTTAATGCAAACATTGTGTGCTTTTCACGTGAAAGTTTTGTGTTCCTCATTGCCGATAACAATACATATAACAATATAGTATATTAATAACTTAGAGCCTTGTTTTTAATAAAGGAAGTAATGAGGTAGTAAGAATATTTATAAAAATAGAGAATAATTAATAATTTAAATAAATTTCAATTATTCAGTTACCATATCCTTTTTGTTTCAATGTATAAATGCTCATTTCTTTCGTGCATATATATTTGAGCAAATTTTAAGAGTTACTCGTGTATAAAAATTAGCTTGTAAATTATTTTATGCATGGTGAAAATAAAGTATAAGTTCTATAGTTATAATTATTGTGCACATTATAAAAGTACTACAATATTATTGTAATTTTATTAGCTGCTATCAATTTAGTGTTAACATACCACTGATATGTATAAAAAATGTATTGTTCTCGTGATAGTAACAGCTGGTATATCGTATCATTTGGTGGAAACGGGTTGTGCTCAGAGTAATAATAATAATAATAATAATAATAATGGATTTGGCGTTTGTCGCGAATCGCAATTCCACTTTCGTCTGTACCATACGGTCACAATAACTACGGTCGGACGTGTATTGCCGATCGGTGGTATCCGCTGGGACTAGGACATCTCACATTTTCGATTTGAGTAATATAAAACGTGACGCTGTAAATAAACTATATTATGTTTTGATATCGATGACCATTCAGAACGTTTACCTATTATACCTATTAAGGTCGATCCCTATTTACAGTGATGTGATTATTATTATGTATTATAGAGAATAGGTAAGGTGAGTACTTAATATTCATAATTTTATCGTGTATTTGATACTTTCAGTAGAGTTAAACATTCTTCGTGATCGATCCGACTAAAATAACGGCGAGCTCTTGGTGTATAGGTTTTTTAGGTTTTCATAAGTAAACACAATTTCTCTGCAAATCGCGTGCGTGTTATTATTTAAAATATAATGTTATATGTATAGTATTGATGAGTTTATTTCATATGTTTTAATATATTCTGTTAGTTTATGGAGTTCTCAAATTTCACAAATACCATAATACGCCAAATAATCTAACGGATATCATTATGCGATATTTAGTTTTGAAATTAAAGTGGGCAACATTTTCACACACTAAACTAAATTGCTCGCGTGCGTGTTGAAGAAATGCAGCAAACATTGTGTATAATAATTATAATATTTTAAAAATGTTAAAAATATAATACGATTTCTAATATATGTACCGCAAACGGATATTATTTTTTCTCACGTAAGAAACATACCGGTTTGTATTTTAAATTGCCTACGTAAGTGCGTTCGGGGCGACTACAGCAGACGAGTCACCCCCCTCACACGTACCGATATAATTTAACTTCAGTTGCTGTCTACACGCGTTTTATAGTAATATAAAACGCGTTAGTTTTATTAATAATAAGACAAAAAAAAAAAGTAACTACTGAACCAGTTAACTGCAGAATATGATTTATCTAAAAAGGGGTTGGATACGTGAACTCCCTTGGATATATGAACTATTTAAGCTTGAATACTACAAATATGAGCTTTCAAATTGTACCACTTTTGTCGTAATAGATATTATTTCAGCATTTATTAAATTAACTTAAATGTGAAGATCGATTTACAAAAGAAATTATTTCAGCTGTAAGTACATTGTGGCTCATATTGTATTCCTTTAAATCTAGTCACAAGGGGAGACAAAACTAAGTCTAATTCACCCATAAATCATGAATGATAAAATAAGAAAATCTTCCAGAATTCTTCACCTTTTAATATAAAACGATACATTAAAAAACACTCCTCCCTAGTCGTGGTTTCTGTCCTTAAAAGTTAGTTACGCTGTCATAGTAAATTTCTCCTGGTACGCACTGGCCACAAGTCATAATCTGCTAAATCCTACAAATCTAGGCTGAATAGCAGTCTATACTGTATCTTACCTAACTATGTAAAAGACACTAGAGATCTTCAATATCAATTCATTTATTATTGTCTCACTATTTTACACGATATTTAAATTACCCTTTTCCTTTCTAATGATTTCGTTTTTTCTTACATCAATATAACTCTTTTTTCTAAAAATGTTTTTATAATAAAATATTCTCTTCGTTTCAATTTTTTAGATTGGTTTAAGTATTTAACTGCATGTGTTTCACATATTATATTCTGTTTATTTCTGACGTTATTATGATATATTTTATTGATATATAATATTGTCAATAATTGAGATACAATAATTCAAGTTAAATTATTATTAAATAAAAATAATAATATAAATTTACCGAGTTCATGAGCAGTCTAGAGTTACCTCTTAAAATACTATATTTTACCTATATTCAATATTCTTAATAATCTATCACTTATTTTACCTTACAAAGTTAAAAAATCAAGGATTTCAATTTGATGCCCCCTAAACAATCTCAGCCTTATCCTGTGCATTGCACCCCTTGTACTTTAAATTCAGTACTGACAGTATAGATGTATAATATATATTCCACCCAAAGCTCTATTAATGTATATATATGTGTGTGTGTGTGTGTGTGTGTAATGTGTATGTCCACTGGAGTTAGACCTGCTGAAAGTTTTACTCCCGGGTAGAAAATGTTATGTTCGGTCACATGATTATACATACATTATAATATATATATATATATAGTGGGTGACGAAAAAGCGACTAAAAATACTGAGGGAAGACAAATCGCTGAGGTTTCGTTTTTAATTTAACTATATTATTTGTGTTATCGATTCCGGGAGTCTAAATAAAAAAGATTGATCGTTTGTTTCCTGCCCGGTGTCGCGCACGCCTCCCACTTGCCGCCCAGGCGGCCGTCCGTGTCCCGCCCGACAATCCGACTTTGACTCGTGCGCTCCGTACATACAATATATATATATATATATATTATACATAACATATATATATGTACATATCCGCGCGCAGCAGCAGAGATCGGTCCCCATAAATCTCAGTTAAACCGAAATTATTTACTTTTAAATTGAACGTGTCCAAATTACATTTTATTTGACGCCAGTCGAATTTCCCGTTTTTGTCAAGTTAATATATTCCTGTCGCAGTGTGATATCCACCAGAAATGTGTATAGTAGTAGTGGCATGGCGCGCGTATTACATTGTGCTGCACACACGCGCATGCACGGTATATAAGGGACGTTGTTGTTCCAATGACGGCGACGTAGACGTATTGACAAGCTAAATCCAATTTGTTAAAACTTCAATAAAATACCAAGACAACCATGAATACACGTGAGTCATGCGTAAATCACCCCCGCAGCGCCACCCACTCACCCACCGACCACAGCCCACAAATCTTTCTTGTGCAGAAAAAGCTGCTGCTACTGATGATGGTAGCGGGGGTGACGGTACTATACTGCTGCTATTCACGCGCGCATATCGATACGATTGATGGAGCAATATCGCACATATATATTCCATATTATATGATAATATATATTGGGCGCGTTATACGTATCATATATATATGTGTTGTACACCATATATACTTCGACAAGCGCATGTTATATATCTTGTATTTACATTTTTGGCGACATTCATTTAAATCCATCACGACTATAACTTGAATTGAAAACAAATACATTTTAATTTATAATATTATATTATGCTAAGCAGCAGTGGCGTATTTGATGCGTTCGATAAATGGTTAACACTCTCATACCTCGCTATTTGGAACCTTAGCTAGGGGTATTTTTAATGTATATTCATGGTTGTATTCATGGCAAAATAATTATCAAGTAGGTATATTACATGAAACAGCTAAAAATGCTCAAGAGATTCACTGAGGGTATAATAAGTGGGTGCTAACGTATACCATTATAATCAAACCTCCCCTTTGGTAAAGGTTCAGATATGGTTAAATGGTATGAGACCAAATAGATATACTATCAATCTGGTAAAATATACACTACGATATTGTGGACATAGCGACATAGTCATATGGAACATCATGTCATTACATTATTATAGGTGTAAACGCGTTAAACAATCGAAGAGATAATAAAAATTATAAGGCCAAGATGACTTTGAATTATTCTCTTGGACGTCTCTTTCTCTTTTATTGTTCTGTCTAAAAAGATGATTTAATAACGTACTTGTATAAATAACTGATTGGTATTTTGCAGTTTTTGTAGTGTTTAAATATTTACAACTAATTAAGAAAATAATCACGAATTATTAGTTAGTAAATCATTATAAACAAAAATACCTTTCGGAACTAATGTTACAAATATATAGGTACTGGCATTTAAAAAAAATAAGGTATATATTTTATAAATGACACCAGTTTTAAAATTAAAATGAAATTTTAAGTAAATATTTTAAAGTCTTATTCATATAATCTTTTCTTTATGATAAGTTTATTAATATTGTAAAAAATAAAAAATAAAATGAAAAAAAAAATTGAGTATAAGTTTAACAAAGGTATTTTTAGATAATTTATTAAATTTTAATTTTCTTACATTTGTTGCGTTTTTTAGATCAGAAATTAATTTTAAAATTATTTTAATTATATTTGTGTCCTAGTTCAATAATTATAGAGATTTGATTGGTTGGTAGTAGGTACTTATATTTATTTGAAATGTAGTCAATCTGCTGTAATATCATATTTTACACAGAACTTTTACGAAAACAAAAACTGTTCGAAAACCATTCGGGTTCCAAAATAAGTAATGGTAAACTTTAAATCGTAGTGGACTAATAAATTTTTTCTCGTACCTGCCAATATGGTCATTGGTCGGGCGTTTAATATTATAAGTATTATTGTACTAACTAATTATTAAAAACATTCAGTTAAAAAAAATTAAATGCATTGGAAAATTTTGTTAACGCCACAAACAATCGGAGTTTGTTAATAGAGTTCCGCAAAGCTTTTTTTTATTCTCGTCTTTAAGTAACAAACTTAATCCTAAGTATACTAAAATTCTATGCGTGCAGCTATAGACGTGTACAACGAGTTTGACTTATGGAGTTAACTTTTAGACTTCGATTTGTTATTAATATAAATTAATTATTAATGATCAGTCGTTAATCCTTATTCAATTATCGATATCACTTAGAGTTTGGCTATTATATTATGTATATCAGTATATTATACTGTAGTTTCTCGTGACAACTTGTGTTTTATGGTAGTCAGTCGTCCGTTAAGCGTGTGTAGCCACAAACCAGAACTTCTTGGTCCCTGTCATAAACATTTTACACTGTGCTATTGAAAACTTGTGCATACTATAATTGAATCCTATACCCAAACGATGAAAAAATAATAAACTAGTTGAAGTATAATCGAAAAATATATCATTTGAATCTATGCTTGGGAAAAATAAAAGTTTTTTCATTTCACTTAAAAAAAACATCGATACGTAAACCATAAAAAAAAAAAATTATCATGTGTTTATGCATCCCTTAAAATAGTAAACAGAGGCGAAGACATAGTTATCAATTTTTGCATACCACTCAATTTAACAAAGTTTTAAAATTAATATTTAACATATTATCGAAGGACAGTGAGAATTATCAAAAGCATTAATTACTTCAACTTATTGATATACGTATGATAAATAGGTTGCTATAGTAGTAGTACTGTTTGTTTTGTTTTCGTCATAGATTTATTGTAAACGGTTAAGATTTTACTTATATTAAAATATTAATATTAATGAAATTATTTACCAATGAAAAAACGAGTAATAAAATATCATGATAAATAAAAAAATAAAAATATAACATATAATACAATATGTAGGTTTTACATTTTTTCTTACTTAAATTTAAATATATTAAAAATATGATCTTATTAAATAATAAAACAGTAAAATATTATATTAAACATTTTTATAATAATTATTAATTCAATTTTTTTCACCACTCGCGCATAGGTCGTCGTCTCTTTGCCTTGGTACAAGTACTTCAATAATAATACTGATAACAAAACAATAAGTCTCGTATTAAAAAAAATATTTTTAAAAGTATTATTTCAATTTTCAAAGCAACCTACCTTCACAGAGCACAAAGTGGTGTACGAGTATACTTTACACTGCATTTATAATAAGATTGTTCTCTTTTATTTTTGTGATATTTTTTACAATATGCTAAAGATACAAATAAAACATGTTCCAAACAGTGATAATATTTAAATAAAATAAAATTTCTTTGTACTAAATTATATCATTATTTTTCGAGGAATATAACAGCTTGGGAAAAAATATCTAACTGGAAAATGTTATTCGTTTATATTAACATTTTTGCAAATATCTTTGAGCCAGATAAATGAATTTTAAAAGCTAAGATTTCAAAATATTTTATAACAATTTTCACCTTTCTATTTTATTTTTAACAAAAATAGCAATTATTACTACGAAAGTTTTTAAAATTAAGACTCAACATTTGACTGTAGTTACCGTATTTTATTTACTAATTTTATACAATGTTTAGTTGAAATGTCTAAGAAGAGTACCGAATATTTAATACAAATTAATTTATTATATCAGACATCCAAATAAATGCCAAGAAGGTTAAGTTTTCGGGAATCTCTTGCAGATAAGTACCTGATTTTTCAGCTTATAGAACAACTTGACGTTGAGTGGTTCGAGTACATCTATGAACTCTGTAATAAGATAAAATTCTAAGTATTTAATTGTACAAGATTAAACAATTTTTTTACTTTTAAATGAAACAAATTATAACTATTTTTTGTCCGGTTTCAAGTCGTCATAATAATTGGGCTCAGTAAACATTTTTAGTAGGAAATGTTGATACTAAATAATAGACTAACCAGATTCATATATATATATATTAATATAATATATATGTCATAATGAAACCAGTTTATGGATGGTATTAATGGCTGATGCCGCCACACGATTACACAACAAAGACTTTTCTATAAACATAATAATATATTATGATCTAATAAAACGGGCTACTGCTTTGATTTTAAATCAGCAGATTGTCGGACATCGGGCCTGGGTGGTATAACCTTCGCACGTGATATTTACCGGTTAAATGTGTTACCAAATTCGATGTACAGATAAATATAATATTATATTGTACGTATTGTTCATATTATGATTTCACACTCTCACTGCTCCTCGTTATGAATGTTTAACGAACAATATATTCGTATTAGTTAACCCCGTTAAATAATATTATTAATGTAAAACAAAGATTTTATTAATATTTAGAGTTAATAAGACTTTAAAAAATTGTACTTAAAATCCTTCAAAATAATGCAAAATAAATGTTTTGAAGTCGAATACGTTGTTTTTACATGATTAAAAAATACTAACTTACTCACTTTTTGTTGGATACTATATTTTATAAAAAAGATAGAAAGAATGCACTTTGAATTTCCCTTTTTTTTCAATGTTTTATCTATTCATATTTTTCATAATGCATCTACATTTTTATTATTTAATGCATATTTTAAAATTAATAATTAGTGATAAATATATTTGTGAATTAACTTTGTTATATAGCTTTACATATTTTGTAAGCTTTGGTGCAAATTTCCCCGTTTTGAAGCGCATAAATGCTTACATATTATATTGTTTTTAATGTATTTGATTATCCTAATAAACAACCCGGATTATGAAATACCTAATAAGTAATTGACAAACGGCAATAAAATAATCAAATAGGCTTTTACATTTTAAACAAAGTGACGCTTATACATATCAATGTATTTCATGTTATGTCACATATTTAGGTACATTATTGTAATAAGTATAGGTGTTAGCCGACGACTGAGTTTCTATAACACTTTAGACCCTAGGCTGTGCGAGCAAGTTGAATAATATCCGTAAATAAAGATTCTATCAAATGTGTATTTAACAACTTCTTCGTTGTTGCAGTCGTATTACAGATGACATTAGATTTTGTCTTTTTTGTACGATCATGAATAAAAAATATTTTATATACTGTAAACGTATTCTGTAACACAACGATCACGAGACAATATTATCTTGTTAATCGATGTACAATTAACTACATTCATATCCAAAATTATTCGAGAAAAGACTGATTCTCGTTTACGTATACATGCACGCACCGTTCAAACTGATGGTTGATTTCCTGCGCATAGTTGCTGGTGGTGCATTCATGCGTAGGTACCTATATATGGAGAAACTAGCGACGGCTACGTGTGTGACGGAAGCACGGGACGTTAGAATTAACACGGGAAAGTAGGTAATAGGAGATTCAATAATAATTGTACCGACAAGTCTGCTCGTTCTGAATAGAATCTGAGAAAGGATGTGTCGGCCAACGGATCTCCCATGAATATAATATACGCTTGTCCGATATTTAAAGCAAAAGCTACACTAGTCTATGTAATTTTGCAGTAAACTCCGTTTAAATATAGCAGCTTATTGCCGGTAGTACATTCACAGATATAATATTGCTTAGGTCAACATTTTCTTCTCACTCGAAAATTATGACGGTGGAAAACGTAATAATCATTCCAAATTATGAATTACTTAAATGATTTTAAACAATAAAAACTTTAATTAGGTACCAAATGTCTTTTAAAGCATTCATTCATTCGTATTTAATATTTTGCTCAATATAAATCCATAAATTTTAAATTAAATGTTTATAATTGAAGCGTTCGGCTGAACAACAGGATAAGCGCCAGTTTCAGCAATGTTGAATTTTTTGGTGGAATATCGGAACACAGGTATACAATTAAATGAATACGATATCAATCGCGTTGAAATGTTATTGTTTTATAACAGTTAATAGAAATAAGTATTTATTAAAGCAGTACTTTAGGTTTAGTTTTGAATGTTTTGATTCGTGAAACAACGTGACACCTGACAATTCTATCATGTATTTTTACGATATCTTATTATCTTATCATTACGTCGTGCATCGTGTCAATAATATTTTAAATATATCGTATTAGTGGTTTTTTTCGTGTACCTAGTGAGTATAGTGAATAGTGAGAATGTTTGTTAAATTTTCTCAAAGTGACGAAAAACGGCTTAGTAAAACTCGTAAACGGTCCATAAATATATCTGATTGGATTTCAAATAAAAGAAAAAAAATTACGCGATTCTGGTAAAGTGGTAAATAATGTATATCAAAACGAGGTGCCATTGTTCCTGGGAAAACTCCACCAACTTCAGTTGGTAATTGAGTATGTTATGTAAAATAATAATTAAAACGTATGGTACTTATTAGTAGGCACGATAAAAGTGAATTTTTTTTGTAAATAATGACAATATTATTGTTATTTTACTACGTGAATATTACATTTGCAGGCACGAGTATTTAATGTAGAAACTTGTCCTAAACGTGGTTTTACCGATTTAAGTCTTTTAAAAAAAATCGTATTTTTTAAAACTACTTTAATCTTACTTATGATGAACAGTCGTCCCTACTTAAATTAGTAATGACACTTTCAAAAGTTGGAGACGTAAGGACGGAAAGAACGATGCGATCTCACGTCGTACTTGTACTATTAAATATTCTATTGATGATCTCATAGTGTGTTGTCTAGCATTTATGGATACATTTCAAATTACTAAACGTTGCGTTGAAACAATTCAAAATAAAATGAAAAATAATATAGATATTCCGATCAATGGTTGTGGGAAACATAAGACTAGACCTTATGCAATCCCTAATTCAGTGAAATTAATGATTAGACAACATATAGATAGTTTTTCGAGACAGATATCTTATCAAATAATAATTGGCGTGTATTCAATTTATACGCTCTTTTCGTTCAGTCTCGATATTTTTCGAAATAGATCAAACATTTTTATGTTTTGGGCATAGTTTTCTACTCTATGGCAGAAACTTTATTTTAATTGAAAAAAAAAAACAAAAGTCTTTATTCCTGGAGATTGGAAATAAATTATTGCAGGGGTAAGATTAAATAAACTTTTTTTGTCATCGAAATGCAACAGAGTGATTTTAAAGATTTCACTCCGGTAGAAAAAGCACTAATAAAAAACATGAAAATGAAAGTTACAGCTGGTTTGTGGATAAAAGTTACCAGTGATGATCCCTCTAACGTTTATTTAAGGACCAATCATAACATACTGAAACCATGGAGTGTTTTTCTAATATATGGGAGAAAAGTTAACTTAATTTCCGTCTGTGACTCATTAGAAATGTATACAGAAGTCATACTTTTCTCAGAAGAGAAAAAGAAAGACTTAATTGATATATGTAATTATTTGTCACCAGAAAAAAAAAATTATCAGAAGTTACTAAATTTTTGAATGTTTTTATACATAGGTATAAGTTTAAAATAAAAAAAAAATAAATATATTTTACATGTTAAATTAAATTTTATTTTATTTATTTACATTTTAATATCACACTCAAGTTTGTTAAAAACAAAAACGAGACAACTATAATATTATTACAAAAATATTACGTGTCGTATTTTTTTTAAATTTAATATTTTATTCACATTTATTAAAAATGTAATAAAATAATAATAGTTTTGCGTATTGTGTTTCATGTTCGTATTATACATACATCCTATTTAGTATTTTCTACATAAATATTCTACTTCAGCCGATTAATAGACCAAATTAATTTCATTAAAGTGAGTTGATAATGAGAAGACGAGTGGAACAACGAGTTACGTGCAAAATTTACCCGAGACGACGTACAAAAATAGTTCGTAATATTTTAAACAACTCTTCTGTAAATTGCGCACAGAGGCGATTGTCCCGTTGTTTGACTGAGCGATTCAATTAATATTTTAAACTTAAACACAATATTTAATTTTTTTATAGGATAATCTTTATATTTATATGAAGTGTATCGAATAACTTATATACCTGCCAAATTATAATTCATAATATTATGAATAACACAACGGTAAAATATTATAGCTTTTAAATACGTATGCGTAAAAATACGGAACATTTTTTAATTATTATTAATTAATTTCATATTCTACATAACTTGGAGATATTTGAATTGTGTTTAATGATATAAAATTAAATACGAACCTCTTAACTAGGAAGATTAAATTTAAGTAATTTTATGGTGTCTAATGTGAATGACGAATGTTTACAGTATTCAGACATTCGATTCACGTCCATATGAGTTATGACTTTTTGAATATATTATTATACAATATGAAATGTTATAAAATACGAAATAGCTTCATATTCTGAAACAGATCAGTCATTAAACACCATAGTAACATTTTCGTTATAGTTATAGTTCTCACAATAGACGCTTAGTACTTATTTCTATTATTTTAGATATATAAATTTATATAAAATTGTTCTTTGTCTACAACAGTTCAGGTGATTTTGATTTGCGTAATTTATACTTACAGCTACTCCATTAAAAACGACATCGCGATATACGGCGGTGTATATACTTTGATATACTACTAATATAGTATTATTAATAATATTATATAGTATTATACTAGATACTCGTCTATGAGTATAGAACACAACGTAACGTGATGTCGAAAATACAATGCTTAAAATCTCGGTGACGTTGAAAAGACGTAGCACTGCCCGAAAGCTGGATGAAAATTGCGGGAGCGAATCTTTCCCCTAAGCAACCGATGCATACACACACACACACACACACACACATCCACTCACTGTAAATATATAATCGAATATACCGTTTGATTACGTCTTTAATGTAAATATTCAGCCACAGCAGCAGCAGCAGCAAGTCGGCGCAGTGAATAATTAAACGGCGCGGTGGCGGTCGATTATTAATTATTATTATTGCATCGCCTCCGCCGTCATTTTGCGTGAGTTTATACTCGACAAAACGGAGACACTCGCTCACATACACACACACACACAAACATATTGTACGATTAACTCTCGTGAACGAAGATTCAGTCGAATTTTAAGGGGTGCTTAAATTTAATAATATGCTTGCATATAATGCGTAGAATTAAATAGGTTCACGAATTCTCGTAACCGCTTCTACTATCTGTATTTCCTTTTGTTCAAGGAACATAATATTTCTCATGAACGCAAAACACAAAAAGATGTCTGATTTTTTATTGATATATATCTCTAATGAAATAAATTTTTTTTATTTCCGGGTTGAAATTGCTAGAGATAAAATTACCGGTGCATTAATGTACTTAATTATATACAAGTCAGTTGAATATACTGTAGGAATATGGTAAATCCACGCGGATGTTATGTAAAACGTTTGGGTGCTAATCTCACGTAAGACCCCCTCACCCCTTCCACCATCAGAATGATATCTGACAGTGTGCACACTCAGACAATTCATAATATAAATAAAATATTTAGTACTTATTGTTATCGCTTTTTTAACATAATATTAAAATTATTATAATTATTAAATTGTATAATTTGTGCGCGCAATAGGTTCGTGTACAATTTTCGGTGGGTCGGGCTACGGTAGTGTTCCTTAAAAAGCAATATTCGACATGTTATTGTTTATTTAAATTTTAATACTCTCAACGGCAGTACCGTGTAATTTATAATTAAATTCCATAAACGGGAACAATAACAGTGTTGTGCAGCTGCACGTGGTACACACCAATATAATAATGGTCTTCGTTCGTGCGCGATTGTGTGTGTGTGTGTGTGTGTGTATTGATTTGTCACCCACATCGACGCGAACGATTCCCGTATATATATAAGGTAGTGGTCGTATAGTATACACTCATATATATAGTATATAATATAGTTGTAGTAGTAGTATAGCCATCGCAGTCGTCGTACAGTCGCCACCATAGTACTTATATATACCATATACATATTATATATTATAAATATATATATATATATATATATTATGTGTATTATACAGTCGTCCGCGGCGTATACATAGGACCCGCGGGGCGGTTGATTATCCGAAAAGGGGACAATGACAACACGCACACACACACACACGCACGCGCGCCTACACCCCTTTTATATCATTTGCTGTCGCGATGCTGCTGCGACGCTGCCCGATATAACGCGGGGCGCGAGAGAGATACTGAGTGAGAGGGTGTGATGGACAGGGTGAGATACAGTGAGGGTAAGAGAGACCGGGAGACAATAGTGTGTGTGTGTTGGGGGGGGGGGGTAGGGAGAGTATAATATAGCGGGCGTAGAGTAGTTACAATACAGATGTTTCGAATTAGAGACGCGGAAAGACCGTGCCAGTACGAATTCTCGTATTCGCCCCGGAGCTAAAGTCCGCGTTTTTTTTTTTTTTACAATTATTGCCGTTCCGCCCCTGCCCGCGTCCCACCCCCCGAACGATTTCCGAGTCTTCTTTCTCCGGTACAATCCACATCGCCCCGTCGGGGTCCCGCGCGCGTATATGTCAATACCATTTAGTAACAGTTATTAAGTATAATTTTTTTTTATTACGATCGAACGCACTCGGGATAATACAAACGCACATTTTTTACACTCGTTCGTCACGTCGTCGTCTTCCTTTCCGCTTTTATTTTGCACGGAAATATTAATATTGCGTTGTAAATACGCCCATATTATTAATTGTTTAATATTATGACCAGCTCGATCGGCTGTCTCCTGTCGTTTACGTTAACGAGACGGCTACTCCGGTGATGAAAACGATGGTGATCACTTACCATCATCGGTCGACGGATTTTTACGCGTTGTACCTACATTATAATATAACATGTATTATGTTATTATTATTACGCAAAAGCGGTTTTGATGGCAGACAAACGAGGAAAAAATAACGATAAGGAGGTTAAAACTGTTTAAAATTTTAAAACAACGACCACTGGTAAAGTTTTGTAACAGGAATAATAAACGTTTCCTCAACACAATGTCTGTTTCGTGTTTACAGAGAATTAGCGTCTAGTGAACGAGGCTTGCCTCGTTATCCTTATAGTTATACGTTATACGTATCTAGGTAATAAGATATTGATATTTAAATGTGTCGTACGATGGTCATATATATATAAATATATAATATATTTGCATCACCGTTAGTGATTATTTAATACACAACACGCTCGGCCATGTCATATATTTTATACCAATACACGTACGTGTACTAAAATTAGTGCTCGGCGTGCATGCTTGTCAATTAAAATTTTGAAGTATACACCCGGCCCGGTAAATACCTATATGGCTCTAAACTTATCGTTAATTATCAATTTAATAATATCACCTTCGTCCCTCGATTTTATCTTCTTCGAGGGTATTTATCGAATACATTTTTTAGAGTGCGCCCTCTTTTTTTTTGATCCATGTATTCCTTCCTTTTCTCAACGGATTTGATAAATATGACCCTGATAATGTGCGCTATACATTATTATGATTCGTTATACAATATTCTATACAACACTATTTCTTTGAGGAACTTAGTTATTTTAATCAATATGCACTGCAAATTTGAGTTTTTGGATTTTATTTTATCGTACTTAGAAGTGGTATTATCATTTAAACTACGATTGACCGATTTTTGGACGATTATTTTCGTTTATTATTCAATCATATAGTTCGAATATTTTCGATTCTTTCTATATTTTATTAAGATCCTATACGTTTTTTAATAATGTACAATAGTATATAAAAATTGGATATCTATTAAATATTGTATTGTCCATTTTTATATCAACTATCAATAAGATGTCATATTAAGCCTGTTAGTCGACTTTGGTCATATTACGAAAGCTGTAAAAATATACCTTTGCGTTTTTTTGATCCGTTTGTGTCGTTTGATAGAGATTGCGATTCATAAATTTTAGATCATATTTATTCCGTGTGTTAGTTTATATTTCTATGTCGTTATTTATTATAATATACTTACCACTCATCTATATTGTCGCCTGCCGGGTTGCTGTTCGTTCGCCCAGAATGATCTTTATTTTTCGATTACTATATTACTCATGTGTGCATTATAACGTTTGGGTGAGTCAAATTAATTCCCGGTAGACCAGACATCTGTTATAATAAACAGTGTGTCCACTATAGTTTATTGCACAAATTATATACACTACAAGTGTCAAGTACTGTACGCCCAATAGTGCAACTAGGGGGCTATGGGCTTAGACTTAGACTAGTCCCCCAATTTTTTAAATTTTATTTTAAAATTTGTTCAAATAGCTTTAAGAACATAAATTTTGTGTTAATTTATGTCCAAGTATCTTGAAAAGACATTCACAACTATATTATCAAGTTATATACATACTACATAGGTATATATATTGTCATCATTAGCTTTTCAATATTACATCTACTTTGTCTATAAGTAATACACATTACCTATGAAAGGTATTTTACCAAAATGAGAAAATGAGAAGTGTTGTTTTAAGTAACACATTGATTACCAACTACGTTTTAAATGTCACAAGAAATCGTAGCGTGTTATTCAATAATAGTATTCATTTTAAAGGAAATGTATCAAAAAATATAGTAGTATCGATATTATATGAACTTATTTTCATTCTTAGAGTAATTTTAAAATTAAATTATTGTATTAATATTCCTATATTTAAAAAATATTAAGTGGGTAGTGGGTATAAACACTAAATGGGTTTTGCTATTTGATAAAAATAAAAAATCTTTTGATAGATTTTAAAGAAAGTTTAAAATTATTGAATACACATATATTATAGGTAGAATTTTTTTTGTGATAGACAATAGAAGTTAAAAATTTGACAAAATCGGATATTCAAAAGATAACTTTGAAATTTTTTCAATAAATTTAAACGGAAAATATTTCTTTGGATTTTAATATCAGTGTTAAAAAGTACAGATCTAAAATGGTTTTCTCTTGCTCTGATTAATGACATTTATTATCATGTTGTATTGTATAGGAACAGCCGAGTTAATAATAAACTTTAAACTTGAGTAGAGGAAAAAAAACCAGATAAATAAATAAAGATGATACATCGAAAAATGTCGTGCGATATGACAATAACACGTATACTATTAATAATAATATTATGTTATTAATATTTTCTAGACGGTTTCCTTGATGTATTATGATATCTGACCCAGTTTAGATCCAAAAATATACACGGGTATGATAGACGCCCGCAAACCTTCATAATATAATTAATTATTAATATTATTATTTATGTCGTATTATGCGTATAGTAATAATATTATAGTCGGATCGGATGAGTTATTACCGCCGGTGCCCCCGGACGCGTAATATTTCGTTGTCGAGTAATTAATATTAAAAAATATATTAATAATATTAACGATGATATTATTATTATTGTCGTCCGATTTTATTATTCGGCCAATTAGTGCGCGGAGAATACATCATTTTAAACACCGCCGCCGCAAGCGTCCGCGCAGTGAAAAATAAACCGTACTTACGCGTCGACCGGATACATGTCTACTAGAAACTAATTTATATGTTTATCATGATATATACACATATAAAGCTCCGTGACCACGCGTCTCGTCGTCGTCGTTAACAGAGAGTAGGTTTACGTATATAAATATTTATTAAGTTATATCTTTAAAAAAAAAAAAAAAAAAACAATTTTCTCAACCTCGATGATGGCATTCATATGGGCTGCATTTCTATAAATAATTATCGCGCGGACCGAATATTTTCGGTTCTCGTCCGGGCCCGTTGAGGGTTACTGCGCTGCTAACTATTATTCACTTGCATTGTAAAGAGTTAAGTTAGGTAAATAAACTTGTATTTTATAATTTTTAATTGCTTAATACGGTAAGGCACTACTATTAAAAGAATGGTTAATTTTTTAATTAATTGACAAATTTCATTGTCAATCGTGTCTGCAGAAACTGCAGTTTGCTGTGTTGATGATATTATTTCTAATTTACTACTTTAAGCGAATGAAACGTCCGACACATAATACGTACGGGCTTAGCCTCTGGTCCATATATATTTTACTTAGGTTGCAGGCTTACCATTAGAAAAAATAAAGATAAGAAAATTGGTTTCTAAACGTATTTATTATTTAATAACATTTAAATTTATATGTTTTGTAGAAAAATCAACTAAGTCATATTTTAATAAATAACAATATACAACAAGTAAATTAAAAAAAAAAACTAAAATAATATTAAGAATATTTCACCTCCTCCTCTCACAGTTTATAAATACGTATAGGAATTGATCAGGAAAAGTGGCCCAGTCTAATAAAAATGTATAGTTCCACCTATGGATACAAATCATGTGGTAAATCAAAACAAAATTCAATGGGATAAAATTGTACACTTTCAGAAAATTCTATTGCTTATTTTAATGCACGCACTGCTCATAGTACGTATAATTAATTGCCTATTGGAGAATTGAATATATATCCTCCATAGCAGTCATTTAAACTTTTTTCGTGTAATACAAAACCTTCATTACATTTTTGGCTTCTACAGACAGATGGGCAATTCTTCATAAGTTCGTTGATTTTGAATCAATTAGTAATATAATTGAGTATACAATATAATATATTCAATGATAATAATAAGAACGGTAAAATCAGGGTATTTTAAACACATTATGTATTTTTAAAGACTTTGCATTTATTTTCGCACAGGGCCTCGCCATTATTTTTACTCTGGGCCTCGCAAATCTTAACTATGACTCTGACTGTTTTTGTCTTACAAACGTACAATTTAGAAAATTTGAGTAATCTGAATGGTTAGGTAAAATGAATTTACCTATTATAAATCTTAAAGATGAAAAAATTATCTGTATGTCTGGACGTTGATTTTTATTATATTTTAATTTTTTAACGAGTGTGACTCAAAGTTATAAGTATTAAAAGAATTAGTTATTATATTGTTATTATTGTTATTAGTTATTACAGTATAAAAATACTGGGAGCTCATTTAAAAATTAAAATATTGTAAAAATCTACGGATAAACCATAGATAATCATAGATAATATTCTTATATTTCATATTTGATAATTTTAAACAAATGATTAAAAATACTTAAATTGAGCTATAATTTATTTAGAATCAATTTTTTATTTTATAATACCTAATGTAGTTTTCCTGAACACTAATTTGTTATGGCGTATGTTGCACGATTGTAAGACGGTTGCAACGCATTCAGATTAATGGCCTCTGTGGCTCTGTATGATTATTAATATGTTTTGGTCTCAACGAACTTAATATAAACAAATTGGTTTTTGGTCTTTGTTATTAGTTTTTATTTTTTTTTTTTGGTTACTACGATTTATTTCACTAAAAATTTGAATATTTAAACACTTTTAAAAAAATTTGCACTTTGGTACGGTATGTTAAATTCTGGTTTTGAGATACAGTATGACAAATTCCAATTTTATTATGCAGATTATTTCTCGTATTTGGTAGTACAAATATTCAAAAAAAAAAAAAAAAAAAAAAAATGTAAATAAACTGTTTGAGAAAATTAATGTTTAAGTTTGAAATAATCACTTTTGTTGGTGATCACCGATTACCATTTGTAAATAGATAGTAGGTACAAATTATTTCGTGTGTTTCTTTTAAATTATATCATAGAGTGTAGTTCACAGTGTTTCACCATCTAAGTTGAAACTGGAAAACGCCATGTATACTCAATAATAAGTTATTATAATATTATGACGCTCGTTAAAATTTATGTTTTGTTTTTCGAGTACTGTATATATATATATATATACCTACTATATAAATATACCTTATAATATTATGGTTCACCGTGTGTATGCTTAATATATATAAATGTAATATGTACATATCATATACCTACGTTAATTACGCACCAAAGGTGATTCGCGTATAAGTATATATATATATATATATATACATTGTAATAATTGACCAAGGCACCCGTCACAGATAATTAATGATTACATGTAACAGATTATTGCAGTGATGTGTAGTTTGATTCTTTTCGTTAGAGACGGTACACTTTGTGTATAAACTATATACACTGTAGATACGTATACATAATATACAATAATGTATACGGTATATACGTACACGTTCCCGTGTACATATATGTACGTATATATTATCTTATATAAATAATTACGTATATTACTTATACCTGTACAGTGCGCGCACACACATCACAAGACCGTTTTACCATTCTTACATTTAAACGCCGTGCACAATTTTTTACCGTGTTCTATAACACGAGACAAACCGTGAGAGTTGAACGCCATGAAATAGAGAGTTAGATTTATATATACATATTTGTGTGTGTGTACATTTATAATATTATGTATTATGTTTTATTTTAATTTTTTTTTTTTTTTATTTGACGACATAATTGGCTCGGCTGATAATATATAAACACAGGTTTCACTCGGACAAAACAATAACATCTAGACGTCGCCTCCTCTTATAACGTTATATTTGCACACATTTCTATCAATCTCTCTCTTTTTCGGTCTCACACTCACTCGCTCTTACTCTTTCGACACCGTACCGATGTATATTATGATATTATAATATAGTTATTTGCAACGACCGACCGTTTCGCGGACGGCTCGTGGAACAACTGTTAATTATTATAACGACCGCTTGATGTATATAATAATATATACGATAAACCTTTACCCCAGACGTCTATAAAATGATTTCGCATTATTATTATTATTATTATTATTATTATTATTATTATATTACACAATTATTCGTATACGTTATAATAATATTATAGGCGCGGCGCGTACACCAGTGTTGTTATTATGATTTCAACAAAGGGCCAGGTCCACACTCCTATATTTGTGACTTGTGCCGAGTATTTTAATTTTAGCGTGTCAATAATGCGCGTGGTACTCAATGTGATGGGTTGGGTTATTAAAATATTATAGTTAACTGCGATTCGAAATGAATAACGTGAAGTTTGTTATGACAAACTACTTTTGTTGAATATCAGTGGAAGGCGAAACGAGCAATGGTTTGAAATATGTGTAATGTATTTTATATACATAGTGTGCATCGGTTTTTTGGATTTTTTATCTAGTAGAAAATTATTATCTGGTGTTTACTTATGAAGAGTGGTAAAATATAAAAAGTGGAAAATTCTCAATAATTTTCTTAATAATTAGTCAGAATAGTGGGAAAACTATAATTAATGATCATGCAATAGGAGTTTTCGATGAGATATATTATTTTTGTTTTTTTTTTATTTTTATTATTATTCAGAAAGAAATAACTTTCGAATCTTAACATTTTAACTAAGTATTTATAATCGCGTTTCTAGATAAGTCAACATTTAAAAAATATTTTGACCGAGTTATACATAGACATTAGTAATTTTTTAAATTTATATTGATATAATTTTATTTCTTGGTTATAAAGTTTTAAAACATAATAAAAAGTTTTTTTTACAATAGTTTCAAGAAAAAAATCAAAAATATAAATAATAAGTTTTGACATTTTTGTTTAAAAACTTTTTAAAGTTTTAGCAAAATCGGATATTTAAACAGTAAAAATGAAATGATTTTTTCTCATATAATTTTTGTTATTTTACTGTAATTTAAAAAATATTAACCGTAGAGATTTTTACTCCATTACGTATATTAATTTATATATACAATGAAATTTTTCGAAATATATTCTGATCCATCTGTCTTATTTACTTAGAATGGTTTTTCGTATGCAATGATTTATCATTGAATTTAAATTTAACGCCTACATTACAACGATCTACTCAGCACTGAGGTCGAAACCACTACTTTATACAGAAAACGTGATTTCTCTGGTATTTTAAAGTAATTGCAGAATGAGTAATATGTTATTAATAATATTTTTGATGTTTAGTTTGAACATATACACGAATTTATATATTCTATGTGTAAAATATATTATATAAATAAAATATAGCATATGCAAACAGATTATTATAGTTTTAAATTTACATTTTTTTCTGTTTATACTTAATTTCTGTGTAATTTGAAAAAAATGTTTTATCTAAAATACATTATGTGATTATATTTAAATTGTATAATGTTTAATTAAAAGAAGAAGAACAAAGTTACGTGTTTTATTACACACAGCACTACTTTTCTTTGATAAAGGTAACGTAATTTAATTACATACAAATTATTATTATAACATTGTGCCTAACTCAAAAGTAATTTTTTAACTTATTTTCTGTAATGTGATTGTATTACTTTTAAAAAGTATTTATCTAGTCCAACAATGAAACCTCTAAATACCGGACACGTTGACATTTTTTTCGCTATTCAAGGGATCATTTTGTAGTCTATTCACAAAATAACTTTGGCTATTTAGAGATCTATCTATTAGGATATTCATTGTATGTACATGTTATTTATGTCGTTCTTGCAGCGTAGGTTGTATATTGTCAATGTATACCAATGAGGGAGGACAGAATCGTTGATTATGGAAATCTTTGTAAAAACAAATTTTAAAATTCGGCCAAAGATGATAAGGGAGTTAAGAAATCACAAAAATTAATATAATACTATTACGTTTTTTTCTAACCAATATTCGCTATTGAAAGAATGCAGCTATTGACTATAACAAGTATAGTTTTTTATTATAAGTGCCCATTGTGCCCTAAAAATGTGACACTGTAGTATGATATGATTTTTTCCTGTAATACTTGCAGTTTGTAGGTGTATTATCATATAAAATATTAAATTTCAATATATTATGAATATATGCATAGTCGTTTATTCGCCAATGTCGTCAACGGCGGCCCGTTAATATTTGCACTTAATAATATATTATACTAATATTATTAAGCAATAAACTAACACTATAGACTACTTGAATTACGTCGAATTTAAATACTATTATTACATGAAATTTATAACCTTACGATTATGATTGACGTAGCGTGCTAATTGATTGTGGTTTAGCTAGCTTAGTTAAAGTTATTTAAATTATTATACGCCACTATAGTGAACAATTATTGGTTAATGCAGAAAAATGTATCAATAACTGTAAGCGTACATTTAAAACCAATCAAATCGTCGAGTTTTCTTGAAATAACCACACTACAAAAAAAAAAACAAACCGTGGAACGATTTTTGTAAGTTAATCTCATCTTGGTTTATTTTTCTCTAGTGACTTTTTGTGTGTTTTTCACATTTACCGGCAGGAAAAGTTTAAAAACTAAGTACTATGTATTGTAAGATGTGTTGTAAGAATTGTGTTATTTTCAACGTCAGATTCGAAACGTAGTTATCACTTTGTAATTAGAGTTGTGGAATCTGTGTAACTTACGTAGAATTCGATTAATTAGTAATTTTTTTAAGCGTAAATGAATTAAAAAGGTATAATATACAGTGATTCATTTTCTCGGAAAATATTCATGTTTTTAGAAATATTTTTTATTTTTACATAATTTGATATTTTAATGTCATTACAAATTAATATTTTTGAAAAAAATATTTTATTTGTTACTATATTTTATTATTATCGTTATGTTTTTAAGGTTTTTACTTTTTTGAATTATATAGAATACCTATATTTTTTTTCTTACATTTTATTCTCCGAAGCACAATGTTTTTTTTCTGATAGTTTCGATCAAATTTTGTAAGAATAGTTAATTAATAATTATTATTTAATAATTATTCACTATTCAAAGCTTAAAAAAATATTGAACCGACATTTTGTATAGTACCACTCTCACTCTAATAATCTGAACTTTTAATATATTTATATACTATAATTAATTATTAACTACTCATCGGAAATTCGGTTTTTATTTATTAGTATTCGCAGAAAAATATTTTTCATTGACAAAAGTAAAAAAAAACTTTAAAAAATAACAATAAAATACAGTAAAAAATATAATTATTTTTATAAATGTTGTTATTTAATAATTTCAAATTGTATACAAAAAGTATTTTTAAACATTAAAACCTTTTGAGAAAATCAATATTCATAATCATAGAATCGCCTAGTGTTGTAAACGCATGGTGGAAAAGATTAGACGTATATTTGATTCAATGACATCGGAACAACGTTAAAATAATATTATAATATACCTATAGTATATTTGTAAATATATATAATACATGCCATCATATAAAGACAATGGATATTTTGTAGGGCTGCTAATAATATAGGATATAAACAATAGACCGGAACAAAATATTTTTTTTTTTGTATTCAAACCAATAGCTATTATTAAATCGAGTCACAATTATACAGCTATACGGCTTTATTATAATGAGTTGATATTATATAGATTTTTTAAATAATATTGTAATGACAAAAACTAGACTTTTCATTTTTTATTATTTTTTTATTGAAACGACTTTATTAGTCTTATTACTTAAGAGTGGTAAATTTTTCCAATGCACTACTACCCCTTTCTTTAAGAAAATAATTTTCACATGTGTGGGTGCCACTTCTACTATAGTGGATAAGGATGCAGGGTATAGCGATTGGAACGATTGCGGGAATTACGAATAAGTATTTTTTTGCACTGTGCTGAAATTCGAATCAATGACTACGAGCGTTATGGCCAACTTGTGTGACCATTGCACCACAATGCCCACAACAAAAAAAAAAAAATAAATAAATAAATAAACTATAGGTACTGTTTACATTTTTTTTTTCAATAACACATAATTATAAAAATATCTTTCATAATGTATGAATGATCTCCAGTCGCAGTACTTCGAATACATATAATTAATTTATTAACACTAATAAAATTATATTTTTATTTGTTCATTTATATTTCATGACTTCACGTTAGTTGGTTTTTTCTTGATCTTACAAAATTATCTTACGTTGATAGATTTTATTTCGTCATTAAAACTAATAAATCTATTATAGTCTGCATTAAAGACACTATTATTGATCTTACAATAACGTATTTTTTATTTGATTGTCATTCTGACCGTAATTCATATTTCGGTTTTATTATAGGAACGTTGTGTCGCTATATGAAAGTTTGAACAATAACATCTTATTTTTATTGTTGAATACAAAAATTAACAAATATTCGTGAATATTGAACATTTACAAATAATTTTAGATTCTGAGCAGAGTGATTTTTAAATGAATTACCAACGATAATCATGAAAATATTTAGATACCGTTATTAAATCTAGTTGGTTCACAATACCCTTTTATGTTCTACATAGATGATTCCAGTGACTTTTGAATTGTAAATAACGGTCAAAGATAATATTTATAATCATGAAAATGATAGTTTTGAATATACTTGTTAAGGGCCTATGTATAGGTAGAATAGTTCTTAAAAATATGAAATCCGAAGTTTTTTAATTACTTCTTAAGAGTTCAAATTTTTCATAATTTGAACAACTACAGATCTGAAGGATACTATAAGTAGGTACTGGCGTATTGCAATATTACGTTTTTTTTTTATAAAGAATTTACAATTTTTAATTTTTAACGATAACGGAAATATTAGGTTATATGTGTATTTCAATGTTTTGAATAATTATTGAAAAATCCACTTTTAAACATCTGTGATATAATAATGCACCGCATAGACCATCTAATAAAAATTATTTACTAGGCATTTTTTTTTATATATTTTTTAGTTTACATTAATGCGCCTATGTTATATACGATAAAACAAACAAAATCAAATTCATATACACTGCGTACCATTAAACGATTATTGTATATATAGTTACATAGATTGTAACTAGCTATATAACATATTATAAATATACAGCATGAGCGTAAAATAAGAAATTGGAAAACCGCTGCATTGAAATAATAGACTCTAGTTGAAAATGGTTTATTTTATATTTATTTTGTGACCTATATAATTTTAGCATATTTATATATATATATATATAAGTGTGTGTGTGTGTGTGTGTGAAATGAACCTTGCCTCCTGTAAAAAGTTCAATAAATTACATAATGCAACACGCGTTTCTTTATTAAATAATATATTAATGTACTGTACCAACTCCCCGCAACGGTTGCACTCGGGTTTTCGAAAAAAAAAACAGTTCGATTTTCGGACTTGCCATAACGATATAGCTAGTATATTTATAATACACCTCGGCGTAGTTCTGACACTCCAGCCGTCAAGCCGGTACGATTTATCGTTTTATACAATATAGTTTCATAACGATATTGCGTCGGTCGGTCGATCGATGCCTTAGAATCATGTCTGTCACTTACAATAATTTACGGGGCAATTCACCAAGCATACTCACTGTTATTTTTCCTTTAATAAATAAATTAATTTAAATTCTGGTTTTTTGGAATTTTTAAGTACACTTAAGGTTATATTTTCATAATATACCTAATTTTTTTTATGCAATCAATGAGTGTGTGATGATACACATTTATTTTTCAAAAAAAAAAAAACACCATTTTGTTATAAAATGTTAAGAAGATGCCTTTTCTGAAAATGTTGATGTATATAAATTAAAATTATTTGAACTAATAGTTTCTGAGTAATTGAACTTTAAATTTTAAGTACTAAGGATAATAGTCTAAAATAGTAAGTTTAGAAGTTTATAACTAAACCCCAAGAGCTATAATGATTTGAAAACTATAGTAGGTAATAATATTATTAATTATGTATAGCTGAATAATTAAAAAATTGTAATAGTGTTAATAATTATAAATAACAGTCGATATTAATTGTATACGATTATATAACAGCTCTCAAAATAACAAAAATAAAGAAGTCATCACGACACTAGATTAAATAGTAAATTTATTTAAAATTTTGAATTATTAAGGACTGCCATCCTTAGACACATAATTTAACAAGTAGTAATTCGTAAACTCAAGTATAAAATTAAATATATCAATGTTTAAAAAAATATTATTTGATCAATAGTTTAATTTTTTATGTATTTAATATGATTTATATTATTAATTTTAGACTCTTGATTTCAAATAAAATTTCAATGTTTTAACTTTTAACAAAAGGGTTTTTGCTCCAAAGCTCTTCAGCTTAGTAAAATAATTATAAGTCATTTATAAATTATTAAATAATTACTATAATGTTTTGATAACAACTTGTTGTTTCACGTATTACTATGGTTTTAAATTCTAACTTTAATCACGTCTTAAGATATTGTACTACAATAAGTAGTCTGTATCTATATCTACTATTTATTGGTATACTTAGGTAATACCTACTTATGACGTATTACTATCTTATTGTTAATACTAGCAGACACTAGGTGAATTATATGGGCGATTGTAAACTCTCCAGTTTTTAATGACCTACACACTTTTCCGGATTTACTTTAGTACTACCTGAAAGATGTATGTAAACTCTTCCGAATATAATCATTAAGTTTGTACAATGTACATTATATAGTTATTACTTATTATAATAATATGAATACACATGTTTAAGAAACGCAAAGTACATAAATAATAAAAAATAGTATCGATACATTTATTAAGTTCTAAACTATAATTATATTCGAAATACTTATAAAATAAAAATATACGGTCATATTTAAATTTTATTATAACACCAACAAATACATTTAAAAAAATTAATTACAACTTAGAAATTGTAATTTTTTGATCAATTATATAGTACATAAAGTAGGTACTACAGGTAAATATAATGTTAACCTAGGTGAGTTTATCACCGATCACTTCTCATATAATCTCACCACCACTCTTATAGAAGAAATGGATAGGGGCGATAACAAAATGATGTCCCGCCAAAGTGCAAATGAATGGCTTCACGCGGATCTGGCAGTGAGTTATCCAAGGGTGCAGAATAACTGCAGGAATAACTTTATGAGATTTCTGGCCATTTGGTCATCAGAAGATATTTTTGATATTTGCAATAAATTATAAACATGTGTAAAAATAAGTTATTCTCGCCCACTAAAATTTTTTTCTCAAGGCCCTTCCCCCTCGGATTTAAATTTGCGGAAGTTCTATGCGCCCGCTGTAGTAAATATTATTATTGTAATATCAAGATTTTACTATGTCGACCGACGACGCATAGGAGGATGACATCCTCTTCTCCAATCCCCCCTCCCATAACAGCTCTGTATGGCAGTCACGCAACATTAACCATGTACTATTCATAATTCATCGGTTATATATTATAACATCATTATTCATAATATGCGTTATGATATTATTATTGTAATAGTAACTTACACACAAAGCGTTTGATAAGTCGTATTTATATTTTCCCGGTTTTTTTTTTACACACTCCTCGCACACACATACACACACACACACAACACAAGTTATATATTATTATTATATCGTTATGATCGCGTGTGCGTGTTTATCAACGGTCCGTTTTATTACGACGGTCAACGGCGATTATGCAAAATCGTAGCTCAAAAGCCGCGCGCGCGCGCCCAACACCCAATTGAATTACAGTTATATTGCTTTTAAATACCCTCCCTCTTCGGTCTTGCTGTTGTTCATGTCGACCATTACGTAACAATAATAATAATAATAATAATAATATCGTACACCGCGTGATTCTGGTATAGGTCATATGACGTATTGTAATCTTGAAAATATTTTCGTTTATAATAATTAATAAATATATTACATTATGTAAACGGAGTGTTTGCCGTTGCAAATATTTTTTTATTACTATCGTATATTTATGGCTGTTATGACTTGCACTGATAAAATGTACACAATATTATACAATTTAATGTTTTTATGAAAGTACATCCGATGTATGACTATATTCGTTTATAGGATAATAAAATTGTCTTCGGAAACCATTTTTTTTATCCTCGTCATTGTGTTATTATTTATTATTATTATAACTACTATTATTTTATCCCATTTAATATATGTAATAATAAAATAATTATATATATATTATCATATTTTATTATTATTATTACATGTACCCATAATAGTTTATTTTTTTTTAGCAATGTGCGATATTATCACAACATAATATTATAATAAAATTATGACACCAATTACTTAACTAGAACAAGAAAATATATAAAAATGTTTTGTTATACAGAAATAACTAGTTTAAGAAGTTCCTTCGATTACACGGCTTAAAGAATATTTTAATAATTTGGAAAATTATATAAATACCTTCTAATAAAAGGTTTATGCGAAATGTATTTTTCTAACATTGCAATGAAATAAATAAAATCCATATAAAAAAATTAACGACCTCGGTGAAAAATTGAGAATAAATGTTTCGATCAAGTTATAAAATTTCTATGTGTAACTATAATTTTTAAAATTTTAAAATTTATTACTATAATTGATGTCAATTTAAGATAATATATAATTTATTATCTATATATTTATAAATTATGTTATAATTACAATTTTATAGAAATTTTTGTTTAAAACAAATTATGTATAACTATCGGCTATCAAGAAACTTCGTTATCAGCTCTTATTACTAAAATAAATATAATTACTAAAACTAAAAGTTAATATGTTATTGCAGAATTATACAAAAAAAAAAAAAAAAATGTTAAATGTTATTCAATTAACTAAATTAAACTATATCGTTTATTATTGATTCATGGAGTAAAACGTATATATCTCACTGTTTTAACTTTTTATAGAAGAGTTTCTCATAAGTTTCATTAAAAATAAAAGTACGTTAAACATATCTATATTATCATATATTAAATTTATAATTTATGTATAAAAAAACACAATAGAATAGATAATGATAACATTACTATGCTAGTTAACGTATTGTGGATGTGAAATTAGTATTAATATTTCTCAAATCATTTCCTTGAGGTATAATTTTGTATAGTGTACAATTTTTGATCTGCAATCAAGTATTAAACTGTGTTCAGTGCAGAATAATAATGCTTTGAACTGCATTTTATTGAACATGTTCACTGTACAAAAAAATAAATAAATAGACTACTTATTAATAATGACTTACAAATCCTCAAAAAAAAAAAAAAAAAATTAATAATATAATACATTTATTTATCCTTTTTTGTAGCCCTTGATTACGTTTTTTTTTTTTTTGGCCCTTAATATAAATAAGGTTGCCGACCTCCACTATCAGATAATAGTTGTTATAATAATAATATCGTTTTTTTTTAGCAATTATATTTTGCAGAACTACAATACATCGTTTCACGGTTTTTATATTGGTAATATGGAGAGTCAACTTTATTTTTAAGCAACACTTACTTCTTTATCTCGCACAGACGATTTTCGCACGTCCCGACGTTCGCAAAACGAGTATACAAATAATGAATGATAAAACAACATTTTTTTATAAAGAGAAACATTTTTTTTTAACATTGACCCACTGACCCCTATTTTAATTTTCATATTTTTTAAAAATTTTGACACACAATAATTATTAATTAATATAAGAACGGTTTATGATTTATAATTACTGTTAATACGTTATAGAAGCATTGTTAAATTTAAAATAGGGTGGTTAAAATTGAAAATTAAAGAAATAGTACTAATTATTCATAGGTGTGTCCTTTTATATTTATTTTTTTCTCAAATAATCATAATACACCACACTAATTACGACTTATGACGAGTCATTATGTTTTGAGAAAACATTATTTTTAATTATTTTGCATACTAATATTTGAAATAAAAATATGTACATTTTATTTTAGAAAATTTTAAACGTATTGTATATTTAAATCCAATATAAATCGACGATATATTACCAAATTTGATTTCCTACGAATTTTATTAAAAATTAATAATTTATGTACCTACCTCTATGATATTAGAATTATAAATTTTGTTTAACGTTAATAAAAAAAAAAAAAAAAAAAATGCATCTATCCGTATCGAAATATGTAGATCACAAGAATCATATCTAAAACTTGAATCATGACGACATGTTCAGGGTTTGAGTGAGTGTACCTACATATATGTACACTTGGGTACGTATTTTATGTACACATCCGTCCGTTGTCGTAATAGTAGCTTGGCGTTCGAACAGGAAAAATAGGCGCGCGTTTTTAATATATTATGTGATATTTTATCTTTACGGATAGGTTAGGTATACCTATTATACATTTATATGTTTACCATAATTTATATGGACATTATAAATTGCGGAAGTTACCGATGCGGTCCGTCTGTCACGCGCAGAACAAAAATAATAATAATAATTGTCATTACTGGAACGCGATTTCATTTTTAGAGGGACGAAGAGAAATTTATCATGATACATATATATTTGTATATAGTGTGGATAAGTTGGAAACCGTTTTAAATTAATTAAAACTCTGTCACAATTTATAATTTGATTTGGAAAAATGTTTCTAATGAAATGACAGGAATATGTTTTAATTAATATTTAAATTAATATGTCTTTTAATACATTGTAGTTACTATTAATGAGTAACAATTAAGATTAGTTAAGTGTTTTGGTTTGTATATATTTTTTTTTTTGCGTGCTACCTATTCTTTTTCTTTTAAGAATAAACAAGAATACTTCCAGTTATATTACATTGAGATGTTTTAGTTAATATTATAGTTATTATTCATACTCTTCTTATTATTTATTTATTAAAATAATATTTACTAATAACGAATTGAAATAAAATATAAGCAATTAATAAGATAGTTATTTAATGTATACAATAAAATAATAACGATATAATTTAAGGAGCCAAGGAGAGAGAATGTATAATGATAGATTTTAATGTTATTGTTCTTATTTTTTTTTTTTTTTTATTTAGAGTGGAGTGACGAATTAGTTGGTTTAATAAATGATGTGATTTTTAAAAATAATTTTAATAGCAGGATAATGCTTCATTTTTAAATATTGAGAATGTATTCTGAAAGCCAATTGGATTTTATTTGTACTCTAGGAAGTCAATAGTAAAAATGTACACTAAATTTAAAAACTAAAAATATATTAATGAAAACAAAAATATTATTATGTTTATATTTAAAAAAAAAATCGATTTTGTTTTTTTCTATATTTGAACAAACAGCTGTAGATATTTCTATTTTATATCAAATATTTTTATTGGCATAGTTGTCTTAAGTAATTTTCATAGCTTTTTTTTTTTTCACTATAATTCATAGATAGGTAATGAATTAATGACTTATTGAACTTTTTTTCGATTAATATTGATCATATTTTTGTTTGAAAATGTCAAATGTAAAGTAAGTAATGTATAAAGTTCATTATAAGTTTTACTTCAAGTAATTAAAAAATATCAAAAATGTGTCATAATATGCAATATTTTTTAATGACGTATAATCGGATTTTTTTTTCTGATCATTTACGGAAAATATGTTTTGTTATTTCATTTGCATTATTGTGACTTGTACTTAAGTTGTGATACGGCCATCTTGTCAATCAATTAGCTTAGATTATTTTAGAAATAGAGTCAGATATAGTCATGTGAAATTTCCGGATTTCCTATCTGTTTATATCCTACTTAATATTTGCGGCAATAGTAATGGTAATCATCCAGAATAATCATTTAATTGTTAAATTATTATTTATTGTTTAATGTGTAACCGTGTTATGTGTACGCTAGTCTTATTTGATTTTAGGCCTCTCGGGCATTTGCAAAACACAAGCATAACATTAAGTTTATTTGATTACAACACGTGTATATATGCATTGACAATAAATGTAACTTGTAGTGACATCAAATATGTATGTTTTTGGGCATATTATAACAATATTAAAATGTTTAATAAATACACCCTTAGTTATTTGTAACTCATGCGAAGATGTTTGTTTTGTATATAATATTTACTATATTTTAATGTTTAAACGATACAGTTTTTAAGCATTTGGCGTGGACGGGTGTCCGGCCATATTATAATTATTCACTGTACTGAATTTTTCGTAGTTTACCGCATCGTGGTTTTAACAAGATATAGAACGTTAGACAATCGTCATTTCGGTATTTCCAGATCATATAATATTGTTTTTGATTGTAGTAATCTTCAACTCGATGTTGATTGGTTTTTAAAGAATCAAAAATCAAATATTTTAATTAATTTCAGTAGTAACATATTATTATACCACCGTCCTTGATTCGAGTTAAAGACGGGTCAACTTCGCCACAGTTTTATTTTAATGTCTATCGCGCAAAAAAATATGTATATTTTATTTATTAAATGAAAATTTTATGATTGTGTATAATTAGTTTATTATTTAAAACTTGAAACAAAATCTAAAAAAAATATTTTGGTATACTTTGAGCCCTTGGAAAATCATGTAAAATATAAGGTATTTTATGCTCTAGATTAGTAACCAAAAATTTTAGGTGGCTTTGAATCATTCCCCAAGAAGAATCGTCGATCTCCGTCTAGTTAAGCGTGGTAGTCCGAACCATCGCCCTAATTGCCTTTACAAATTCCTCGGTTTATCTACACATTATATTACTCATTAGAGTAGAAAAAAAACGACTCGATACTAACACGAATACCGCATAAATTAGCATTATTAAAGTTATTACAAAAAGCTGATTAGTTTCTTGGACATTTGTACGTCTGCAAACGAACCTTTACGTTTAAATCACGTCTACGCCACTAAATTATAATCATATACCTACACGGTGATGTATAGTGCCTACTGCCTACCTCCCGAGCTATACATACATTATAATACGACATTGTGGATTTCGTTTACGTTACCAGTTAAAAATCGATTTTAATTACCTCTGTTGCAGCGAGTTATTATCGCGGACACGACCCGTCGCCATATACATATATTATTATTATAATATGGCTTCTGTGCGACGCGCTCGATCAGTATTTGTTGCTCATAATAATAATAATAATTATCCGTTAATAGTTGCATCATTAAACTGAATACACATAGCGTTATGCCCCCGCCGAGGTATCTCGGTGCCCATCGTCTGTTCGCGCCCGCGAATCGTGTGTATTATATATATCTTCCCGCACTCAGACGACTGCAGCAGCATAATATATTTTATTCGATATGTATACGATATTATTATACCTATACTGGTCGCGCACAATAATAATAATAATAATAATAATAAGATGTATACGACTGATTAGAGAAAAGGCATAACATTCCCGAAGACTTTTTATAATTACCACACACGAAACAAAGACGAAAAAAAAATAATAATAAACCTGAGTTATGATATATGTTATAATAGCGAGCGAGCGAGCGGCGAACGGTTCTTAGTATCAAATCTATAATATTTTATTTTTCCGTCGTAGTACCCGCGCGGCCGCCTGCCCATACCGGCCATACCTACCTATACCTGCCTACAAACTCAGACGATGAGATAACTATGAACGAAAAACTAAATTTAAAACTAAAAAAAAAACAAAAATGAAAAAAAAACTCCCAGCGCAACAATGTCACAGACCGAACATATTTCGTTATGACGGATTTTTTTGTTTTGCGCGCGCGCGCAAACGTCTCCTCCTCCTTCCTCTCCTCAAAGTCGATGAGACGGAAACGTGAAATAAACGAATAATAATAATAATAATAAACAAAAAAAAAAACCCCCAAACTCAAACCCGTTCGCGAACTATTTGTCTCTGACATAATTGAGACTATTAATCAAAAGTCCAGTTTTGATATTATGAGCTGATGACGGTGATCGGCGGCGATTCGGCGGCACACACGCACACACTGACACATGTGCGCTTACACACGAGCAGACCACACACAACACACGAACGCCGTGCGGCGTAGGGCGCCAATGTTCATTAATATTCTGCTTGTCGCGCGCGTGTGTGTGTACGTTTTTAAATGCAAAAACTAGCTTTTTATTTTTTCAAATCTATATCATAAGTATAAGTCTTTTTATTATTATTATTTTTTTTTTGTTTTCGCATTGTAAAAACGACAGTTCGTCATTACCGCCGCCGAAGCCGACGCCGTCGCCGTCGCCACTACGTACCTGAGAATATAGGAGTTTTTTTGTCGGTTTTTTCGTCGTCGCCGTTATGGTTATTATCATCGTTTTCAACATATTATCTCATACGCAGAGTCTATCACAGATACGTACCTAACTGCACTACGTACACACCCGCAAAGTTAACGTCTGCAATACGCACGCGATCGTACATAACGACGGCGAAGAAACATTTTTTTTGCGCAGTTATTGGTTGATGGAGGAGGAGGAATTGAAAAATTGGCACATAATTTCTTTTTTGTAATGAAAAATGTTAAACAACGTGAAGTAGAAGAAGAAAAATATTCGAGTGAAAAATAAATAACTATGTTGGTAGGTAATGTTTTCAATGTAACGACATAGCGTATTATATACCTAGTAGCAAAAAAAGTTAGAAACTTGCGTCATTTTTTTTAGAAAAATTAAAAACAATATAATTGACCAAATTATATTAGTCGGCACGGAATAATTCTAAACGTGAAGTTTTATTTTTTTTTTTTACTTGGAACTGTATTAAAATTATAAATAATTTTTGATAATGGTAATGCAATTAATAAATTATACATTTGAGTACAGCGATGCAATATTAATAAATGTTATTACCAATAAACGGTTTAAAAACAATTTCTAGAATTATATAATCTAGATTACCGGATGATAGAGTTTCTTAATGATTCAAATATACAAAATAATAGGTATAACTATGATAAACTATAAATTAAGTCTTGGCAATTATAGGAGCAAAAATAGAGAAAAATCTAAAATATGCGAAAAAAAACGTTGAACACACCATTGTATATTGCTTTATTAAAAATTATTATATTAAATAAATTAAAAATTAAAAAGAAAGGTTTGATGTGTTTGAAAACTAGTTGTTGGTGGTTAACATTGCTAAATGTTAATTATTGAACTGAAAAATATTCTCGATAACTTAATAGTATTAGTAGACATATAGGTATTTGTAAAGTGAAATTCTAAACTAAAATACTTAAGTCAAATGTTATTGAATTTTTAATGAAACCTAGTTTACGTATGCTTATTGCAATATTAAGAATAAAAAGATTATTTGACCACATAATTTATTAGTAAATATTTGTAAAATTCTGATTTTGACTGAGTCAGAAAAATATTATTAATGATGTGAAAATAATAAAAATGTTATTTCATACAAAATATGTTTAATGTTTTTTTTTAAATTAATATTTTAAGAAAAAGTTACTGCTGATCAAGGTAAGTTTTTTTTTTTGGAGTAATCTAGTACATAATCTCATCTAAGCGATTAATTCATTACTATGTATATATGAGAAGAAACCAGTTATTTTCGTTTTTATTATAGATGGACCATAAATTATCAAAAAAATATGTACTAGTTATAGTATTATGTAAAAATTTTATTTTAATTTAGTATTTTGTATGCTTATAGAATGTTGATAATTTATTTTATTTTTTTTTTTTTTATTCAGTCGACGTTGAATATTGCAGAAAAATTTAGAAAAAACTATTCAGTAGTTCTGTCCATACCTATAAATCGTATGGACATATTTTGTTTTATTTTTAGATAAACTAAATCAATTAAATTTTTTTATTAATTGAGTATTTGAGTTTCGCTTTTTTGAAGGACATGATTAATTCGATAGCATCCCAATCTAGTATATGAATAATATAAGAATAATATAATTAAGTTACATAATGTTTAAACATTTGTATAATAAAAATAATTTTATGAAATTATATCATTTCACATATTATAACATTATGGCATTGGAATTTGGTTGGTATTTCTATGTTTACGCACGCAACAGTTAATTATTGTAGCTTATGTTGTCTTAAAAAAAAGGTAAAATACGAAACATAAAAGTAATGGGCGAATTTAAGGTTTAGTACATTACTTCTATAATAAATTTTTTTGTTACTAATATTAAGATGTGATTTGGATCAAATTGTCAGGTATATCACTTTGTCTTTAGGTTTGCTACGTCAATGAGAGTGGAAAAAATAAATTAATAATAAGGGTACAATACTGATAGCTCTAAACATGTTCTAAATATGCAATTAAAATTATAAAAAATGTTGTACGATAACTTTCTATACATATTTTGTATTTACTTAAGAATGATTACAATATGAATAGAAATTGTTGATTAAATAAAATTAAGAGGTTTATTTATTATTATTTTAGGGTCTAGGACTTCTACCGCTAAATAATTTTCGGAATATGAATACATGAAATACTGTTTAAAATTAACAAAAAAATTAATAAAAATGGTGTTTACATAAAAATAATAACTATTAAAATTGCTTAAATTATGTAAATAAAATATTCAAAGTTAAAATTGTATTAATTTAAGCATTTAAAAAAATAAATTTATATCCTCAATTATAATATGCTGTGACCATCATAGAAAAACTAGCAAATGCAAGAAGTTTCGAATCTTAGAACGATAATTATTGCAAAATTATACATATTATATTAGAATATATAATTTTAATTTCAATTCAATGTCAATTTATGGATAAACTTCAATGAGGTTTTTTTTTTTTTTTGTGTATAAATACTGATGTCTAAAATTGTTTTTAATAATTTTGTTTTAAATTTTTTGTCGGACTTTGGAAATAACACATTCTACCGAGAATAAAAATCATCATTCCGCAGCATACATATCGTAATAAATAGGAATTTTTTCAAACTATAGTAGGTATGAGCTCAAACGGGTCATAAAAAAATAAAAAAATGTTTATTTAAGAGTTAAAATGTATTACTCACTAACTTTATATTGCTAATATGTAACTATATAGGTTCGCGAGGTTAACCTATCGCGAGTGGTATTATACAACCGAATCGATTGACCCCATCATATTATTTTATTGTCGTTCGCATATTATTATTAATTTATTATTATCATTACGAGCAAGCGCGGTACCTACCCGCAGTGATATACAGAATAATATTTATTATATATTATTATACGAACGACGTTCTTCGAATCCAATATAATAATATCATAATGTTATACGATTTATACAAGCACGGAGATCTATGCTGCGGCATACAGTTGGTAGGTACCTAACCTATGTTCTATATAATAATATAAAATATCTATATATAGGTAGGTACGATTGTCGTCATTATACGGCTGCAGCAGATGTTGATACAATATTAATAATATAATATATTACGTCAATACCGTGCGACCGTACAGGCGTATTATTTACGTCTCGGATGTTTATCGATCGGACGTAAATCGATCCTCGGACATGATATTATTATAAAATCCTGTACCGGCGGCGACGGCCCGCGACACGACAACGCTCACAATATAATATTATACTTTATCATATTATATTATACAGTCGTTACTGATGATCGTCTGTAAAACTAACGTCTACGTAACTACGCGTATCGTACACTATGTTATGTTATTTTAGGAACTCATTTTTGAATACGTGTATTTTTATGAATAACAATAATTATATTACTCGAACACCGGTGTACATCTGTTCTATAGAATAAGACCGCCGCAAGTCAAAACTCAAAATGTTTTACTATGCGAGAACTCGATTTGAAGATTGATTATCAACTACGTATTACGCGCAGATATTATTGAGAGGGTTTCATTTTCATTGTTTGAAATCAAAAATTTAAATACATCTAACAAGCATGCTTTATAACATGGAATTTTCAAATATTACAAGATATTCTAAAAAATCCAACTCGTAGCGTTTTACAATTTTTTAGGTGCATGTAAGACTACCCCTAACCTTAAAACGTGACGTATTACTGTTCTTAGGATTACCGTTCACAGGAATACGGTATGGTATTGAATTTAATATTATGAAATGCAATACCATCATAATTTTAAATTTTGCTGTTTTGCATTCAACACATTTCTCTGAAGTTAGTTTTTTATTAAACGTAAGAATTCCACAAATTGAAATACGTAGTTTTGTATTTTGACTTTTATAGTTCGTTAAATAAATTAAAAGTGTAATACGTAGTACATACTGTAAAATAAATATGACTCATTTATTTTAACATAAATTAAATACTGATACAAATTTTTGGTGGCCGAGTAAAAAGTTATTTTTTATATGGCGTTTATGCATCATAATAGAATTCGTTTACTATTCGAATTCAGTAATATCTTAAAATGTATAAACTAAAAGTTCTGTTTATCTTGTTCTATGAGTGTGAATTGTGAATTATCCAGAGAAGAATCTAACCGTCCTGTTTTTTTTATTTTAGTCAAATGCAAGACTCACGTGAAACCTGCAAATTAGTTCACTCGTATGATTATAGTGTGATCGTTTTTCAAAAACTACATCATCCATAATTTCCCTTTAAGTAGAAAACAATTTTTGCAAAATGAATTTTGTTTAGATAAACAATATCAGTAATACGTTAAAATTTATATTGTTTTATTGTATCAGAAAAATAATAATAAATACAATTGATCTGGTATTACTGATTTGCTGTTTAAAATATTTATAATTATAGAAATCGTCACAAAATAATTTTTTTCTTAAAATGGAAAAATGCGTTTGTCCTGTGGTAACTGTGGACAATAATATATAACATTGTTGTACACTAAGATAATAGTAGTGACTAATGAGTATTACTTAAATAGCGAGTGAATGCTAGATATTTGCATACGCCATGAAATCGATTTTTTCCGGAAAAATTTGATTTCCTTGTAAACATAGAATGCAATTCCCGAGAAGGTATTGTCTTCGACGTATTATGCATTTATGCATGCATATTAATTTGTCATTTACATTTTGTTATTTCCAAAAACTCTTTCGTGTTGCAGGAATCATTAAAACGTACGAAAATACTTATAATTTCTAACTGTATCTTGCAGTCTAATAATATTGGAACTGTGTATTCATTGTCTTCATTCTTTCGCTTAAATATTAATTTTAGTAGAAAAAATAGATTACAATCGCATATTTTGAGAAAAAATGTTTTCTGATAAGCTAAGCTTTCTGAGAAACGTAATATTAAATACAATGTATTTTTTTCTAAATCGTAATATTATGTTGATTAGTGCTAGAACATTCTACAATAGTCATCAATATATTTTTGGATATTAAAGTTTCGAAGAAAAATAATCATGCGTTGTTAAGTTGGTCCACCCAATTCTTCGATTTAATACAACTGACATAAATCTGATTGTTGAAATCAATTAAAAAAAACATATAACACTATTGGTTATTATATATAAAATGACGAATAATTAAAATCTCAAGCAAGAATATTCATTTTTCAATGAAAAAAAAAATTGTTGAAAATTGACGTTCCATAAATATACACTTTTCCGTATTTTTTTCTTCCCGGCCATATAGAAAAGTAATGGTTATATTTTAAATTGCAAATTAGAAACTAGATATAATTTTTTTTATAACTATCTTCAGTTTTAATGATTGAACCATAGACAAATGACAGACAAATGTCTGCTTATAATAATAGTGTTATTGAAAGAAGGGGCCTTCTAAGCGGTATGGGTGAATTGATTTCTGAGACCTTATGTATTAATTATTTCTCGAGTGATTTGGGGGCGGGGATATATGAATTTATTCTAAACACGCAAATAGTTGATTTTCTAACTTCGGCCTTTTAGCGTTATCCTGGCGACATCATTATGTGGAGGTTTGTCAAGTTTTGAACAATAACTTAAATTTTTTTTAGTTATTACCTACATTTGTTTAATGTGTCATAAACATTATAAAATCTGTCATTTTAGTAATTTAGTATTTTCATTTATTACGCTACAATGACTATTTAAAATTAAATGAAACTTTTTAGATTTATTTATTAAATATTGTCAATGAACGTCATAGTTTCCTTTTTTTTTCATGTGTTGGGACTATTTAGGATGAGGTTGAAATTTGAAACTCATCGTTTTTTGATATCTGTTAATGAGGTTTCGGTTATACCTGTGATTCATTCCCTTCAAAAATACTTATTGTTCCACATGTTTTACTAATATTTCACACTAAGAGGGAATCAACCCGTACGCAGTCCTTCTAAAGTCTAAGTGAATAAGACAACTAAGACAAGGTTCCAAGCCTCTAAGGATCTTTAATACGGGCTTGCGTTTTAACGCATGGAGTATAGAATATTATTTTTCCGTGTACACGTAAGTGTAAGTGTGTATGTGTGTGTGGGAGTCTATACAACAATATTATTTTTCTGTCGGTCAGAGCTAACAGTCAAAACGTCCGTAAATTATTCAATGTCGGCATGCACTGCGGCGCGAATGTGAAGTATAGTAAAATAATAATAATATAATAATTAGGTATACTTACATTGTAATAATATAATATTGTACATGTAACAGGTGTGTATTATTATATTTTTTATATGACATGCGCGACTCAACGTTTTTGGCATATTAATAAAGGCGCCAAGCTGTATTATTTTACGCGCGCGCACACACACAATATTATAATATTATACTAAAATATACACATAAATATATACCTTACCTGTAGGTGTAATTTTTTGTGTTCTTCGCGCGCGCGGTATATCGTTTACCAAAAGTCACGCACGGTTCATTCCGATTTCTATATTACCATACACAAAAATAAACGTAAAAAGTATAACACACACACACACACATATACATGAATCTGTTGTTTCTGTTGCGGGCGGCGGCGGTCAAGTCGTCACGCGATACCTGTCCGTCAACGTTCTCCGGTCGGGACGCGCGAAGAATGGTTTTTTATTTTATTTTTTTTTTTTTTTATCATTTTTTTTCTTTTTAACGAGAAAATTATTCGTCCGTCATCGTTCCCGCCGTTATTAAACATCAAGGAAAACATAAGAAATACGAAAAATAAAATAATAAAACATAATTCGATGGTAATCGCGTTTCGCTCGCGATGCACCCATTATAATTTATAATAATATAAATGTGAACCTGTGCGTTTTATACGAACTGTGTATCATAATATATAGTGTATAATAATATTATAATATGCATTAAACGTAATATATTACGCCGGTCGCAGTCAATTTATAGACGACACTATTCATAATGTGCGCGGGAGGGGCCGTTGCTTATCCGGCACGGTGGTGGTGATGTCCATAACGATTATTTCGTGTAATAAATATTATAATAATCTACAAGGCGTTTCTTTAAAAACTATAAAAGCACACCAGTCTTATAAAAATGCTGTAATGGTTTTGGAATTTCGGTTTTAAATAATTTTAAGTCATTTCATTACAAAATTGAAATTTCGTTATCGTTTCTAAGTTTCCTATTTTTTGATATATCTGCACGTGTTTATTTTTATTCTAGTGTAATGAATCGACATTTTTCAGGATACCCAACCTACTTCAAATTTAATATTCAAAATAATTGAAAACACAAACGATTTTGATATCCACCAATCATCGTTTTAGATAATCTATAATTTACTTAGATGTATTATGTGCCTAATATTTAAATTTGTTACAATAAAAATTGATATGAGATGTTCTTTAAAGTTACTTAAAAATTACGTAACCACAAATAGTTATAAGTTACTCCAAGTTACAAACGTGATCTGGTAGTTACGGTTAACTTTGATAGGTAGGTACATAATATGTAATCGATTATACTGTCAGAGCCTGCAGTCTAGGTGATACCTTTTTAATAGTCGCGTCGTAATGGTAATCGAACGTGAATTTAGCATAATCAATAACCGTTGTATACATAATATGTATTTACACACGCACAATAGGTATAGCATAATAATTATTATAGGCATTACGCTTACGCCGATCCCCTTAAAGTTCAAACGCTGCAGCTTAAATGCTCTTATCATTTGTTATATAGCTCGGTATATCACAATGAATTACATCGGTCCGCCGCAGCAATTATCGATTTGTTTGTTTATGGAAATTTCCCGCTCGAGCGATCATTGTAATATTATGGATTATGGATGCAAAAAAAAAAAAAAAAATAAATAAATAAAAAACTGGAATCGCTCGATCAGCTGGCTATAGATTTGAAATAATAATTATATTTTCTTCCAACGTGTGTTGAATTATTATTAGAGTCTCGTGAGGGGTTTATTGCGCGCATCTATCTATATTAAAACCGCACCGCCCCACACTCAATTAAATTGAATAATATGATTTTTTTATCTTTCAAAACCACGAAAGCCTGGTCTGGGAAAACGAACGCCTAGCGTTAATAATAAAAAAAAAAAATCACCTTGTACCTCGCCGCGGCGTACCTATTTTTACTTATAATACGCCACCGCCTCGCGAATACACATAGCGTGCCACGCGTAGTTATATCAGCGTGTGTATATTATTATCATAATTTTTTTTCTTCCGCACAAACCGCGTTCAAATCGCAGCAGACACGTCCGCTCGCTTGACGGCTATATATTATAATAATATAATCGCGTCTAATAATAATAACGATAATAAGCGTATCATGCACTTCATTCTTCAAGTACCTATATAATATACATGTATACAAACGTGTATATTGCAATGACGTTACGATGGCCGCGTTGCACAATGTAACAATATTATGTATATTATAATAATACATATTATTATTATTATTATTGCACAACGCGCGGCATACTTGCAGTGCGTTTATGTAGTTGTATCTACAAAACGATTTTTATTCACAGACGCAATACTGAAATAATAGCCGCCGTTCGTCGGTTACGCGCGGCTAAATATTATTAAATCGATGGGGGTATGTCGGACTGATATTTCCGAATTTATAATTTATCGTAATTTTTGAAATCGGATATTATACATATTAATAATAATAATAATAATAATAATAATATAATACGATGCATATTACGCTTCTCCGTGCAAATGCCGTGCAGGAGACGCTATACAGTCGTTGCGGAAATAATTACCAAAAGCCTTTACGAAGATTTTTCGACGACCTAACATTGATATAGTTATTTTTCTTTTTCTGTAATTCAATAAACTGTTGTAAAAATATTGGCTCGATGGGTTTGTATGTATTTCTCGTTTATTGTCCAGCATTTAGAAATTACGGATGAACACTCACGGTAATTCGGAATATGCGTTGTCTAAATGATATATGATGAATTATGTATGTATAAATACAATATAACACACAGTGCTTCATTAAGCATTTTTATCTCTTATATTCTCACCTTTCAAACACTCCAAAAACTAAAATCCTGGTTAGTAGAGTTTTTTTTGTATGCTTATGTAAATATTTTGATATACCTATAATTTAATGTCTGCTAAAGGTTTTTTTACCATTTAAAAGAAGTGTCTTTTAATGATACTAACGCCTTGTTTATTCAAATAAAAATCATCCTTTGTAGCTACACATTGTGAACCAAATGATATTTTTTTCTGAGTTATTAAATCGTTTGTATTAAGGATAATAATCTACTATGATTGTTTTACGCGAAATGTAAAATAAATTTACTATTTGTTCTAGTACATATTAGTTATAAAATTATTATTTTGGTAAAAATTATTATTGTTATTATAGTAGGGCGAATACAGGGCGTGGAGAAACCGTAAATCTAATTTGTACATAAATTATGATCATGTCAAGGACGCGTACGAAAAGAAGTACTGTAGTAATAAAAATTAACTAATTCGAGGGGTTCTAATTTCCGATTTCTGTGACAGCTGGTACCTGAATAGCAATAAATAATTATATATATATATACATTATTGTTCCTAGAAAATGTCGAGAAGAAAACATTTTTCAATATTGTTTATTTGCGTTTCTTTGCAATATATACGTTTGTTCAAAGGCGTTTTAAGGATAATCCAATGGGGAGTGATAAAATAAAAGAAGTTCTATGTACCTATACATGGTAAACTGGGAGTACCAGATAGTTCAAATAAATTATGTTGTGTATTATAGTGGTCGAAGTACTCAAAAACAAAAAAAATAAAAAATATTTTTTTAAATTCTTAACATTACTTGCGGATTCTTTTTATACAAATAAAAAATAAAAAATAAATTCGTTATAGTTCAATTGGAGAAGATAACCGTAGTTGTATATTATATTTTGTTTATGGTTTTCATAATTTTATGAACATTTTTGTTAAACAATAATTTTATAGTTGTATGGTTTATTTTTGCGATATGACGTGTAATTTATCAGCTCTCTTCTACCCGAAAAAAATCATAATAACGCCACTGACTGGTTGATATGCCAGATTTTCTAATTTTCTAATACATAACTAAGGATAATGTATACGATAGTCAAGAGAAAAAGTATTTTAAGTATTTTAAATTGCTACGAACTCAGGTTTTTTAGCTCCTGAACGAAGTGATTAATTTATTATTTTTACAATGATGTGTTTTTGTTTAATAAACAATAATTAAAAGTACTGGTTACATTGATTCAAAATTATGTAACTTAATATTTTACAAAGTTGAATATTTTGTAAAAGGATTTTCCTAATCGATAATTATCGTGAATTTTTCATGAACGTAAAATTTCACAAAAAAACATAAATGATTGCAAGGCGATTATTTTGATGAAAACTAATTTGCTCGAAAGTCATTAGCATTCTAAGAAATATTTTGCTTACATAATTATTTAAAGTATAAATAATTAGGTTTGTAAAAAAATATTAGAACTACGAATATTAGATATTTTTTGCGCAATAGAAACAGAAATAACTAATTACATATCAATAATTGGTTTTTGTTACTATACTTATAATTAAGATAAATTTCATTTATAACATTTTATTTAAAACCAAATGAAAACTGGAACCAATTTATAGATGTCAACAACGGAAAATCGACGTATAGACCTTCCGTCGTTCCGGTATCGCAGTGGGAACGGTTAAAATATATTATATTTATATAGTATTACCTAGGTAAATTTATATATTTATATATATATATATATAAGAAATGGCGTTGTTTACTTATAATACTCGTATAAATTAATATACTGTAGGTATATACATATATATTATATACTTATAACATAAAACGCCGTCGTTTCGTTTCGGTGTTTTATTGTTTGCAGACGAAAAAAAAAACGATTCGACGCGCTTTAAACAACACCTGTTTATACAGGGCGATTCACCAAGCATATGATCATCCTCAGGTTTATGTTAGGTGAGTCTTTAATAATGTGTTTACATTTTTAATTAAGATTTTGAAAAATTTTAATAGGTACATTTAAGAATCATGGACATATTCTTTTTTTATTTTAAATTGTTTATCATTCAAGCATATTTTAAAGAATGTCCAGTGACGTTAGGTATAAAATTATTTTTTCCAAACGAGAATCAACTTTTTTACTATTTTTAAATTTTAAGCCGATATTTTTTTTATGAAAATTTTGATGTCTTATCTAAGTAAAAAGTATAGTTACTGAGTGGTTAAAAATTAAAATACATAACTAGTATTAAAAATGATTTTTAAAAACAAAATATATATATATATATATTAGGGACTGAATCTATAATTTAGTATCGAACAGTTATAAACTATTGAAAGATTAATATTAATTACTGCTATTTTCAAATCACTATAGCCCCACACATCTTTCAAATCTATGTTATAATGGATAAAAAACAGATTAAAAAAAATTGTAAATAAAGAATTTATTCTATACTTCAATGTTGTGACCGTGACGTGAATTCACGACTTAACACTTAAATATATATTATTTGTATTTCAAAGACCATATTATCTATTTCCTAATTCTTAATATTAAAAACTACAAATTCAAAGCATAAAAGTTGGCGGTGTTGCTCGTGCAAGGTTATAGGCGTGTGGTGAGCGTATTAGGGTGCGTTTCACGCGGCGTCATACGCTTGTCGTCACCGGTGTATAATTGGAGAATAACGATGCCCATTGATAACGCCGTGTTGTAATAACACGCACAATATAATATATTATATCACTTCGGGAGAGGATGAGAAGGTTGTGCGCTCGTAAGAGGGTAGGCGATACGGGCCGCGTGTGCCGACGTTTTTATCTAAATACTGGAGGATATAATTCCGACTTTTGGCCGGGGTGCTCGGATTTAACGGTAGGCGAACGGATGGGGGGAGGAGGTGAGGGAGGGAGCGGCGATGGATGAAATACGAATATAAATATATAATATACACACACCCTCGCCACCGGGACGACGCGAACGTTGTTGTTATTACAGTATATACGGTAATATAATATATATATACGTATATATTATTATTATATCGTGTACGATATAGGAGAACGGAGCCGTCGACGACGACGACGATGACGACGAACCTTAATACGCCGCGCCGCCCGTGTAATAATGACGCCGGCGACGACGGAGAACACACGACGCGCGTTCCAGCCATTATATTATCGTACGGACCGAAGAGGATACGTCGCGCACACCAGCGCAGATCAATTTGTGCGATAATCGTGAGAATAGGGCTTTGTGTAAACACCGACACGTGTGTGCACGTCGCCCACCCGCACCTACCCCGACGCCGCCGGGGCCAGGCCAATGTGTACGTACGCATAAACCGACGGTGTTTTCCAAAGCCCCAAAGTCTTCGTCGGGTCTCGCCTACGCCGCACGCGCGCGCACACGTGTATAATATATATATATATATATATATATATGTGTGTGTGTACGCGTATACGCGTATACGGAGAGCGGAGCTACGATATCGGCGTCGGTCGCGCGTCGAATAATCTCCTTAACAACCCCCTCCCCCTCCACCGACACCACGACCCCTAGCCCGAGCGTTTTTCGTATATTGTCATGTAATATTATTATTGCTATAACAGATATTATACCGACGACGATGCCGTGCGATATGATTTAACGCCGACGTGTAACAATACCTATAATAGTATATAATAATCGTAGCCGGAGACGCGCGGTAATATTCTATATTATTACGAGTATAATATATACCTATATTATGTATATTATACTCTATGTCGTTAAATTATTGTAATTTCATAAAACATAGTACGTTGCCCGTTTTCGTTTTCATTTGTTCATCCCTACCCGTACGTAAAACGCGTGTACGACGTTTTTTACGACACACGCTGTATTGCTGCTGCTGCTGCTGCTGGCAATGCACATGGTATTATTATTGTGATTATATTTCCTGGATGTTTCCTACAGTTGTATGTGTTGACTTCTAAAAGACGCATACGATAAGTTCAGAATTAAAAAAAAAAAAAAAACAATTCAGTATTGTTTTCGCGTTGGTGAACATTTATGAAATAGTTTTTTATTTTAAAATAAAGATTAGATGTTGTCAATATACCTAAGCAATATTAAAAAAATTATAATTTTTAGAAACCAAAATAAAATAAAACAATTAGGAATACGCAAAATATATATATTAATGTAACATAAATAGTAGGTAACTATTATTATAAGTTATGTAAACAGTCTATATGTATATTATAAATTACAATCATACTTAACTACGTAGGTATGATTATTCGATTAAAATGTTTGTATTTATATAGAATGAATAACAAATAAGGTCGATTTATAAATATATGTAAGTGTAAAAATATGGAAATCCCAAAATAAAAGTATCATATTTTCTGTGCTCATCGCTGATTATAATAATAACAATACGTACTGATAAATTTCACTGAGGATTTTTTCATAACTATTTTCGTCTAAACCTCAAGTATAAAAAGGTGGCAAGTAGATACTGCTCAGCTGTAGGTACATTAGGTGTCGAATGGGTTACTATCATGGGTGTGTTAAATTTACGAAAAACGATTTTGGGCGTAAACGGTCTGTCAATGTATAATATCACTAGGTAAGTATATTTCGTAAGAAGCTTTTTTTAGACCAAAAGCGCAAATTTATTTTGTGCTTTTGTACTTTAGTAGTGGAATAAAAGCGCAAAAATAAAATATATTGTACCCGTTACACTATAAGTTTTATTTAAAATTATTAATTATTAAATTTAATTGTTTATTTTAATTAAATATTTATTAGTAATTTTGTAATTCAAAAATACATCAACAGTGATCGACTTCAGTTGAAGTTTAGTATTATTGTATCGTATTTCACCGTAACGAATTACGGTGAAAGTTGATAATCATTTAAGATAACTTTACTATATATATATAGTATAAACTTATATCTAACTTATAAAATATACTTTACTTTTGTAAAATTTATTTGCGCTCATGGTTTGTTGAAAAGGTATTTTTTTTTCGCGCTTTTGGGTTGCGTTTGGGTCATTTTTTTGCGCTTTTATTTTAGTTTTAGTATTATGGTAGGTTGATTAAATTTTTTCAATAATAATCTAGTATTAATATTATAATAATATACATTTATAAATTATAACATATTATACAAATTTATAAAACGCAGTCTTATTTTATTTTTTTATAAATCCGTAAGCATCAAAAATAGATTCATAATATAAATATATATTATCTTAAAATACATAAAAAATATGAATGTGTGTATTAAAATTCATGATAATTTAATATATGTAAGTAGTTTTAAGTTCCAACAAATAATGTGTTTAAATCGTAACAAAATAATTAACATCGTTAAACATCATTAATTAAGTAATATTGTTTTAATTTGAATTTCAGATAATGATAGAAAATAATTTTCTTTTTCTATTTATTAGATTTTATGATTTAAGTATGAATTACTACGAGGTATCTTGTAATTAGTTTTCAAAACTTAGATATAAAAAATTAAAAAACAAAAAAAAAAAAAAAAACTAAAAATAAAAATATCAAACATTTTGATTGTCTACATTAGTTCAAAGTTAAAATTTTTTAAAAATTATACCTTGTATAGAAACAAATATTATAAGTATTTAATGAAAATTTCAAATTTTTGTAATTATCTGTTTTTAAATTAGAACAAAATACAGAAATCAAATTAATTTGTAAAATCTCGTTTCGCATAAAAAATTCGATTTTTCCGTAATTTTTTATTTTTCTAGATTAAAAAAAAAAACTGAGGATTTTTTATTTTTATTTTTTTAAAGAACAAAAAAGGTTAAAAATCGAAGAATTTTATCGAAAACTTATTGTGTACCTTAAATACACACACACATTATTGTAAAATCAATACAAACAATCATTGCTCCATTCAGAATCTAAAATGCAAATACTTCTTAATTAATACCTATTTGTGTGTATAATCTATTAAACTATCTAAAAAATTAAAATTAAAATCATTAAAATTAAATTGAATAGATCTTGTTCATATAATCATAGCTATTATTTTTGTCGTTTCAACCATTTACTTTTTAGTAAGAAAAATATGTACAAGTTCAATTATATTACGCTAGGTAAATAAATGGCGTTATTACTGATATCAATTTGATTTCAACCTTTAAAAAAATTTGCATGGTTATAATTTTTATTTTAAAATTCCTTTTTTTTTTTATATATATAATTTAATACTAAATGATTATTTATATCATGTATTGATCCAATCCATTTCAACCTTATAAAAATCCATTATTACATAGTATTAATTTTTTTTTTTTTAAATAGAGATGAAAATCCATTTCGTTTCTATTTTTATGGAAATATATCGCTACTGCTAAACGCACTACAGTGTAGTATACGTTCATTATACGACATAATAAAATATGCGTGCAATACGAAATGCAATTATCCACTAAAAATTTAAAATGTATCTAGCTCTAGCTTTTATAGACTTTTATACTCGCGTATGTATAAAAACAAAAGAAAAACTTTTACATTTTGAAATAATTGTTCACTGTGCGCAGCTCGGAATTCTGTTAAATTAAAAATAACACAAAAAGTATTTTACTACGATCTCTAAATAGGGTAATATTTGAATTATTAATCGTTTAAACCAATTTATTATACGTTAAGTTAAATTAGTTATATTTTTAAGAATAGCTAAATAAATTTAATAGTTAAAACATGAATGACAATGTTTATATTTAAAACCTATAATTTTATAAATAATATTGTATTAGATCATTTAAATATCATTGGAATCGTATCACATTCAGTAGTTGGAGTAGTTGATTAATCTGGTCTCTGAAGAACATTTGATTATGAGCATATCATATCACGTGGTAACCATAAAAGTAATCATTCCTGAGACTATTCATGTGAGATTTGACATTTTACAATATTGAAAATATATATATAAAATTGTATCATTGAAATACGACAAATAAATATCGTTGTAATATTTAGAAGTACAGAGAAAAATAATTCATGACTGTACTGTACCTGAATAGCCTATCTAAAACGCCGTGTGATAATATTAGTTACGTTTAGTTATTGAATCATGCGCAGCATTAGTATGTTTCCCATTCTGCACGGAGTACTTACTCTCGAACAGACGTTTTTAGTCTTAAAAAAATGCATTTGAAAAAAAATTAGCTTCATTGTACAACATAATACGTCGTCATAATGTAGTATTTATCATGACAAAATACATATATTTTAAAATGCTTGGTTTAATTGACGCAAATTGTACCTATGTATTATTTATATACGAATGGGGTGGTGCGTTAATTAATACATCGAAAACGACAAATTAAATTATTATTCGCCGTTCATGAAACAGTGGAATCGGAAAAGTCAAAACTATTTGTGTAATTTAATGTATAACTTTTTAACCCTTTGCCAAAGGGTCTTTCGTGGAGCGACTCTTCTCTGAAATTAAATCGTTGAAAATACTCGACGGGGATTTTATTTTTTCGACGAAAAAACAAATAACTTCAAAACATTAATTTGACGATTTCTTTTGCACTACTATACAATATTATTAGTATGGTTTTATATTTTATAGTATATTTAAGTATTTGAGATATTTTATGTACAGTCGACTAAATTTTCGACCAGAAAATCAAATGTCTGTGTTATGCACATTTCCTAATATTATATAGCAAAAAAAAAATAATATATATTTATAAATAAATAATTAAGTAGAATTTATACGCATTTTAAAATTATTAGATTTTTTACTTTTGGAAATTTCAATGGTTGGTTGTGTACAGAGCCTACATTTATTATAATGATAAGTCAATATTAAGTTACCGCAAATACTATGTTTTTAAATATTTACATATTTTATATAATTTATAAGAATTATCCCGAGGAGTTACAAACTTTATTTTTTAAATAATTATCACTCATTTTACTGTTAATTTTTAATAAGATGGTTTTTTTGAATATTTCGTCGCGTATTTTTATTCATAATAGAAAATTAATTTTATTATTATACCTTATGTACTTAGGGTAATATTATTCTTTAATAATGGTATCGTACAAAATATTGTAAAATATTTATTGAAATAGGTAGCTTTATTTATTATTCTTTAAGAGTTTTTATTAATTATAAAATTTTAATACACATATTATTAAAATAGCCATACGTATTTTATATCCTAGAATCATTATCTTAAATACACTTAGTTTAATTAATTTATAACAACATAAAAACCAAACGTTTATATGTATATATACTTAGATACATCAACATTTTCAATAATATCATATTATGCTAAAAATTAAAAATAAAAAAAATAGAAGAACTCACTCTTCTGTACAGTAAGTACTTATCTAATGAATATCGCCATCGAGTAACTGTAATAAATTTAATTTTAATTCATGATAATTATTTATTTTTATTATAGTATACATTTATATCATATAATATTATAATTAATTATTCAGTTATATATTTTGAAAATGTTAATAATTATCATTGTGAATAGTAAAATTTACAAGTACATATGATTAATTCATATATGGATTATATATTATGTATGTATATTTTAATTACGCAAAAAGATAACTAAAATAAAATATATGATTTTTTATTTAACTCTGTTCTCAAAATGTCTTTGAAATAAATGAGTGTAGGAATATTTTTAGGATTTTGAATTTTTATGAGAACTAATGAAGAAATTGTAATAAATATTCAAATCTTAGCTTTTGGAATTTAATTAATATTTATTAAAATATAATTTGCAAATTTTTTTAATTGTTATGAATATTGTCAAAATTTAAATTCAAAAAAATTGATTAAATTAAAAAAAATTCAAATACCTCTAATTATTAATTTGCTTAAAATTAGTCTAAAATAAAATTTTTAAATGATAATTTATGTAAAATGAAACTTATTTCAAATTTTTATAAACAATATTTTTTAAATTATATTATAGTAAAATATAAAAATTCGTCGGTAGAATAAAATGCAATTTTACACAACATTTCGTTTAAATTTCAAATATAACCATTTATAAAAAATGCTTGTGAACTTGTTAAATTTTATTTTAAGATTCTAAAAGTAAATCTTATAAATTTAGTAGAAATTACAATAGTTATTTATTTTTTAATAGAAAAATAAAATCAATTTTATTAAAAACTAGGTTTGCGTGATAATTTAAAGTCTTCACTTCATTTTTTTGTTTTTTAGTTTTTACTATTTTGAATAGTACTAAGCATTTTTCTTTTTAAAAATACCAAATAGTGAACTACGTTCAATTTTTAAATTTTCATCATTTTAAAAACGAATATTCATTAATTACTCCATTCAAAATCTAAAAAAGAATTCTCTTTTATATTATCATACACTACAGGAGGTTCTTTAAAATATATACATTTATTGTTATTAGTATACACTATTATTGTCCCATATAAATAATAGTCATAATAACTTATAAGTTATAATAGTTTTCGTTGAAAAAAAAATATTAACTTGATTAAAAAATGTATATAAGAAAATAATTGTATTATTATAATTTATAAAATGAAAATACCATTGTTCTGTAAGCTTTGAGCATTCATTGAGTATTCTATAATTAAAAAAAAAAAATGTTGAAGAGGACGCTAATTATACGATTTCATAAATATAGAAGAATCAAGTTCCCTGCTTGCGACTATCTCTTGCACTTAAACTCCTAGTCGTTTTGACAGTCTCCAACAATTTTAATTAAGAAAAAAAAAATTAGAAACATATATTTATGTATTTAATATACCACCCCTTCACAACAAAAATTCATTATGTATTGAATTATTCAATACTAAATTCGTCATCGATGTTTGCTATGTATAATATGTTTAAGAAAATGAACAGTCATTTTTTCTTAAGATAAAAAACTATTGTTGTCATTGTTGACTACAAACAAAATTTTTTATTTAATAATAATGGTTATAAAAAGTTTTAATCTATGTATATAATAAGGTTTTAAAATTTGATTATGATAAACAGATAACGAATTTACACGTTATATCGTACCACCCCCCTATAATTATAATAAATGCATGCACAAACGCACAATCAAACAAAAAAACTATGCGGTGTAACCTTAAATAGTAAAACATGCTTAAATCTTTTATATCATATTGTAATTATTAAATATTAAGAACTGAATTATATAAAAATGTAAGGTTAGTTTGAATAGTATTTATATTAAGGCACCTAAATATTATACATAGATTTTTTAATATTTTAATTTTAAAGCAAGCAAACATAATCATTTTAAAATCATTTTATTTTATATAGTTATAATTCACATTGACATACGTTAAGATATTAATAAAAACTTACACGAGGTGTCTTCTTCTACATAATTTTATAGTCTTGCTTTTAAGAGGATAGTATCGCAATATTAATTGTCTCTATCAAACACATGCGTAACATAGATAAAACGCATTAATATAATATCGTTTTTATTTTTTTTTATAATTTTTAAGTAATCTTAAAGTAAAATCACTTGCTACAAAAATTATAAACTTTTCGAAATATTGATTTTATATATTATTATGTATTATTTGGTAGGTTTGGTGGACATATAAAATAAATAAAAACGGTTATTGAATAATTGTTTTGAGAAAATATTTTGATAAATCGATATGTCATATACTGATATGTTGTTTGATTCAGTTGAGCTAATCCTGAACGCCAATTCTTCATAAGTGTTTTGGGAGTGGGTCACCGAGAGAAAATAAATTAGTCAATATTATAGTCAATCAATCTAGTGCGCTGAAATTCATCCTGTTCATACGACGGTTATAATTCTTCGGATATCCGTATCGGTCTCCTAGCTGCACAGTTAGTGCGGTAGTTATACTACTTGTTTATAAATTATGTTTATGAGATGATGATGACGGCTTAGACGACGACGATGATGACGATGACGATGATGATGATGATGATGATGTTGATAATACTAACAGTGAAATAATTATACGCTTGGATCCCGCGCGTAAGGGTTTTTATTTATTTTTTTTTTTGAAACTAGTGCGTCATAAACGACGGACGTTTTACATTATTATTATTATTATTATTATTATTATTATTATGATTATCATTATTTCCAACCGTTTACGGAATGTTTATGCGTACTATAATGTAACGTTATAGTATTGTGTAGTAATAATAATAATATGAATATACGCGGCGGCGGCAGCGGCGATGTATAATATAAAATAATATAATGTATATTAAAATATACATACGTACAAACGCGTTAACGGGCGCGAGTGCGCGAGCTCGCACAAACTAGTCGAACGCGCGTGTAATAGCGTGAGAAAAAATTAACCGCGTGCGTTGTTGATGTTATCGCCGCCGTCGTCGCGTGGAGCTTATACCTCTACTGCTGCTCCGTTCGTCCTTCTTCTGTATACGATTTTATTTATCTTCTGTGCATAATAACACACACACACACACACACACACACATGCTATTATTATTATTATATACTCTTGCCGCGTATGATATGTGTTCGTATTTATTAATATATAATATACCGACCGACCGACGACGACTATTGTGTATGTGTGTGTGTGTATTTTTTACTTGGAAATAATAACAAACAAAAAAAAAAAAAAAAAATCATAACTCGATTTTTAAGGCGATATGACGAGCGGCGAGCGGCACACGGACTGCGACAGGCGCATTCTTAAAAAAGATTCTTCTTCTCCGCCAAACGGATATTTATTTTCAATCTTCTCGTGTGCGCGCGTAGCACTCGTTTATATGATATTCATAAATTATTAACATATTATAGTACGATATTTCTGTTGTATAACGTCATAAATAAAAATATTAAACATATTATTATTGTAATAATATTCCGGTCAGAGTACGCCGTGCCCGGGTTCCGAATCTCGTTTAGTTAGGTCCCGAAATATTTCAGACATTTTTAAACCGATGCCCCCATAGTATTATTGCGTATAATATATACGTATTCATAATATTATATAGTACGTAGAATTCAGTCGCCGCCGCTGTCGTCACCGCCACCGGTGACGAACTATTGTAGCCGACTGTATTTTTACGTCGGCGAAAATTGTAATAATTATTATAATATATTGTGCGATACAGGACGATTCGCCTGTTCGCAGTCGTATACCGAAATTATTACACTGGAAAATGTCAAAGCGTCCTTACTCCTTTTATATTACATAGAATATATTGGAACGCGTTTATTATTATTCAAGTGTAACGGGCAAACATTAATTTTCCTGAAAAATCTCAACGTTTTTAAAATTTAATTTTTTATTTTTAAATTTCTTACATTTTTTTTTAAATATTTTTAAGCAGTATATTATATTCATACTAATAATTTCAAACGATTATAGTTATTCACTTATAACTCATAAGTATTTAAAAATGTGATGAACATTTTATAATATACACTTTAGACTGACATTTTGTGGAGTACTGTGCAAGTTTACTCGATTGCTTTAAACTTTAAATACATTTTTAATTTACAAGTAATAAGCTATACAAATATGTACTCGTTTCGTGTTTATATTTCGACTATAACACTATACTTATTTAAAAATGGTTTTTATTTTTCAAAAATTTTAATATTATTAGGACGTTTTTAAATTATCAGAAAAACAAAATTTTTTTAATCGTTAAATGTTTTTGCGAAAATTAATATTCTCTTTTAAATGAATCACTCTGTATATGAGTGCACAAACTATGACGCGACAGACGATAATATAATGGTATGGAAAATTCTATTGTTTGTATTATTATTATTATTGTTGTTTTGCGTGTAGTCTTTGCGAAACACCGTGGGTAGAGTCGGGTCGCCCAGGCGTTTGTCGCGCGAGTGGAACGTGTTTTTTGTCGAGTATTCATTTCGTTTCTATAAAGTAAAACGACGGATATTATGGGTAATACTACGAAGTTTTTGTATTGTCGCCCTTGTACGTACGAGCTTAACGGCAGTTAGTGAGAGCAGTCCGGCCGCAGTTTTCAGTGAATATATAGGTATACTCGTGTATAATAAACATATATATATACTCGCCACGTCGTATAGGAGTGAACTGCAAATGTCCCGCGGGAATATTTTGTGAGAGAAGAGCCAAAATAATAATAATAATAATAATAATAATAATAAAAAATACCATTTGGTCGTTCTCGTACGTACATAGATATTGCAGCCCACACGCCAGTGTGTAAGGGTAACGGAGAAAAGAGGGGGGAAAAGTATTCGAGTGTTTTAAAAATCACTTATATGTGATATGATGTGTGTGAGAGCGTTTGTGTTTACGTCCCGGCGAAAAGCGCGGGGAAAAAAAGGAAATCAAAGAGTTTCGCTTTATATTATGTGTGCGTGTGTATGTACATCGTTCTTGGATCTATGATGTTTGTGTTGGTCGGTCGGGGTAACGAGTGCATCGAATACGATATATTTAATATGTTGTATGTATAGGTCTACATATCCAGTGGCAATAGTATAACAAAAAAAATTCGAGACACGTTCATCCCTAGTGGCCAATGTCCATACGAGGAGTTCTTAAAACTCACTGTTCGGCCTGGGTCTCTTTCCCTTCGTTCATCGTTCCCCTAAATCGTTCTTTCCTCTCACTCGCATCTCTTTCTCTTTCTCTTTCTCTCTCTCTCATTTTCTGTACATATATATTATATACTTAAGTTGTTCAAATATTACATTAAATAAGTTATATTGTTGAAATAGGTAGGTCTTATCGAGTAATAATACATTATCATTGACAACATTGTGTATACAATGTACATTATGACTCATGATTCACTAACATTGAACACGTTGAAATAAATTCATACTAAACGTTAAATACTAGGCATGATTCTTTTGTCATTAATCAGTAATCTTTATTAATTAAAAATTATTAACGTTTTTGAAAATAAGTTTGGAAAAAAAAACAAGTGAATAAAAAGCAAAGGTTAGGTTATTTTGTATATATCTACCTTCTAGGTACACATCGTACATAATATGCCATAGCATAGGTTATTATAATCATTAGTGATTAGTAGTAACTTTTATTATTATGTATGAGGTGATGCACTATAAAATGTTTAGCTTGCTTTTTATTCACTTGTTTTTTTTTCTCTAACTCCTTTAAAAATATTGTTTTTATTATATTTCTAAAAATATTTAAAAAAAAATTATGTCTTTTACTATTTTATTTTTTTATTTTTACAGGTATATTTTTTTTAAAGTTTTTTACTGTTTTGTTTACAGTAAGCCGATAACATTAATTTTTAATTTAGAATTTCAAAATAGAATAATATGTTAAATTGTTAACTAATTTTTTTATATAAAAATAAAATTTCAAACAATTAAAGTAAATTACAAATTATAAATATTTTAAGTTATAACTAGTGAAGTAGTGAATCAAAATTCTGCGAGGTTCCTCAGTGTCATACTACTCTGCTAGTCTAAACGTTATACATGTAAATCATAAACTATTCGTTCAAAACTCAAAAATATAATTTTTATACATCGAAAAAAAGTTTCCCTGCATACTACTTTTACATAATATTGCATAATATTACTATTTGCGTTTGCAGGAGAGAAACGCGTTATCAGATGATTCATTTTTATTATTTATCACTGTAACTATAGACGGGCGGTCAATTCGAATAAAAACTGTTAAGTTACAAATTCAATTCTTTGAAAAGCTCACCCTACAGCAATTGCTTTCTAATTTATGTTAAGACAATCTTGATATCTACTTAAAAGTATTACTAAACAAATAATGAATAATGTCATTTATTTCTACTATATGCCGTAATTGTTTTCGAGCGCAATAACCATAATATATACGCACATTTGTTGTGATAACTTATGCAATAAAAATTTGATCATTTTCTAAATTATAGTATTATTAAGTAATACAAAATCATTCAATGAGGCTATACATTATAATAGTATATCGATTCCAACAATATATTAGATACTAACATAAAACGCCAAACAAGTGTACAGTTGTGCTGATCATAAATAGTAAATTGTTGATAGAACTATTGAAGTACATATGTTACGTTTATGATATAAATAAAATACCAATATCAGTACTATTCAGTATTGATAATGAAATAAAGGAGGAAATAGGAGAGAATGAGAGTAATTTGCTCATAAACATTGTTGTTCTTTTTTTTATAACTTTTTTTAACATAGTTTATACTATTGTCAAACGGAAAATGTAAAATTGTTCAAATATATACAAAAAATCTTAGACCATCAATCATACATCGTATAACGTTCATTCATTGCACCATCAAAAATAGCACTGATGGATCCGTTATAGTCGCTATTGACCAAGATATCCCTTACCTTTTATGCTTATGTTGTGTAATAGGTGAGTTAAAATATTTTATTTCAATCGAATAATTTATTTTGCATTATACGTAAAAGGGCTTGAAATATTTTTATTTTTTATTATTCCTATTTACTGCATAAAATGAGCAAAGCAATAAATAGTTCTAGATTTTAGACTAATAAACCAGAATCAAAATATTTATCAAGTGACCTTTTTTATATGCCATTAACTGTTGAAATATATATAAAGGATAAGGCTGACACTAATAACCCGCTAGAGTAGTCCGTGGCCAGAATAATATTATAATATTTTAATTTATTACTAATTAGAAAATTTGAATATTATATCTCGGACGATCGTGTAATCATAAATTAAAAATTGTTTCATGTAAAAATGTAAAAAAATCTCGTTTTGAACCGATATTTTTGAATTTGCTGATATTAACACACTTAAGCTATAAATTATTCAATCGTAGCTCAAATTAAAACGATTCCAGATTATAGTCTTTTCATTCAAATTAATATGAAAATTATTCGATTAAAAATGTGAATTGTTGAATATTATCTTCCGAAAATAACTATGTTTGTTTTGTACTATTACATATGGATATACATATCTAAAAATTATAAATAAAATAAAAATCAATGCTATACGTCATATAAACAGTTAATTTTAATAATAATATAATATGTATGTATGCGAACATATTGTAAATGAACGATAAAAAATGAAGTTAAGAAATTACAAAAATGAGATTGAGTATCTTATTTTTTTATAGAGAAAATTATAAAATAGCAAAATTGAACTACAGTCAAAAATATTTACAGCCTACAGGTTGATCTTTTAAAATATATTAAAATTGAACTATTTAAATAATAATAATATTGTTATTTTTTTTTTATCAGTAATATTAATTTCAATACATTTTTATGTGTTTTTATTGTTTTCATATTGTGATTAATTTAAAATTTAAATTAATATTTTTATAATACAATATTATTGAAACATGGGTATTTTTATTTTATTTTTATTTCCAGTTAGTTGTTATTACTTTTTGGATCAGTAAAAATGCTTAATATTTATTTAATTAAAACAATTTTAATATTAACAGTGGCAAAATTTAAGAAATAAATAATAAGACTAGAATTGACCTAGATAAAAATAAGGTAGTCATTAAAAATATTCAGTAAATTATAACAAGTATAGTAGTGGGCCACGCAAAAGCTCTAATTAAAACTAGGAAATTAATATAACTGATAATTTTATTATTTAATTATAAAATGAGAAAAATAATAATTTGAGTAAGTGTTAAAGTAAATTTTGAAATATTTCATGAAAGGAAAGCGTCTGTTGATATCTATTTTTTGAAACAAGACAAGAGTTCCGTCGGAACATAGAAAATTAGATGATTAATGCAGACAAATCATTAAAATTTAATTTTGTAATAATTTCAACTAATCCTCCACGATTTCAGCTATAAATCCAGTAGTTATTATACAAATTTGGATACTATTATAAAAAGAAAAAAATATAAAACTAAAGGAAACGTGGACAGAAATATTATAGGTATTTATCTAGATATCTAGAATAAGTGAAAAATGTTTTCAAAGAAAAAAAATAATAAAAATATAAACATGTTAAACATGTTTTTATAGAAAGGACAAAAACCATAACTACCTATGCATTTTTTTTTTAAACAGTTAGTAGTACGAAAAATAAAAATTGGACAGTTAGATGACATTGTAACAATTTGAATAATAAAATAAAATAAGAAAAAATACGAGTACCTACCTATACTATTATGTTCTATGAGCAACCAGCTCAAATTGACTTTAGTAATCGTTTGAATATTAATAATTATAAGATATATAATTAAACCTTTAATACAGATGTTTGATGTCGTACTATAAACAACAATATTGTTCTACCTGCAGCTACAACAAAAGTTTGGATATTCACAACAGATGCTTCCCCTCTATGTCTTTATCTTAGTTATTCAATTTTAACGAGAAAGTTTACTTACAGGAAGAGCCCATTGTTTTACCAAAGAATTACCTTTCAATTATTATTAAATGGCTTAGATTTAAATTAAAAACATAACATAATAATTATAAGTAGTTAAGTGAGTTACAATTTGAAAATACATTATAGAACCTAATAATAAATAATAATTCTCAATGAAAACAATATGTGTACAGTCTCCGTAACAATAAATAATAATTTATTATAAATCAACTTTTTTGCACCACTTGGGTGAACTAAAATAAAATTTAATAAGTTATTTAGATATTTATTTCTCCATTATTCTCATCAAGGATGAGTGTATGACTCAATTTATTAATTACTTTTTGAGACACATATTTTTTGTATTACCTACAGACTATCTTAGAAATTTTCTTCTGAATATATTGATTTAAAAAATGTAGTTAACTGTTTCTGACGTTTTTATGTATAATACGAAGTAGATATGTAATTTACTAAAGCATTTAATATTCATGCGAATATACTAGTATATATATATATATATATATATATATAGAGAGAGAGAGAGAGAATCAGTGTTCTGAATTCGTCGTACATTTTCGCTTTATATTTGTTTGAAGGGCCCATAAGTTTTTATCACTTTTAGAATAAATTTAATTAAATGCAACTTGAGTTTAGTTACCATAATTCTACAAAATATCTTATTGAATATTAAAATAACTTAAAACTTATAATTTTTTAATAAAGCTATTAAAAAAAAATCTTCATCAGATGAACTAGAGACTAAATACTCTAAATACATCATGAATATAGAAACATGTATTTTATTTATTCTTTTAATAACAAAATAATTTATTCACTAACATATAATTTCAATTTTTTATTGAAGTCGTTATGTATACTGTGTACACATTAATTAAACAATTTAAAATGCTGCAGTATTTTTGATTTGATATTATGAACCTGGTCAAAAAAAAGTTTCGTTATTTAACTTAATACAATATTGTATTTAATAATATTTTAATTTACAGTTATTAAATGTAAGTGGTTGGAACTAGAAAGTCTTAATGATAAACTGTAACTAAGAAAATATAAAAATGTTGTTTAAGTTTTAAAAATATAAATTTCTACAGTGGTTTTAGTAACACATAATATTTAGTATGATACAATTTCTGTACATTTAATTTTGTACTTGTTTTGAATTGTAATATAGTGAATACTATTAATTGTAACTGAATAAATGCTTTTCTTTTTAAATAAATTTAATTTATAAAATATATTTTTTTAATTTATAGACTTATGGATTTCAAGTTTCTTAAAAAATTATTATTTGTTATTTACACAAGAAAAATTAGTATAGCAATCTAAAAAAATGACAATGAAAATAATATTAGTTATAAAAATATAATACTTTTTAAAAATGTTTACATTTTTACACATGTAAATAAATAGCCATAAGTATACATTACACAGGTACCATATAGTGTTAAGGTACTGTATAAAGTTTATAAGTTATATATAATAATAATACACAGAATTGCTTGTATACTCACAAAGTTATTTTCGGTGAATTTATATTTATAATTTATATACACTGTATCACTCAACACGTGTAATAATTTATATAGTCCGTTAAAATAAATGTATTAAATAGTATTTTTAACCAATACCATATATTATTTAGAAATAATATACACGTATATAAACATTTTTTTGTAGGTCATATTACTCTAAAAGTCTAAAGTATATAGTTATAATACTGAATTATATATTATTTTATTAACGTTCTCTTGATGTTTTTTTTTTTTTTTTAGATCCACTTTAAAATTTTAAACGCATACTACTTTATGAGTAGCTTATGAATTTTGAGTCACTTTCGTAAATACATTTAACGTAAATTATTTCCGCGTGAATCGTCAATTTTGATTATTATTTTTTTATCTCTATTCATGCGAATGTTGTTAAACATACTACAGGTATGTACAGATATGTACACAAGAAATAAATTCAGAGAAAGAGGTTCATAAAAAATGTGTGGCTAATAAATTAATACATTTTTATAAGTAATATTATTTTTATTTTCAGGGCGGGCTGAGGTCAACTCTCAACCCTATGTATAGCTTATATACACAAAAAAACATATTTATAAGTGGAGTAGGCGTAATATGCACATTAAACGTACCCATGTTAAACTATAGTTAAACTAGTTTGTTTGTTCATGAATTTTTGGTATAGTTCACCGTATAATTAAAAAAATAAACAGAATAGGCAGGTACTGCGAAATATAAATAATATAGAAATTAACACTAAAACATAAATAAAACCTAAAAAGCACAAAAAAAATTCTCATATATATTATATTTAAAATTTTAACCATTTTAGTTTTGAAATATGTAAAAAAATCTGATCAAAATTCCATAAATAATATTTATGATATTCGATATTGTTAATGCGCATAATATGAACCATATTCAGTTATTTGATATTTGTGTATTATAATAAGAGGTGTATCTTTATCGTTGTTGATAATAACTTGATCTCATATTCATATATCTAATATAATACACACATACTTTTATTAATACATTTTTTAAATTATCACTATATAAAGTCACATATTCACTTATTTTTTATTAAATAAAGGTTCATTTTTAAACATTTTTTTTTTGTTTTTTATTTGAAAAATATTTATAAATAAATTGACAAATCGAAATCCCTTTTTAAATTGTCTTCATATTGTACATACACTGATTAATTTTTTCAGAATCGCTGTATTTTGATAAATTTAAATAAATGTATTTATGGTTTAATATAAAATGGTTTTTATTCAGTAATTTTTGATGTTTTTGAGGTCATGGTTGACAAAACAAAATGACTTAAAACGTATCTGGTTAAGGTTAGAAAAATTGGAGATGATGTTGAAAAAAAAACAAGTTGTATTTTACGTGCTGGGGCTTAAACATTTGGAGTATGATTTTAGTAAACGTAAAGATTATCAATAAAAAGTCCGGATTCATTAAAATATGATCCAGTTGAGAAATCAAATGTCTTTTAAACCACTTCAGCAGCTCAGTTTATTTAGTTTTAAATAAAAGTAACTATTAACTTATGACTAAATAACTAAATATGTAGTTATTGGCATGTCAGCACTTTTTGCCTAAAATATACTTTCTTAGAATTTATTTTAATAATGGTTTTTAATTTTATTAATATATTAAAATTAAATTTATAATCCGAAACAGAATACAACACACACTGTACACAGATGTAAGAAGTTGATGTATAAATATCGAATATTTAATAAATACTCGTAGTATTTTTTTTATATATAAATATAACCATTCAATTTAGATGGTTGGAGTAGATAAATATAACATTTGTGTAGTATTTTTACTTTATTTGACCTCAGTTATTTAAAATTAAAATGTTTATTTATATTATAATAAGAATTATAAACTAAATAATTTAAAAAATCTATATAGAAGAAAAAAATTTTTTCTAAAAATATTCTGTTATAAATACATCATATTATAAATACTAAACAAAATATTTTTATTTATTTATTTATTTTTTTTTTTTAACATTAAAATTGACAGAAAATGGGTGTGTAGCCATATCGAAATAAATGAATCAGTCCGTACGTAATGTAAATACTGTTCAATTGGATATCCTTTTCTAACCGTTTCGTTATTTCATTGTACGAGAACAGTACGAAAACGCAATAATAAATATTGACATAAGAGCGTAGGTATTATATTATACTATTTTATTATAGTTTATAAAGCGCTATCTAGTTTTTTCTTTTATCTAGCGTCCCATCATGTTATTTATTTTTATTGCAGTAGCGTCGTGTGACTACGTTCTTTTCTATGAACATAATAATATAATATTATGACTTGTATTATATTTGTTTAATGAACTACATGATAAACACAAGCACCAAAAACTTACGAACTGCCAACGCTAACAACGGCGCAGTGAGCAAAAATTTCGGAAGGAGTAATTTATTTTTATCAGACAACATATATAATAGTTGAGTCGAGTTCTTTCGTGCGTTCGCAATTTTCGATTACTTTCAACTGTCTCGTTATTCTGCTATAAATAATGTATGAAAAATTACGAGTGTTCGTTTCAGGTATAGATCCTGAAAATAAATCCATAATTTTTGTATCATTTTCACTGCAAGATTTTAAGGTAATATTCACTGTAGATTTTAGTATAGATGATACTTTCTAGAACAGATGAGAACAAAATGAGGTATAGTCTTAATTCCAAAATATTTGTTTTACTATGATATTTATTATTTGCAGTAACGCTATTATTATCGATATCGGATGGTTGTAATTTATCCGAGGAAACAAAAATAATTGGTACATAGAATAATTTTAATTGTTGTATGAAAATTATTTCAAAATATTTTTAGTTACCATATTAAGTTATACAAATTTGTATATACAAATTACACAAAATATATATATATATTTGCATTTCGTTTTCAGCTGTTTTTTATTTCATGTAAAACGATTTAAAATACAAGATATTATTAATGTAATGATGCAGTTGTAACCGATTAAATTCTAAAAAATATTAAAAGTTTATATATTTATATATTATTATAAAAATTTAAACTGGAAGTTAGGAATTATTGATTTTAAAGTATATTCTTTATATCTCTTATATCAAACGTTACTTATTTTTGTAATTAATTTTGTATGGTATTTTTTCGTTGATTTAACATTTATTGTACTTGACGCGATTAGCTTGCTTATATGTTTTTCCAATTTTTTAAACCAACTTATACATTAGCATATAGTCAGATGGAATGCATTTAAGCGGATATAAATCCATAATGAAACGTTTCTTCAACAGAATCGTTTATGGTATAGAGTAAGACTATGAATGGCGATGATGATCGTATAGCTTATCAAAGTTAAAATAATGACCATTTTTGTAGCCATTATTTTATTTTAGTTTTTTTTATACTGAATTAAAAGTAAATATTTAAAGAATTTAGTTTATCAACTAAATTTTTGCTAGTGTTATGACAGTTTGATATTAAAAACTTTTGTTTAGTGATAAATTGTTATGATGATCGATTATTATTGTACGCACGAGCAATACATTTTTGGCGACCAATTCAACGGATACCGTTTATACATAATATATTAGTATTGTATCTTTTAACCATGCTGAAAAACGATGAAAAGGATGTAGCTAAACTTTCAACTGTATACAAACGAATAAAGCGTATAAAAACACTATAAATATTATCACGAAAACGCGCTCCAAACATGCAATTATATCGTCTCTTGAAAATCTTTATACTCCAGGATTACAATCATATAATTATACGTATTATAACGTAATGACATTGCCTGTTCAAAGTAAACTTTGACCGTAGTAGATTGGGCAATGTATATTGAATTATACGTTCTATGAAAAAAATAAAAATCGCCGTTTGATTAAATTACCAACTTTAACGAAAGATACCTACAATGTTCCTGTCAATTTAGTAGGTACGTATTAATTAGCGTTGTTTGGTGTTGTTTACGTATTTGTATGAAGTAACTAAAATAATTTGTAGTATAATCATTAATGAATAGTAAAATAGTAAAATTAAACCGTAGATGATGATTTTTCTGTTTGTAAGGCGTATCTATATCAAACTGTTTAACTATTTCAATTACAACATGTCATAATCTCGTCAATTATCGCCGTTTAAAAATTATTTTATAATCTCTATAATTAGGGAGGTGGGAATATAGGGGACGTGTCTGACCAAATAATTGTATCAACAGAAGTGTCCAGCACGTTTTAGAATTTGGTAGGACAACTGAACAAGGAAATATACTTGTTACGAAATTGCTTAGTAAAAAAAAAAAAAAATTGTACACGTAAGGCAAGGAAAATATTTCATTCTAATACTTTTTATTTTTTCGAGCAAATAAAATAGCAAATTGGTTCCTATCTATTTATTTATGCTTGAAATAACAACAATGATTGTATGTCGTGGGTTAAAAAATAAAAACTATGAAAAAAATACGCTTTAAAATGAAAATAATTTAAATTTATTTTTTGGCTTCAAATTTTGAATCATATCATAACGATGAATTATATAACATAAAAACCATCGTAGAAATTGTGTACAGTTTACATTTGCTTCGTTGGATTAGACACGTTTGTGTAGTCGGAGCAATGTACCTATTATTTTCCAGTTCCATAATGCTCGGGCAATTTACTCGTCGCTCGAACGTGCGTGTTATACTTAATATTATTTATTAACTAATTAAAAGACGTGGAAACAAGAAACTGTTTATTAAATCGTCCAAATATATTATTACAATCGAATTCACGATATGCCGTGCAATAAGTACATATCATTAACGATTTTTTCTTCATTCTTATTATTAAACATATACACATAATAAAATTAAAGTAAAGTAAAACGAAATCGATTTTAGATGCGCGTATTATATACTTATATATTTATATATAACTACATACATACATATATATATATATATTTATCGAGTTTTGTTTATACTCAGTTATTTTCTTTTCATTTGATCGTGTTTCTTTTTTTTTTTTTTTATTTTATGAAACGATAACGATGACCGTTCTCTCTGTCCCTTTTTTTGTTTGTTTTTTTTTTTTATATATATAATACGCGTTAAAACGACCGATACAAACTTTATTAATTCCGATTTTCCTTCAGCGTGCAGCTTTTTTTATTACTTTTTCTTCATCCTTTTTTAATGTTATATTAAAACGCGTATATACGTTTTTAATTTTGTACGTTTTCGACTCGTCTCTCTCCGTCTTCCGCCCCCCCCACACCTTTCGCCCCGCTACCGCATCCTGTACCCGCTGCCCGTTCGATCGGCGCCCCCCGCCACCACTGTCAGATATATACTTTTTACTTTTTATTTTTTATATTCATCGTTCAGTTAGTTTATGCAAGGCTCAACGGATCCGATTAACAAAGTGTTTTCATCCCCTCAGTATATACATGTATATATTATAATATATATATTCTCGGTATTACTGAGACCGTGGGGCGGCGGGGCGCGCGCGGTATGGCCTTAAGCCGAACGGAATCAAATTTATTATGTTTTTAAAAATGTCAATGTTTTATATTCGCGGCATTATTATTCGCGCGCGCCAGCGCAATAACTTACGTGATACGATAATGAAATCGAGAGATTACACGCGTCGCGTTGGCGGGCCATGTGGTGGGAGGAGGGTAAGTGTTTCGGAAGAAATAGTATCGGCGAAGGGTGCGAAAAAAAAAAACAAATAAATCCGCCCTTTTAATTCTTTGCCGTTAAAATGCATTTTATAAATCGTAAACGAAAATAACGGGCGTATTGACATTTTTAAGCTTGTCATGTACAGGCGAATTTCATTCTTTTAACATGTCCTCCCCTCCACCGTAAACTGAATCATTATTTAATTGGTGTGCGCTTTTTCCGCACACACGTACGTATACACACAGACACATGCAAATATACACATATTCGCTGCGGGCCGATACACGTAAATAAAAATGCGTGTAAATCAAACGGATGTTGGTGACAATTAAAATAAATTAGAAACCGAAGGTGGCGGGCTGCGGCAGTCAGGTCGTCGGTCTGATCGTTCCATCTATCTATATTATAAATGTGTAATCGAAATTTATCACATTCGAAAAACGATGATAATGTCTCGACTTACGAACAAAAATTAAACTAATGGATGGTGGTTTGAGAATTTAATAGAAACGCGTTTTGGATTTTGGAGTGGTTCCAAAATATAATATAATGAAAACGTTCGATGACGACTTGTTTACATATTATAATTAATAAAAATAAATATTTGTCATATAATAATTATGACATATGCAGAGAACTCTTGATATTTATATAATAGCTGGTATACCGGCGGGCACGATGTTATATTATGTTAAATGTATTTTTATTGTAATTATGATATTTCTTTTATGGATAATTTGTGTGTTTGAAATACGGTTGATGTCGTTGGTATAGGTTGTTTTTATTATACCTTTTAGGTACCTAACTAGTATTCATTTATGCTGAAAAAATCTCAATATTTATAGATATAATCTTACAATTACACTTGAGAAAAATCTTTACGTTTGACACAATTTATTTTATACTTTGCACATATAGATATGATATCTACGTATGTTATTATTATTATTAAAATAAAAACATGAAAATCGTTTTTGATCAGAATTAATTTTTTCCCTAATATTTTAGCGCTACCTTTATATCATTTAGAAGACGATGCCCTGCAGTGTACATGATGATTTTTTCATAATGTATGGAAATATATGCCAATGACAGTAAAGTTTTTAACACCATAGTGTTTAAATTTACGAACAAATAAAATAAACGTTTTTGACGATAAAAATAATCCGTCAATTTAAGTGTATTTTTTATATTTATTAATATGGTCATAACCAATAATATATACTATACACACTAAAATATGCATAATAATACAATATAATAATATGATGCAATAACAACTAATCATAACTGTTGACATATTATTATATAACAACACAGTGGTAGTGACACGAATTTTAAATAGATTTTTATGACGGGAAATCGGCAATAATAGGTAACGAATAAGTAAATAATCATCATAACGCCTTACGGTTGATTTGTTATCAATGAGTTATCATAATATATATTTTTTTAAATTTGGGAAACTCACTTTTCCGACAGTATAGTTTTTAAGTGTTTTTGGTCATTGAGTTTAGGTTACGTCTATGTAATGGACGTGTTATATTTTTATTCACTGATTAATTCATTTTGAGTACGATGAAATAATTTTACGCAAAGGCGACAGCATGTATTTTTTTTATAGCATAGTTCTTGATGATAAACATATTCAATATGTGTAGCTATATAGCATTTATAGTATTTATGGTGCAAATGCTCATCATAACAGTTGGCATATTGTAGTGACTATTTTATAGGTGGTGGAAGCTGCACGGACCCCAACTAAAAAAAAAAAAAAAAAAATCGAGGATATTGGCTATAATGCAATGAAGTAAATAATTATCATAATGTTTACGCTATACGGTTGGTTTGTTATCAATGAGTCAATATATTTTGCTTTTATATCGGGGGAATTCACTATTTCTGTAAAGCAGTTTTTCACTGTAATGGGTACTGTAATGGGTGTGTTAAACTTAAATTCAACAATAAATTATGTATTAAAAAAAATAAAATCATTTTTTTTTAAAGATGACCGCGGGTGGATTAGTGACTATTTATTTTGAAGATATTAAAGTTTATGTCGTGTCTATCATAATTTTAATATTTTATAGTACAAAGAGTCTTGTCCGTGCAAGCTGTGTTAGTACTGTTTGGTCGAAGGACACTTTTTACAAAGTTATATAGGTACGTATTATACGTATAATATTATATACAATGTATAGATATAGGTGCAACTTTAGTGAATATGTTAAAGGAATTGAATCCCTCATTTCTCTCCCTACCACACTTATTTGAAGCAAATAATTCGTATTTAGTTTTGACTCTTAAGAGAAAAATTAAAATATTGAAAAAACCAACACTAAAACATAGATAATGTTCGTATTTTTAACTTAGAAAATAAAATGGTTCGTTTTAATATTAAAGATAACGCACTAAGTCGGTTTTGCTAAACACAAATTTGCTATATTGTATATTTGTGAAATGGAGACAACACACGTGAGTGTTAAGTTCTTTTAAATTAAATAAATTGAGTTTTTATCTAGAAAATAAACAATATTTTAAGCTTAATTATTACTATGCCATTTTTAAAACGCCTATGATATTGTGTTTAGTATAATAACTAATACAAAAAATATATAAAATTAAGTGTTATAATTATGTGAAGGTGTGACTCCGTTACCATATATAACTATTGACTGTTTTGTTATATAAACAACGTCTGAATTTCAGCTCAAATTCTTGTTTAAAGTTCCAGTTACGCCTATTGTGAGCCGATTGAGACTATTATACCACCATAATATACTCGAATGAGAATTTGACGCGGTTAATTATAAGTAAAATTGCGCGTATAAATTATTTTCAAAGATTCGGCTAAATATTGTGCTGTATGTAATAAATCTTCAATCGACCCATATAACTGCTTTAAATAATATACGTTAAAAACACACACACAGACACACAAATTTTCAATAATCTTTTTATCACAATAATCGCTTAACGAATAAAACGCTAATGGCAGTACGTAAATTAACTTGTTCTTAAAATTGTTAAAACTCGATTTAATGGACAGCTCTCTCGACGAAAAAACGATCAAGTCCCGGCAAAAAGATAGACGTTTAAATGTACTTCGACTTGCCTATATAACGGATACTTTCTATAAATGGTACGGACAGTAATATTTTTTCCCGATACCTTCATAAGTCATAGCGGATACAAATCTCAGTTAAAAGTCGTATTCAGTTGGGACGATGCGCGCGCGATTGTAAATCAAGACGAGTATTACGTCCGATAATATACCGATAATATAATACATAGGTACCTATTAATTATGTATATGTGTGTTCACGTGTTTAACGAGATATGTATTAATATTTATTTATTTATTTATTTTTTAATTTTAAACAAACATGTTTTGACAATCTGTAATATAACAAAACAATAATAGAAAATTTGATAATTTTTTTTTTTTTGTATAAAGTTTGGAGGCTTTTTTTTTTTTCATACGAGTACAATATATTCGTCAAGTAAACGTGTTCCGCGCAGGTTTGACTAAACCAACAGAAATATATGTCAGCTGATGTCTATAGCGGACTGCACTTTTGACGGTCGTCGCCCGTAACGGCCAAGTCTCGCCACACGCCATGATTAAAAGCGTTTCGCGGCCTTTAAAAAGCGATAAAAGAAACAAGTAAACACAGCTGGTATATCAGACGTATAATATACCTAGGTCTATTATTATTATACTCCAAGTCGTCCGTCGTCGTCTGGATCAAGTCGCAGTGGCGGCGGCGGCGGCGGCGGCGTCGTCGTCGTCGTCGTCATAAATTTCCGTGTTCCGAAAATCGTCGGACCTCGCGTGCGCGAGACTATAATAACGGCGACGACGAGTATAAACTTATATATTATATAGTGTGTGTGGGTGTGTTATACTATATAGCGCGCGGTGCCGCACGACAATAAACAATAAACGGGAGAAACGAATCGCCTGCACCAACACGACAATATATCCGCATATATATATATATATACGTATAATGTAGCTGCTCTGCGGCGGACATCCCTGGAGTAATGAAAAATATTTTACAACTATAGAATTTTCGAGTCCGCCGCCGCCGCGACGCGCTTACATAACGTATATACATGTGTATTATATATATATATATAGCGCAGAGGCCGGTCCGGAAAACGATTTCGGGAGAAAGTCACGCGGATTTGTGAAATATTAAACGGACCCGCAGACCGTGCGCATATATATGTGCGTGTAGTCGACTTTGTCTATGTGTGTGCGTATATTATATATGTGTGTGTGTGTGTTTGTATATATATATAATACGTGTATCCAACGCGGGGTGACAGGCAATAATTTGCCGGACCCTTGACCGTGTTATACCCTCGTCCGCCGTCGCCACTGTAAGACCCAGTCACCACTGCGAGCCGGCCGATATACGTATATACATATATATTATATATGCGCTCGCTGTCCGCTACTGCCGCCGCCGTCCTATACGCGTACGTACACGTCGTATATATATATATATACACGGCGTGTGTATCCCCGCGGGACCGGCCAACGCCCCTCCGTCACGCCGGACAAGCCGTTTCTTACATAAAATATTACCCTGTTGTTTATCAAATGTAAATTACATCGCACGTTGACAAGTTAATTTTTTCTCTCTTTCCTACGCTTTTTTATTTTTTATTTATTTTATTACAATAGTTTTTTCTCTCCCGCTCGCTCCATCTCATTCTCAACAACCGCTCGCACGCACGCACGCACGCACGCACGCACGCACGCACGCACGCACGCCGTATATACAATCTCTCTCTACTCTCTCCCCATCAATATATATATATATATATTATATCGTACGCGATGTGTTTTTTTTTTTTTTTGTTACCAATCGTCGATATAATATATTATATCGGATTCAATCGTTTTTTAGCCGGGTTTCTTTGGATTTGTACGATATATAAATACCGGTCGTCGTCAAAACGTCACTCAGTGGGCCCAGCCATTGCATGTGGGTATAGCAGTGCGTGCGACCGCGGACCAAAACGAACCGGTTACGGAATTCGAAAACCCTGTACGACCATATTTGAATATTTCAGGCAACCCTAAAACCTATATCGTTTTCATAGGTTTTAAAAAAAGTTAATGTTTTCCGGTTATAATTGATTTGATTAGTCATTTGTGAAGATAATGTAATTTTCTTAAATTTCACACGTTAATCGGAAATCCACGATTTTAATCACAATAATTTTAAAAAAATAACAGACGTATAAAATGAAAAATATATCATAATTTGAACATTAGTCAGAGAAACTAAAAGGTATTTCTTGTCTCCATGCCACAATCGATGACTGATAAAAATTAATTTTTTCTGATAAACGTGAAATTAAAATTCTGAAATGAAAAAGGGCGTATCGAATGAAACTTTTGTCATATTAAGATTTAGAAAACAATCTTTTTTTTTAATTTATGTATTTCAAGTTATATTTTAAAAATTTACAACTGTTTATTAATTATAATAATATTTTTAGATGTTATCGAAAATTATGTGGCTTTTATTGGAACTATAATACCTAAATATTTTCAGTCAAAAAATCATTTTTCTTGCTGAGGCGCCAGGGTAACGTTATCTGAGAACTGCTATTCCTGTAAAATAAATAATTGATTTCTTACATTTTTTCCTTCTATTAGTTGTGCTTAAATTTGCATCATCGATTTTAGAATTTTTACGTGAATATTATATGACACATTACTAGATAAATTTGATTTTTTGCGGGAAAGATAAGGATCAGTCAACCATTAGGTAGCTAATATAGACGCAGTATTGTGTCTGATATAAGTGTCAGCGTAAATCATACATTTTTAATTGGAACAATACCAGTAGGTATGTATTCAATATTTAATTTAATTTACGAAAGCTTATTAATATGTTTTTAAATTTTAATTTCAAGCAAAATTTAAGAATTTTTTTTAAATTTACTTTGTTTGGTTTGAATTCATAACTTGTTTGTATATAGGATTTAGAACATGTAATAAAATTTCGCAATTATGCGAGAATTCTGGCGTTATATGTATAAATATACTATTGTTTATGACGAATAAATAGAACGTATCTAATATCTACCAATGTCTGAGAGAAATAAAGACAATTTGAAATGTTATATAGGTGTATTATATTATGTTGATTGGAGTAAAAGAGTATACTGTTAGTACAATATTCGTTGTGTCGTATTTACTGAACCACATGTGCAACGGATGTATTTTCAGATAGTGAGTGAGGCAGGAAATCTATTGAGTTTACAATGTGTTTTATTATGTACATTATCGCTTTCTGTGAACCCCTTTTTCTTTTTTATTCGGAATTACTGACATTCTTCTAGGATAAGTAAGCAAATTTTCTCAAGGGAATAAAAAAATCGTAACCACTCAATTTGTAAATTATTTTGTGAATACTGTAAGTATTTCCTGCTTTTTAAGCGTTAAAATACACAACTATTTTGACCGATGAACTGTTGCTATTTTTTTTTTAAATTATTATTAGTCATGATAATATTATTATTATGATAAATAAAGTTTGGAAGTTGATTAGGTATTAGAAAACACTACAATTACGTGTAATAATTTAAATATGACTTAAAAGCTTCTTAAAAAAATGTAAAAATAATAAAAATGCCAAGATAAAATTATAAGTACCTTTTTAAAATAATTTAATAAATTAAATGCTTACACCACATAAAAATTACTACAAAATAAAATTAATAGTATGATACTATTTTTATGTTTAAAAAAAAACTTATTCTTTCAAATTAATAGTTTTGAATTTTAATTACTATGATTAAAATTTGACATTTATATGTCATACCTATAATGTAATACTATACACTTATCATTAGCAGATCTATTGGTTGCATACAAATATCATTGAGTTTTTTTTGAAAAAGTATCAACACGTAACATGAATAAGAAAACAAAGCAAAAAAATGCATAATATGCATAATACAAATATGCGGGTATTATGCGTATTATTACAATACGTGTAATATGCGTCATCGAAGAATGAGATTGTCAGTTGATTTTTAGTAGTTTCTCGTCAGATACACCTAACATATATGTATTAAGTTTGTACAAACTGTATACACATTTTATATAAAGCGAGCTTTTCACGAGGGGTCATTTCGATTTTAAGCTATTGCAGGTTTTACAACGACGATGTGTCTTATTCTTCTTGAAAAAAAAAAAAAAAATACTTTTTGGGGCAGTAAAAGTGCTTAAAAAGTTTCGTATGGCTATAGTCCCTCTGTATATGCGAGTGTGTATTGATTGGAAAGTGGACGCAGATGTATGTACTTTAAAAAGGTCATTTTTACGAATTCTGGCCGTAGGTAGTTTTGAGAAAACTTCGAACAGAGCGAAAGGTGGTGAAATGTCAGTTATCGATATATATATATATATCTAGGTATGAGAAATCTGTTGACTTTACAAATCCACGTAAAAACATTTTACACGATACTTTATATACATTACACTCATCTCAAACAATACACATACTCTCTCTCTCTATCTCACACACACACACACACCATTCATAGGTATAAGTGTATAATTATTAATTAATGAATGTAGTCGGAAGAAATCTCAAAATTCCCTACATTATCAAATATTATGATATAATTCGTTACACTTGCGTTCGGTTATTCCGAACGAGAGTTTAATAATACTCAGAATATTTTTTTACAAACTTGTGGCTACTCTCGCTACTTTTGATCAGAGCGAATTGTCAGCCGTATATTGTCAAATGTTACGTCCTTTAGTGCAGCGACACTCAAATTTTGTGTGGTCAATGGTCAATAAATTAAATAACATAAACGTGTATTATAACACGTTTATAAAAAAAATGTCTTAGGTATCTCAAAAGCATCGAAGTTTAATTTGGGGTTATCGTTTTAAAAATGAATCATTGCTCTGCGAACAGTACACAAATCGCTCAAAAATAACTGCAATCAAATTCCTTCACGTTTCCAAACAATTTCTTACTAAGTGTTGTATCATGGTTAGACGAAAACAGTAAATTGCGATTGACACCTAATAAGGAATTCACTCTGGAGTGTTTTATTATAACAACGTGTCTTACTAAAATTTTCTCCCCACAAGCCTAAAGAGAGTGGCTCTTAAGCTGGTTATTATATGATCCATCATGTACATGTCATTATGAAAAATTGATGGATTTTTTAGTCGTTTTGACGTACTGACATTTTTACTTATTTTTTGGATCAATTTAAGTTTTAAATTTTTAGATTTTTGTTTATTTAATACCTAGTTAAATAAATATTAATAATAAATTCTATGACTATAGGGGCATATTACATAGATATCGGGAAAACCTTAAATACACCAAGATATTTAAGATATTTAATTAGTTTATTATTATTATTATTATTTTGCTTCCCTTGTATTTTTTTAATCGGTTTAATGGTTCTATACACAAGGAATAGATTTCTAAAGCTTATGAAGAAAAAAGTAGGTGGATTACATTTCAATGTTTAACGGAATGGATGATATTAAAATAATGTAAACGTTAGTCTATACTTTTATAAAAATACGTATTATCTAGTTCATCAGGAATATAGCTTAAAAATAATTACATCATCTATTTGAATGAATGAACTTTCCATTTTAATTTATCTTCTATATAATACATTGCATAAACTGCTGTGTAGATATTAAATGAAATATATATAATTCTATTACCTATATAGTATTATGTAGTTATAATACATAATTATACTGTCATTTTAATATTCTATTGTTTAAATGATATTTTGACTAAAGAATTTTAGTCTATAGTCTATACCAGGGGTGTCCAACCTTTTGTGAAGTCTGGGCCACATCAAATGGGTAGAGGTTGTTGCGGGCCGCATAGTTTTTAATAATAATAGTTAATACATACAATGTTTTATATTTATTTGTCGATAAATGACACGAGATCATTGCCGTGTGGACATATCTCCAATAATAAAATATTTTATCAACATCGGCTCGAGTTAATATTAATATATTATATACAATTAATTAATAGTTTTTAAATTGAAGTGAGAGCTGCAGCAATATCTATCATGGGCCACGGGTTGGACACCCCTGGTCTATATACTCTATAATATGATCGTTTAATTATTTATAGTTCATTTATAGTTCAACGGTCAACGGTTGTAGTATAATATTCTTATTCGCAATAGAATATGATAAATAATGTAGGACTTTTGACTGAAAAATAATCAGACATTTTTAACAGTAGACTATATAACAATAATGAGTAGACATTAATACCATGTACCAGTTGTATACACGCACATTAATAGACGTCGAACGAGACGATTAGTTTTTTTTTTTTTTTTTTACCCGAATCATAATAACGCGTCAATACGTACATCCAGTTTTATTCCCGTCGAAACGCTAAACTCTTTATGCGCATATTATTAAAATCGCGGAGCAGCAATAATATGGTCGGTTGAACAATACTTTAATCATTCCATTGTATAGTCGCTGTGCTTCCCAGCTGCTGCGGCAATCTTTTAACGAGCGGAACACAACCATATATATATATATATATATATACATACATTTACGAGCATACCCCTGTAAAAAGGATACGCCGTAAGTAATGTAATTACTGGTCGAATTAGCGGCAAACATGTCACCTCAGTCCGCTCAGAAGTGGGCGGCCGGGCATTTCGGTTGCTGGTGCTTTGCGTCCCCTCGGGGTAGGATCGGATAATAAAATATTTTTAATTTTTAATTTTTTGTTTTAACTCAAGCGATATTGACTTAATGCGTGGAAACTAAAAGTATACATGTGATTAGTGGACGTCAATGCAAGATGTTATCAGTCTTAAATGAAACTCTACGTATCTGCCTCGCAGGTACGTTAAAATATACTTTTGTTGAATAAATGCAAGTTTTGGCTCGCTTTATGATAATTGGTATATTATGATTTCTTCTGGGATTGGTCAGATTTGGATCTAAAGGGGATGTAGAGGAAGGACATTCGTTTTTATGTACATCTCATAAATATTTATATTTTGCATAACATGTTTGTTTATATTGTTTAAATTAATACTTTTAAACAAAATTACGAATATAAGTTTTAAGTCACTATATTTTACATGTTACGATTTGCCTCTGAAGTGTCTTAGCTATATTTAATTGTCTTTATTTGTCAGTCGTTTGCTAAATCATGTTAAAACTGCCTGACGAGCTCCATTGGCAGACTCTCTTAAATTTTCGTTTTGTTAAAAACGTGGCGGCTGTGGTCACAGAGACTGCTAAACGGGATCATACTGAATTTGCAATTGTATTTTGTATTCTATGCGACCTTTTTCTTTATAATGGTCATCCGAGTCCGTATTTTCCCCTTTGGTACATGCGATTTAGATTTAATTATTTTATTAATGTTACACAATAGCAATACGCTCTCTATGAACTGAGAGTCTACTGCCCTTAGCATATTTGTGTTGTTAATTGCCTGATTAGTTAGTGTAACCATACCATTCCTTGTAATGGGTTACATGTGGTTGATTATTAGATATAGTTTACTGGCACTTATAACATTATAAATGCACAAAAGTACTATCACAGACAAAAAGTTTTCACTTAGATCAGGACGTAAAAATAATTCATCTTCATTTATAAAAATACAAAATTCCTCGATCCACTTAAAAACTAAAATGAATACATTTTTGATTTTGTATATGAATCAAAATTAATCAGAAAATAAAATGTCTTGTCAATTTTTTATTACCATTTAATTTTTAAATATTGGTATACTTCTGTAGAAACGATTTGACTTTTCTAATGAACGTATAGACATTTTCGATCTATCTTTCATGGATAATAATATAGGTAATAGGTAACATTTTTACACAATTACCGCATTAATCACACATAATAGACACTACAAGCTACAAGTATATTTGCGTGCTGTGTGAGTGAAACCATGGGCGTAGCTTAAGTTTTCGAGTTGAAAGGGTTATTTTCGTTGGAAAGTGTGACGTAGGGGTTGTACCACTCTCTTCACCCCACACCGGCACTGCTACATCAACCCTTTGCAATATCGCGCGCATACAATATATTTTAATTATAAATTACACTTACGTCATATTATAATAGTTTATAGATTTAATTGCTTATAAATTCATACGTCATGTTAAATTATACAATAGTGAATAGAAAGTGATTTAATTAATTAATTCGAAGCATATTATTATAAGTATGCTATATATTATTCAAATCTGGTACAGCAGCTTCTACTGTGATACAGTGTATATTTATTTTAAAAGACATGTTCAATATTATATTACCATAATATCTATATGATATTGAACTGTACTGTTTTATGTCGTATTCGATGTATACACTAGAACATTATAATTATTATGATTTAAACAGTGAAATAAAATATACCATAAACAACTGTTGACTTAATGATAATATACAGAGTGATTCACATCACATTGTATTCTATAATAATGCATTTATTCAAATTTTGATTTTTTTTTATCTTTAATAATTATCCTCGAAAACTGCAGCATTTTCAAGTATTTAGATTATCATATAATTTGAAGGTAACTTGTAACGATACAATAACAATTTTTTTTTCATATATGAAATTTCCATTTTTATTTTAAATTGATAAGCTCATTATGTGTTTGAAAATATTATGTACTTAACTAAATTGAAATCGAAACGAGTAGTTTTATTTCATCTAAGTTATTAATTTTTTTTTCTTTATATTATCTTTACTACTATGGATATCACAGAAAATAATCCTTGAAGATGGTTTTACATAAAGCATAAAATGAACATTGTATTTAGTCTAGTATTTATTATATTCGGACAATGTTTAAAAATGACCAAACTTTTTTATATTATCAATACTATTTATTATGATTTTTAAACAATCATAGCCCTGTTTCTTTTAAAGAAGGTTTTGAGTATAATCTAAACCTATTACCGTAGACTATTATCTTTAGTATATTAAGTTTAATATTTAGCACAGTAACTATTGATTCAGTTTATATATATATATATATATATATATATATATATAAATAAATATATAATATATAAAAAAAAAAAAAAAAAATCGGTTTTAGTGTAAAAAAAATAAATTCTCATTTATTAAATGAAGTTTGTATCGTCTCAGAACACTCTTGAAATGAAAAATTAAGTATTTAAAACTATGGTTATTAAGTTTACTTAAAACCTCAAAAATCAAAATTTTAATAAAATATGTTTTATTAATGATTAGAATGGAACTAGCGTTCTTGGTTAATCATGAGAAATGGACATCGTTAAGTACAAGTATAGCGATCGCCGAGATGTTATTATGTGGTTCTCCACAGACAGTTTGCAATACAGCTGGTGAGGGGTGAGGTTAAATTCAACAGTGTAAATAAATTAGGACAGACAGATCACTCAACGATGTTTTTTTTTTTCGCTTCAAATGTCTCCGGCGCGGGCCCGTAATACTGAATATAGTCAATCTACGTTATGAAAACAAGGTTACCAAAAACATAAACCTAGATCTCAAGTTTTTTCTTTTACTTCTTTTTGACTTACGCATTTGTATACACAAATGCTAGTGATATTTTAGGTATTTATATAATACAATTATAATCAAATTTATAATTTTAAAAATAAGTTACTAACACACATTTTAATGTTATTTTTAATAGTATCTATTGGAAATTACCACTTCGATGTTTTTTTTTCCGATACATGAAAAACTCAGTTTAGCAAGTTACTCCAGTGACGTCTCTGATGTAAGCCTATTTCTATACCTATACTCTTTCTCGTAATGTGAGAAAATTGTTTGAATCTATCAAATTCGAAAAAAATCTTGATATGTATTGGTACGAATTTAACGGAATAGCCACTGACGCCAAAAATATTTTGTTGCTGCTTGATGTCTGTATTTAGTATACGGTTTAAGTTTTTTGTGTCGATCTACTACCTATAGAAATTGTTTTATTCAAACTGTTTTAGATATTCGTGTCAATAAAATATTGTGAGAGATGCTTAATTATTCGAAATCCCTGCAATATACGTGCATATTAGATTATGTGATTTTAGACAACTCGCGAACCATTGAATCGTATGCTTGCGAGATCATTTATGCAAAGAAGAAACATTAATTTAATTTAATACTTTGTATATCTGTCTTTTACCTTTGCATATTATGTGATAAAATGTGGTCTTTGCTACATAGTAGCAACAGATTTAGAATTTATAGAATTCCTGTAATAGTGTTTTACAAACCTATAAATACCTATATATATATATATATTATGTAGGTGTGTGTGCTGCTGTAACAGCATATATTTCGAAATACACCAAATCAATTAATCGTACAATTCTATTCGTTTCTTTTTTTTTTTTTTCAACCACTTACATTCGCTGTTATTATTATATAAAGTCGATTTTCTGCTACTTGATCAGTATATAAGGTTTTATTTAAATAAACCTATTCATGTTAGCCACCCCTGATATACACACTGCTGTGGTATATGTTTACATAATTATTATGTGAGTAGAAATAGCGTGCCGATATCATAATTTTATGATACGTGATGATTAAGGGGTGGACTGGGACTTTAAGTTAGCCTCGGGGAATTGGCATAATCGGTTCAATTATTTAGTTACTATTTATTTTAAAATATCCATACATTTTTATTAAATATAAAAATGTGATGCTATATACATTAACGAATGACACTCTAAGATGGATTTTAATTATTTTAATTTTAAGGTTTCAGATCAACTTTTGATTAAAAACATAGATATTCATTCATTTTAATGCATCTATACTGTACCTAACCTACCTATCACACAAATATCGATGTTGATTTGCATAGTTCTTGACGCCACGGTCGACTGCCACGTCGCCACCCTGTTCAGTTCACCCATGAATGGTGTATAAAATATTATTATCGTATTCTAAAGATTTATTATTTCTTGCTATTCATTTTCGCTGTAAATTTCTTACGATTTTTTCATGTTTCCATGTAAATCAGCTTAAGACAAACTGCAGTTTTATAAAACTGCGAGCAAAAATCTGATTATTCCGATACGTACTTTTTTCATACTTCCGAAAACAAACGCCTTTTATAAACATTTAACTGTAGTTCAGATGCTGAGTAAATAAATATATGAGTATATGGCAGTATATATATTTACTATATTATATTTGTTGTAAGTATATGGACATTCAAAAATAATGGTATCATGATAATAAAATATAAAAGTCTAAAGAATACGACCGTGCAAAAAAAAAACAATTTAAGTTTGTTTACGGATATTATTTGCATCTATACACTGAAGAGCCTGACCGAATTTCGATGTGTCGTTGATATATGATAGTTGATTGCTTTCAAATGGGTTTCAATGTCTGAAAATTGACAACAAAATTGGTTTCCGAAATTTTATGTGGCTAAAATCCGAATTAGTTTTAGTTCCCATAGTACGGTTGTTTCAATAGCGAATTTCAAACGATTTTAAATTGAATTAACTATAAAGAAAAAATTAAAATTTTACGTGATAATAATTTAGGAAATCCGTACAGAAAAAATTCAATGAATAAATAAATATGTACGTTTGACTATGAGAAACGAGCCTAATTAATAATACCATCATCTACGTCATCTACGAGTTAATTAATGAATAATAAAAAATAAATTGTCATTAAAATAGGTAAAAATTACATCACAATAATAATAGAGTTACGAATCATATTATAATTTATTTAATATTAGATTATTATATAATCTGTATTTTAATATTAAATTATATAAAAAAATAAAAATCAACGTATTGTAAAATTTGAAATTAAAAAAAAATTCTCAGTACTGAAACAATGTCATTTCGGGAGTTTCGGAACCAATAATTGTGATTTATGGCGATAATTTTTTGATCACTGGCGCTTATATTATTATAATATTGCACAGCAGAGACGAGCTTATACTAATACAATGTCATGAGTATAATGTAAACACAGATTACATAGCAATCGACACGAGGCATGAGGTTTGTGCCGGCGCAGAACATGTACGTGCCGCGGGTCGTAGGTATAGTTAGTACCTGCTGCTGCAGTAGAATTATATACTTACGCCGTAATATTGTACGATAATACATAAACTTGCCTGTTCCTCGGAATAGACGAGTAACGCAGTGTTTAATATACAGAATACGTATACACATAATATATACGTAATATGTATAACAATGTGTATATATATATATATATATACACACACAATTTATTCGGCGTCGAGCGTATACATATTATTATTATTATTATTATTATTATCATTATTACACACATAGGTGAACTGCGAGTGCGCGTACCCGCACACACGCTTATACGATCATATAGATGGATCCGGAATTACACACCGTGTGTATGCCATTAAATGTATCAACTCTTGTTCAACTCATTAATGCAATCCTATTCAGCGGCGTGGAAAATTAATGTACATCTGACTGGAAAAGCCCTTTGAACTTTTGCAAACTAAACGCATGGGTTTTCACGTCGAATAAACATATTCGTTTTAAGCTGTAAAGGGTTGTCTAAAATTGCCTCGCCCCTCCGGCTCACCCCGCGGCGGTCCTCCCAGTGTGCGACGCTCCGGATTACAAACGCCTCTGATTTTGTCACTTGCATTAAATATTAGCTTTTCCTCGGGGCCTTCAAAGTGTTATACGCGCTTAGAGGTAACGGATACAAAAGCTGCAGATGTATACAATATATACATAATATTATATATTATGTATATATATTTTCATATACATCGGTATAATACACACAAATTATATATATATATATTTATTGTAGGTATTTGGGTAGGACGGCTACGGGAGATAAGTACTCGTTTTCTGCAAAATGTGCGAGGACAAAATGTAATATTCATGTAAAGTAAATGATACTTTTATGTTGAATAATACTATTATACATTAAATTATTTTTACTATGAATTATTAAAATGTTATTATTATTTCAATTGCTCGCTTTCCACTCGTGTATTTTGGGTAGTCTGATGTATAGGTATTTACTATTTACAAGATGGTTTTTTTGGAAAATCATTTTTATTAATACTATTTTTGTGACTATAACACCGTGAATCTAAGTATTTGATACAACACGTGTTATATTAAATTGCTATGGCTCGTTGGCTAAATTTCAACAGTACATAACATTTTTTTTTCGTTTAATAAAAAAAAAAATAAAAAAATTAATATGGTGTATAAAAAAATTCTTCATTAGTTCTAAATAATTAAATTAATAATTTATAGTATTACGTCATAAGTTTATAGTGTGGAAAGTACACTTTTTCAGACAAATGTTGTACTCGTTGGCTCATTCGATAGGCATACTCAATATTTGTTAACATATTTATGTATAATCTATATAGATACAGTTCTGAAAGTTTATATTTTAGTTTTTGAACGAATATGATCAAACCATAACAGAAAAATGATCTATTGATGAGTGAAGTTAGTGTTTTCGTGAAAACTAACATAATGAACACATAATTTTAAAAATCTCCAAGATTTTTTTTTTAAAGTCTCTGCAATTCCGAAAAAAATGTTTTATATAGCAAGATATTTTGACATGTGATCCAAAAAAGAGCTATCACTCGTGTGTAATTAAATGCTTATACATAATAGGTACAATAACTGTATTGAATTATAATTGGTTTTTACGTGTCTTATTTATGGAAGTTATAATATTTACAACAATTATGGGCGTTAAGTACATATTATATAACTAATAGGCAATTATATAGATACTTATATAGTTGAAAATATAAAAATTATTTAGTCTAAGATGTTTTTATGTTAACTTACAAATGTTTTCTTTCCGATATGCATGCATCGCAGAACAAATTATAGATCCATTTTGTATTGTATAAAATCAATGTGTTAAATTTTATTTTGCACATTTTCGCATTTTTAATTATTTTTAGCTATAAACGCATTTTTTGAATTTCAACCAAATATTTTATACGTTTCGTATTTTTTGTTAACTATTTATATTGTGTATCACGAGCTCGTATAAACGCGTGAATATAAAACACATAGTTTTAATTAAAAATTGATAGTATACTACCTATAGGTAGTTTATAAGTATTTCAAATGATAAATGCACTATATAATTTTTTAACGCATGTTATTTCTTTATTTTAAGAGCATGCTTTGATATTTTTCAGGCATGTTCATATTAGAATTTTTTTAGAATTTTTTTGGTCAAAAACATCAATTTGTAATTGTATTAATATATAAACATATCTTCAGTTATTGATTTTTCAATTTTTCATTTTTCCATTCCCGAAGTCACAATTCGCACTACTGTTTACAACATTTTATGGAAGTTTGGGCACAGATAAACTACAAAAAAAAAGTACTTAAGTAAGTACCAAAAACTATCGCATTGGGAAAATCCAAAACAATAACGAAAATATTCGTATTTGTTTATAATCGAATAGAATAAAATATTTCAATTAGCAATAGTTCGTTAATTTTACTGATATATTTAGTAAAAGTGTAATACATACAACTAAAATGTGTTAGATAGCCTTAAGTTTAATATTTCTAACTAAAATTAATGATTTAATATATTTCTCCGCGTGGGGAATTAAGGTCCTCAATATCCACTTTAACAATTTTTTCATTATTCACTTAGATGTGCCATTAACTTCCTATATATATTTTTTTTATTAAATCAAATAAAAGATTAACGTAGAAGCATTCTTTTTAAAAACTCTTAAATACATTTCAGGTTCTGATCGAAACAACTATAAATTCTGAGAATGATAAGTTTTGCATTGATGACGTGTGGTTTCTTTTTATTTAATTTTGTTTGCTATCTTTTTTTTCAAAAGTTAAGTGGTTCAAAAGTTTTTTATAACTTTATTATTTATAAGATGTTAGGAATTAAACCTTTTGATTTTATCGTTATAGTGTTAGTGCTCCACGTCCTTAAACGAATAAAGAAAAACTACCGATATTGATGCTGATGTTAAATACCTTTAGAAGAGTTTTAGTCGTTAATCAATTGGCATTTATTCAGTCATTGTGAGAATAATAATTTTAACTGCAGGCTGCAAGATAAGTACCTATATTTATTGAATATTTCAATAACTTACCTTAATAAGTTACAAGTAATAATTTCTATTCATAATGAGTTTTTAATTTTTTTAACACAATTAAAAAAATCTAGACAGATAAATTCACACAAAATATCATGAAATAATTAGGATTTAATGATAACATAATAAATATTTTCAAAGGTGATGCAGTCATGTAAAACAAATTATTATTGCTAATATTATTTACAAGAGATTTATTACTCGTAATAGGTATACAGAAGTGTAAAATTACTTTTTATATTTTGTATAGTGATCTATACGTATGAATTGCTTATAAATTATAACATTCTTACACAATTTACACAATTAGTTGTATTATATTCCGTATTAGGAATAATTGTTATGCTCAATATTATTATTTTATTCTACATTATGGAGTTTTTGAGAGTTGATATTTCGTACAACAGATCACAGAAATACGGTATGGTTTTACATTTTCTGTTATTCAAAATATATTTTATTAGATTTTGATTTTTCAGATAAAATATATTTTGTTTAATGTTTATTAGCTTACAATGAAGATATTACTCAGATATCAGTCATGTTTATTCAATATGAAAAACCTATTAGAAGTGTAGATTTGTTTATTTTTATGAAAATTTGTTTATTTCTTAAACTTTTAACAGTTTGGATTTTATTGGTAAATATTATAACATCTCAGACAAAAGTTATCACTAAAGTCTTTCAGTTTATTTCGTTTTATTAGTTTATATACCTATATTTATTACCTAATTTAATAATTAGAAAGAAGCATAATAACAGAAAAAAATCTAAAACAAAATATTAAAAATATTAGTATAACCCTAATCTATGTTGCTATGCATTTTGCTAAATATATTAATAATGACAACTTAATAGATTCAGATTCATTAAATCTTGAATACATTTTTGATTTTTATTATCTTTTGTAATTTTACTACTTGCAAGTAATTTTATCACTCTTATAATTTTATTCTGTCTAAAGATTATAAATTTGAGAAATTTTCTCTTTGCAGCTACAACTATAAAAAAAAAAATATATATATTAATACTGTATCAATCGTATACTAAAAAAAAAAAAATAAAAAAAAATAGGCTTTTATATTTCAAATTTATCACTTTATTTCTAATGGATTTTTTATTATTGTGTCCAGTGTATAGATATAGAGATAGTATACAATGAAAACAAAACTGTGTTTTTGTTTATAAAAACAATTAAGATTGTTTTGTCTTTGTTGCTAAAGTTTTTGTTTACTATTTTTATTACGTGTGAACTCGCAAGAGCACGTCTTATTTTGATTATTCGTTGTCATATAAATGTATGCACAAAATGAGAGAATATGCATAGCATATTATATAATATATTATTCTATTTTATTTATACATTTCTGAAGCAGATCTACAGGTGAATGACCTTATGACCTAATAATCTTGTTTTAGAGCTATTTTACAATGCGTAGTATTGTGAAGTTGTGTTGGTGATGCATCAACCCAAAAATAACATCTTACATCTCATCACCTCACCCTATCACAACACAACCCCTACCAACGGAAAAAATAATAAGTAACTACCGGAAGTTTACTATGTCGCAGACATATTATAGTATTGTTACGTTATAATTAATGAGAAAATCGATTTTCAGTGAGTCTGTCGAGTCGGATGGATAATATAATATTATTGTAAGGTATAATAGTGCTTTCGGAACTATATAATATGCATCTTTATAATTTAGATAGCACAAGACTATATTTTATTATTTAAAAGTTATAAATAAATGTTTCTATCTTATTTACGTATAAAATATAAATGTCAAGCAATATGCAAACAATTTCGTATTAAGGAATAGAATCTTGATCAACTTTCCGCTAGAATATTAATTGACTGTTTGGCGTACGTTCCGTGAAATTTATGTAATATCTTTTTAACGCGTGTATTGTTTGCTTTGTTTTATTTGATAATAAGTTTAATATTACATCATGTGATTAAAAATAAAATATGAAGATTGAGATTTCGTAAATTAAAACAAAATACAGCGTTGACAAAACGTTAATAAATATTAATTATACTCGATTATAATGTTTATATTATATACATTATATTATGTTACAGTTAAAATCCAAAATCAGTTAAAAGTAGTTATAATTAGTTAGCTCTAGTTTTTATAAACCCTCATTCGTCAAAAGTGATTTAAGTTAGTTAAAACCAGAATTAATACTAAGACTCTCAGCACAATATTATCTTACCTTTTTAGCTAAAAATAGTCGTGTCTGAAATATAATGGTGAAAACTAGAACAAAAGGAAAGTGGAAATAAGTGATGGACATTTATTAATGTTGGGAACGAATAATCTAACATAATAATTTTTTTCAATACGATGAACTTTATTATAGCATTGAGAGTTATATAATATCTGATATTATTTTGTTTTACATGAGCAACATGAGCAGAGATTTATTTTATATGATTTTTTTTTTACAAGTGCACGTTGCAAGCAATTTTGATTGTTTAAAAATCAATTTTGGCTGTAGAAGGTTTTGAAAAATAACGTTGACTTGTTAAAACTATTTTAACGGATTTTGGTGATTGATAAATCAATGATTATAATATGTATAGTAACTCAATTTTAAATATTATTAAAGTTTAAATAAAAGATGGCATTTTGTATTTTAAATTTGTTTTTAGTACATAGATTTATAACGCACTATATGTGCCAAAGTCATACTGGTTATTACGGTTTAAATCAACGTCTACAGAAATGTGTTTTTATATTTGTTATTCCTGACCAAGCATTAACCAGTAGCAACGTTAAATAATATACGAAATCATCAAGGCCAAACATTTTAAATTATACATATTACGCATATCTTTATATTTTATGTACATTTTACGTTAGTTGTACATAATGTTATGTTAATATTAATTTATACATTTCTTAAATATTACGATATTTTTAGATAAACACCTGTGCTTACATTTATTATAAATTGATAAATTAAAGTAATTAAAAATTCTTAGCAAAATCTCTATTATTTATTACTTGTCACACAGTTCAAGGAACGCTATCAGGTCTTACCGTATTATATACCATTGCTTAATTTTAACAAATTTTGAAACAAATATTATTCATACATAGAGTATTGATTTGAATATTATTAAAACATGTTAATAATTTAAAAATTATTCATTATTATGACCGTTGACCTGAAACACATAATACTATATAGAGGAAAGCCCCTAGGGGAGGCAACTGCCCCAATTTTTCCTCCACCACATTGTGAACACCCTTGTTTGGAACCCTATTTAAATACTGTAGTTTATAATGATAATCATGGGTTTGCACCCTAAAGATTAACTCGATATATCAAACTGTTCAAGTATGCGAAATAATAACACCTGACACCAAAAAAAAAAAAAACCCAAAATCTATGTTTTACAAAAAAAATGAATATTTTTGTAAAAACTTGGTTACCAAAAAATAGAAAATATATTATTATTAATTAAGAATTATTTTTAAATAACATTTTAAGTGATTTGTTAATATTTAAAATAAACTAATACAGTAATAATATTGTTCATATGCATTATTATGTTATTGCAGATGGGTACTATATTTAACACAAGCATCAAATAAAAAAATAAAAGCGGGAACTCACTCTACTGTGTAGTAGGTGTCAAGTGTACCTTATTATTAAGTAGTAAGTCACTTTAACGGATATGTTAATTTTGTGTTATAGATAATTGCATAGAGAAAATTATTTTGAGCGAATTTTTATCAGCTTATATTTTCATTGTCATTTAATTAAATATTCATATTTCTGTTTATAATTTATTTTTTTGTATAAGTAATACTAATTTGAACTAAAATGATCTTATTTTAGCCAAATATAAATTGCATATGTTAAATATTATTTTATATGATATTACTGGCTGTTATTAACTTATATGTCGATGTGTTTACATTACCGCATAGAACAGTGTACATGGGTTCATGGAATAGTTTAAAATTAATCAAAATATTCTGAAAATGTAATTGTGTATAGGAAAATACATTGCATATTATATCTAGTGGTAAAACATTTTAAATTCTTATGAATAATATTTATAGAATTACAAAAAAAAAAAATAGCTAAAACTACTGTTTTTATTTAAATTTTTATAAAAAATTGTATGTTTGAATTTTTTGAGATTAACATGTTTCTGTAAAATTCCTGAGAAATTATTTATTGAATTGTTAAGCATCGGTCATAAAAGTTCAAAACTTTTACAAAATCTGACAAAAAAAAAATACCAATCATTGTTATACTAATTCATTAATAGTTATAATAATGTATATATTTTCTAGTAAAACTATTATACAGGTATACAAACATTTTATTATATTAAAATCATATTCCGTGTGCTTTCATTACACCAAACACCTAAGTTAAAATTTTATGCATTCGGTATCCGAAGTATTCAAATACCCGTTTTTGACATACAATTTGATTTTTAAAACACTATAACAACATCTGAGTTCATTATTTCAGATGTAGAGCTTTGATAATTATTGTTATCATCAGCTCAGTTGTCACCTAATATAATATTATGAAACGCGATGAAAAAAAAACACGAATTTACTAAACAATAATATATTTCTGTCTTCGTGTCAATATAGATTTCCATAACTCTTAACGATTGCTATTTTTATACAGAATATCACCAGCACTTGAAAAAATGAGGAGCATTTCATCGCTTTCAAATCCTAACCCTTCTGTATATTATTTTATTGTTATGTGTATATGAGGCAGAGAAGGGCACATGCATTTCGAGTACAGACTTTAATTAAGCGCCGTTCTCGAGTGATTTATTGGGCTCCTATACGTTTTTAAATAATTTATGAATTTCTGGGGTCCTGCGGACTAGTATATTTATATATATATATATATATAGATGTAGTGGTTATAACTTGTAAGTTCTTTTAACTGCAGGTAATATTTCAGGCAGGTCCCAGAGTCTCAACTAAGAATTACAGAAGGTTCGTTAGGATTAAACAGAAAATTAGTTGGTACGAATCAAACGGTAGACCTTACTTTTTTATTTTTAGACCTATTCGGTCTGATAATTTAATCTATTTTAAAATTTCCAAAAGTATCACTTTTATTACGGATATTGAAACGCAAAAATATATCCAAATAATATCGGATCAGATCATTCAAATCGACATAATTAAACTATACACCCTTAAGTGTTATACACACAGTATAATACATCAGTTAGTGCACAGATGGTTATTTGAACGCGAGGGAAGGTCAAAGTCTTGAAGAAAATGTGGTTATCAATATATTTTTTTAGTCAAATGTAATTTGCGAAAAAAAAAAAATAAAGAAATAAAAATGTTTATGAATAATAAAAGCAAATAAAAAGGCGTAATCGCCACTTGAAATAATTAATAATAATTTTTTTTTAAAATATTTTAATATTATATTTTAGGAAATTTAAATTATTTATCAATAAAGTTTATTTTAATAGATACTGTTCAACATAACGATTAAAACTATATAATAACTAATAAATAAAATTATATAAGCTAATTATTGTAATTTATTGTAAGTATACATAATTTGTGTATAAATTAGTAATATTTTTGTTAAAAAAAAATCATGAATATTTTGACTTGTTGCTCAATATCGTTCATATCATTAATTTTTGATTTTATTCATATAAGTACATTTTGTATGCTGTAACTTGATATTTGCACCCGAAACCTTTTATAACTCGAATGATTTTTTTTTTTTAAACACCCAATTTATATAGAAACTCGAAAAAATATTCCGGTTTACCTGAAACTTGAATATGTTTTTAATTTACAAATTTCAATAATAATTTATGAAAGGAATAATTAAATGAAATTAGTATTAACTATTAAATGTAAACTCATTTATTTATTTTTTGATAATATAAACATTATAAACTTAAATAAGCTCTATGTTTTGTGTATTTGTGGAGGAGGGTGGCTAGGTTATTTTGATTAAATACAAGAAATGTCTTTTGTGTGTTATACATATAAGTTTGGCCACTTATAACTTTCCTTAGGTTTTAAAATATTAACTACTAAACGTTTGTATTAAATCGTATATAACAACGACTATTAACACCCAAACGTTTAAAACAGTTTTTATTTTTGTGTTAACAAAACGAATACATCCTGCATTTGGAACCCAAAGTCCGTAAAAATAATTCGGGTGGCGCAAAGCCCCGACTTCAACTAATGTGAGCCTCGTAAAATTAACAGGTAAATTCTAACAATTAAAATTAAAAGCATGTCTCAAATTTTCATTGTATGCTAATTAGTTTTCTATATTGTGTCGTGGTTCACCAAAATTAATACTTAGACGTGGTACAAACTATGTGTTATTATTATTTTTAAATTTATATTTTGGTGTAGATTACATGTATACTTAGATTTAGCTATTAATGTATTAATTGTAAGTAAATAGATATTAATATTGGCCCAAAATACCTTATAATATTTCACTTTGAATACTTTTATGTCTATCTGTCGAACTCAATACTACATTAGATCACAGTGTATATCGTATGCATAGTATACCTATTACTGCAGTACTGAATTTCAGTAGAACTCTAAAGCCATACCTTTATATCCTCTATAACCGTACGCATAGTCGTCACTGATCACCATACTAACGCTAACCCGGACCGGACCGCCGCAGCCCCGTCGCTAAGAGCGGACTGCAGCGTAGCTAAAAAAGACGATCACTATTATAATATATGCCACGGATCACGCGGCACGCGCCGTGCAAGGTGCATAATAATAATTTAATGATATGCGCCATGTGCCTATAAAATGCGCCGTCGTCGTGCAGTCAACATTAAGTGCGAACGAATTATGCATGCTGTGCGCAGATAGAGCAATTCCGTCTCCAATCCGGAAACAACGCGCAATATACACATTTAATAGATTACATAATAATATAATATAATCGCATACGGTTTTATGTCGAAAAGTCAATAATACAAATAAATCACTGTATTATGGTAATCAGAAAAATGTAATAATAATAAAATGTCAAAAACGCGCGCTATTTGTACGCTGAAGAGGAGCGCGAGTGTGTGTGTGTGTGTGTGTGAGAGAGAGAGAGAGAGAGAGAGAAAACGGATAAAAAAAAAAGAAGCGAATCGCGTATAATATATGTATATAATTATACGGCGTCATGTCACCAGTTACCGGAATTGATAAAAATCCTGCATCGTTATTGTCGTATAATATAATATATATAATAATACGTGACCTAGGGGGTAAAAAGCGTATATTATTATACTGTGTTCGTTTGCTTGTGTGTGTGTGTACGCGCGCGCCCATAATATACTATACAAAGGGGTTTCGGACCCCTCCTTTCAATCATCCAATCTGCATTTTCTCTGCGTCCTCGACAGTATTTTTATTATACGCGTATACACTGTGTATACACTAGGCGATAGATGTATACGCGGCGGCGGCGGCGGCGGCGGCAACTCGATTATTTCACACTTCTTACACCGAGAGACCCCATAAATTTGAGCACCACCGGACGGTTGTAATGAAATATGGCAATCTGTTTTGATACACGAGGGACCCGGAGGTCTCCACGCGCGCGCGAGCTCTCGTCCACTTATTCATCCATTTAAAGGCCTATGGTGTGTGTGCGTGTGTTCACCCCAGTGTATGATGCATATATTCATCTCTAGAGATTTCGTCAACAATGACACCCCGTTTGGGTACTTGACCAGAAATGAATATCCATTAAACAAGTAGTTCTTTGACATGTTATTACTGATACACTGCACGCACACACACACACACATACGTATTATATGTGTATGATATTACGTATATGTAGTTTTGCAGTTTTGACGGATGTAACGTTAAATGTGTATACACATTATACGATGTGTAATACACACTCAGCGCGCCCGAGTCGACCGGGGAACTTTTCATCGGTGCGGTGATTTGTCGTCGAAAAATAAAATTAATGCTTGTGTGATAATAATATCGTACAATATCTGTTGCACTGGTTGCGGCAATATAACCATCGAGATCCATCGGCCGACGACCTATGACGCTACCGACATTTTTTATTCCGCGGCGCACTTTTAATTATATATAGTGATAGTACACTATCAGATTTAAAGGTACAAACATCAACGTGCGTACGACGGTTTTTCGCGATATTTTAAAATATTACGATTTAAAAATGCTCGTAACTCGTTTGAAAATTCAATTATCGTAAAAAACTAACGTATAAAAAATAAATATACGCGGATGACGTTATCACCTTTAAGTTTTATAACAAGTCTATTCACTTTTGCAAAGTAATTATTTTTCAAATATTTTTTATCTTTTGATACAATATTTGCGTATAATTTAATATATTTATGAAATTCAATAATTGCTTAATATGAAGGTTATTTAAACAGAAAAAATATATATATATAGGTACTAGCAGAATTATAATCAAAGATATTGCGATAAGGAGTGAAATATTTATATAACATACATATAGCGCCATAGCGATAATATAAAGGGTGGAAAGTTTTGTTTTTTTTCCAAAAATTCAATGAAGGTTAGATGACAGCAATGACATCACGATAAAAATATAGACAAAGTGACTACCAAACATGCTCACCCCCATTTATTTCATTAATAATTAATTTGCTCAAAATCTGATTTTTGGAATTTTTAAATATACCTACTAAAATATTGTATTTTTAATTGCTTAAGATTTATCGTATTACTAATGAGAGTTCTGAAACAATACAAACTTTATTTTTCTTCAAATGAGAACCCCCTTTTTTACTGTAAATTATTTATTATTGTTGTTTGAAAATAGAGACACCTCTCAGTCGTAAACAAATTTCAAGAATTTTAAAATATGGTCGTTAATTACATTTAAAAATTCCAAAAACTCGATTTTTAATTACTTCATTATTGATGAAAAAAAAGGAGTGAGTACGTTTGATGAACCACACTGTATAATAATTAATATTTTGCGTAAATTATCATGTTTATTTAAGTTCAAACAGTTCAGAAGTACTTATTATTAATAATTATAGTTAACTAGTGACGATAGCGATAACGTATTACGCAAAAATCATAAATAATAACATAGTTTTTGTTTCGTTCGTGTTTTCTTTACCTTCCGATAGGTACAACTATATAGAAATGCTAGTCCAAAAAATAATATTATGATAGTCAACGCACTCTAGTTGTTTATACTTATAACACGAAACCGAGTACAGTAGCGGATCGTTTGGTTTTTTTATACGTTGAAAATAAAAAAATATTGCACAGGTTCTTTTGGGTATTGGCGGCTATATGAGAGCATTTTTTTTTCGCCAAACTGGAAAGGGTGCGCCGATACATCTTTCTCTCAACACGAAAAAACTATTAGTTTACCGCGATATGATCGAGCGATGAGCTCGAGTACACCCGCAGTATCAAAATTGATTACAAAACGTCCGAATTACGCTCGGGGTATTACAAAAATTGTATCCTAATTAAATTTTTGGCGTTATTAAACCCAAAATCGATGGAAATATTATTAGACAATTCGAATTTCAATAATGATGCATTTTGTATTTTTCTTTTAGAAATATTAAATTCATAACATTTTCAAATTTACAATTCACTCGAATATCCTAGTACGTTGGAGCCAGTTCAGCTCAATACTAGTGTATGGACTTTCTACACGGCTATTTGGTTTGTATTATCGAATGAATATTTCCGTGGGTCGGTTCGGGCTTGACTAGCGAATCCCGCTGTGTGTGCATATTATAACACGTAATGTAGTAACGCGGGCATCGATGGCCAGTTGGGGGAGTGAGCTGCAGTTATTTAAAAACAATATTGTTGATCCGCAGACGGATTACTAAAATCCCACATAATATAAATCCCGACAAATATTAAAAATGTTTGGGAATTATACCACGCGTCCATTTATCGCTTATACTAATATTTAAATTGATTTTAAATCCAATCTGAACTACAATGGATAATATAGAACTGAATTATAGTGAAGTCGGTGACACGATTTATTTTTTGTATAAAATGCATTGCAGTATTTCTCCATAAACGACACCGGGGAATAAACTGCAATTCTCAAAGATCTATTTAGTATACCTTCCATCTGGAATCGATTATTTCCAAATTCCAGCGCATAATATAACTATTTACCTGCCTGCCTGAAAAATCGATCACGTGCAAAAATAATTTGAAAAATAAAAACGTTGTAAGACGACAATATAGTTTTCTCGATTCACAGAGTGTAATATATCTAAAGACATGAACTTATTTTATGTACGCGTTTCCATCAAGCCGCGTGTATTTTGATTATCTCCTAAAGCTAATTCGGTTATAAGTGATTAAATTATTTTTAACATATTTTACTATCAGATATTTAGGTATTTTTTTTTTGTATTTTTATTTTTTGTTGTAGAATACGTTTTATATGAAATCTTAAAAAAAAATTGTTATTATAGTTGAATTATAATTAAGGTATTTTAAAAACTTCTAGCTGAATAAATGTAGGTATATATACATTTTTTTTTTTTTTTTTTGTTCTGTAACTGATGCCAGACAGTACTGCGACGGTTATTTAATGCGTCTGTATTTACACTTATACTAGCCCCTCTAGAAAGAAAAATTACAATTAGAATTTTTGAACAAGATGAGTATACTTTGACGATGTAGTAGACCAGTTAACTTACAACTTTTAATTTTTATACAATGGTTTAATTTTTTTTTCGTTATTGACATCAAACAAAGACCAACATAATTGTTGGATGATTTCCTAGCTGATCTATACTATACAATTAATGATAGTTAGTGTTGTAGTAGTGTATAGTGGAATCGTCGACGATATGAAAGACGACGTTGTTCGTCCCCTAATCACTGCAGTACCACACCACCCAATCTCCCTCTCAATGACGGTAAAATTATTTAAATAAACCGTTATCGGTGTCACAGACCGCGAATACTACGGAAGTATTGTATAATATAATTCAGCGGCATTTCATAAAAATAAAGATTTGATTAGATGAATTCTACTTAAATTAATATGACATTCATTGTAGGTGCTAATACTACAGTTGTGCGCGACTACTTCGTTTTGGCGGGCTTCTTCGTATGAAGGGGATGAGGACGAGAGTCATCGGTACTGTTGCGCAGCACTTTAAGTATAATAATAGTGTGTGTATTATGCACGCAGTACGTCTTATTCGCGAATTCGGAATATTAATGTTTTTAAATCCTCATACATATACATATTATGCTGTGTACTTTGTAATATATAAATTATACACACACACACACACACACATACATGTCATATACGGCGTATATATATGACGAAATATAATAATAAAACGCGAGCGACTTAATTCGTTAATGTGATTTCCGTGTGAAGTAGATTAAACATTTAATACTCTCCCCGGTCTCGCTCACCATCACAATAATACGAACACCCACACACCCACACACCTACATACATACATACATACACGCATACATATATTGATAGTCGCTAATGTTAGGACTGTGGAGCAGTCACTCAGCAGCGGCGGCGGCGGTGGCAGAGGGCTTTGAATATTTTTAACCCTCTTCATTGTACTCGCGTGTACGACAAGAACCCCCTCCGGCGGCTCGGTGTATACATAAATAGGGGACCATCGGCGGCGATTATTAAATACCAACATTACGTTGTAAAATAATTCGTCACAGTTTCCTGATTATGTAATTTATTACTCTCGAGTCCGTCCCGACTTTGGCAAATATAACTTTGAATCATTCGTATCGACAAATTACATATGGTATGACTACACACACAGCATATGTATACCGCGCACACACGCGTACGACTGTACTAACGCATTATAATATATTATACACGGCGGAGTGACGAGGGACAAGGATAGAGTGAGAGGAGACAGAGAGACGGCAACTATAATGTGTAATATAAAGGACTGAAGGAGCTGAGGTCGTATTATTATATTATTGCTATTAGTCGTCGTCGATGGGTTTCGGGCGATGCGGTGTGAGAAAGACGTCGGACAGAAGTGAACACACGATCAAATGAATAATCGTTCAAATATAATAACTACGTCGTTATGTTATAAATATATATGTGTGTATTACTAACGGCAAACGTATAGGAAATCCGGCCGTTCTATATATTATTATTATACGTTTCCTGGCAGAAGCAAACGCAGGATTTGGTAAAGAGGGATAGTTATTTTTATTCCTTTATTCCCGGTATTAAGTATATATTTACAGATATACAAATATATTATGTATGGAATCTGCAGTCTAAATATGTACAAATAAAGATTTATTGCATATTTAAAAAAAAATATCGATCACTATTATCATATTATAATAGTTTTACTTTACTTTTTAATTACATCATTATAATAATAAATCTAGTCTATATTGAATAAAAATAAATAAACATGCGCTTTAAATTATTTTAAAGTTGAAAGTATTTGTTCTGTAATGTTTAATTTGTTACCGGTTAATTTGCAAATATAGCTTTGCAAAAGGTCAAGGTTTCAGTAAATCGAAATTAGTTGATGACATTTTATTTGTTTATCAATTATAAGTTATACCCCATCGTAAATGAATATTATTTTTAAATAAAATAAAAATAATAATTACAGTTACGTAGGAATACTATACTACCACATGATTTTATATGGTTCTTATTAAAAAATATATTTTTAATAAATACCTATCTTTATTTTAGAAATAACTCACTTTGAAAAAAAATAATTTGGGTACTTTTAATTTGGTACAAAATACGATTAATGAAGGGCTTGTACTATGATTCATCATACCACTGTAATTGGCCTGTCATTTTTGAGCAATGTGAACTTTTAGTGAAAAATAAAATATTTTTAAATTTGTACGTATAGGCATTAAATAATGGTAAAGAATATGACCTATCTACCGTTTAATTTTAAAGTTTAATACGTGTATCAAATTTTATTATTTTTAACAATATCATTATTTATTATTGCAGTTGCAGAAAAACTTTGTTGTTCAAACTACGTAGTAGTTTTCAACTTTTTTTTTTTTTCACGACGACGACGCCCTAACTTAAATCCAAATAAATGGCAACACGCTTAAATCATTTAGAGCAAAGAGTTTATAAACATTAATAAAATCCGAAAAATGTGTCAATAAATAATAATTGACTCATATCTTGCTTATCTTAGTACTAAGATGGTACCACAGCAGGTTAAGAACCACATACTACAACTATAGTAAATATAGTATAATTATTACTATTTTGGTTATTGTCAAGTTATACGTTAATGTGCATAAAAAAAATAATAAAATTACTGAAATCACTTTAAAAAAAAAAAAAAAAAATGTTTTAAAAATGGAAAACCAATAAAAAATATAAAATGAAAATTTCACCTTTCAAGTGTTTATCACATGAAACGAATTAAGTACTTGGAACGGAATACCATAGAGCATTCATAAAAAAATAATATTTAGATTAAAATTTAGACCTTATATTTATTGAATTACTATACTTATAGTTATAATATAATATATAATATTGTATTAAGATGTACGTCATATAAAAACAACGATAACATTACTGTTTGATTAAATTGCAATATTTTAAGTTTTAACTATTAAAAATAAATGTGGTCTACTACTTAAATATATAATTGATTAATATTACTTAATAGTTAATAGGTATTAATAACGAACTATTTTCCGAAAACGTGTGAAATAAAGTCCGTGTTTAGTTTCCTATTTTAATTAACTACTATTATTGTTTAGGTATATACAGTGAATTTACTTTAATTACCTGAACGAAAGTTCAGATAATTTAATCATCTAGTTACTTTAATATGATATATATAATAGTTAGAAGTGAATAATCATGTTTAATTATACCATACAAATATACAACTATGTGTTTTAATTTTTAATCATCATTGCAGAATATAATATGGGCAATTTACATGTATACACATTTAAATAATTAGTAGATTAAGATTTAGGATAAAAAAAAGGTTAAAAAATATAACTTTCATCTACATATTATATTTTTTTTATTATATAAATAGTATATAAAAGTATGATATTTAAATTCCGCCCCCCCCCCCCCCAAAAAAAAGACATTGAGCAGAAATTAGAATTTATCTTTTGTGTGAGTGTTGTAAAGGAAAAGATAAGGGTGGGCCCTTCGGCGATATTATTTTTTATTTTACGACCGACCGCCGTCGTTGACTAAAACGTCGGATGCGTATAAAAAACAAATATCATCGTCTCGGCATGTATACACAAACACACCCACACATATACAAATACCGAAAAACTAAATTTTATTCGTACACATTTTAATTTACATATTATTATTACTATTATTATTATATGCTATCATTTATTGTCACATCGGAGTCGTTAAAGTCTATCATTGCCCAGAGCTTTTTATTTGGTATCCAAATGAGATTATGCGCACGTATAATATACGTACACTATGCACGACGCGTAGCACGGTGTTCTATACGATATTTTTCAAGTATATTACGTATAATTTAATATCAATATACATTTATTACAATATAATGGCTAGTAATTATTATATTTTACACGTGTAAAGGAATTTTAATACGCATGGACAGAAAATCGCTTAATTGATGTAGATACGTCAAATGTCATGATAGGAAATTTCATATTTTTACAGTTTAATTAATTACCGAATGTGATCAGGCGTACTTAGACGTACACTTGGTTTACGTGTAAATCTGTTGTAAACTTGAGCTTATAATTAGGTATTGCGAGGCAAATATTAGTATATGGTAAATACCATATTCTACCAGGTACCAGCTATTTTTTAATATAATATTTGTATACTGATATATCGTAAATAGTACACAAACCCTGCTGTACAACCCTTATAAAAATTATATTGAATACAATTATTATGAACGTATTGTAAAATAATATTACGGAACGATATAACAGTATTCTAGTAATGCGTAACGAAATAATCACAATACAATTAGCGGTGAAAACGAAAATTATTCATGTATTATTTTTTTACTGTGAACGAATCAATAAACAAACGATTACAATTTAAAATTAAAATGTTAAGGGGAAATTCGAGGGAGAGGGCAAGCGGTTCACTGGCTCGTCGTACCGCCCATGCTCATCCGCCAGCCGTTAGGTGGATTTTATTTTAAATCATCTCGGCGAGCACCGTCGTCGTAAAATACAATAAAGATTATTATTATTTTTATAATGTAATGAGCACGACAGTAGCTTACGAAAAATCCGCGATAGAGGGGCGCCAGACAAGTTCCGAAATTAAAATGGAATAAATGACTTGGTACATAATATAGTACAGTAAGTTATGTATATAAATATAAACGATGATATTATATAAAGAACAATCAAGTCGAAAAAATACATTTATTTCACGTGACACGGCTGTCACGTAGTGTAGTAGAGCTATTTTAATGAAAAATTAAATGCGTTTAACTTTCATATTTAACCAGCGACGGGGGAAAAAAAAATCCTGTGACAGTGACAGTGGCGTTTAGGGAGTTGAACTCCCCTCGACATAATATATTATATTATTATAAGCTATGTATATATATTTATATTTTTTATTTTATCATGTTATATATGAATGCAAGTTTTATCAGTTTTTCCCATCTCATCCACGAGGCCTATAGCCGTTACTGCACTGTCATTAACTACTTTCTTTGAATCGACGAAATTCTGCCTCCGTGGCTGCGTTGTATTTGCATAATATTACGCATATACCTATAAGTACGCCGTAATGTTGAACGATTCGATAACAGTAAACGATCGCGAATAAGCGTTCATATTCTCTTGTCGGGATTTTAGCTCGATAATGGCAGGTTTTAAAGCAATACATTGTAGGAGTTCATCGTCTCACTTCTCCTCGTCGACGTTGGGTTGTAATTAAATATACAATTAACGCTGCAATTGAATAAAAATATAGCTTTCGTCGGGCTTGAATAGACTCAGCGTGAACTATGTGCCTTTCAAAGCTCCCGCATCACATTAACGACTATTATAATACTCGCATATTATTTGACTGACGATTATAAATTATACGTACGTAAAGTTAACATTTTGATTTTCAAACAAGTTGTCATAACACTCATAACTCATAACGTACACGGTTGTTTAGCACTTGACTCGTACAATTGTACCACGGAGTGCAATCGTTTAAGAACCGTTCGAGTCAAACGGTGTTGCAGTGTAAAGGTGCGTAAAGAAATCTCTGCAAGGTCCATTGCTTATTTAAATTGATATTTGTGGTGTTTTCAGTCGGTTGAGCGATTTGAGGGGTTGGGGGGCATTCGTTTTTCTCGATGACAGTAAATTATACTCATTATTATTGAAGACCCGTCAAACGGTCGTGTTATGAATTGGAATTTAGAGGTTAGTATACATCTACGCGTGATGATTTTCTTCATCACAGTCAATCAGGTATATGATGATATCGTGCAAAGTGAAAAAACGACAAATGAAATTGACGGTTACAAGGCGATTTGCCGTAAGCGCCGATATTGTTTCATTACGAAAAACGTATTTTAATTATTAACTATTTATATTATAATATTATAGCTGATGCAATAAAATATCTAATCTGCCGAAGAACAGATCAATAAAAACGTTTTACGCAGAAACGTGACGATGTCTTTAGTCTATGTATGTCGCAGGCAGTCCATAAAAATGTATACCTAATAGAGTACATAATGTGACTGATAGACCTTGATCGTTGAACAATAATATTTTCGTAATAATATAATTGTACATTTAAATCGGTGTCTCAGTGCACGACTTTGACATGATTAGCTCGTCAAGTCCATGGAGGGTTTTTTGAGAATTGTGTGCTTAAAATAATATCCTTCGCATTTTTGACTAACTTATTTTCGAAAAATATCGTCGAAAATAGTTTTTTTTTAATGGAGTTTAAATTTATTCGAAATTAGTCATAAGTATTTAAAGTTTACGTGAGTAGAGTAGTGCTCTGATTATTAGTGTTCATGGTATTACAATAGATACACACTTGTGCCAAACTATTTCACTTATTAAAACTTAAAGTACTGACATGAAAAAATGATTTAAAATATATATATATATCTTTTTTTTTAAATATTGCTAACATCAATAATATAAAACTATGTAAAAATAATATTTTTAAAAGTTTTAGTTTTTTTTTTTTTTTTAAACGAGTTATGTAGACATTTAAATAAATTACCTTGCATTTGGCGTATGAATGAATGTTAGTATTTTGTTATTTTTCAAATTTATGTCTTTAGTATTATGATTCCGGTAAAGGTACCACAGGTACTATAACCATCGTTTACTATTATGTACTATATATTAAATATCATGGCTATAAAAATTTACTTTAATAACTATCGTCAATAATTAATTTGTAATTATTTTGGTATTTAAAACAATTTGTTTAGTAAATTGTTTGTCGGTGGCTGATTGTTTAATTTGCAGTATTGTTTACGACTGGGTACGTTGTACCACTTACAATTTTAAGTCATTTGCAAAGCATTCAACTACATTGGTTTTCGTTTAATCATCATTCGTTAACTACAAAATACGTATAACACAATTTAAAAAATATATTCCGGTTTACAGCGGATTTTAGATAAAATAAAAAAATAAATGAATAATGCTTTTATAGTACTATACATTGCTTTTATATAACTGATTTGAAGAGAAAATGCATTTATGAACTAAATATTTCCAAAATTTACTTGAAAATGTATAGTAATTACTTATTTGTTAGTGAAATCGATTAGTATAAATAATAGTGAAAAGTTTATAATATCAAATACTAAATGCATTTTTAAGCTAACCCCACATAGTATCAGATACTGCACTTTATTTATAATAATAATTTTAATTTGAACTTTAATCATAAACAATTTGAAACTATTTATTCGCACTTCATAAAATACTAAAACAAAATACATTAAATTGACACTACAATTTTGCATTGTTCAAAATAATTATTTTTTTCGCTGTATAATTATGATAGTAAAAATAAATTTTTCACAAAGCTATTTTCATTAACTTTTTTAGATATTTAAACGTTTCGATTAAACATTTTATTTTTATTTAAAATCATAAACATACCACATTATATTATATCGTATTACCATTATCTCGTACAACGGTGGTCACTGTCTTACACTCTTACGGCGAATATGAATGGATTCGGATGTAGCATACTTGTAAATGATTTTCTGGAAATCTGTGAAGCTTTTATGTTCAATCTCTTCAATTGTTTATAATTCGTCGATTGATATATCAATACATGGGGTGTTGTTCAACATGACGTATTTCACGTACTCGGAGATATGTAGGTACCTATATAATATTCTGCCGTTGAGAGGGGTAATACATCATTAAATTGAGAAACACGGGCGCGTTCGCGTGTGAATAAAATACGAAACTAAAGTCCAGACCGGCGGAATCTGTCAATTTTTTTCTATTTTAATTTATATTGCATACACAAAAACTAAAATATATAATATATTATTCGCGAAACGGTTTTTACCTCGATTTTAATCGAACGCACTCATATATTAAATATACAATGGGTCCGTGTATCCATACATATATGTGCATTATTTTTTTTTTTTTTTTTTTATATATTTTACCTTTTTACAGTTTATTTCAATCGCCGTATACAAGCAGACCCGTAGGAGAATTTTTTTTCGCCCGCGTGCCGTACGCATATATATCGTGTAGCGTTCGTGGCCGGAGTAAATTGGAAATTAATGTGCGGGCGTATTCGATTATTCAAAACAATTCCACACGATGATATGCTGTCGTCGTGCATATAGAATAAAAGGGGTCGCCGCCGCCGCCGAGCGAATAATTTTAAATCGAAGCCGAAAGGGAGACTTTTTTTTTTATATTTATTTTTTGTTATTATTTTTTTTTTTTTTTACATTGGCGTTAATGGAAAGTCCTGTAATAATTGATGATCCGGCGAATGTGCGTTTATTCTTCGGCTGCAGTGCAGGCGGCTGTGGCGAAATATAGTCTGTATATCATACACTTTTGAGTATAATAAATGTTGATTAATTTATTTCGTCGGGACTGTACATGTATATAGGGTGAATTAAGTTTTGATTCAAACTCTATCACTAATAACATAGTTATTGTTATTAATTTCTCGTTATATATACCTGCGGTAATCGCGAATTTAATATTATAGGTATATTATTTTATTGCATAGTATGCATCGCTATAGTGACACGAGTCGTGATTACACATATCAGATCTATTGGGTATATAATCACTTAAAATGAAAAGTCTTGTCAGAACCCTCATGTTTTGTATGTTGATTTTTATCGGCTGTTATGACGTGTTTATAATGACCATGTTATGGATGTAATGACGCTTATTTTTGGTAAATTTAGAAAAATAGTTAGTATATTATGGCCAAGTGCCATATAACTGCGGTTTATAACAAGAACACCTAATTTTAAATATGAAGCAAAATGTATTCAGTGTCAAATGCTATGGCCATTAATAATAAAATAAGTTCAAAAACAAACTCTGAACAACTATAAATGAAAATACATAATTTTTATTAAAAAATGCATGTTAAAATTTTACAAGCTTGAATTACAGTTTTTTTTATACAGTATAAACTTAATAAATATTAATGCATGTAATACAAATATACTTATATTTTTTAATAATACTGCACACAATATATATGACTACTGTTTTCTAATGACTTTTTTCCTATGTTGGTTGTTATTATTTATTTTTTCTTGGACTCTTGAACGTTATAATACACGATTTTTAAAATGTCATTGACTTACACATATAATAATTATATGACGTATTCAGGGTCATCGGAAAAAAAAGTTAGAGTGTGTACGTATCTCAGACGTTTAATAACGCAAATTACGGTCGGAAAAGTTGACAAATTATATGCCTTGAAGCTTAGTGCGATTAAATGAGTGATTTAAATCAATTTCATATTTTATTTTAAACTATTTATGAGATGTAACGTCGAGGTATACCGGAACTGGCTGTGTTCTTAAGCATTTTTTACCGCTCTGTTTACTTTGCAATAAACCTCAATAGGATCCACTTTCTGTAATTTCTTTCGAGGCTGTTTCACTAAGGGGACGCTTTCTTGTCATCATTATTATTCGCACAATTGAACGCATAATTTATTGTTTAAATGTGTAACAGTAGTAAAAGAAATTTGATAATAGCTAGACCTGTTGTATATGTAACGTTTGTTTCATACATAATCAATGACAAAGTAACATGTCGTCTACGACCAATATTACATCATGTATTCTCAGACATAGTAGGTACTCTAATATTATCCCGAACATGACTGTTTAGGTACGTATGATTGAACCACCATTTCTTTGCACTACCCTATCTACCTTGTTTTACAATAAATAGTAGGTAAGTACATAAATATGTGTTCGACTTGAAAGTTGGATATCAGTGTAAAGTAATCAACCTATAATAAATATTGTGCGATAGAGAAAAATTCTTTGAAATTCTTCTTGATTTATAAATACCGAACTTGAAAAAGACGAAATTGATTTGTGATTTTTAAATAAAAAATATTTAATTTTCAGAAATCTATACCTATAATAGTCGATATCGTATTTTATAAACAGTTTGTTTTTTTCATAGTCATTTTAGACGCAATTGAACTCTATTACAAGTTTATAGTCAAATAGTTCGAATATCATAATAATGGCATGTATACGCTAATATAGTTCGTATATTTTTAAATAGAATTAGGTACTGGTTGTTCCGCTTATCAGGAAACGTTTGTTTAAAAGCACCGAAACCACTTAAAAACATACGTATTTTTTATCATTTTTTCTCACATTTAACGTTTCATCGAAACTGTTGCGGTATGCCTATTACTTACATCATCAATTATACACATATTACGAATGATATACATGTATTACAAGTTACAACGAACCCCTTAAAAATCGTTATCGTATCGCACTCTTATAATATATTATATTATATAAATTACGTCCCGTTGCTGTGCACATTTCATGACCCTCGGAAGTGTCGAAATAGTCGCGTCATTATACGACCTTGAATTCAGGAAAATTTCGACCTATGATAGTGTAGAACACCGTGACCAGTGTTCGGGGCCTGATTTATGTTTTTACTATTATTATTTAAGGCAGAAAGTGCGAGAAAAAAATCACGTTGGTTATTTCTTGATCATAATGCATATGCTATTATTGTATTATGGATACCTATAAATAAAGAGTAAATAAATTAATGATGGGTACACATAAGATGTAAATTTATTTATTTATTTTAATTCCAATTTGTTCAGATCACTCACTAACTAATTTAATTTAAGTATGACGTGTTATGTTCATATTCCTAGAAATACTTTTTGAGCTATAATAAAAAAAAAAACTTAAATCGTATAATAAGAAGAATATATTAGTTATGCATGGATACTCTATTTTATAAAAATTTAAACTTTAGACCACATAAAATAATATTAATTGTTAAGTTACACAATTATTTTTTTTTATATTGTTTTTGTAAGAATAACTTTAAAGAAATCATTTTTTAGTTTTTTTAAATTTTAGTTATGAATATCAAGTATTTTATAAATTTTGTTTTACAAAATGATTTGAAATTTTTGATGATTTAGATGAATATCGTAAAATTTTTTAAATTTAAACACTTATAACTGGTAAATGAACTTTTAATGAGAAATCTTGTATTAAACTTTTTAGTTAAACAACAAGTTGTTGTTTGTTAACAAAAAGAACCAAAATTGTATTATGGTACATAAATAAAAATATCCAAAAAAAACAGAAAATATTGTTCAAAAAAAGCCAAAATATTTTTAAAATTATTTTATACCTAATAAATATTAATACAGAATTTCAAGTTACAATTTTTATTAATTTTTTAATTCCAAAAAAAAAAAAAAATAAATATATAATAATATTAATATAAGTTGTATTGAAATTTGATTTTTGTAAAAATAACCACACTTTTCACATAATTTTTTTATTTTCTAGAAAATGATTAAAAACTTTGAATCGTACACTTTTAATTACTCTCTCTCTCTCTCTCTCTCTCTCCCAAAATATCAATCCTAAAAAAATAAATAGATCTAATTGGTTATTATAAATCACTCCCAAAGTTGAGAATTGAAGCATTTTTACTGTTCCAAAAGGTTACACGTACGAAAAAAACTTCCATTATGAAATAAATACGTTCATCGCTGATTCTAGATTCTAAAAATAATTAATCCACGATATTTATGATATTCAGTTGTTTCACTATTAGTTTTTAATAGTATTGATTTAGATAAGCAATACAATTTTGTTCTCAATAATAAAGACGTTTATTTTTTAAACTAAAATAATGAAAACATGTATGACAAAACACAGTCTGTGAGCCTTGCGATTGTGTACTTGCAGCCTCTAATTCGTGATATGCGGTAAACCGAAAACAACCACAAGCTCATTTAAAACTATCGGACCAGAGCAAAACCAGGGCCAGGTTATCTTAGGTTCGCGTATACCGGACCTGAGTGCCGCGTGCGTGATCCTTCAACGTCTGTTGCAACCAGCATTTACATTTCACCAAACAGAAAAGGGTCGTGGAAAACACATATAAATATATTACTCGATTTACCAACCACCCGGAATACGTGTGATGAGATCCACGCGGCGAAGTTACGCATTTCTGTTGCCGCGTTTACGCGTTACTTGAGGTGGGAAGACGATTCAAGTGACGTTTGAATTCCCGCAGTCGGCTACTTCCACCCTGAGATATCCTTGTTGATTCGGAGTCAATGTGTATGTGATTGGCCGCGTTCGTTGGTTGCAACGGACGTTATAGGTACACACGCATGCGGTGCTCAGGTCCGGACACACGGCCGCGTGAGTTTCGTTTGCTGAGTGTTGTTCGATAATTGTTGCGCCAGTGTAATCGCAATTGGCGTTAATCACCTTCACTTTTACTCCTTCGTCGAAAATCATGGTGTCTTGATAACCTTCACAAACGGAACCACAGAATTTCATTGCTTCGGACGGAAAACTCACGTTTGAAATCTTGTCGGCATACATGTACACGTCAGCTTTGCACAAATGCTTGATTCTAGATTCTGGGAATTTTATGCCTGTAACGATGTAAAGTTGGGTTGATGATATTTACAAATACCGATACGCAGAGTTCCGCAAGTCATGGGGTTTAGTGAATATTTGTCACGACTTTTCTCGCTAGCTTTTTCGAATTATTAACCGGAACCGCATAAGGACAATTCAAAAGAAAAGAAAAAGATTCCGGCAAACCTATATTTATAATAATAATATATAATATATCAGCCACTTTAGCCAATCGCTCATACTTCTAGTGCCTCCGATAAGGAAATATTATAGGTGTTTCCTATAATATTTTTAGTGTAATATGTATCATTTACGCAATGTTATTACACGCGCAAGGATGTGTTGTTGAAATCAGAGTAAAAAATAGTAAATACGTAACGAACCTAAGATCTCGAGTGGGTCTCGAAATTTTCCTTCACCACACGGCGGTGGTACATTGTACATTCGTTCTACATTATTTTTCGACGGACATTGACATTTTTCGTCTGAAACGATAATTGAACGTACAATAAAATACAACCATATGCCTAAGTTATACTCATTGTTTGGAACATCAAATTTGATAAAAAATAAAATGTCCAAATTATACACTTATACGCTATTATCAACACGAATATGTTTTAGAACTTTACTATTTAGCCGGAGCGGATGACTGACGATCGATTGTAACAGCAATAACAGTGTCAAAACTACTTGGAACATTTCTTCTGTATATTTTGAAAACATAATATCAGCTTGTTTAATACTCGAAGAATAAGAAAAATAACGATAAAATATTGAGTTACTTGCGTTAACTACATATGTATTCAAGGGACTCGGCTGTATGAATAACTCGACAAATAATTATTCGAAAATAAATATTATTTATAATTTGTATTATAATACGAGTTACTATGGAATCGATTTTTTCGAACACTTGGAATATTGTATTAGCCGTATAAATTGTTGTAGGTAGATAATCATCGATCACTATATTGGCAAACAATAATACGATAATAAAATTTGCATGCTGACACACAAGAAAACGCACAATGTCAGTACTTAATGTAATAATAATCGATAGATTGTTGTGATAAATTTTAGTTATGTGCAAATACATTTAAAATTTGTAAATAAATTATATTCTATTTTTAGGTGAGGACTTCAGTATTTTGAGCCATCTAATGGAAAATAAGGGAGTTAACTGATCCACAGCCTTAGGTTTTAGTCGCAGGGCAATGATTGTGTTTATTAAAAAAAGGACATCAATTTAATTCTTTGATTTTTTTTTTGTGTGTGTGTCTGAAGACACTTTTTATAGTAGAAAAAATGATTAAAACTTAAATGAATGTAGTTGTTAGCAGAAAATTTGATCTATATGGTACTTTAAGAATGTATTTAAAATTACTCAAAATTTAGAAGTAAACAAATTTAAAGTATTTTTTATAATATTCAGGAAAAACTAGATATTTTTTACACAAGTCAGGTTTTCAAAATTATTATTTTTAGTCGAAATCAAAAATAATTTGCTGTAGAAATTTAATTTCTTTTTATATTTTCCTATTTTAAAAGTTTCAATAGATATAATTTTGAAAATATTTTAACTATTTTTGTGTTCTTTATAATTAAATATTTGAAATGCTCAACGTTTTTAGGTTTTTTCAATATTTATGTATGGTTAATTTTTTTTTTTTTATTAAATATAATTCCATGTTTAGTAGTTTATTTTGTAATTTAAAAACCCAGAACATAACATTATTTTTTTATAAATTTTGTTACAATTACGAATACTGCTTGCAAATGATTACGTAGTTTTTTTTTTTTTTTTTTTTTTTTTTATTGAAATTAAACCTAACGCAGTTAAAAATGTATAAACAATTTTCAATTTTATTTGTTACAATTTGTAAAATGAATGCATGTTGGAAGTTAGGGTAGGTTAATAGGTCGAATAGTTCTCATCGATTGTGCAGATGGGGTAAGCGTTCAATGAAAGTGCAAGGGAATTAAAACGGATGTAATGTATTGCTATATTGGAGACAGGATAACGAGGTTATATATGCATTTCCTATAGATATTATAATGTTGTAAACCAGTATTAGCATGATAAATATACTAGTTCCGAAATAGATCTTTTCCAAGTTGCGAATTTATATTAATATTTTATTAATTATTATAATAATTTGACGAAATACGTTTCTCACGTATTTTAATAATTATAAAAATTATTAGTACCTATTATAGTGTATACTGTATACATTTAGTATATGTCTTTTATGGCTTATATACTTAAATTATTTTGATTTCTAAACGTGATATTGGTTTAGGGATATCGAGTGTGGATTTTGAATACCAAACAGCTACATGAAAACATGCCCAATCGTTCACCGCTAGGTAACATTTACTATTGGACTATTGGTATTTGATAATAGATACATTATAATAAATGTTATTATAATATTTAATTATCGCGAAGATTATAAATGGAAATGGAAAAATCTAATAGTAGACAGTAGATGTGATGTTGTGCTTGAAAAAAGCTAGTAACTACTTTGCATAAACAATTCGTAAAATTATACTCAAATGAGTTGTTTTTTAGACAAATGTGCGCAAAGTAGTTGTAGCCGCAGTTAATTACTCACCGGACTAATTTCCTGCTGGTCCCTCAGACCTATGGTTTTTAAACTTCACAAAGGTATGTGTTATTTCTTTAATATCCAACACAATTTTTTTGTTTGTAACTTGTCTGCACACATTTTTATTCAGAACGATTTTATATCGTTATCCGTTAATTATTGTCTTGGAAATAGTGGCCATAATATTAACAGTTATGTGCCCACATGGACAAAAGTTCAATCATTAAAAATTAACAATGCATTCATACGAACGATAAAATATTCAGAATAAACTTGCATACACTATTATAAATTAACATACTTGTTATACATTGAAAACTGACAAGTCACCGAAATATCATCGTAAAAGTTTTCTTAAATGTTTTTTTTTCCTTAATACAATGTCAACTACAGAAGGTTCAAGCATAATTTATTAGCACCTATAAATATTAACACTTCGTATGAATATGTTTTTAATGGATTTAGAATACAATAAATATAGTTTGTTTTTTTTTTACTTATATTTTAATATTTTTTTTTACTTATATTTTAATATCGATGAAATAAATTTAGTCAGTTAATACCTTAATATTGACATAGGTACTGCTACTAAATTCGTTATTAATATTATTATAATTTCTTTTTAAAAATATTGATCGGTTCATTTATACTGCAATGAAATAGTTCCAATGGTATAATTGGGTAGGATGAAAGTTCAAGTATCTTGATATATAAGTTTTTTTACTTATGTTTATCAAGATATTATATTTATATCCAAACTACGAAAGTGAAATTAATTTTATTAGATCCGAAGACACATTTCGAGGCATTTTTAAATTAAGTTTTAAATTTATCTAACATATCTAGGAATTGTTTGAATTTCACCCCTCAAAAATCATTCAAAATATGTCATTGATCAGTTTTAACGTTTATAATAACGAGCAAAAAGAATATTATGGTATTACTCTAATTGAAACTACAAAAAATCAATTACTAATTTAAATACTGCATGCAAAATCGTTCTCCTGCGATAAAATTTTAAGCTTGTTTTTTATCACTATTAAAGGTAATAGGTATATTTTATTTATTTATGTTAATATAACAACTCACAATAGTTAACAGAAAAAATGTCATTATAATATATTATTATGAATAATCAATTTAACTCGGTTTTTTCTTATGACTTATTTAATTAAAAAAAAAAAAAAAACTTTATATATTTATTATTTTATTTATAAAACATATTCAAAGTTATTGAATTTATTTTTACACCCAAAACAATTTTTAAATACATATTAATATAATATATCGTATGAGTTTGCATATATTTTTGGTTTTTAGTAATTTTACATACGTATTGTACAATTATCTTAACTGTAAATATATCAATAGAATATTTAAAAGAATTGACAGGCTACTGCAGCTGATTAAATTCGAACGGAAATACATAAGTAGGGACGTAGGGTTAGAATACTCTAAGGGAAGAAGTATGGGTAAATGTTAACCGAAGCTAGGGCATTATATTATTATATACGTAATGCGGCGTAAGGGCGAAAACATTATAATAATAATTATGATAATTTTATTTATTATAATTATTTTATTTTTTTTTTTTTTTTTTTTTGCTAACTGAGTAGTACACAACTTAAGGCATTATATTTATTTTAATTTTTTTTTTTTACTTATCTATTATCTCTAGATATATACATATCGTTGTATTACCTTTGTATTGGTATTATCACGATTCGTATTTGTTTATAATATTTAATAACGAACAATTTCGCTCAACGTTAAATACTTAATCACTTTCATAAACTTTTGATAATATATACTCGTAACTCATACTTGAAGTGTCTCTATGAAAAAAAAATTCGAAAAACTGTTTTTTATTTTCTAGAAATAAAGTTTTTTTTGTAAAAGGATCAAAGCTAGTCAGGATTAATGTATAACATTTTAAAAATTAAGAATATTAAAAAAAAAAAATCAACAAACATTAATTTAAAAATAAGATATTAAAGTTTTTAATTGTCACTAAACGTGTTTTTTTTAACCTATCCGTTTTTCCGTTCCCCTGTAGTTTTTTTTAATTAAAACTAAATTTTCACAAAAAATAACAATAAAAAGCTTTGTTTAGGATTACCTAATTACTTAAATTACTATTTAATTATTTAATATATGGTTTAACGTTATTCATTCGAACGACCTTTTGATTTCTTGGAATCTAAAATGAAATCCCTCTGATCCGCGATTAGTGATGTTTTCGTGTTAAAAAAAAATCTTCACCCGTGGTTGCCGTAGTGGTGTGCTGCCGGCTAACTCCCAACGGTCCTAAAAGGGTTTCGTTGCCTAAGCAGTCTTGTACATTGGAAAAAAAAATGTTTTCAACTTTAAGAATACGAGGAGGAAACTTTTATACAGTATATACATTATATACATTAACACTGTACACGGTAAACAAACGTGAATTCAATTTGTGCGTAAAAAACCAGTACAGAATTTATCAATGATTCACAGGTGCAAATAGCCTTAAATATATGGGGAGGGTGAACTGATTGTCCTGCAGAATTTCTATAATATACAAGATGTAAAAAAGTTGTTGAATTAATTATTCTATAGAAGATTATTTTTAGTACTATACTTGTACATAAAATGAGTCTAGGTGGAACTGTAAAACTCCATCATTTCTTCTGAAAAAACAACAAACACAGAAAACGAGTCTTACTTTTTACATCAACGTTACAGTTTTAGATGCAATATTCATATTTGTCTTGACATTTAAATTAAAGATGTTGTAATATTGATAATATCAGTTTGAATTAGTTTTGAACTTATAAGTTATAAACGCATAAAAACTTGTAGTTTGTCATTAATCAATATGATGTATAGTTGTAAATATTAAAGTTTCGGCTATATTTAATGTCTGTTTTTATGTTTTGCAATGTCGTCCTTTTTTTTACACATTAGGTTGTGGTTGATTGAGTGTTATACCATTTCTCAAGCATTTTTTATAAATTGTTGTCAAAAATATTTATTGTTTTTAATGTTTTTATATTAGTTTAGAAATTGTTTTCTTATATTTGTTGTAGTAAGCATAGTAGGTAAATAAGTTTAGTAATAACTACAATCAATCTAAAACTTGATTCATAAAATAAAACTGATGTATGGTTGACTAAGGTTGTAATCTCTTATGATAGCATATCTATTCTCTTGTCGATTGATATTGGTGATCCACAACAATAACTATTATTAATGTTCATACAATTAAAATCATATTGATAGATTCTTAAAAAAATATTTTTTGTTTTTGATATTTATGTGTCGTATTCGAAAAAAGATAAGATGAAAACCTGGAAAATCATGCTCTGGTATAATAATGCACCTCATAATAATTAAGTAAGTCACTATAATAGATGTGTATTGTGTACAACTAAATTCGATATTAAATATTATATCCTATTGTATACGAAAAACGATTTTGAGTTGAAGCAAATCATTAATCTAAATTTTTTACAAAGACAACTTTTATATTACTATTGCAGTCAGTTGAATAAATTTTCGCCGAAAACATCCCGACTAAATACGACACTTATTTAACGGTTGCTATATACTTATATTATAATATTATAGATATTAACGATTGTTATACGTCTACAATTGTGAAATTGTTAATCAATTTATCATGCATAGTCCAATGCTCATACCTGAAGTTGTATAACATAGAACGATAAATACTATTTCCGGTGACGTTATTTATATATCATGTATGTCCCAGGTTGACAAGTTTATTGGATTTGGTTACCCCGGAGATTTGTTTACGTGAGGCGTGACCATTATATTACGTCATGTTTTGGCGCGTTACTGTTTATTTGCTGATATATATTTCGAGAAAAATATCGAAATGTTTTAATTATTAAAAACATGCGATACATAACCAATATAGGTTGGTATTAATAATATTTTATGATAATATGTATTAAACAGTAGTGTAGACAGGCGATAGAAAACAGAAATGGCATGGTATCGGTTTATAATTTTATTTGAAAACACGCAGCAGATATTATGTTGCAGATGGCAGGCCTCTACAAGTGACAAACGCGAATTGGCGAGGACTGTGGGCTGCAATGTCCACCCCGTCAGTTTGAGGTATTTCGTCGAAGCCAGTCGAGCGATTTCGTTTTCGATTCGACGATGACAATAACGCGTGACTGCGATGGTATATATTATTCTCTTTTAAACCGGAAATTGCGGGGAGGAAAAATAAATATCGCAATGCCCCCCCCCCCCCGCCCCCCGCCACTGCCAACCACTACCACAATCACCGGGTGGCTTCAATGAAACACTCGTGCTCGGCCGAACTCCGTCTCCCCGTCACACCTACCCTCAAACTAACCACCCCTTTCCACCGTCACACGCCGCGGTCCGCGGCCAACCGGCACGAGTACGTATACGTACGTACGCACTCGGACATCGGACTTCGCGCACGCACGCACACGCGGACACACGTACGATACTCACGTACAATAATATTGGACTACATATAAACACACACACACACACAAACATATTATATGTGTGTACCCGCGCGCGCGCCGTACGTGTGTGCGAGTGTGCGCGAGCGGATCAATACACCAAACGTTTGCCAGTGTGTAAATATAATAATAAAGTGGTGTCTAGTATTAGTAGTAGAAGTAGTAGTAGTAGTAGTAGTAGCAGTAGTCGTAGTGTCTGTATTGGTATTAGTAGTAAGTATAAGTAGTGGTGACGGTGGTGGTAGTAAAAGTTTGGTAGTAGTAGTGTGTACGGTGTACAGCGTCGGCGGTTGTCCGCCGGCGGGCGGGCGGACCGTGTTGCAGGACGACGAGGACGAGGAAAACGGGAAAAAATAAAAACCGGTCGGCCGCGGGGGGGTGTTGGGGTGGGTGGAGCGCGTCGGCCGGCCGGTGGGCGAAAAAAACCTCGAGACGGCGGGCGGCGGTGGCGGAGTTTTCGTGAGCGTGAGATGATGTGTTATATACGCCGCGAAGCCGAGGGTTGTGACGGGGTAGCATCACCGGTGGTGGATAGGAAGAAGGTGGAAAAGTGCGAGATCGAGTCGATATCGGCGACGTGTGTATGTATGTGTGTGTGTGTGTGTGTGTGTGTGTATAGCTACGGCGGTGGCAGGTTCGTCGTCTCTAGCGCGTTGTTGCCGCCGCCGCGGGGACAATTGAACTTTTCCGATATAACAAGCGCCTCCGTCGTCATCCCCTCAGCCTGCGCCACCCCTAACGCCGCCGCCGCGAGGGGATGACCGGCAGAACAAATATGGCGCCCGTATTACACGCCGCGTATATATAGCTGTTATGATAAGGTGGTACGGAGGCTACGGTGGCGGTGGAGGCGGTAAGAAATACCGAGCGCGGCGTACGTGTACGAACGACGACGACTAGCTGCGACGACTGCGACGACGACGACGACGACGACGACGACGACGACGATGACGTCGACCGTCGCGCACCGCCGACGCGTCTCACCCGCGACCGTCCGAAAAGCCAAACCGCACACGGCGGCTGTACGGTCGCCATGGTGACGAGTGGCAGCGGCGGCGGGATCGAAGCTTTTGCGCTTCGCACCCCCTCAAGTTCACCGTCACCCACCCACCCATTCACCCACAGCGGTATATATAATAACAGCCACTATATATAATACGCGCGTACACACACACACACACACGCACGCACGCACACCTCTGCTACAGTGTCCATCGTTCGCCACCCGTCCACCCATATAACTACCACTAACCTAACCACCCACTCGCCACCACCGCACCCCGTCACACCGACAGGATATTACCGCGCCCGCGCGATCTCGAATACATATAATACACGCTCGAATAATACGCCACCACCGGACCCCGGACTACCGTTCCGGCCGGTTTTTTACAATTATATCAAAATGTTTTATAACATAATATTAAGTGTACAACGATGTACATAATAATAATAATAATGATATTATATCACTGGCAAACCACTTTTCCACTAATTTTCGTGCACTTTGTTGCCCGCACAAAATATGCGTCCGCGTTAAATTTCGTTGTTGCCTAACGCTAACGTTTAGCGTAACGCGTGTGCGGATAAATAATATTTCGTTTCAACTCTGTACAACTCTGTGCTCAATTGTTTCGTCTACCGTTGTTATTTTCGACCATTTAACGACAGTATTCATTTAAAATTAATTTCCTTTATTTTTTCGATACGACCCGAAAACTGTATGCACTTTTTTTATTTTGGACAAAAAACCAACTCATAAAGTTTCTCAATAGTGTGAATCAAAAACAACGAAATGTTGTGTACCGTTATGTACGCTACATCGACTATTCGTTAAAATACTGATTAGTGATTACTTATAATCGGTAATACAGACGCAAAAAAAAAAAAAGTATAATATTTTTATGTGCGTATTTGCTGATTATTTAAAAATTATCACTCGATTCCTGCGCTTTGTAGTACTCTTTCATTAAAAAAAAAAAAAAGAATCATAATAATCGGATAAGTAGTTTCAGAGAACACGCGTGACAAAGATTTCGATTTTCACTTTTATACGGATACACCGTGCGACGGAAAAGTCGTCATCGTCGTGGCCGGAAGATTGTTTAATATTTATGCGGTTTCCACGAACCATAATGCGGAAACATTATATCTATATATTATACGATACTTCACTCAGTAGTGGCGGCGGGATATAGGATTATTTGAAGCAATTGCTTCATGCCTGAAAGCCTTTTGGCCAATGCTACTTATTAGGGGTGGTGGTAAAAATATTTAAAATATACAACATGCTTCAAAGCTTCCACAATTTCGCGCCGTCACTTGATACTTGACTGCCACGCTGTACCGAGTACGATGACGACTGTTCAGCGGCCGACACGCGAGATGGGATTTTTCTCGGCACTCGGAAGCTGTTGCGATTTCACGGAAACGATGGTCCAAAAGGTATGTATTTTTCAATATAATATAGTGATTTTGGACCACTATTGTTTTTGAACCGTAACGGTTGCCGTCTGTCAACTGATGAAATGGACGGGTTTATACCAGCACAATTAATAGTCTCGTCCCGGACAAAACCGTAGACATACTACGAGTATTCTGCAAACGGTCAGGTCTGAGCTAAAATAACGAGCGGGATGAAAAATGGACTTTTGTTTTTACGTCGCGCGGGGTAAGAAAGCGTCACTCATATACACGCCGCCTAGGCCTCAAGATCGGAAACTATCGCGTCCGCGGGACACTGTCCGCTGTGTTTCCGTTATAAAAAATATATATATAGAACATACACACCGGTGGTTGGCGGCTGGCCAGATATCTTTGTTGATATTGATTGTCCGCGAGATTGGACGTATGAGAAAACGAACGTAAATTTAATAATATGAGGGGGGGGTACTACCCTCTTACTTGCTTGGATTCATATTATTATAATGATCGAATGTCGTTATAGTTTGATACCGATTGAAAATTAATTTTCATCGCATTACAAACACCACACCGAGCCATAAAATATTATAATACATTTTTTCAATTATTTTTTTTTCGTTAAAGTCTCGGTAGCTGAGCCGTTGTCTCGTTTAACTTGTCTTACAAATTGTTTTTCTAATTATTAAATAATAATTATGTATCTAAGTTAATATCAGCTGATTCGTAAAAATGTATGTATTCGATGAGTAATATATATTTTTAAAATATAGTGTCTTCGTCGTCGGCGGAACCAATCGAATCGTAAAGGTATTATCGTTTTTTGTTAAGCTTATTTATTATATTCGTGTTAAAAATATGTTTATTATTATTGTGGGACCTCATTATATCTATTTTAACATATTTAAGTACAAATTATTCAAAGACAATATAAAGATATCGATACGACCATATTATTGTACTGGAATTTTATATTCCAAAGTGTATGTACATTGTACATACATGTATAATTTGTAAACAAACGTATACCTTGGATACTTCGGATACATAAGCAAAAATAATATTTTACGTCGACCGAGACGTATTTTGATACTTATCATTATACCATATTATATTACACTGCACCAGTATAACCAGTCAATATCTTTACACACACAACTCGTAACTACCGAGACATTAAAAACGCATGTCAAACGTATATAAAATTATAAACAATATATGAGCTGTAAAAACCAACGGAATATAGTCACACGTTCATTTCAAACAAAAAATCAAATTACGTTATGGGTTAATTTTCAAATTGGTCAACAGGACATTTTGTAATGGATTAAAATATGATAGTACAGAATTATGTCTTTCTAAATTTATTTTAAAAATTAACTCGAATTTTAACCGCTGTTCCATAAAAATGATACAACGTTCCATCGAGTTTTTTTTCCATAACTCACCTATTCTATCTAAAGTAATAACTTAAATGCTGATTAATATTAAATATTTTATTATTATATGACTCGATATGTTCCAAAAGCCGTAGAATAATGCACAAAGATATCAAATGTAAATAATTATTTGAATTCAAATGCATATACCATAAAGATAATATATTATTAAAACTATACTAAAAAATAAATTATATGGGTACTCTTGGATTTTAAATACGAAATAAAAAAACCATTAAAGTGTACTTACGTATAAAAAGCATATTAGCATAATATACCTGTAAAAAAATTCACATATTTCAAACATCAATTCAAAAAACAATTAAAAAAAGCAAAATAAAATGTCAGTATGCTCTGTCCATAATTTAATTAAATTTAAACAAATTAATTTATATTGCTATAATTAATGGTAAATGTTAATAATTGTACATTGTTATATTATGTCCATGTAACACATGGATGTTCATTATATTTACTGAACCTCTCGCATTTTTTTCATCGATTATTTGTCCCGAAATATTTGAAATATCGGTGAATAAATTATTTTGTATATTATTATATTTTCACTATTTATCACAATGAGTCATCCATTTTATACAATGTGATAAAATACAATTTATGACTTGCAGTCACGATCAATCGAAATTCAGAGTCATACTTTTCTTGTTTGAAGCGGTTCACTGTTATTTATTCCATTTCTCTCATCGTTTCCATTGACGTTAAATGAAAAAACAGAAGACATATTTAGTCCCATTATGCACTTTGGTTTGTGACGGTTTTGAATTTCTATTGTATTGCCATCTAAGAGTTTTTTTTTCTAAAAAATATAAAATGCAATACCAGGATAAGTCGAAACGGGGCATTATTGACTGAAAACAAACAAACAAAAAAAAAAAAAAATCTCACCAATAATTCAAGATTCTGCGGACCGAGAATGATATTGGCATTGTATTATAGGTATCTGTAGCGCTTTATTATATACACACACCGACACTGATAAATAAATAAATAATGTAATTGGTAATATATTATACGGAATATGATAATATGATAATGACTATGAAAACAACGAAAAATCTAAAATTAAAACCACTTAGACCAAATGGGTTACATAATTTATTTCTTGAAAATGCATTTTGAGCAGGGCGAAACACTATAGTGTTCGATATTTTCAATAAACAACGTCTGAGCTATAAAAATGTCAAAACGAATACAATATTACATCGGTTTAGAATAGGTCACGGTAGCAAGTGTAAATTTTAAGATTAAAATTCGACATTTATGAAACCTTGACGTTTGCGTCTATAGCTTATTACTTAAACCCTGAAGATTGTATTGAAATACTGTCGACAGTACAAGTATACTCGTATAAGTGATGTTTAATCATACAGAGTAGTGAATACTAGCTGCAACTGATATACTCTGCACTTCTAATCTCTGCCATATGTCTATTATGGTTTTCGACACTATTGTGTTTTAAAATTAATAATATACCATTCCGAAGAATTTTTTGGAAAATTTAAAAGCGTATAGTGACATCTCCTGTAAAATTCTGGCCATGCCTATATTAAAACGGAGCCGATTACATTATATACGCGTCCTCGTAGTCTCTTTTCGTTTGAGATCGTCGCTGACAAAATCGCATACGAATAATACACACGACGGGGACGTGTAAACGATGTGTAGGTATATAAGGATACGAGCGTATATATTATATTGAAATATTAATACATATAAATATATACCTACGATCATCTTGTCGTCCTGGCGTAAATAAATTGCGTTTTCGCTCGAGTTTCCGAAAACGTTAATCGAGGGACTCTGTCGTATTTTAGAGAATTAGCATGAAATTATAATATTACGCAGTAGCATAAAATACAGACATTTTACCGAATTCGGGTTGACGCTCGAGCCTGGATTTGTATGCACTGCATAATATATAATAGCTAATATAACAATGGTGATAGTTTGGTTCAGAGGAGACGGATGCGGGAGAAGAGGTAAAGTCCATATTATAATTTTAAAATTTTAATACGACACTTTATAATAATATAACACAAACAATTATTGGTCATTGATGTAATATTGGTATATGTGTCGTCGATGTGGTATTTTAATGATTTTTTTAAATATCGTATCATTGATTAAATAATAATTAATATTTAATATTTTTAATAGTTTTTTATTAAATAATTGTATATTTTATCAATGATTGTATTATTAGACATCGCCTTAGGTAGACTAGTATGACACGCTTAAAAATAAATGGAAAAATGAAAAAAAACTGTCAACCAAAGTACAATTGTTGCCAAACATTTTACTATTTTAAGCGATGACCTGACCCTTATAGTTATGCCCAGATAAGTTTTCTACATGGTATGATAATATTATGTATGGCGTTTATTTTATTTTTATACTATGCTTATATAAAGAAAAATATTTGTTTTGTTTTTATTTTACATAAAAAAAAATAAAAAAAATAGGTGAAATGGCAGGATAACGGGTAGGATTGACGAAAATAGTCTCATAAAACTAGACTAATCCAAACATAAAAAGTTTAAGAAGTATAAAAAATGCTAATGTAAAATGTTTATAATATTATGAATATATAAATATATATATATAGTAAGGATGTAAATATTTGAAAATACATCATTACTTTCAAAAGCTACTCATACAAGATAAATAATATATAAAATCAAGAAATTATAAAAAGTTATATTTACAAAAAACCTGTTGTATCATAATTTATAAATGCGTAAAAAACATATGTTTCACGGTTTACGCACTAGAAAAGTTACCCTCGTCTGATACAGTTAAAAATCAATTTTTCATTTTAAAAGTCCCGACCGTTGTATCCGGGGGTGGTTCGCCGTTATAATGTATCGAATTGCCATATTATACGTCATATTATATTTTTAGATACTGGTGTCACTAAGGGTAGGCTGCACAAAGGGGACTGTAGTCATTGCAGTCATTGCACAAAAAGGTGATATTATTATATTTTCTAATCGACTAACTGCTGAGTTTTGATTAGATGGATTTTAATTTTGAAAATTAAATTTAATTAATTGACAAGTTTGTAATATTTTAATTGTAGTGATTTTTAATTAATGTAAAAACGGTTTTATTAATATTTTATTATTAAGTAAATAATTTAATATCACTTTTTGATAATATACAAGCACAAATACTTTTGAAACATGAAAATTTACTACGACTATAATAATATGGCATCTATCTAAACTTTTTTATGAATTGCAAATCGTTAAAATTAAAATCCATCGAACCTAAGTCTTATAGTTTAGCAGGCCATAGATATATTATTTATCTTATAAAATGTTGAACGGATTGGAAAAAGTACCATACTATTTATTGATATATACCAGCTAGCGTATATTAAGAACGTGCAGTAATTTAAAATCAATCAGCCATACGGACGATAAGCTATTTTCAATATCGAACTAAATGTATTACTTACACAAACTAATAAATACATAAAATTAATTTACTTTTTTCAAATATCGTCGTATAAATTCATCTAACATATATTTGTTCTCAAAACACAGCTGATTATATAGTTCCCTTAACGTCTTCAACGGTCTAATCGTAGGTGCGCATTCCTCGATAAAAATATACTGTATGGATATCAACATAATAATATAATATTATTAGATAAACATCAAATTAATAGGTGAATTGTAGGTGAATTATTAATTGCTGTACCTATACACATGATTCCGAAACTTAACTATTTAATATTTATGAATGTCGCCATAAACGACGGCTGACTAGGAAATGTCGGTGACAATACGTACATTTTAGTAAGTATGATTTATCGTTTGTTATTGTAAAAAGTACGTTCGGGTTTAAAACCGCGGTGGCGTGCGGAGCTGTGCTACACGCTCAACAAACGAAGAAAAGATAAGACCCGGATTGCACTCGACACAAAAGAAGCGTAATACAAATGCTGTAAAATGTACTGAATACCGTGAAAGCGAGGCAATTTCAACACAATCGAACAGTTGTAAAACAAACACCGAAAAAAAGGTTGTGAATGCCGAGATAAATTCCAAGATACACATCGATGCACCTATTACACGGAGCTATGAAAATAAATATTGAAATATTATACGGAAACAGTGTGCTGTTGTCGTAGTGTTTGTGCGTGTGCCATAATATTATCGTAATAAATAGTTGAAACATTTAAAATCAAGAGAGCACAAGTCACAGGAAGAATTTTATTATAATTAATATATATTATTATATTGCACGCCAGATGCGATGTTGTTCGAAATTCGTGAGATGGCAATTTATAAAATTGTTATGTTGAACTTTACTTTTCAACTGATAAGTAGATAGTTTTCTGAACAATTATCTTGATGAAATAATTTTTCATTATCCAATGGCTTTTATTTAATTACATTTTATTTTAATAACGTTCTCTTGTTGATCATAAATAAAGTTGTTAAGGCATTATTGTAAATTTGCTAATATTACGTATTAATATAATTAATGTAATATATTTTAAGAACATTTTTTGTTTTTGATTTTAGAATGTTTAAATTCGTGTCCTATAACCATAAGTCATGACATATAGGAAATAAGTTTAAAACCCAGAAAAAAGTATTAATTTTGAGGACATGCGTTTTTGTTTGTTTGCGAAAACGAATATAGCCCTGCGCCAACAACATCAAGTACTATGATAATGATAATATTTTATATTTTATAAATTAATAATAGGTATTTTTAGGTGTGAAAAATGGGCAACCTAGTTTGTCCACGTAGTTCGTGATGTACAGTGTACAGCTTGTACTTATTTTTTTAATCGCAAACAGATTGTAAATATTTTTCTTTGCTAAAAAAAAAAAAAAAACCGACGAAACACGATTGAAAAAAACTTGCTTTGTAACCCACGTGTTGCCAAATCGGTCGTTTGGTGGTTGATGTGGGGCGTAGGGTATTCGTATTCGTCACGCAGGTAGTAGGCACGCAATATTAATAGACCGGTTAACAATTCAATTGCGGGTAAAATCTGTCACGCGTCACACGTGTTCGTTTGGTTTTTCGTACATAAAACGTAATTGTCTTAATTTATACAACCGCACGGCCGCGCCGTGGCATTGCTGTAGTTAAAATATTCATGTAATGTGAAACCGACGGATTCAACAATATGTCGCGCCCTTCATAGTGTGTAGGTACCTGTGTGCACAAGCCGTCAGCGAAAACACCATTACTCGTACGACAGAAGTAATTACTATACACTTGCTTACGACGATACAGCGTCTTCCGGACCTCATTCTATGAACATTTCCTTGTGGCCCGGAAGAAGTCTTTGACATCTGACAGCACTGCAGCTTACATGGTCTTACAAGAGAGGCAGTGAAGATGGTTTTTTTTTTTTCATATCAATACGAACGTAAATGTATTCATTTAGTTTATATATGATTAGATATTTTTGTTACCATGCGATTTTACAACGAGATAATGAGGTGATGTCCAATCCTGTGATCTATACAATAATGTATGATCGTTAGAACTTTTCGTTAAGTCAAATGCACTTTAGATATCTCGTATTGCTGCTTAACGCGGATGGTTATAGACACCTAAATGATCATTAGAATTAGGGGTATAGTGATTTCCAATACGAAGAAAAACAATTTCCTGCGAGTTCTCTTGTAAAAACTTACACACAGAATTAAGTTTTGCGGTTGTGTTACCGTAATCCAAGAAGTTTTGTAATTGTGAACAAATTATAAGATATTATACAAGCAAGAGCGGATGCAACATGTATTTATGGTAGGAGCACTTTAGAGGAAAAATTATATAATATAGATATAGCCCCCACTAATATAAAAAATTATCAATATTATTTTTTTCCAACGGGGGTGGGCACTTGCCTCCAGTGCTCCCTCCCCCTAGATCCGCCTTTGTATACAAGGTAAATCATCAAATATGTTCAACCTCATTTTTTTCTAACGATTATATTGATCAAATTCTGATTCATTTTTAAAGATCCTTAAGGACAATATTTTTAAATTTTTGAGATTTTTTTGTATAGGTAGATTTAGGAGGGTTTTGTGATGATACAAACTTCTATTTTTCAAACAAAAACCTCCTTTTTTAAAATTGTTTAATAATTAGATATTTTTATTGAAAATTTTGTATTTATTTTAAAATTTTAACGATTAGTTTCTCAGTTTATAAAATATTTATACATAGAAAAATAGTTACATAAAAATACAAAATAGATGTATTGGATCTAATATTTAATATACTAGTATAATTTTTACAAATTATCATAAGAGTTGGTAGATTAATTTAAATTACTGACATTTTTGATTTATGATAGCACCATATCTTCCAAACTAATTATCACGATTCTACTATTTTTAATACATAAAATTTAATAACTTAAAAACCACTGGATCGAATTTTATTTTGAAAACATCATTTTTTTTGAAAAATTATTTATTGATTAATTTATAATGGAGAAGGGGTTTTTTTATTTGAAAAACTAAAGTTTGTGTCTTTATAGTTTACAGTAAAAATACTCAAGAATTTAAAAATATGGTATTTAACTTTGAATAACTGGATTACTAAAGAAAAAAGAGGGTAAGCATAGTTGGTGAATCACCCTGTAAATATGCAACAAAATTAAATTTGTACTTTATCAACATTATCATTTTAAGCAATTTCTTTGCACCCCTTGACAAGTGTATCCCGAGAAATAACTGGTATATAATGTACGTGTATACATATATATAATATATATATTTAATAGTTTCCTCGCTCTCGCAGTTAGGAAATGTTTTAACAAATTAGTTTAGTTTTTAATGACCCTTGTGAGTTTTAAACTCCATTTTACCTTTTCCTTAAATCACACTTATTTATAATCACATCATTACATCGATATTTTAGTATCCCAATTTTTCTATTTATATTTTATATTCTTAAAAATTTATGAGGATCTGTTATTAAAATGAACTTTTAAGCAATTACTGTTATCGTATATTTTGAAAACTATTTAGTGTTTTTTTTTTTAATTTTAACAGAAATACTGAAAATCAACTACTTTATAATTCAATATAACTTTTTTACAAGTACAATATTTTCAATAAACCAAATTTAAATAAAAATTTTTCAGGACCTAATATAACTAAACAACAATTAGCCTCATTTTGAATAACTTAAGTAATAACTTGTCTAAGTAGGTAATCTGTATGCATTGTACATCAGTTTAGTTGCTATGATATTTATATTTAAAATAATAAAAACACACACTTACAAACTTCTTCATAAATAATAATAGTACCACTTATTAAAAAAAATGTATAGATAGCTTGCATTATTGAATTATATATATATAATTCAGTAGCCGTATACAATACATTGTATTGAATACAGTAACGTTTTTGGACATTTTTCGGTAAAAATGTATTTGTATACGCACAACTTGTCTGAGAAAAATAAAGCTAGTCGATTTTTGCTAAATTATCCTATACTTTACGCTAAATACCAGAAGATACGCAGGAAATGAATCAAAAGCAATGTAATATAAAATCATTATCAAGCAAATAAACTAGTTATTTCCATGCTAATCATCCTGAAAATACTGCAGTATATAAATAGTAAAGGTTATAAACAGTAAGACGTTCACTAATAATGAAATAAAAACACTGTTTATGTAGGTTCATATATAAGTATAGTAGGTGTACAGTGTACATAGTACCTATCCCAATTTCTATTCAAACTACAGAAGTTAAAAAATATGACGTTTAGCTCTGTCAGATTTAAAATTAGAAAGAATTGACCTATAATCAAACTTGAATGTAACAAAGTTATCTGTGTTTAAGTAAAGGTCTTTTTCTGTACTTAAATTATAATTTCATGTAAAATATCATAGTTCAAACATTTTTTATAATTAGCACTAATATTTAGATACAGTCCCTTAAGTTTGATAATAGAACGATTAACTGTATAAATATAACTATAATAAACGAGAATTTTATAAGGTCTCCTTGTGTCACTTAATATAGCTCAATTAAATTTTAAATACGTACCTACTTACAATTAATATTATTATTATTTCACTTCGATTTTTATTTAATGAAATATTCTGCTTTGATATAAAAATTCAAGTTGTGATTAAAACAATTGCAAAAATTCCTTTTTTTTAAACATGTTGTTTTTCAATGGTATAACATAATGTAACATAATATTTTCAAAAAATACATAAATTTTTTCGAAAAAATGAGCGTAGACAAATTGAGAGGATCGCCTACGTTGTAGCATGCAGCACGCTACTATAAATTTAAGTGTTGATATTTCAAATAATATTATTTCCTCCGAGTATTTTTCATTAAAATAATCATACATGATCATAACGCCATGAAAAAAATCTTGGAAAATAATTTTGCTTTTGTCTCTCGCTGTTTCAAACAAATTTCACTACTGACGTTTGTCTAATTTATTTTTACGCCTTTTAAAAACTATTACATATTATAATAATATAGTGGGAGATAACATCAAACAAAAATAAAAACACTCGTTATGCATAATGATTTATGGTTGACAATATTATTTGCATACATTATGATCAGACTATCAACGTCGAACGCTAATGAAATTTATGTACCAAGGTTTGAAAGCACTATACCTGTATAGCTATATACCTACAATATATATATATATATATATATGCATTTATAGTAAATAATTTTATTATATAAACGCACTGTACATAATATTGTGAGACTTGATTGTACAAGTAGTATGTATTATATGGCAACAGACACTCAGGACTCGAATACTGTGGTAGACGACCGGTTTTCGACCGTCCGTTCATTTTTTATAATATTATATCGGCTACTTAATTACTGTGCAGGTCAGTCAAAACGCGCCATCACATCTTAATCTTGGTAGTTAGCCATTTTCGATCATCCATCGTGAATTTTTTTCCTACTCGTATATTTTCATTTGGCGTTCGGATTCTATTTGCTGCCAACGTTCTTACAGATATTATGCGATGTCTCGAAAGTATTACCACTCGAACTTTGAAGAAATAATATTACTTTGGAAATCGTATGTAAACGAAAATACATTATTAAATTCATCCAATAACGTTATCGAAATGTGTATTTATTATACGAATAGTTCATCGCAGGAAATTTTTTTTGTATTATTATCGCCTCCATGATCATAGTTAAGTTAGGTATGCTATATTTTACTATCAACAATCTTTTCAATGACTTTGTTTATGGTATAAAACGTATTTTATACATTTTATATTGCCAGTCGAGTATTGTTATCAACGTTGCAAAACTTGAAATTACTTAATAGAATTTAATTTTCTTTAGAACTTTTGGAATATTTAAGATCTTTTGAACAATTTTTTTTTAAATATTTTTAAATAATCAATTTTTAAATTTAGATTGAGCAAAAAAATACAGAAAAATTTGAGAATTTTTTTAGTTTTGTAATGTGTATATTGAATATTGATTTCACACATACTCATACTCTCGTAAAATTTTTCGACAATCAACACCACCAGTTTTTGTTTTTTGAAAAACTACGGCATTCATAAAAACCTTTCCTTTTGATTTCTGAGTAAGCAGTGTATTCCAACCACTATTGTACACTTTCAACCAATTATATTAAAATGTGAAACTTTTATACCTTTATTTTTGTCAAAAAGAGAATACATATTTTGCGTGACCAATAAAACCCAAAATTTGTATTAATCTTAAATTTAACCACCCACTAGTATCCAACATTGGATAGACTAGCAATAGTGATAAACGGCCAACTTATTATGTCAACTGCATTCATTTAAAAACTTTGTACCTTGAAAAATTAACGAGATAAATAACAATTATGAAAGGACACGAAGTCTATACAATCATAAACTATTATGTACTATCGCATTAATTGTAAAATTGTTAAATGCAGATGATAAAGCGTCATTGGAGAAGATGCAATTATCGTTTTCAATGTACCTATGAGTATAAATATAAATTCACGGGAGAAAATATATCTTAGTTTTATTTAAATGTGTTTTTGTCACATTAAATTTAGTATTCATAGTACATATAAATATTAAGTAAAAAAAAAAGTTATATTGTAATAAAAAATAGCTTTCATAAAGGAAAATACAGGAAGGCTGAAGAACCAAAATAGGTTATATTACAATAACATCTATAATTTTATGTGGGTACGTTTTATAATTTCAATCATATTTTTTTTAACTGAAGGTTATTGGTCTCGAAATATTTTTAATTTTTATGTTCAAGACTTTTGGGCATGCTGCATTAAAAAAAAAAAAAAAATAATAATAATGTAAATATTAATAAAATAATTATTAAACACTTTTAACCATTGCTATATCCAAAGTAGGGCGTTATTCTAATGATTTTTTTTTACCATTATTTGTGTAACTTATGTAATACATACTATTATATTATTTATTATTCGTTTTATTATAATAGCAAAAAGAGTTTTGTATTTTGAAACGATTTTATTAATTAATTTATTATATTATAGTTATTTATCCCTTGCTCAGTTAATTTTTCGAAAGCTAACACAGTTTTATAATTTATGATTTTTTTCTGATTATAAATTTGAAAATTGTACGACTGAATTTAAAATTCTTGAAATAATGAATATTTGCTATTTAAATAATCACTCTGTATGTAATGTATCGTGAAAATGATAAATACTAATTTACAGTAATTTCTATTTTGATAGTCTAAACATGAACGCCATAAAATTGATTAGTTATTATTGCACATAATGTAATGAATGATGACTGGGCGGAGAGAAAAGTTCCCTTCAATTACAGTTTACACTCGAATACGCAGCTTACCGAACGTCATTGTGAGTAAACGTTGTAAATATGTAAAACGATCAATAAAAAGCATACACCTTTTTCAGTCGCAGTATAATATAAATAATGTATTTTTGTGTTGATTTTTATTTTTGTATACAGGGGAGAGTCAGATAGAGTATCATTAATAGACGAAACAGTATACTACACAGAGTGATCCTCGAATTATTCAATAACACATAATATATACCTATCACTATACATAAATATTGAATTGACAATAAAATCGTTTGGAAAAAATGTGTATTTATCATAATATGTTCCTTATACCTCGCGCACGGAATATTATCTCGATGGAAAATCGATCTAAATTGATTAATGTCGATCAGAAAAGTTTCTCGTAGAAAAGGAAATTGATTTTTGATATTTCTCTCGTTCGTCGTTCGCTAGATTTTACACAACGAATACTATTCGATTGATTAAAAAACAGGGTTGGCCATACTGATCAGGTCGTGTTTTACGTACGTTATGAACTAGGTATGGCATTTTAATATGCATGAATAGCGTGTGTGTGTGGTTCGTGTTCAAGTAAATAGTTTTGTGCTCTGTGCGTTATGTTTTTTACTTGTTAGTGTTGGCGTACACATTAAATAATATGTAATGTTTAGTGTTTACGCTTCATAATAAATGCGTTTTAAAATATGAAAGAATCCAAACATAATCAACTCAAACGGTTTTTGTTTATTTCATTGAAACACTGTTATGTACAGAAAAAAAAAAATAAAAAAAAATATTTCTATCGTTATACTACACGCGTATTAATTGTTATATACGTAATAATATGATTTTAAACGATTTTATTTTAGGTTCCTGTTAACATTATAGCCAATGTATGATGTATGAATATAATATAATGTGGTATTTGAGTCTCGTGTACATTAATTATATCGGTTGACTTTTAAAAATTATAAAATAGCAAAAGATTAATATTAGTCACTTTAATTTTCTTAATAATATTAAGTTAATAATTCTGAGATTAGAATCATTCGTTTAAATTTCAACTTTAATACGTACAAAAAAATCAAAAAAAAAAAAATCATCTGTTCAAAAATTTACAATAAAAAGGGAGGTGTTTATCTTATCGAAGAAAAAAACTTTTGGTATCACCCCAAAATACTCTTTAAATGCTATTGCAATAAACAAAAAAAAATAAATAAATCAAAAACAAATTTTTTTTTTTTTTAACACTCTTAAAAATTTGAAAATCTGAATTTTCATACTAATGCATTGTTAAAATATAATAAAATAGAAGTGAGCGAGCTCAGTGAATCACTTAGCAGTATATATTATATACATTGTGCAAAACATAAACGTCAATGTTTCGGTTCATAAACTTAACTTGGTGAGTTATTGCGGTTTATACACGTTTGTTATAAATTATAATAATATATAAAATGGTACTAGTACATAATAACTCGTTATCTCATTAATGATCGGCTATCGGTTTGCTGTGCAGCTAAAATATAAAATACGAATTTTGCAAAACTGCCAATATTGCAATGGTGGACAATTTATTACTCCAGTAAACAGCAGTATGTAGTAGTAGTAGTTAAAAAAATTCTCTGGCGGCACTTAATAACAATGTATCCTTATAAACTATAATAAATTTTTTCGTTATTTGGCGTTTAACAGATCTTTATTTTTATACTTTTTAATTGATTGTGAAATTATATTTTCCAAGATGTATACCTATTACCCAATAATATAATAATTTATAATGACCGCGACGATCGTTCAAAGATAAACACTCTGTTCAAAATGATATGACTACAGCAAAATTTCATTTAACATACATTATAATGCTTAATTAAATTAAAATATTATACCTCACTAAGTCTATATTATTATCGTACTCTTTTAATTATTTGTATCTAACTAAAAATATAATTTAATTAGGTAATCTCTTTGTTTTTTTGTACAATATATTATGGAATTATTAATGTTTCAATATAAATGTTGTGCTTAGAAATATGAAATTAAAAATAAGTATTGTAGCCGTTGTTTAAAAAAGCAAAGAATTTAAGGTATGATAATAATTCGAAATGCATGGTAATATCATAAAATATTAAAAATAATAAAATATTTTTCAATACATCAACAACTTTTCAACGAAGTACAAACAGAAAATTAATTGAAATAATTAATTTTATCAATAAAAAGTACTACCGTACTACGTAAATATATTAGCTTTTTAAAGCGCCATCAGAATGTCTTTTTTACTATTTGTTGTTGTTATTTATTGTAATAATTGTCAATAGCAAGGGCACAATCGTCTTTATTTTTCAACAAACCGATCGATTGATGACGGTCATTAGACTAATGTAAGAGGTTAAGTATTACGTAACGGGTGACGAGTTTTTTATAATCATACATTGAACTTAAATTTCATATACTTATTCTATAAATGTCGTTCTAAATACTTATAAAGTAGATGCTTTTAAATTCATTTTTTTTTCATTTCTTTAAGTAGGGTTAAATATTATTTGTATATTTTCCAAAGACATGAAATTATACTTGTTAAAATATTGAACGAATATAACTGACTTTTAACTGAATTAAGTCAATACAAAAAAAAAAAAACTTTTCACTTTTAAATTAACTTGTTTTTTTTCTGTATATTTACTTAACTTAACGAGTTGAAAAAACTGATTAACAAGTACCTGTCTTTATTTTAGTTTTGTTATCAGATAGAAGTTTATTTTAATTTAAATATGCTGAACACACAACATCGTCACGAATAAAGTTTTGTAATATTAATAATATTTAGTCTAGCTACGCGTTACTTATAAAATTGTAACGCACAAAAATGCAATTTAAATTTATACTACATAGTATATCATAGAGTCGCATAAACGTTTAAAAAAATTTAAAACTTTTAAGATTCACTAAAGTCAACCAATTATCTTGCACGTTAGCGCACAAAATATAGTAGGTAACTAACTCTGTGAATAAACTCTTATAGTAATCAAATTATGAAGAATTAATCGATGAATTACATCATAATATCGTACATATCATGTAAACTTCATATATTGTACTTATATTATAAAATTATTAATAACTGTAGTGTACAGTGACTGATTATTTATTTTTCGATCTTTAAATAACCGAACAACGTGCTATGTTTAACAACCTATGCTAATGATTTAACTTCTATAAGATCTTAAACGGGTTGAAAAAAATGAGTATCGTTCCAGAAAAATTGCTTTCTTTTTCGGCAGGTATATTTGTTATGCTTGAAAAGTGTACTGCAGTTTAAGAATATTGTGTTACTTTATAAATATAGTATGATATACAAATATAGAGTAGTAAAGTACAAACATATGTATAGCGATTATGAAATGTCATTAATACCCTTCATATAAAAGTGGTTATTAATTACCGTGTTAGTTATACGTGAGTATAATAAAATGATTGTAACGAAATGATTATCGCGAATTACCGACGTAACTCAGTCGTGTCGTAAATCATAATAATATTATGTTAATAATAATCATTACGATATTATGATTCGGGGGTAGTCGGGGTGAATAAAACGCGAGGGTTGTAAAGAGCTAGGGGTTGAATCACTGGTGCAGGTTTACACGTGTATATTATTCCGCTTCACGGCGAACTCCCGTTTAATTTTTAAGCGGGGCTTGATATCGAAACGAAATTTTACGAATTTAGTTACAATTTCGATTATCAATATTAGTTTTTTCTAATTTAAATAAAAAATAAAATTATTTTATTTTATAATTTTATGATTTTCAATTACAGTTTCGACATAGTTTTTGTTATTTTTTATTTTTAAGTATCTGTTATACATTTTTACGATTTTAATTTTGATTTTAACTTATGAGCCGAATAATACGCAGAATAATTTGTGCACTATTCTCAAACATCGCAACGGCGCACCTGTGAAATAGAACTAAAAACAAAATATTTAAAATAACATATTATATTTATGTACGTATATATTTTTATATTAATAATTCGTGTTTCAAGTAGTTCTAGAGCCGAGGACTTCTAGTACTTAAAATACGTATAAACTTATGAGTTTAAAAAAAAAAAAAAAACAAGAAAATGAGCCTATAGTGTTCACTATTCGCACGTGCCTACATCTAAGACGAACCCCGTTCGGTCGTGTGACCACCGCCAACGGATATTATCATAACGATGACAAATCGCGGGCGCTATTCCTTATTAGATTATTTACTAAACAGGAATTGTTATTACGTCCTTTGGCTACGACGTCGACGGGACTGAAGCGGGACGGTGTCGTATTAAAAGTGTACGCTACACGCACAATGTACACATTTATAATATATATATATATATACATATATAGAGAGAGAGAGAATACATGCTCGTATCGAGTTCGGACCGAATTACCCGGTCGGGCCGGCGGGCGAATTCCCTCGCGGAGATTTCCAGATCGGGGATACCTACGCGTAATATACAATGCTACTACGACGATGACGATGACGAGGGTTCGGTCGAGTGGCGGCGGGCTGGTGTGTTTCGGTCGAAATCGCGCATTGTGCGCGATATTAAGACACTGCGGCAGCGACGGCTAGGGCGGTCGCGCGGGGATATAAATGTAGAAAGTTTCCGGGAGACAATAATTAATGTTTACCCGCCACCGCAGTGTCCGTGAAGAATAGCGCCGCCGACTCGCACAGTGTGACTTGTTGAGGAACGCGCACGGCTGTACGGACCGACGGCGTCGTGCACGGGGCGCGTGGGCCAGGGGGTGTGGGTTCGGTCGGTGTTGTCGACGGCGGCGGTGGAGGTCGGTGGAGGTCGGGTGGCGGTGGTGTGTATCGGGACTGGCGCATCGGTGGCGGAAGTTGCGGCGACCGTCGCATTATATAATATTGTTTGTAGCGTGTCCTCGACGCGCGCGAAATCGGCGATTCTCGTCCTCGCGTCGTTCGCTTCTCGCTTGTAATGTGCTGCCGTTTTACCGCAGCCGCTGTCGTCTGCGTATATTACGTACTTTTCGTTCTCGTTTCATTCGCTCAAATAAATACGAATTGCTCGTACGCTGCTCGTGCAGCGTAATGTGTATACTTGTCCGGCAAACAATGTCGTATACTATATAGGTCCGTTCAACGCGTAATACACTGGTTATATTGAAAAGATATTGTTACCGTCTCGTATATAGGCGATAGCTATCGTCGTTAACGAACTATAACGCTGGACGTGTGCTATATATGAACACAATGATAAACGATTGCGCATATACGAAAAACGGTTTTGATTATGGTTTCGGTTTCTATATTCTTGACGATAATTTATAATTATATTATAAATAGTAATATTGTGTTTTCAACTAATTTTTGCCAAATTATCTCCTCAAACTCATATATTATACCAGGGGTCGGCAACCTTTTTAACCACACGGGCCATTTTTTTTTTTCAATTGTTCATCAAGGGCCACATTAAAAAAAAAAAATTACATATTATGATATAACACTTATAATTGTATTGCTATTATGAAACGGTTAGATTAGATTTTATTTATAAAGGAAAAAGAATTATATAATATTGAAAATTATATGAAAAATGTTATTGAACAAAAGTAAAACACAAAAATTAACCACCTTTGTGCGGGTCATTAAAAATTGCTTTGCGGGCCGCATGCGGCCCGCGGGTTGCCGACCCCTGTATTATACAATTAATTACTAGAGAGCTATGTCAATGTCATTCGTATATCGTAAGACCCCACGGATTTGCATTTTGAAAATTAATATCTATAAAATAAAATATAGGTACATACTTCTTTCTCAAGTGATTATTTAATATTTTTTTAAAGATTTTCAATTTATTTCGTTTCCAATGTCTCGTTACCTTGCCGTTTTAAATTTTTTTTTTGACGCTCAATTTTTGTTGTATCTTTTTTTTTTCTGTCAAATAAACTTAGAACATCGCTTTCTATTCATAACAATAAAGTTCTATCAGATAATCTATGTATAAAAACTTTTTAAAGAAAAAAATATGGTATAATATTATTATTATATTTGTTTACGATAAAATGTGGAAGATCAAAAAAAAAAAAAAAAAAAATCAAATAATTTAAAATTATTAATGATTAAATTATAAGTTTTCTACTAAAATCATTACTCATTTTTTAATTACCTAGTTTAAGTGTTATTATAGGTGCATAGTCCTCATTAACATTTAGCTTAAAATAAGAAAAAAATGGTTACTGTGGTTATAATATTATAAATACATTTGTTTAGTTTACGATTATCAAACAAATGAATTTTTAAACAATGATTAGGTATATATTGTAACTGTTTAACATATACCTCCGAGATTAACCATTCGCGATGGGTAAAGTAAGTGTTAAAAAATGCATTATGCATACAGATAATAGATTCAAATAAATTTGATTATTTAATTTATCTAATTGTTGTATGATAGCGAATATTTTTGTTTACTTACTCACGCATTAAGGTCTCAGGATTTTATAACTAAAATTCAAAATAAATACGTTCTTTACCTTACCTACATTATAGTCATTCTACGTATGAATAGAATTAAAAGCCATTAGCTCATTAAGTCATAACTTTACATAGGCATTGTTCGTGTTATGTTATCGAAAAATAAATAAATGCGTTATATATATATGTATGTGTGTGTGTGTGTGTGTGAGTTGAGTATATTTTATTAATAATACTCTTACTTTATTAAATATGAATTATGATAATTTTTTTCTTCAAATTTTGCAGTTCGAAATTGAATTTATATCTAAATATTTGAGTTAAAGATTAATTTTTGTTTATTACGCTCAATTTGTGACCTTTTAGTGTTTATATTTAGTAAATATTATTGTCCACGCAGAAAGAAACCAAGATCAACATGTCTGGACAGCTGTACTCGTTCACGGACGAGTTGACGTCTCAGGAACAACAATTCTTCGCATTAGTAGAGAGTTGCAACTTGCCGGCGATCGAAAACTATTTGGAAACCAACAGTATAAATATCAACATGAAAAAACAGGGATACACACCATTACATATAGCTGTACAGAACCAATGCGAACCTCTAGTTGATTTATTCCTTCGACAAAAAGGCAAGTATCTACACTTTAACCATAAGTTATTTACACTTAAACAAACCATGAAAAAATGTATATAATTGTCAATAAAAATAACAACGGAAAACTTTAAAAAGAGCTTTACTTTAATCGTAAATTATTAGACTATTTAATTTATATAGTTATTGAGAAAATATTTATACAGTAATATTGTATACATAGTACGAGTATATTACTGGATCAGTGCGATTTAAAAAAAATAATATAAGACTTACAGCTTATAATTAATGCACTCAACATACTTTTAAATTTAAATACATTTTTAATGGCAGTTAATTTAGTTGTATAGCTTTTATAATTGCCTAAAGAGCATCAGTCATTAATCATAACGCCTTAGTAGTTTATATAATATATTTACATTTTTAAAAAGCCTAACCTAACCATTTCCTGCATTCATTAGGCATTGTCAAAAATTTAAAGATTAAAAGTAAATAATAACCATTCCCACGTAATTCAAGCAATTGTATTATCTTCTAATCGTTTTTGACAGTGTCTAACTATGACCATTGCCGGTAACGTGTATATATAAACTGCAGACGTGAAAATCGGTGATTTGATACTGTTGGCAATCACGTACGACAACCTCAAGATGTTGGATCGGCTGCTGGAATTCGACGAGACCAACAACAGAGCAGGAAACCGGGGCAGGGGCAGCGGTTGGAATCGGGTAAAGTCAGACGACGACGACGACGACGACGACGACAATGGCGGCGTTAAAGGAGACGACCAGGAAGCCGACGTCGATTCGGAAGAGTTTCCGCAGTTCATGACGCCGCTGATGTTGGCCACGCAGTGCGGCCTGTACGAGACGGTCGAGTACCTGGTGAACCGCGGCCACAAGTTGGACAGGCCGCATCCACCTCGGTGCACCTGCAGTGACCAGTGCATGATCTCGGCCTCGCGCGCCGACGTGGTATCCGACAGTTGCAAACGGTTGAACGGATACTGGGCCATCAGCAACCCGACGTTCATATGCACAACGTCTTCCAGTTCCGATCCGGTACTCGAGTGCTTCCGGTTGCACGAAGAGCTGTTGCGGTGTGGATCCGCCGAACCGGTGCACAATACTACGTACACGTATATGGCCGCACAGGTGATCTATATACAGAATATAACAGTCACACAGTGGACACTGATAATGTTTTGCACAGGTGACGTAGGGACAGTGGGGGAAAAATCTAATTAAATTGCAGTATGATGCTCTTTTAAATACGAACAAATATATGGGATCCGTTTACGCGACTAAGTATCGATTGCAATCGCGATGACGATACTCGTCAATTGTCATTATTGAACACAGTGTTAAAACAAATACAAACTCGAATACTCTATATTTTGCCATATGCATGCTGTAAACCTTCGGTGTCAAGGCTAACCGATTCTCTATGTTATGATCAACCCACCGCCTAAAATTTACGAAAGGTTCGCCGCAAAAAAAATCGTTTGTATGATTCGTATTCTCATCGCCCCAAATTCCACGACCATGGTTATAACTCGTCACATCGTAAGGGAAAATTATCTATTACTGATGATATTATAGACAATGACTTAGAACTTATCTTAATTATTCAATTATTATTAATGTGTTTCTCTGTGAGGTTTTCGAGTTGATTTTTTATTAATTTTCGGCTTAATTTATTATTTAAGGATTAAGCGTATTGTTGACATTTATTAGTTGCTTAAATAAAAAAATAAAGTATTAAAAACAGATAACGTTAGATAAAAGTAAATAAATAACATTCATTCATTATAGTGATCAATCCATTTTGCAATAACAGTTCACAAATAAAATATGATTTTGTCCACAATAACAAAAAATTAATAATTATAACTTTTGACAATTATAAAATATGATTTATTTACCTTCAACTTTATTAAAATTTAAGTATGTTGATTCAATATTCACGTTTTGTGTAGATTGCAAAGGGGAAATTTATCGGTTTATCAAAAAACTTAGTACATGTGTTAATTGAACACGATATATTTTTTTATGATACTCGGCGGTATTTATTATGACGTGACCTCTAACGTGTTTGATCGATATTGACTTAGATTCATTAAAATCATTAAAAAAGAACTCATAGTTTTGACAATTTTTATATTTAGTCTTTAAATGCTTATTTAAACCTGAAATGGGCATAAAAGCAGCTCGATAATCCACATAAGGAAATATAATATACAACCGGGTGAAAAAATTGCACAATAAGTAATATTTTACGAGATTTTTAATGTTATAATAAAATATACAGTTTTAAAAGTAAATAATTAATTATTATATAAAATAAGAATGTAATATATAATTGCTATTACTAATTATTTGTTTGGTGTCGTTTTTACAACTATTGTAAATAATATTGATTATAATTGTATTAATGTTATATTATTGTCTATATAGAAATTGCACCTACCGTTATTAACTAAATTACATAATTTACGCTCATATATATATTATATACCAAGGATGGCAAACCTTTTTCGAATCACGTGCCAACATTTTGCAATCAAAGTTTAAAAAAAAATTCACGTGCCAGTAATATGTCATAGGTATACTTATATACAAGTCTTTTTCATAGTGATGGGAGGTTTTAAAAATATTGGCTTACGTGCACCTTTGGCACGTGAGCCCTAGGTTCACCATCGCTGATATTTAGAGTACCTATTGTGGATAGCGAGATTTAGATATAAATATTCTTAATATATATTTTTTTTAATTCAGAACAATATAAGTTATAAATTAATAAACATTTTAATTAAGTCAAATAGAATGTTGTAGCCTGTAGGTTCACTTTATTTTACTTATATAAGTTATATAGGTCAAATACATTAAGCTTGACTATTTTTTCAAGCTTTTACTTTTCTTTTTTAGGTAAGTTTTTAACTTCTTTATTTCATTTATTTTTTTTTAAAAAGGAACTTTATTTTTTCATTATCAAAAAAAAAAGTATTAAGGGTGAGCACACGTGATGAATTATTCTGTATAGTAATACGGTCCGTGTTAAATTATATTATCGAAATAAGTGATAATAGTTTCATATATATTATATAGTATATTTAGATCATAAAGTAAGAATTTAAATGAATATAACTATAAAACTTTATGTAAATACAACATGTTTACTGCGCTTTGAGTCTTCGACTACTGAATTATTTATTCTATTATTGTTTTTTTTTCCAACCCCCGATTCAATACATCTCCTTTGAGGTCTTAATTGTTTACACATTTCATAATGATTTATTATTGTGACGCGATGGAATGCGTGTGATATTAAAACAACAAATTCTCGTTTCGGACTTCAGGTTAGACAATTCGCGGTGGAAATGATAGTGAACTGCAGGACGTCGGACGAAGTGAAGATCATGTTGCGAAACCGGGACGGTTGCAAGTTCAGAGGTAAGTTCCCATACCCGAGACTGATCACAGCTATGGACTACAAGCAAAAGGAGTTCGTAGCGCACACCAACATCCAACAGGTGCTGGAGACCGCGTGGCTGGGCGATTGGATCGAGTGGAAGTCGTACTCGGGGTCGCAAAAAGTGGCGTACCTGCTGTGGCGGTTCTGCATGCTGCCGGTCACGGTGGCGCTGGGAATGTTGGCGCCCAACTCGAAGCTGAACCAATTCAACCGGTTGCCGATCAACCGGATGTTCAACAGCCTGGTCACGTACCTAGTGTTCCTCGGGCTGCTGTTCGCGCACTCGAACGCCGACAAGTTCGAGGCGCACAGGGGCGCGCCGAAAACGGGCACGTGGCTTCCGATCGCCGTGTTCGTGCTCGGCCACGCGGTCGAGAAGACGAAGCTGCGGCTGCAGCAGGGCCCGGAGCGGTTCTTCAAGAACCTGTGGAACGTGTTCGACACGGTCAAGCTGACGCTGTTCGCCGTCGCGTTCCTGTGCTGGATACTGGCCGGCGTCCAGGCCGGCTGGGTGTCCGACGACCTGGACCGCAAGTACTGGCACTGGGCCGACCCGCAGCTGGTGGCCGAGGGCCTGTTCACCGTGGCCACCGTCATGGCGTATCTGCGGCTACTGTTCCTGTGCCAGCTCAACTACTACATCGGGCCCATGCAGGTGTCCCTGGGCAAAGTCCTGCACGACTTCGGCAAGTTTGCCACGTTCCTGGCCATCATCATGGCGGCGTTCACGTGCGGCCTGGGCACGTATTACTCGTACTACGCGGGCATGATGCGCAAGGACCCGGAAACGGGAGAGATCGCCCGGCAGGAAGACTCGTTTGTCACGATAGCCGACACGTTCAAGACGCTGTTCTGGGGCATATTCTGCATGACGTCGCTGGACGCGCCCAACGTGGTGGTCGGCAACACGGCGCCGGCCACCGGGCTGGTGGATACGGAAGTACAGTCCCACCAGTTCACGCAGCTGGTGGGCTACGGACTGTTCGCCGCGTTCGAGGTGCTCATGGTCGTCGTCATGATGAACATGCTCATAGCCGCCATGTCGGACACGTTCCAGGGCGTCACCGATAACGCCGAATACGAGTGGCTGTTCGGCAGGACCAAGGTGTACGTGAGCTACATGTTGCAGGACGACATGCCGCCGCCGTTTAACTTGTTGCCCACCACCGGTCTCCTGTTCTGCGCCAAGCGGTTCGTGTCCAAGTCGTCGCGGGGCTACAGCCGCTTCCCGGGCGACGACGGCCGAGGAGACGTCGACAGCCGCTCGACGGCCGCATCCCCCGAGTTCCGGGATCTCATGACCGAAATCATCAAGCGGTATTTCACGATGCACAGAACACCTGTCGAACACTGAACGGCGTCTGCGTGGTAATTCTATTGTCATCGTCGTCGTCGTCGTTGTTGTCATTCGTCCTGGCAGCACTGCTGTGCACATTCGTCGGTTTTCTTTTCGTTTTCTCTTTCCTCGATTTCCCAACGTACTCGCTTTCGCAAACTGTCACCCACCCGTTTCGTCGTCATCGTATTTTATTGCCGTTCGTAATATTTATTCATCTGTAAACTGTAAAAAAATATGATAAAACACCATAATAATTATTAACCCCCAACGGTCACTGCAGCAGCTACACGGCCATAAGTTTTATTGTGTTCATTTTATGATGATATATTGTTGCATATGTCGTAATAGAGGTGTTATAATAATTAATATAATAGTAAGTATAATGGATATAATCGTGATTGAGAACGATCTCCCACTCCTTCACCCTCGAAAAATTACACCGCTCAGACGCAACTGCAATATATTGTTGTATATTATTATATTTAATGGATAATTGTATTACTTTATATATCTATCCATGTTTCTGCATTTTTGTAACATTTTGTGTTCACTTATACAATATAACACACTACATTTTTACCCTATGTTCTTCTTCACTGTCTAAGTTATGTGTATTTAATTGTTTAAATCAATGTACTTTTAACAAAATATCTTGATTTCTAACTAGCTGGTATAGGTTTACTTTCTAGTCGTATAGGTTTAAATAAAAATAATATATTTTATTAAATCATGAAATATGTATTATAAAATATAGTATTAAAGTCAAAAACGATGATTGTCGATTGTCCAAACCTTGCAATGCATGTACATTACAATGTTAAATAAAAATAAACAAATACGTCATATTCTTTGATATAACATTTGATAACACAAAAGTATAATTATTGTCCGAACCACTATTTTATGATATATGCCATTATGTAGGATTCATTTTATAAAATTTGTTTAGATATTGTTAAAAAAAAAAAACAGACAATTGTACAACGCTATACCTACGTGTGACCCAGATGATTATATGGTAATCAAAAACAAATAATTTAATTTTTTTGTTTTGTATTAAATTTAAATTTTCAGAGCTTAATAATATACGTCGTATTGTTTATTAACTATCCACTTATACAACTAAACGTTATTAGCGTTGACTTCACCGAAAGTATGGAACTCAAGTCGTTTATTTATTTATTTATTTTTTTTTTTCATTATTTTTCCCCTTTTAAACAAAAAATATTTTTAACGACTAAGCTAATTTAATAGAAATAAATTGTTTATTACCGACTGGGACAGACGCTGTGAAACTCTTTGTATATCATTAAGCACGAAATTTATTTACATGTTTATATTTATAGATTTTCATCGTTCGTCTTATAGGATGAGTATTGTATATTATGCATTGTGTTACGGCCGTATAATGTGACACGGTTTTAAATCATTTGAATTAGGTACTGTCGCGGTGATTGACGGTGACCCGTGTACATAACCAATAACCAGTCTATAAAATATACGCATTGGTATATAATTTATTATACTATACGCGCTACTACACGGTTTAGAAGCGAAATACTTGATTTATTTATACTTTGTGTGTAACTATATTATTATATACGTGTTTTGATGCGATTTAAATGCGTCGGCTATTATAATAGCCGGCCGTAATGTACGAGCCGACTTTTGGTTCAACATATTGAAAAACGACGACCGCAGACAGTCTCCGTGACTCGATAACGTCGATCAACTTAAATAAACGCCTAATTATGACGGGAATTATTGCTAACAATTGCAATTCTAACTAGAATCCACATTTCTGCTCGACCAATGATTATAATAAATTAAATTATGAATTGTTGATGTTATTCGCTAGGCACACAATATGAGCTGTGTGATTTGTGTGAAAAAAATGCGAAGCTAGGGCTACCTATTGAGAAGGATAATACTATATTGACTGTAAGAATAGATAATAAAAAACTACAATCTAGATGAAGATAAAAATTATTAATAGAAATTTGACTAAACACAAAAGATGTAAGATAAGACAATCCAAATAAACCCAATTTTATTTGCATAAATATAAAATATGTGTTTTTGTCCGTTTAAAAAAAAAAAAAGATAAATTGTTATATTTGGTATGTTGCGACCCTTTTTCAATATGAAAAACTTTTGCTTGTAATGTTTTTTTTTTTTTTTTTTTTTTTTTTTTTTAGTTTCAAAAATTAACTTATTGAGGGTGAGAAAGTGTCGATTTATCGTATTTATTGAATGTTTTTAACAACCTATCAACAACTTACCGAATTCCATGTGATTTCGTATAATTTTTTATACTCGGTTGTGGTATTTATTAGTAAGAAATGATATGAGACTTTGGAAATTGTAAAAATAACTCGTTTTACTGGATATAAACAAAAAAAAAAAAACTAATTTTAAGATTGCAATTTTTTTTTAATAAGTGTGATAGATACTAAGTTTTTTGTGTGGATAAAAACCGAATGAAATCCAGGGTCATGCTTTCGAAATAGTTTACTTTATGTTGTTATCTTTATCGTTACGTCATACTGTACATCTAAGTAATAAAATATCTAGAAAAAATTATAGTTAATGACTGAAGTTTTAATCTAAGATAAATAAATAGATATAACTTCAGAATTATTTACAGTTACGATATTAGATAATAATATTTTTATTTAGATAAATCTCAACTATATAATATAAATATAGTAAGTGTACGGCGTACGCGAACCACTGTTTATCGTTGTTAATTTTATTATACTAAATATAAAACTAAAAAACGATGAACTAGACGTGTGTTTCGGAGTACAACCGGCGAATGATGATTTAATATATTACATGATATTATTGCACATGGGAGTGCTGTTGTCATTTGTGTTGTTACTGTTCCATTTTTTTTTTCAAACAGGGGAACCGTTAAGAGTCTTTATAATAAAGTATTATCATTACCACGGTTCATATACCACTCGAAAATATCAGAATAATATGACATACTACATAGACATAATAATATTATTGTTAACTACAAACGAGCATTGAAGAGGTTCGGACGGGCCCATATAATATTTTATATCTAGTATTGTTATAATCGTGTATTGTTGACGATCGGGCGCTGAATTTTATGCAGCGTTTTTGGGGTATAAAAAAACATTGTAAATATTATCTAAAAATAATGAATATTATCGAGAAAAAAAACCGGAATTATAAATCATAGAAACATAAAATTTTTAAAATTTTCAATAATAAATTAGATGACGATATTTTAATTCAATTTTTCAAAATATTCCGTCTTATTATCGTTCATTAAATAATAAATAATATTAAAATTTATAATACTTCATTACCTAAATATAAGACGTAATCTCGGTAAGTACGAGGTTTTTTTTGTATTTATGAGAGAAAAATTATTATTGCACAAATGAGTTTAATATTAAATAATATTTTGGATATTGATTTATTTATTTTGTTTCTTCATAAGCACAATAAACACACTTATTTAAATAAATTCCTAAACGATTCTTCCTACAATTTTAGATAATTACCTATTACACGTTTTATTATTATTTTTTTTTTTTTATCCAAAAACATTGTAGTTGCATACATCATCAAGTGTTTTTTTTTAATTTCATTATATAATTAGGTTTTTCTTAGGAATAATAAGATGTTTCATTTTTTTTCTCTTGGATTACTATAGAGTTTCATATAAGGTTTGAGTATTTTATTTCTTCAAATTCCTTTTAAGACATGGAAAATTTAGTTAGTATAGAAGATCTTTCTTTAGCATTTTATAATATTTAATATTATTTACACTACAATCGTAACGTTTTAACATTTGGATGTGATGTATAATATTTTCAAAATTTAGAGTTAAACATTTTACAGTATTATGTTTATTTATAAATGAAAATAATCATATTGAAATAATATAAAAATATATAAGTGTATATATTTTTTTCTAAATTGTTGTGGTAGACGATTTTTGATATTTTAATCTTAATTGTTTATGAGCCTTGAGGTATAACTATCCCACTTTGATTCCTCAAATGTTTTTTTTTATTTTTGAGTGTTATTTCGTTTGAAATTGAAACAGTAAATTGACTTCAAATATACGTTATACAAAAGTACCAATGAGCACGATTAAAATCTGATCTTTCTGAGTATTGATGTAATTTGTACAGGTTTTTAGTTTAAATTACTAACTTTAGTGTTTCATAGTTGAGACAAAATTTAAACTATTCGATTGTATTGAACATCATAATCATTTCAAATATACAGACGGGATTAGTGGTATCCGAGATTCACAGAACAGCCTCTCGCGATGAAGCAATTACTTTTGGAGTAGTCTTTATAAAAATCATGCTATTTTTAATGTATTAGAAATTGAAAATCTTTAGTTTTTGTATCTTATTTTAAGATTTATTTGATCGTTTCTTGATGTGGGTATAGAAACTGATTAATTCGCTATTGTCTAATATTAAAGTGATGTCGATATTAATGAATTATTCTGTATCTATACGAAACGTCCTACAATACGATAATGGTGCGCATTTACTTGATAAAAGAAAGCCTTATTGATGAACGGTTTAAAAAACGAATTTTGGTTTGTGTCTGTTTTAGTTATTGATATTTCTATGAAGTTTTTACGCACGCAACGGTCGATTTAATATAAATAAATATTAAACACTGAAATAATATAAGAATCTAAAGGACGATAGAGTAGTGATAAACTAATAATAACTCAATCATAAAATACACCCACGCATTCACAATAATATGGTGAATAGGATGATTTTCGAAAAAATAAATGAACAAAACTGTTCGTTTCAAACAGATCGATTTTTACTCGGAATGCTTGGAATTATGAATTCGAATTTGACATTCTAAGAAATCAAAAGTGTAACAGTCGTTTGTATTTTTATCGACAGCATAGTATAAAAATAAGTAAGACAACCAACGTTTTAGATGAATTTCGGCTATTTTTTAAAACAACATAATATATTGTTTATTACAAAACTGAAAACACACAGAATATAATAATAAAACGTATAGTGAAATTCATTCAATAGCTGTATAATACACTAAAGGGTTATTACGAATGTTTGTTTTAAAACTGAATTTCTAGCCCATACGTTAATGTTTTTTTTCTTTTTTTTCATATATATATACTATTTTACACAACAGTTGAAATAATAATAATAATAATAATAATAATAATAATATCAAAAGGGATATCACAATTTACTATTAATATCCCCAACCATCTGTCAATGATACTACTACTACTATTATTATCATTATTATTATTATTATTATTCGTCGGTTGTATAGCAGCATTATATTGTGATTGTGAACGCATGTGTTTAATCTGTTATACATGTAATAGATAAGTACGTTTATTTTTTTTTATGCGTGTGACGACGCACCGATATGGAAATAAAAAAAAAAATTGCTCAGTACACCGTTTATGTATATCGCAATATAATATTATAATGTACGCGTAACACGATGATGGACGATAAAGCCTTCACGAATGTCATTTATGCTATGCAATTATATTACAATACAATGTAATTTTACGCTCTGCGTATTTAATGTTAGACGTTTAGTAAACGTTTTTTTAACGATTTACAAATGTATTTTGCATTCGTTCAAAATAATAACATGACACGACTATAACCAATAATGCACGTTGCAGTTATCTTCAGATAACTTGCAAGTTGCAACGCGTATAGGGGACCTAATATAGATTTTTTTATATTTCGTTCTTCGAGAATATAATATTGTGATGCGTGGTATTCAATCGATTAATTCGTATGGTGGCCCACGACCTTTAAATTTAAAATTAAATATAAATTACATATACCTAAAAAATTATTTAAAGTGCAATACAATTATTTTTTTTTAAATTACATAATGTTTATCTGATATTCTGATAGGAATAAAAAATAAGTTTTTCAATACATTAAGAAAAAAAAGTATAATTATTGAAACATTTATTTATTTAAAAATTAATACAAACCACGAATTAATGTGACTTTTTTTTTCCAAGATGTTTAAAGTTGAAAGGGATATTAACTAAAATGTTGTTAGTTATTTTTATATTTGTTATTAAGGTACTATCTTTATAAACGATTTATTTATTATTAAAATTCATGTTACACTCACTATAAGTCGATTAGAGTAACACAAATCGTTGATCATATACTTACATGCTTTTGTTAGTTTAAGGTTTCTTAAGGGATATTTTCGTATAATAAAATATTGTCTTTTTTTGTCCATCATGAGTATAGGCAGTATAGCATGTGTCAGTGGTGCGCCAAATAATAGAGTGCATTTCGGGTCTAAACCCTCTTTCCCTTTCTGCATGCACAGTACCCTACCCAATTTGTCAATCAAGATAATATTTTAACTACAAATTGTTTATTTTACAAAATTAGTTGGGTAATAAATAATAATTAACATATATAATTTTATACAAATTTAACTGCATATAATCATTAAAAGAATGGAGATACATTTCTTAATTTTACCACCTTCCACTCTTATTACGCCACTTAGATTTAGTAATTCTATAAAGATTTGAAAACATATTTAAATTTATCAAAAATTGTGATTTACATAGACGTATTAAGTATAAACATTATACTTATATATGCAATAGAAACATTAAACGTAATAATTTATTTTATTATGTTAAGTTTATCGAAACCGGCTATTTATTTACTGCGTGTTTGACATTATTTTAAAATATTTTACTTCCATCCTATACCAACAAGCTAGTGTTTTTATTACAAAAATACATGTTTTATTAAACTGAATGTTTGTTTCAAAAGCAAAATGTGAACAAATTCAAAAAATGCATATAAAATTACATTTGTCAAAAAATGTTAAAAAAGAATATTATTTAAATGAACAGGATATCTCCTAAAACAATTTTTTCATTTACGGAGCTACTTTGAAACACCAGAAAAAAATGACATTGCGTCTAAATTCATGTAATACTTAATTATAAGTTATACCTATTATAAGCTGCGAATGCACGACGTGTTCACATTCACAGAGTTCCGTTCGATTTGTCGTTATTTTTTTTTCAGTATAATGCGGAAAACTTAGTCCGCCAAAGTCAATTAAAAAGTTTTGTGTTCGAATAGCAGTACAAAAATGTTTAATCCAGATTTCACTTAATACAATTTAACGTGTTAAGAATTTTTTACATGCAAACGGTGTTTCATTTATCGATGATGTAATTTGTATTTTTTTTTTTTTTTAGGAGCGCATGCAAATTGAAATAGCTACTTTAAGAATAACTTTAGAAACCTTTAAATTTTTAGTGATGAACATTTTATTTTAGCTTATTGGTAAGTAAAGATATTCGTAAAGTTTATTCTACATAGTTGCAGAACTCTGTATTTTAATCACACAGCCTAAAATAATACTACTTTTGGTAATGTAATCAACAGTTTTAAGTTATAAAATGTATCAGTTCCTCAAAACACTCATTCGTATTATGTCTTATGATATTTTGTTCTTAAACCTATAAACAAATCATGATTTAAGGAATAAAACTCGGAAAATATTTTTAAAGATACAAATATCCCGAAAAGAATATGGCGTAAGAGAATAATATATACCTATTCTGTTATGAGGAAATTAACCATTTGATTTCGTCGATATTTACAAGTTGACGATGATGAATATTGCATGATATTCATATATAAAGTATTTTATATGTAATCAAGTCACAATAACTCAAATCGTAAAAAATTGAATGTTTTTTTGTTTTCTGATAAGCTATTAAATTTGAAAAATGTACTAGTCAAATTTATTTTTATTCTCTTTAAGGATTGAGTCATCTATATTCGATTGTAACTTTAGTACTTACATGAAAGTGAAAATATACGTTTGTCATAAATTATTTAATGAAGGAATTAGCGAATAATTAGTTTAATGTTTGGAAGTTTGAGAGTTTAAAATTTGAATCAATTTCTTATTATCATTTATTTAAAGTATTAATTAATATTTTTTTTCGTTTTTATGGCTTAAAAAAGTTATAACTCATAACCAAAGATCATTATAATATGTTATAATATGTACAACGATTTTATTATAATGCTTGTCAGTGTATCTATCGCGTATAATATATTCGTATAGTACCCTACCTACGTCATTATATCGCTTTAAAATAATTAAGTATGATATTTAGTTAAATAAAATTGTTCCACTTAAAATTCAAAGAATTTTAAAAGTATAGTGATCCCGAAAATCTTCAAATGTTTGCTGCTCCGATAAAACTATTAGATTGAAATATTATTTAATATAATTTTGGTGACATGATATACCTACAAATTCCTTATTAAATTATATAATGTGCTTTAATTTTAGGATATTATAGAAAATAAACTATGACACGTTCAAGTTCAATTTCTTGTTGATTATTTCTTTTATGTATTTTAAATTTATATTTATATATTTTGTAGAACTAAGCTCACGTGCTTATATTTATGTGGATTTGCATATTTTTTCTGATTGATTTTTCTTGAAAATTTTTATTAACTAAGAAAATCAAATTAAGTTAGCTCGATTAAGAATTTCCCAATTTTACCTACTTCTTTTAAAACTTTTTAAGCTACTTCCTAATTTTTTTAAAGTTCTTATATATTTTTTTTTTTATGTAAATAAAATTTAAAAAATATTTTAATGATATTATTATGGATATTTTTTAAATTAAAGGGCCGGGGAAATGAATGGATTCTTAAACACTTGTACGATTTGTGTAATACAATACTTGGTAAATATTGGTATTCTTATGACAATATGTACTATTTGAAACTTTTATTTAACTTGTATTTATTATGTATAAAATAATAAATTGTTACCTATATTGAATTTCGAGAAAATAAAATGAAAAAATACAGTTCCTTTAACGGTTATTGACTGACTTTAGTATGCGTGACACTATATCAATATTTATATTATTATAAAAATACAAAGCCATTGTCCAAATCACTGTCATGACAATCACTGTCAATATACACAACGAAGTACCTATATGATATTTTATTAACTTTACTCATGTCATTTATATCACGATATATGTGTATTTTTTATAGTATATCATGTAATCGATTTGTAAATTAATATCTGAAAATTACTCTAACATTACATATGGTCAATACTATTGAATAGGTAAAAAAAATATATTAGATTTTAATATCTTTTGAATTATGTTGTTTAATCGATTAGAAATTTAAACACAAAATCATATGTTATAGTCGTCAGTTATTGATGGTGAAAGACAGCAATTTAATGAGGTAGGTATTGATATAAATTCGAATTCGACGTATCTAAAATAGTGTTATTGGTTTTTTTCCTATTTTTACTATAAGATGTATACTTAATGTGGAAAACGCTACGTCGTAAGTTTATTAATAAATAAATGAAAATTGCTGTAACCTATTTTAGATTATTAAAAAAGCAAGGTGTATTTTTGAATACGAGTTTTGAGGGAATTCCTGTATATTATACCGCATTTTTAACGAATACATGTTTCCTGATTTTTAAACGCGTAAAAATATCGGAGACCTCCGCTGTAGAATCCCAAGAACTCATAACTTCTCAGCGAAAACAACTCGGCGCGTGTATAAAAACAACCGTACACGACATAATAATTTTATAGTTGAGTTATTGTTTTGTACGACCAAAATGGAAAATTTGTACACGCGTGGCGGATCACATGCACATCAGCGCCAACAGCACGTCTGCAGTAGCAGCAATTGATATCGACGCGGTGCAGATATCATATTATTATTATTATATAATAATATCATATACTCACATGTACAATATTGTGCCGTTCGGGTGACAGCCAAACGATTTAATTTCAATTTAATAACTTATTGTGTAAATTTCGGCGTGTTAGTCTACCGCTACAATATAAAATATAATAATGCGCTGCGTGTGTATAATGTGTATATTATATGCCGCGCGCACGCGTGTTTATACAAAAGGGGTCGTTTTTCGGCGGCGGCGAATCGACTACGACACATATTATATTATATTATTCTGTATAGATAGGTATGTGTGTATATGATATATATATATATATATAATATAATGTATATTATTATGCTATCCGCGACGAGAAATGACGACGAGTACGATTCCGGTGGTGCGGAGGGTCCCTCAGAGAGAGAGAGAGAGAGAGAGAGAGTTGCCTGATATTGTGCCCGCGCATCCTTTGTGAAATCTGCAGTAGTGCGAAGATAATTTTCCGACCGAACGGCGGTGGCGCGGGGTGACAACGGCCCGGAATATAATGCTTGCACACTAGCACACGTTCGTGCGTATATATCATAAATATATTATACGCATTTGTGTGTGTATGTGTGTGTGTGTGTGTGTGTGTGTGCACGCCGCTTGTGTAAACACGACCGGTGGCGGTATAGTGGAGGTAAATAGTGGTGATGGTGGAGGTTCCCTTTCAAAACCCCCTCGATGATACCCGTAACGCCACCGACGCCGCTGACATTAAACCAAACTGAGAACGGTTTGGCGCGGTACCTTCCTATTTATGTTACCGGCAAATGACGATAATAGTAATATACACTCTTAATCATAAGGTAACGTTGTGAATGACTATACCAGACAAGAAATAATCAGTTTCATTTACGTGGGTGGATTGATATTGTTGACTATACTCATTTTGATAATGTCTGATAAGTGTTGAGAATACCTAATACTTATAGAGTCATAGCTTTCTAAAAATATGAATATTCACTATAGCCAACGTGATAATGACGAGGTAAATTGTTTGTTTTATTATTATACGATGTAATATTTAAATATCTTATTACTAGCTCGCCAAGCACACATTTAATTTTGTGATTTTATTTTTGAAGTCTCTCGGGTTTAGTAGTTATACCATCAAAAACCGGTGCTTTCTAAAGATTTATATTTTATTTTGGACATTACGAATTTTAAATTACGCGTAAATAAAGGCGTGTGCGCAGAACGATCCATTCGATTCGTACTCAATCTGATAAAAGATTATCATAACTTAAAAATAGCATAGAAACGGTCCGAAAACTTACCATATTGCCTGTGTCAACTTAAATGATTTACATAATTCCTAGGCTGTATGTTTACATTTATAAAAAATCCCGATAAATTACGTAAATTTCGTAACAACAATATATATTTTTATTCATTGGCCAGCAATTCGAGGCACTTTAAACACTTCCTGATTTATTATCAACATTGTTGGTATATGGAATGCAATATTATTATGATGCGTGACAGTAATTACTATATGGTATAGACGGTATGGTACAAGAGATGATGAGTTCTTACTTCTTATTACTATTATTATTGTATCGGTAAAACTATTCGTCGGGGAGTGAGTGTGAAAACCTTGAGCGACCTATAAGCAATCTGTAAGCCCGATTAAATTTTATTCGAAGACAAATTATGTTAGGTTTTTGTCACGATTTCGATGGAAGATCGATCGATTATAATGTTTGTCTGGGTTGCTGAATGATGTACATTCGGCTGCGTGCTGTCTAAATAGTTTTTGCGTCAACAAACGATGTATCACGTTCAACGAGACTTTTAGAGCACTGTATCAGTAGTCTTGTTCACGTTCTATTGTAATAACCGTCGAGTTTAATTGATATTTTCTCATTTTGTCCAGCAAAACGTGAATCGCTGTTATCATAATGTTTAAAGTGCAAAGTATTGATTTTATTTTTCTTTATTTCCTGTGTAATAGACTATAATACTCTTTAAGATATAACCGCGTCATAAATAGAAGAAAAAACATTTATATGCGTATTACAATATATTTTTATATGATAACGATTTTGGCAACTATCGAAAGGGGCTTAACGCTTAAACAAAACTTTTTTCGGGGGGAGGGATGCTTTTTGTCATTTTAAAATCAATACCCCGACGATAACACCAATAGATAGTATAACTGTATAAGATATCATACAAAATAAGAATTACGATGAATAATATTTTATATATATTCTGTGTGTTGCTATTTACTTTAAAACAGAATACGATTATTTTCTCAGTGTTGATACTTGATATAAATATATATATATATAAGTAGGTATATATTTATATAATATAAACGTAAGTACACATAAATACGTTCGAGATATTGCTATTTTCTTTTAACTTATACAAACAGGGCTTGGAAGTTGAAACGTATGCGTACAAAATAGCACTTAAAGTCTTTAAACTATATCTAAATTACCAGCTGTCACCGAAAGTAAACTAAACGCAAAACCATTTTCCACCTAAATATATATTAAGCTAGTGTGATATATATGTGTTTATAAATATAAATATATATGTATATGCATTATACGTGTATGATATCCCTCGCGGTCTGTACCAATGAAATATTGATTAAATTGTAAATGTATTCTGTACCCGTGGTGATTTTTATTTGCCGTCACCTGTGTTGCAGCAGCAGGTGAAATTAATTTCGTCAAACATTTTATTTTTGAAAAAAATAAATCAACAAATAAACGGTTGATGGGGGGGGGGGGGATTTGGTGCAAGCTCAAGGTCACGTGATATAAATTTCGATAAACCTGAATTATTTAATTTGTCAAAATTACCATCCAAATTTCAATACTCAATCTCATAATTATGTACAAGTATAACGTATAAATATATATATACGTTATAATATTATAATAAATAATATTATAATATAATATATAATATTATAATATACGTTTTATGTATTACAATTATTAACGATACAAAATAACTGGAGATAAATATGTAAGTATATGTACAATGTACATGTATTCGATTTCAAATTTTAAATCACACTATTACCTTAAACATATACGTAAATACACAATAACTAAAAAATATTAATATAAATTACAACCATATATCTTATTTAAATATTATTGTTGTATCTGAATAAAATGTAAATAGTCAATCGAGCAACATTCATAGGTTAAGTGTAGGCAACTATGTCAATAGATTCATTTGTTATTTTTCAACTCACAACTATTTCGTTGAATAAAATTGTTTTTATTAGACAATGATAATAATAGTAGTATCTAAGTTTATTATACATTTTTCACTTTAGTAATTTTTAATTATTTCTTTAGTTATTAAATTTATTGAATATTAATAAAAATAATTAAAAAAATTAATGATTTGTTCGATCTTTAACTGTGACTCGTGAATTTGTACTTTGCTAATGCTAATCAACGTATGTCTAAAGTTAAGAGTCACTTATTAATTGTTTTATATCGTAATTATTCAAAACTTAAATTACCAATCCAAAATTAAAGTTGTTTTAACTTTTCTTTTTTTTATCACGATACGGAATTAGCCAAATAATATTGTGATTATAATAAAATTATTTATTTAATTATTTTTAATGTATATAATCATAATTAATTACCAAAACAAATATATAATTACATTTTTATAGTGCATACAACTTAACAAGAACATATTTTTCTAATTCGTGCGACATGAGACAGCCGGTAGCTATATTATAATGTAATTATATATTTATACCTAAATCGTTTTAAGGTCATAAAATTCCTGGACCAGTGACCAGCATTTAAGGGTGGTGGATGTATTCTGGGGTGGCAAAGTCGTAACATTTTCAGAATATTGTGTAATTTCTGATGCAATTGTGTAAAATGCTACTTAATACTATATATCATTTAAACACGATGATTCACCAAGCATGTTTACCACCCCACTTTTACTTCTTCAATAAAACGCTTATTTGATTTTTTAAATTTTTAATTATACTTGAAAACTATGTTTTTAAATTCTTTAGATTTTTTAACCGTTTAAGAAAGTATCCTGTAAAGATAAAAAATTTTGTTTTTCAAATAACAATTTTTTTAAAATGATTTAGCGAATATTTTTCTTACAAACAGTCTATAAAATATATTTTAGATATTTGTTCATGTTTATTATTTTGAATTTGTATACTTATTACAGTATACAACTATTTATAATAAATAACAATATTTTATAATTTATCATAGAATTTTATTTAAAAGACGTGGTAGTACATATTGTATTATGAATAACAAAAGATTTATGGTAATATGAAATACCCTGCAATAATTCCATAATTTTTCATTTTATATTCTGAATGAAGCGATGAATATATTAATTTTACAATGATGTGTGTATTTTTTTCTTTTGTTTACGTATAGATAATGTTTATAAAAAAATTGCTTTGGTTTTCAATTTTAATTTTTCTGATCGGAAAATGATTCTAATTAATACTTCTAAGAAGCCAAATTAAAAATTCGTTGTACTTTTAAAAGTAATCGGAAATATAAAAAAATGTGTATTTTTTCTTGTAGTCAAATAAATTGTAATAAAAGCAATAGTTATTTATTTTAAAATATTTTCAGTATAAAAGGAAATATAACGTTTTGGTTTAGAATTGTTTTGAGTGTGTTAAAACTTAAAATCAGTAACTTTCTCAATGATAAGGTACATTCGACACCTACTGTACAGAATAGAGATAACTTTTTTTTTGTTTGTGGTATCACAACTGAGATGGGAACAACGATAGTATTGCTTTTCATTTCAATCGTATCATTTTTCATCACAATTGTATCAATAATAAAGTGGTTACCTATTTTCTTCTTTCTTTATACATAGTCTTATAGTTGATTGAAACACGACAGAAGCTATAGCAATAACCATAATCTGTACAAAAACGATTTAATTAATTTTCCATTGATATAATAATCGAAGATCCTTGCCAATTATACAAATTATCATGTATGTTTGATGGTTTAGTATGCCATCTATCGAAAATATTTTACTAATTTTACTAATATTTTTGGATCAACTAGATTCTTAATTTTTCAATTCATGATTATAATTTATTAAAGTGTAAATTGAGTACACTTTATAAAGTATAATCGTATACGATCATAATAAGATTACTTAAATCTACAGGAGTAGATTTACGTTATTAGATTAGTGAAGATACCTATGTATTTTTGATTAATTTACTGTTTAATCATTATACGGGCATATCATTCAAAATTAAAAGATAATATACATGTACAATGTACATTATACATTGTACATTTATTTTTTTTAAGTTTGTAATATATCACATAATAAATAAACGTTGAGGTACTAAAATTTAAATTTAAAAAAATTGTATGTGTACATTAAAAGAAACGTTTAAAAAATTGGAAAAACGAGATTTAGAAGGAAATAATGTTTTGAATACAATATAATTATACTTTTGTTATGAATAAAAAAAAAATACTATACATTTTACTCAATACGTAAAAAAAATCTTTATTTACTTTTAAAGATAGAATTAAAAATATAGTTTAAAATTTTAAAATTTGCGCCACGTCATAGAACTTGTGTGTTATTAGATATTTAAAATAATTTAACGCGCATAGTTATTTAAAAAAAAGCTTGAAATCGAATAAGTTGACTGGTGCAATTAAGATCAAACCAAGTAGTAGCTTAATAAATTTCAAAAATATTAGAGAATGGAATGAGGTGCTATAGCATAACTCGAATTAATAAATCCTTATTCTAAGGTTAAAAGGAAATATAACTGTGGAAGATGCGTCTTGCCGATTTTAAACTAAAATATAATTCAAATAGATTAGATGAAGATAATTTTGATGAAGTTTAATGACCAAAACCATGGACAATGGATTTTTGTTTTGAATTTCAGGTATGATTTTGTTTTGGAGAGATGTATTTTCAAAGAATACGTAATTTATTGTACGAGGTACCTACTACAGTTTATTCCGATGATTGCAAATGTAATCAACTTTAAATTAACATTGATTTGTTCTTAAGACTATTAGTCGTTTGGAGAATGTCATTGACTCAATAAAAAATGTGTTGAAACTCAAACGATAAAAACATGTAAAAACCAAAATAAGTAAACATTTCAACACGGGGAACAGCTATCATATTATTATAGAACTCCAATTATTATAATAAAAACAGTGATGACGTTCTAACCTAACCATCTATAGAGAAATTATTTGAGTCATTCCTCGGATATTTAAGAAATACGTATAGGTATACTTATTTTTTAAATTAATTAAGTTATACATTATAATAATAATAAAAATAAATAACAGTTAAAAAAATACTAAAGTTTTCTATTATATTATTGTATCTCCATTATCATACTTTTAATTTTAATTCTTAGTATTAGTACATACAGTTTAAAAATCCAGTATTTACCTAATTGTTTGAATTACGAATTAAATCAATCAATTTTTTTTCTTTTAAAAGAAAAAAAACAATCTGATCAACAGTTTACGGGTAAATGTCTGCAAAAAAGAGATTTCTATGGGTTCGAGTACATCCTTAAATTACATAACAGTTTGAAAATTTTAAAATGTTGTATTTAAATACTTACCTACTTAAAAAATTAAAAACTATGAATTTAAATAAAGTTTTTTTAAGATAAAAAAAAAAACAGGGTTGAATGTGCTTGGTGACGATTATTACCTATGTGTATGACACGATCTATCGTGATGGCCGGCGAGTTTTCAACAGACGCGGGGCATATTATAACGTATCAATCAAAAATATGAAATTTAGCGGAATCGAAAATCGAATCTTTTCGGCGGAAACGATGCGCCACCCTCCCTCCTCCGAAGCCAAAACCGACCGCCCACGCGCCTGCGCATCTGCTCGATTATGTCGGATATTATTATGTATGCGATAGCGCAACACGCCGGTCGCGGTATGTACCTACTATGATGTGCGTACATTAAGCGCACACCACGACGACACCCGGAAGCTGGTATCGCGATATGGCAATAATAATATATCACGTGTATAGTAATATATACGTACACATTCGCGTAACACGATCCGGTGGTGCGATGATGGGGTTCGATCATCACTGCAGTGTATAATATTATATATATAATATGATATATTATATATCATATCGTGCGTGTAATGACCACGACCGTAGTGATTAGTGTGAATTAATTCGTCTGCGAGATTTATTTTTACATATATATATATATATATATATATATTATAAACAAGCGGGGGGTGCGGCGGCTATTATACGTTATATTATTATTATATCTCGGGCGATACAGTTTCGCGGTGACAGTTGGCCCGGACTTCGACGTACATTATTATGCGCTAGTGGGTGCTATAGTGTGCAGTGTATATTATTATATTGTGTACGCGTATATTATATTGTGGGCCCGCGATAATATAACGATGAGACACATGGGCGGCGGCGGTGGCGACGACTGCGACGACGGCGACGACGAACCGTAAAATGAGATACTTGTTTACATATTCAATGTGCGTGTGTCCCCTAATATAATATATATGCCTCGTTGAAATACACACCGAGGTCCCTTTTTAGAGAAACATTTCGCGTGTGTATTTATTATCCGCGTGTACGGGTGTGCGAGCGCGTATAATATACGCCCGTCGAACGGGATATGTAGGGACGCGGCGACGATGATATTATCATTGTGTATGATACGTGATGCGCGCCGCGAAAAGTGCAAATAATGACTAATGAAAAGACCGCGACGGTGACAACTGCCGCTGTTTATGTATGATAATATTATACTGTATTATTGCATTGTGTGTTGCATTTTTTTTTTTTTTTTTTCAGTGTAGGTACCGCGCGGCCTACGGGAACCCGGAAACAAATCGTCGAAACCCGTCCGGTGACGATTGTACACGCGCAGTATAATATTTACAAAAAAAAAAAAAAAAATTAATAAAAATATGGTAGACCGACGCGATGAGACCCGAAACATCGCTGCGATAATAAATCCGAGCATATATATATATAACTGTTATCGTGTACCTACAGGCCGGCGGTGCACGTGTATCGATTTAAATTCTAATTATTAGCGTCATTACCCGAGCTGTGTACAACGAGGGCAAGACGAACGACTTTCGGCCAATATTAGCGTGACACGCGCGTCGCTGTTATGTGGCAAAGATTAACATTAAAGTTAAATATTTATATATTATATTAAAAATTAAAACAGTTCAAAAACTAAAAGTTTTAGAGCTCACTTAAAGTTCACTAGAAGTAAAATAGTTAATTTAATTTTTTTTTTTTTTTTTTTAATATTTATTTTAATTATTTTTAGTTGATTTTATAACTTGACTTGAATCCATTACAACAACTTAGTATTTTTCAGTTAATTTAAAAAATAATACGTTTTTGTTAAAAACGTATTTATATTTACAACTGTGGTCAAAACTGATTATTTATCGCGTTTTTGTTTAATCACATTGTGTATATAAATAATTATTGATTTAATAATTTATTTGACATAGACGATACTTATTTTGAAATAATGTTTATCATGTCGTGTGACCTACCTCATTTACGCGTAAAACATTTTATATCGTTAAATATGATTTTAAGTGGCCTATTAGGTATACTGTTGTAGATCTATAATACAGTTTTGATACGATTTAAATAACTTAACGCGGTTCAATAATTGTAATTATTAAAAAAATATTTGAATACGTGAAAAAATGAGAATGGACGAGATTACACTTTAGCGTAATGCAATTTGTATTGTTTTTTCAAGTACCTAACTAAAAATCAAATGTTGCGTATTCAATTATTTATATTGTATACTTTTCTTACTTTATTTTTAGATTTTAAGTTAAATTACTATTATCACTTCTCATCTTAAAAACAATAATAATAAAAATAAATTACCCATACCATACGAAATGGTTATTCAAATATCATAACCAGCAGCTGGCGTTTCATCATAAAGTGTCTAGTCCGTCATTTACAAATAAAATATAATAATATGTACATATTCGTTATTATATAATATTATCTCTATCGATGACATTATAATATGCATATAATGTATACAATATACATTAATACATTTGTGTTAGATAGGAACTCAATCAAGTTAAGTAGACTGACGAATAACGACGAACTAATCTACAACGATGTTGTTATGTTGTCAATTAAACCGTTGCGTCTGAATTCCTTAGTAATAGTTGTAATGTATTCAGGAACTCTAGACGAACGACAATAATTACCAGGTGCATTATATACAACCAAAATCGAATTTTCAGGAATCGATATTTCGAGGTAGAGTCATTTGCTCTTAAGGATCCTTTTTTGTTTTTATCAAAGGATATACAACTGAAGATTCTTATTTTGCTAAAATAAATTTTTTTTAATGTGGAAAATAACTGAAACCTTGTTGTAGCTGGCACCTACAACAAAGTATCGATATGTCAGACACATCAAGATTTTATTTTACCGAAACTTAAATCTGTGTCATTAAAATTTCTGCTGGTTGATAATTTACCAAAAAAACAAGAGATTCTAAAATTATACATAATTATGTATAACGATTCTAATAAAAGTGTTAAACAATAATTATTTTATGTTTTAAACCCGACACCTATTTGAAGCGATGTACTCTTCGTACCCGCACACGTACCTACCTATTATACACCATATTATATATTTATAAAAGTTATGTATGAACACTTCTATGATCTCAAAAGGATCATTATCCTTTTCGCGCAATGACGTGCAATAATAATAATACGTTTCCGCTGTCAAGTACGGTTGATTTCTTTACGGATTTCCGGCCGCGTAAAGCGTAATGGATAATTGTCATTCGAGATTACAGTCGGTATATCGTACAAAGAAGCGCGTGGAAGTCGTAATATACCTACATCACTGCTGTCGCCTTCAAAACATTAAACGTTTCTGTGTGCTCTTCTTTGATGACGTATAAACACTATAAACTATAAAACATATTGTTTTTTTTCCGAATAGTTCATATACCGACAAGACTTCTGATAACCGACAGTTCTTGTTGTTCACCATTTTGCTAAAAATTATATATTATTGAAATTCATAGCTGACGTATACGAAAATATATTACAAATCCTACAAATAAACAATTTATGCTGTATAATATATTGCAGAAAAGAATCTGACGAATCTTGTCAGCGTATAATAATATATAAGTATACACAAATGGAAATATGATATTCAGGTATAAATATATTATGACATTACCATTTTAAAACTATTTGCATTGAACGAGTATTCAACATTGATATTAATTTCTTCATAAGATATTATAACTACGATAATTTACGATAATTATTTTACCGTTTTTGTAGTTTATAATTTATGTGTTAATCGATCGTATAATTAAGTAATGTATCGTTTATTACAAAATCAATTTTATTATAGTCATAACTAATAACTTAAGTCTAAATTTATCTATATAAGTAGTACATTAACAAACTCGTTTATTGCATGAACGAATAAAAATAAAACACATACACAAAAGACTATTATAAATTTACAATAGATAGATAGTATTTTATGTTAATTATTTAATATTATTCAAACCATAAAAATACAAGAGTACATAAATTTAGATTATTTAGAAAAAAAAACCATTCTACTCCCAGTTAAGAATTAATAATATTTATTGATATGGCAATAGTTGTCTGTTTATTTTATTTTAGTTTACACAAAGCATTTTTAACTAAAAGATAATTTACTTTATTTGAGAACATAAAATACAATTTAGTTTCTTAAAAAATATATTGCATTCTTTTACGTAAATATAAGTCTTATGAATCAACTTAATAACAATATTACGTTAATTTTAATAATTGTATTTATGCTTAAGAAAATTACTCAAAACATTAAAAATCTAACTTTCCAAAGTATCAACTAGAATCAAATATTTTCTAATAAAAATTATTTGTCTGAAAATCATACGGTCATCATTAATTTAGATTTGAAAGTAAATTAGTATTTTTTATAAAATCCTGAAAAATATTCATTATATTTAATATATTTATCATGCATTATATTAGGTACAGTACTGATATGAATTTCATGTCCTCGTGATACTAATATTTTTTTTCTTAACACATATTATAATAAAATGTTTCATGAAAATCAATACATTACCCTTTAGGTACCTACCTATATATCATTACAAATAACTTTTCATAACAAACTTATATCAAAGGCGATGAAAATTAAAACAATGAACATTTTATTTTAAAATAATATAAGTATAATATATTGTAGCATTATGATCGTTTAAAATAAACACATTTTTAAATAACAGTAAAATATATAATTAATATTGTTATTATTTATTAAAATTTTATAACTTATGGAAAAACGGGGATAATATAGCAATTAAAACTTGATAGAAACAGGGAGGGTATGGATAAGAAACAGAATTCAATTTCTTTTACACGCGTATGATGTAAGAAGTAGGTACCTACGTAACCGAAAAAGTACTTATTATAATATTATATTTAGTAAGTATAATGGATTTTTCTATTTTTTAAATTGTTATTTCAATTCTGTAACCTTATTTAAACTTTAATAACATTTCGACACGCAGAGGTAAAAAAAGTTGTCGATTGGGGATGTCTTACTGTATTCCTCGTTTAAAATATTTCTGAATAAATACGTTTTTGTCAATATTAGTTCATTAAAAATGTAAAAAAAAAAAAAAATTGATGACGATTCACCCTGCTTATCCTGGTTGTTACAAAATAAATATAAATTAGAAACAAAACTTTATCCATAAAAAAAAAACTTATATATTTTTCCGGTGTATTGAACGAGTATATAATTATTGCGTAATTCCGTGAGAAAATATTCGTGGTTTATCTCTTTGAATCATTTATTGATTACTCGAGGTAATAATAATGCCGATTAAAAATAAAATATACCAACCCGTCAAGTAAAATGAATGCCCTGACCTCTGGGTTAATGATAATTTCAATAACAGTGAGTTGGGTTTCTATGGTTAAAATGTTTATATATAGGTTGGTAGGGACAGTAATCAGTAATTACTGATTACCTACTAATCATTAATCACTAAATGTAACTCATATATACTGTGAGCATAAGCTTTCGAAAATAGTGGCGAGGGTTATGATAGAAATACAATGCATTAATTATACAATTCTAAAATCAAACAAAACTGGTATAATATGGTATCGAACACTTATCAGTATATCTGTGATTGTTAAATAAAACAATTTCACTGTACATACGAAGTGTTATGTTTTTATTTCAGTTTCAACTACGAGTATGTATTTCAGTGATTTTTTTTAGCCTGATGTTCAGTATTATATTATATTAATAATTCGAAATTTGTAAACATGAACAGTATACAAAACATATTATCTTAATTTTTAAACATGTACCTACTTATAAAATTGTTTAAGAGAAACTGTAAAGAGTTATAAATAGTTTTATGTCAGATTTTAGTAATATATGGTCCAAGCAGATTTAAGATGCGGGACGTTAACTTTTATATTATAACGTGTATATATAGGTAGGTATAGGCTATAATTTAATATTATAGTATATATTGGTTAACTGCAGTTTGTAATAATTATTTCCTAGTCGCGCGCGGAATTCGAATAACCTAAAACCGTGTAGGGTGGTCAAATCAAATTATAAATGTTTGAACGTATATTTTAAGTATATGACATAATGGGATTTTCCAATTTGTTTCAACTAATTGTGATCGATTACTCTATTTCTGCTCAGTAGCCGAATCCTATTATTTCTGATTACACACTGTGTGATGTGATTTTCAGCAGTATATACGAGATTTAAAAGTAAGGATAATATTGAGTTGTGATCCATCCGGAATAATATCATGTCCATAGTTAGCCAATTGAGGGGGAGCGAAAGATTTTCGTCAAGTTTGAATACGTTAGTGGAAACTTTCATTATACAGAGTAATTGGTGATTAATGATTGCAATAATATACTACTTCTATTTTAGTAAGTATTTTTTCTGATATACGTATTTTTCATTCTTTGAACTTTTCGTAAGACATATATTTCAATATTTCGTCATATGTTACCTTTTTTTTATACATGTAGGTACCTACTTAATAAAAAATAAACCTACGTTTAAAACCAAAAACGATAATAGATAAATAGTACATCAAATTGTTTTATACAATTTAATACATGTAATATGAAGTATAATACTAATATTATGTACCTAACATTAATGTTACGTTTATTAATGAAAAGTGATAAGTTGTCACAATAATTTAAAAAATGACTTCTTACAAAAATATTTTTTATAATTTTTTTTTTAAGTAATTTTAGTTTGATAAGTTTATAAAATTATATTAATATTAAAATATTAATATAATAAACAACCACATGGTGCAATAGATTTATGTATGTATGGATTATTATTTGAGGAATGTAGTAGGTACATTAGCCATTAGTAAATTGTTATATAATTTAATTATTATAGTGATGTACCTGTTACTTTCAAACACTGACAAGGCGTTTTACATAGGCAGTTTAAACACAGTATGTGATGGGTTGTCCACGGTTTGTGTATATTATCATAAAATATAATTATTATTATAGTTGAGTTAAGGTAAAATGACTTTTGTATTTTTTGTCAAATTCCATACGATTCCAAGACGAAATACGTTCAGTATTCATATAGATTCCATACAAATATATCGTTCTAATTTGTTATTATTTTTTTTTTTTATGTCGTTCGCTCACGATTTAACGTCTTTTTTACGTTCATAAGAACATTTTATGACAATTTTTTAGAGCGTTTTTGTCAAATTTTAGATTTTGTAGATTTTCACGTTTTTATTTTTATTGGGTTTAGTGCTGGCCATTTATATTATTCGTTTTATTATCTTATATACGCCTTATATTGCAGTATATTTCTAGACAATAGCTTTTACATTAACTTGTATAATTCCAGAGTAATAAAAATGTTTTTGGCTAAACGAGATTTTTGCGATCATAAAATTTTTAATTTTTATTACTATGTCCCGAAAATTGAATACAATAAGACAATAAGGTACAGCAAAATAATAAGATTTATTTTTAGCCTTATATCCTAATTTAAGCTAACGGCTAACGCTATTAATCCAAACTTCCCGTCTAACGACGACCAAACGTTGGACAGTATCTTTTACAATTATTGGATTATACCTTATTTTTAATATACCTTGTAACACGGTTTCCGATTATATTCATGTTAAGTATGTGCAGATCTCATCAATATTGTTGAGCAATAGTACTGTCAAACCTACGCATACGGTGGACGCAAAATGTTTTTGGATTTGGCCTGTGTAGTATAAATTTATTTTTAATAAATAAGTTCATTATTTTTCTTTTATCAAACTGTTTAGCAGATATTTTGATCGATATATTATGTAAATCGAAATTCTAAAAACTAAATGTTGAGTTATGGAAGTTAGTGTACTAATTATAGTCTAAGCTATAATCGCATCTAGATAATATATAAATAACTATTTTACAAAAATGTATTTATTCAAGATAAATTATTAATTTTATATAATTAATATCATATAGTAGATAAAATCAATTTTTTATCAAACATTTAAATATTTTTACTTATTTAAATTCTATTTCTGATAGCATAGCGTAAATCACTAAATACGTATTTAGTGTATATATAAAGACTTAATGAAATCATTAGTTTTAAAATTGTCTGCCTGATTGACAAGATAACTATGATTTTTACAGTTTTTAATTTATTTTACGGTAGTAATAGGTATAATGTATTTATGCACTTCCGCATTTACTTATTTTAAAAGTCTAGAATTCTCTAAATTACATTTTAAAATTACCAAGTTTATAATATAAAATTGGTACACATATATCAATAAGATGACATCTTATAAGGCACAAATTAAATAAAGAAAAATTGGTATTAGTCAAGAGAAATGAATATTTTATTGAGGGTGATTTAAACTACGTAAATGTATATGCACAAGAATAATCGTCTCTTAGATTAATCTCAAAACTGCACATAACACATAGGCATTTCTAAACATATTATTGTACGAAGCCTTATTGTACATACACCCAGAAAAAAAAAACTAAATATGTATTTTTATAGTGTTCAAGGGTCGAACTACCCCGACAATTGACGTTTGAAATATTTCGCAAATAATGTACACGCTTTCGGAAAACTAAATTCCCAATGCAAATCATATACGGAACTGCCGATACTACATAAATATGAGGGTGGAGCCGGCACATTTAACATTATAAAATATATACATAAAACGCACGTGAATAACTCAAATAATGCTCTCCCCAATACAATAATATGCAACTAAATCTTCCGGCATGCGTTACGACTTATGTTAATCTTAAACGTTTCGATATGTATAATGTTATACAATATTACAATATATTATAGTATTACACTATAATATTATTATTGTTCAGTATATCCGTTGAACGACGTCAGTGAGTCTTCCGTTTAGTTCACAGTACTCTCTGTACTACTGCGTATTATTAGCGGCGTTCACTGGATTTTTTAACGTTAGGGGATAAAAAAAAAAAAAAAATGATTTAAAAGTTTAACGCGCGGGTCAAAGTCTTTACACACTTCTAGCGTAACAATAACGATAGAATATAATATATTAAACCTTAGTAAATATTTAGACCTTACGTGTCATAAACTACAATAGTGTTTCTGTTACAAAGGTTTTGGTATATTGAATGTTAGTTGTGCATAATATTTTAATATTTTAAATATAGTTGACGAACATAATTATTAATTACAAATAAAAACCCACTTTTACTGTTCTAGAAAATTAGTATTCGCTTTCAATATGTGTTATCTTAATAACAAATGTAGAAAAAACTATTTGAATAAACATTTCATAATACAAAATACTCTTTAAAAACACGCATTAGTCTACCTTCTAAGAATTTAAAATATAAAAAATAAAAAAAAATGATTATTCAACTATTATAAAATAAATAATATTGTTTGCCACTTACAGAAAACATAAAAACACTCCTTTAATACTATCTCTATCAGATATAATTTAAATATTTATACTCTCCCCCCTCTTTAATCTAACCAATACTATTGAATTTTACAGCGTTCGTTTGTAAAGTTAACAAATATAAGTGAATGACGAGTGGCGAACGGCGTAGATAATATTATTTCAGTTTATTACAATAATACAAAAATTCCGTCGATTATTATTATTATTATTATTATTACGTTCTAAACCCGACGACTGACGGAAAACACGCTTTTCTAGGAAGAAATTGTTTACGATACTCAAACACATGCTGTTCTAGAGACTTTGTAAGCCGTATACTAAACTCTCGTAATATTGTGTCCAAAATTTATTATTATAGGGAACGGATTTATATGTAAATATATATTTTTATTAGATAAACACGATTTTCTATTACACATTTTAATATAAGGACAATCATTATTGACACTTAAATATTTTTTCATGTATTTTAGAATAGTATAATGTTTTTATTTATTTTTTAGAATCTGAGCTGAGCGATGAATGAATATGTTGATTTTACAATGATGCGTGTTCTATTTTTAATGTCTGTAAACTCTTTTTTGAGTAATCATAAATCATAATGCATCGACTTTTAAAAATTGAGGATGGACTCAGATAGAAAGTTGAATCTAGTAGGAATTTTAGGAGACCAAAGGTAATAAATTCTTGAAAGTAACATTTATTAACAAATCGAGGAAAAAAAATAAAAAAAATACTGAGTTTTACGTAAATTCAATATTTAACAAAATCGATTTTGCTTTTTAATGTAACTCAAAAATAAATAATCGTAAATACTTGAAATGTTCACTAAATGATTATATAATTTTTTTTGAGCTTTTTATAAGTGTGACAAATTTTAATTGTTTATAGTTTTCTTTTTTCTATGATTTTTGGTTGCATTAAGAATCTTGAAAATTTAATACCAGATTTCACACAATTTTTTTTTTATTCATTTAAAGTTGGAATTTTAATGAAATTTTTCAAAATCTCAAAACATTTGCTAACTATTTTTTAATTAAAAATGTATAAGCACTTTTGTTTTTATATTTAAGTTTTGAAAATTAAATACAAGATAAGTAGTTCAAACTGAAACTATAAAATCTAATAAATATTTAAAGGTGATAAGGCGATTATATAATAATATATGTATTAGATAGTTCAAATTTGGACCAAATTATATATTATTAAACAATAAATATCGAAGTTAATTATTTTGTTAAATTATTTAAAAATATTATTCGTTAAAAATTAAAACTTTAAAGTATATTTTAATTTTATTAATATAATATTATTATTAATTTAATTATTTGCAATGATGTTTTTGATTTATTTTAAGATATTATTATTTTTTACAATGAATCTATTTTTACTGTTTTAGGATATTTACTAAAAGATGTTATAAATAAGTAAGTTGTTGACATGGTATAAATATATAATATAATAATTAAATACGAATACCTAATATTCTAATTTTAATTTTCATAAATAATATTAACCTACTGTAAATAAATGATTTAAATAGATAAATAAAAAAAAAAAAACACATGACAAAATAAACTTAGTGATATGTGCTTATAGACCATTTCCGCTCGGAAAAGTTTTTCTTATACTGTGATATATCGTTGAATTAAAAGTTAACACACCAACAATAATGACCCACTTGACACTTAATGGACAACTAAGAGGTTCCCACTTTCTTATATTTTTTGTTTTTATACCATATAATCTATATAATGATGGTACAATAAGCATAAGTGCTAAACGAATAGTATAAAAGAACATATTATATACACATTAATTTTATAAAAGAAATCGCCAACCAACAACATTTCGGCAAGAACATAATACGATATATTTTTGTGGTGTGTCTCAGTTGGTTACTTGGTTACAAATTCATAAATTATTTACATGATTTGCTAAAGTCTTAAGGTGGCAATTTTCATTTTCATTTTTTTTTTCTTTAGTAAGAAATCAAAATAAATGTCTTAATATATATATATATTTAATTTTTTGTTCATATTTGAATAAAGAATTACATACAAATGATATTTATTATAATCCATATTTTGATATACAAGTACATCATACGTAATATTATTTATACTGTAAACATTTGTTATCGTAACATTTCGATTCACAATAATCTTAAACAAATTTCTTTCGCAGTTTATATTATTCTATCAAGAAGTTATATTTTGAAGAATGACTAACGACTTCAGTTATACGAGTACGAAGTTTATGTACATAAAATAAATTGTATTTTTTTTTATAGGTAACAATAATCGATTACTCGAACATTATAAAATGCTAAAATAGTATTTGATAAACGGAAAATAAAATCGCATAGAAATTGCTTAAAAACAATTAACTCATATTTTAAGCTCACACATTTTGACGTCAAGAACGAGAAGATAAAGTTCATTAAAGGGTCGCTTGTTGAAATAGCGTGAGCATCAAAATGGTTTATTAAATCCGACCAGGTAAAGTTCAATTAGTCGTTAAATATTCATGGAAGTTGACAGACAACGAAACATTCATTAGACCGAAGACCGAGTGAACGAAGAGTGTGGTAGGGTGGAATAGGCCGAAGGATGAAGAGTAGGAGAGTGAAAATAAGAGACGATGATAGGGATAAAGTAGAAGTAGTGAAAGAGAGAGAGTGAGAGAATAATGAAAAGTGCGGGAGAGAGAGAGGTAGAGTGAATGAGAGAGATGGGTGACTGACTTGAGAACTTTGGTCCTTTGCTCCACTGTATTTCGTACAAAATTACTCAAGTTATAAATGAGTCCTTATTATCATATCAAAAGGTTTCTGTGTGCACGTTGTCAATCGACTTGACGCCAATGTCGTTGAACGCGAACGGCTGTTTACATTCGGTCAAAGATTGGTGGATTATCATCTATTCTGTTCGTTTACTTTTTTTGTTTTTGTTTTTGTTTTTGTATTTTTTTTTTTTTTTTTTTTTTTGTCGACGAAATCTTAATGAAAACTGTCGATTTACATATTGCAGTTGGTACTTATTCATATTAATATAAACACTGTTGTTTCGGGTAGTAGGTTTACGCACACTTACAACACTGCATTATATTACAAAGAATAAAATCGAGTTTGATTTCTTACAAAAATTTGATTTTGGCGAAATTAAAATGAACAGGAAAATTTGATGAATAATAGTTTTTCAAAAATATCTTACCCACCAATTTTGTTCCGTGGATTGATTTATTATACTTTTTTATTATTTTTTAATTTTTACTATAATTATTTAAAAAAAAAAAAAATGATAATCTGTAAAAAAGAATTGTAATTTATTGACATTTTAAAATCTGAGCAAATGATGGAAAGTATGAAACGTAATAGTTGTAATTATGTTTGTTTTGTTTTATTTTATTTTACTTTTTTTTAGTTTCATAACCTTTTGTAATAGCGAAAATGTATCAATCTTTAACTTTCCTGGCAATAAATTAAAACCTATTTTCATGTTGGTAAAATTTCTAGTTCTTATAAAAAATAATTGGGAAAAACAAAAGAAATTAAAAATATAAGAAAAACGTGAATTTTACTTAAATTTATTTTTATAAAATCAGTTTAATTTTTTTTTGTAATTTAAAAATTTATAATTGAAAACTAAATATCTTAATATATATATATATATACCAAACATTAGCATTAACATTTTCTAGAAACAATAAAATTTTAATTTGTATTCGTTCATGCTAATTCTTTATATATGCAAATGTAATACAAGGTTTTCAAACAATACATTTTTGGAAATACAGTTAAAACTTTTTTATGCATGCTTAAATTTCAATTTTTTACAAAATTCATAAATTTTTATTTTAAATATTCAAGATTTTAAAATATTTTATATTTTATAGGTTTTAAGTAAACGAATATTTTTCTTAATTATTTATTATTTAATATTTAACATTTTACTCTTAAACAAAATATATTTTATCTGTAATGTTAATTGCTACATAATATGATATTTCATAATCAAAAAGGATATAGAATGAATTATGCGAATAATACGAATAAATTTGTATAGGTGTTTCAACAGACCACTTTTGTCATTCAGTATTCACCATCATCGGTATAGAAAACAAGTATTAGACTCTTAGGTTTTTATTTTTGATAAATATTAGGATTCGTCGGGAGACAATTTGTTTATGAATTATCAAGCTTTTCGACATCTGAAGTCAAAACTACATTATGCGCCTGTATTTTTTTTATTTTTCAAAACGGAACAACACAACAACCCTGCGACCGCAGATATGCGATAATATCATTATATTATGACTCGACCAGACTACGCGACACACGATCATCGTTGATGATATGCCATAATAATATAATATTATAATGTATACAGGAAACACTAAAACGCGCCACGGGTGGGCCGCGGTGACGACAATAATATATGATATGATATTATCTGTAAACAGCTCGGGGCGCGAACGGGCTATAAAGCAGTGCCGTTGTTTCTGTTTTTTCTCTCACTTTTATATTATTATTTTATATATATATAGTCTCAGACGAACGCGGATCTCACCGATTTCCGTGCGTCCAATCGCCAAGGGATGGAACGATACGACCGCGCATTTTGTATTTAATTAAATTTAGTGTTTCGATATCGCTTACACGTCGCCGTCGCCGCGGAAGAGCACCAGCATGTATGTATATTGTATATATATACTTATACTCGACACGACCATGAATATGTATTAAACACATAATATATGTTTGTGTGTGTGTGTGTGTGTGCGCGTATAACGTCAAAACGTTTACTGCACGCGGTGTGCAGTGGCCTATACGTCGGAAGTTGTGGCAGGGGTGGCGGCGGTGGGGTGTATACGGGCGACGAGATAAATATTGGGGTGAAACGTCGCATCATCATCGTTCAACCGACGAGGGGGGGCCGCCGCCGACGGGGTTAATTTGAAACGCGAACCGGATAAATTTCGTTTAGGCTATTATTTGCGGTGGAATAATTTTCGAATTTGTCATCGCACCGCGCGCGGCGGTGTGATAGGAGAGGAGACGGCCGTCTCTTGGTCGGCGCGTTTACGTGTATTATAATAATATAACATATTATAATGTATACGGTGCGACGACGACGATGACGACGACGACGACGACGGCAACGGCGACGGCGACGGCGATGCCCAAAAGAGGGCGAAATAGACAGATAGAGAGAAAGGGGAGGAACCGGGACGGAGAAAAAAACGGTCCCTACTCATTAGGTGCCCGAAAATTATTCGCGACATGTCATATCGTTATGCGCGCACGCACGTCCCCTCCGCAGATAATATTTTATTTCATACGATCGTATTATACTACACACGTTCACACGTAATATCGTCGTAAACGGTGTACACACCGTGCAGCGGCGACCCGCGCGTGCCGTGTCTCGACGCACCGCGGCGGTGTCTCTTTCCGCCGGACCCGAACGCTCTGCCGACGATCGTATTATTGTTGCGCCGGTCCGGAGGAGGATTCGGATTTTTTCGCGCGTGTGACGAGATTACGGCATTACAATATGACATTGTGTACGGACGTCGCCGATACCCATCGCCCGGCGGTATACATTTATACATAATATTATAACACGGCGCATTATGCCATATCGTAATTCGACACGCGCCCCGCGTCGCTAAACCGTTTATATTATTATTATTATTATCATTATTATTACGTATATTATCGCCGCCGCCGTTGTCATTATCGAGTTATTATCGTTACATTATCTGGCGTACGTGTGTATTTACATTATAATATTATAATATTATAATATTATAATATCATGTGATGATGTCGTCGGACTGCGCGCGCGCGCGTAACGAAATATATAATACGATGTAATGACGGACGACGCGCGCGCCCGGTTAGCGGCTATTAATTACGTTATTATCTTCTGCTGCTGCTGCTGCTGCTGCTGCTGCTGCTGTGTCGTGTGTGCATAATAATTTTATACGCTGTTGAAAATATCGTATTGTAATAACACCGTATGAGTATTAAATTATTATGTCTTTGACTGTCGTTCGGCTTATCTCCGACGACGGGCGGGGAAGAGAGCCGATGACCGCGCGTGCTGTGTTGCAGCAGCTTCAGCAGAGACTCGTCCAACGAACTCGTCGTTTAGCTGGAAAGGCGATTTCTTCTCAGCTTTGAATAAATCCATCGTGCCCCCCGCGCAGTAATTAATAGTTACTGTGTTACTGGTTAAAAAAAAAAAAAAAAGAAGTTGACGACCCGACGTTATTGTGCCACTCTTCTCGTGCGTACAGTATAGTCGTCATTGCGCAGCGATGAACAGTTCTATGCGTTATGACAACGGTTGCCTGAGATACGATATACCTAGGATAGTCAAAATGAATAGGTTTGCTAGCCACATAGATAAATACAACGATACCAAGAGCCAAAATTTTAATTGACACATTTTATATTATTTGATAATTTTTTACAAGCTAATACTCAAAGAGTTAAAATTCATTACAATAATAAGTAAATCTTGAATTTGTAAATAAGAAGCAAGGCGCGTCTGACAATGACGAGAGCCATATTATGTAGCTCGTCAGCCGCAAGTTGTGCGCCTATATACCATATATCGTACTTCGGTGTGCTACGACTTGCAATATGTATATAATATATATTCAATTTTTTAAGTTCCCCTTAAAATTTATAAAACATTAAATATATGAATTATTGTCATGCATAAAATATATCTATGGCCAGAGATATAAGAAGAGTTTTGGTGGCGTAGTTAAAAAAAAAAATTTAGGGGGATAACTATTATGCATTTTTTTTTTATGTACTACCTACTGCGCACTACCGCGGTATAATACTAAATACTAAAATATATAATATATACACTACACAATACACATATAGTGTACCTACTGACATTGCGTAGATAAAGTTATATTTTCTAATTTGAAGGTCTATGCTTGTCTTATCGACCATACCTATATGTAAATAACAGCGGACAAAATGTCATCAACAACATTTTATTGATCCGAACACGCTAACACTACTTAAAAAAAAATCAAATATTTTTTGCATATTACTAAAAAAAAAATAAAAATAAATAATTTGCAAATTTCAAACCAACAGTGTTTTTACTTTACATCCAGTTTCAGGAAGAATGATGGCGTTAGTTATATCAAATAAGAATACAATATACATGAATATTTTCAAGACTGTAAATCGACTTTTTTATAACAATGGAGAAAGTCACATTTCAACGGTAGTAGGTCACATGTTTATTTTAAATTTCAATGGCAGGTACATATTGGACCTAATCATTACTGAGGTAAATGTTTAAAACGTCACCACTAAAATCGCACAGATACCACACCACTCGAAGCTGTTGCTTTTCTCGAGAACCACAAAAATTGCAAACAAATGTATTGATCAAATACATTTTTAATTTTATAACACAACTTATCTATTTTGATAATATTTATATACAGAGTTGGTCAATTAACATTTTGATAGGGAAAATTCCTTTGCATTTTTTGCCCCTGGCTCAGGGTATCAAATACTTCAATATTAAATAGCCAAATATAAGCTGGCTAAAAATTTATAACATGAACACAAAGTTAAAATTGTGACATATTTATTTTGAATTTACCAATAAGTTTTCAATTATATGCAACTGAAATAAATTACATTTATATCGATTAAAATTACAAAATATATGCACTATTACAATTTTTGATATTTCACCGGAAAAATTTACAAAATTAATTATAATAAAAATTAATCTAATATAATAAAAAAAACCACTCAAATATGACAAAGTTTAAGCCCTCATAATAATAATGCATTGATTGTTGTGGAGTATACGTTCTTCGGTGTGATTTTAGGGTGGTATTGGTAGTAGTCAATGGAATAGTAGTATTATACATATTATTATAGGCAACTATTCAAGCGTGTTTAATTTCTAGTCTTGTTTATGTAATGAAATTTCTCATACGCGCATTACGTGCACGATGAGTTAATCGTGATGAAAACCTTGATAAAATTCCTTATATACTTAGAACGCTTTGATTTAAATTTTGAAAACATATTTCTAAATATTTTGTCCAAGATTTGAATGTTAAATTATAAATTTTATTAGTTCTAGCTTAGGATTACAATTTCAACATTAAGTTTATTGGATAATAATTTCGGTTTCGATTCATAACATTACAAAACACAATTAAAGTGAGAAAATCTATACTATCAGATCATTAGATCGGTACCTGCAGTTATTATGTCGGGGACAACTCTGTGAAAATTAAACAATGGTTTTGGTCTGATTATGGTACTGATATTTTTAATTACAGTTTTAAATCCTGCTTAAGGGTTCTATATTGTAATCAAGTTATATACTTAAGATTTAAAAAAAAAACATAACGAGTAATACAATATTCGTAAAACTGTAAATATATTTTTTAGACTATTTTATTATATAGTGTCTGTTATTTACGCAACTAGATACGGCACATAACTAACTATTTGTAAAAAGCTATTAATATTTAGTTTTTACTAATAAATCGATTTTTTTAATTACCTTAATAATCTTATTTAGTGGTTGTCTTGCTTATAAATTAATTTAACATTTTTTCCCTTAGTTATTTGAAATATCAGTTAATATATTCCTTATCCGCCAACAATAGTGCAAAGTAATAAAATTCATTTATAATTATAGTAGATATATTTTTTATATATATTTGGAGAGTGATAGGGTTCTTTAAAGTACCTACTAAAGAATCATATATGAATTTGAACGCATTAGTAAAGCATTGGTTAATATATATAGGTATATACATTTGCGTAACAGAATAATAGTGAGAATAGGGAAGATGTTAGGGGTGTTCGTAATATCGTAATTTCACTTAAAACCAATTTCGTGGGTGAAATGTTGTTTTGCATATTAATCATGCATAATGCATTAATGTGTGTTTGGTGGGTCGAAACGTTATTGTTCTTTAATGTACATAATATATATTATGGGATGTACGAATATTCAATAGACTTAGTATTGGTTTACCGGTTTGTTTTAAATAAAAAAGGAAAAATTGCCTAAATTTATCAAATTTTTAGAAAAGTTTGAAGAAAAATTAAATATGAAATAATAAAATCACTTTGCATAAAAATATTATTTAAGCACTTTTAAGTTTTAACTTTAATTATATTATATCATTACCTATAATTATATAATAAGATTGTATAGGTAATAAAAAAATCAAATATTGTTTTTCTTTAATTCTGGTAAATAATGTTCTTCCACTATAATAAATTGTTAGGTAATGTAAACAAAATCAATTCATTCCTAAGCACAAATCGTGGACAATTAATTAATGCCCCTTTTTGTATTTATATATGTATCACATTATACACGAGTACACGACTGTACACGGATTTAAAATTAAAAGCTGCACTGCATGAATAAGCCAAATACTTCTATAAAAGATTTCATAATAATCGTCCATCACCCCTTCGAATTCTCTAATTCAAAACTTTGTCTTATTTTACAAAACTCGGTACTCTCCCAAAGCGCCTGGGGCGTATAAATGGTGTTGTATACTGCGGGATCTTCCACAAGAATGAATAAATACTTATGCGCATAATATATAATTAAAACAGAAATTCTTCAATGCAACTAATGGGTGGCCATATTTTCGGTTTTTCAACTGAATATTCTGTTTATATTTTATTGTAGGTATATAGTTTTTATTTACTTCTCACACATTTTACTTATCTATAGATATGTGTTTTATAGAGTAATATAAATTATACGTAATAGTTATTAATATCTATTGATGTAAAAATAATTATCTAATCTTTTTAATAAATCTGTAATACTTTTTTATGCTTCATGCTTTGCTTATGATCAAATAAATTAATGAGAAATGCACATTTTTTTGAAAAAAAACACGGACGGGGGCTATTTTTGGACAATTTAGACATATTTTTAGTAACACGCTTAAAACATGTTCATACTAATATACTAAATACAAATAGCAGATTTATTGTTATAGGCTCCTATTATTATTGTCGACCTAAAGGATGTATAGAAAGAAAAAAAATGTGTGGGTCAGATAGCATCCATGGCTAATTTTTTTTTTTTAATTTCTTATGAAAAACTAAAATAAATAATAATAAACAAATTCAGTTATTTCATTATAATACATAATATTCTGCAACTTCAAATATAGATACATTATAAAATTATTTTCATACAACAATAGATGCTATCTATACATATTAGTGTAAATGTAATGTATCTACAAGAAATATTACATTTATAACTCTATATCTCATTTATATCTAATAATCTCTACTATCAAGTCGAGCTCACGTAATGATGGTGAATCGTGATAGATGTAATATTATATTAAGATAGTATATAGGTGCCTAAAAGAGGCGTAATTAGACGTTTTAATATGAATGTCGCTTTAAATTAATACACTAATGACCACTTGGTGGGAGGGAGAGTATAAAATACTTTAAAATGATTTTTTTTTTTTTTTTGTGTACATAGTATTATGTCAATTTGTTTTTTTTATTTATTCTCTCCTCCTGCGATATAAGAATATTCATAACTTTAACCACTTGGTATTTTTTCTTGGAATACTATAACCATGTAAATAAATACATGTGTTACATAATATTAATCCTGTGTACAAGTGAGCTATATATAATAGTAGCATCAGTAGAATTATTTAAGACGTTATATTTTTTTTTTTTAAGAATTCATGTGCACAGAATTGTATGCCAAAATTTTTTTTGGATGCATACAACATCGACCTTAAACAAACAAAAACTCACATTTCCATAGTTCAAACTTTACGCGTTGTTTTTTATAAAGTTTTTTTTTTATCGATGTGCAAAGAAGATTTCTTGTAATATATTATATGATTTATGACATAATCAGTTTCCCGACTATTAGCAGATAACATTTCGATAAAATATAATATTATAGCTCTACAAATTATTATTATGTATTTTTATATAATATCGATATTTAACAACATTTATTTTGATTAAAAAACTAATCAGTAATCACCCGCTTAGAATGTACGCATAATAAATTAATAACTACTGAGTACGGTGATTATTTTATCACTAGACTGACACATTATTTCTAAAATGCATGTTTTTTTATAGATATTATGTATACATAATTAAAGTCACAAATTACATTTTTTATTACTTTACGTGATTATTTTAGTTTTAAAAGCAGTATTTTGGTTTATGACGAAATTTATCAAACTCTAATAAAATATTCTGCTTTGGAATTATGTGTTGTAAGTGTTTATAACTTTGAAAAACACTTATTGGAATGCCCAGACGCCTAGTAATGAGGACTCAATGCAAATGAACGGATCTTTTATACAACCCAAATAACGCAGTTACAAAAGTGATCGATTACTAGACAGAAAGAGAAAGTTAAGATGACTGACACCAGTCTAGCTAACTAATTTAAACATGTAATGAATTGAAAATTGTATAGAAAAAAAGTCTTAAAAACATATGTATAAATAATTAATACATTTGCAGTAGTATTAAGTAGAAGTAATTAATATGTAAATACAAAGAAGAAAAACATTTTTTTTTCTTTCAAATATAAACACATAACACATACTGAAAAAATTGTCTGTTTAGTGATTTAAGAATAATAATCATTCTGCAGAAAAAAAAAAACAGCATACCAGTATTATAATAACCGCATAATACTAAATAATGACACGTGTATACCTGCTATTATAATTATTTTTTATAAAAAAAAAAAAAAAAAAAAATAAAAAAATCGCATCGACCAAAAAGTTGGTTTGCAAAACGTAGGTATAACATAACATAATATTATATTGAACTACATTATGTACATATCAATATATTATTACAGATGTGTCGCTTTTGGTTATTTCCGTTGCTATATTATTATACTCCGCGCAGTGCAGTATAATAATATGTACATATTGTATATATATATATATTGTTATATTGTTCGTAATTCACACAACGTGCAATAAACATTTCCTAGAGAATTGATAACTACAGAATACAGATTAAACCCTGATTTATATATATATATAACATATTTTATGTGTGTGTGTTGTGCTGTGTATATATATAAGTGTATAAAATATGTGTGTGCGCATGTATGCTTATGTATAAATATATGTGTGTGTGTGTGTGTATAGTATATATAGCCTTCGCGTTTTATTCCGGCTCATAAAGGTTCCTGCTTTAGCGTACGTGCCCTCCCTGTCCGCCGGGTTCTATATAAAAGCATGACCGTATAACTTTTAATAACCAAGGCACGTTTTTACGGGGGTTAAGGGGATCGGAGGAGCGGGCTGGACGGGGGTGGTAAACGAAGAAAAATACCCGACAAAGCTACGCAGTAATGGCGAAAGGGACCGGACACGGTGGAGGTGGGGAGGGCAGGGGTAGAAACGGACATAAATTGCTTTTGTTTCAACTCTCCTTTCCTTTTTATACCCAGAAATACATGTGGACCAACCAACGGGTACCCCTCATACCTATTATATATATATATATTATATATTACATATAGTTCTTTTTCTTCTTCTTCTTCTTCGTCTTCTCTTTCCCCTTTGTGTATATATATACATATCTGTTCGCCATATCATTTCTTTTCCTTGACCCAACGCCCACTGTATACGTATACACACACACTCACACATATACCTACGCAAACACACACACACACACACACACACACACACACACACACGACACACATACACGTACGGGCGCGCTATAACGACGGTTTTCAACAAAATTACTCACGGACGCACACTTTCTGCCATATCATATACGTGAACACTATCTATGCGCTTTCCATTGTTACAAAATATATTTATTTACTTCTTGTACACATAGTTCCGTATAACACTACAGGCTACCTCACGGTAATTAAAACGTTGCGTGAGAGCAAAATACAGCTAGCTATATGCTTACGCATGCCACTGTGTTACTATGAAAACCAATCCGATGAAATACGAATCTATACCCAACGGGCTAATATAATATTATGATTGAAGAACTCGTTTTTTTTTTTTTTTTAATTTGATTTTTAAAAGTTCGAAATATAAAAAAACAAATATAATAGATATTTTGCTGATAAAACGTTGATATGTTTTCTTCTTATGTACGAATATATCAAGTGTTTAATTAAAACTTTGTGAATTATGAAAACGTTTGGTACCTACACCACAAAATAAGCATTTAAAAAATTAAAAATCAAAGCAAAATTTTAAAATTCATAAATCAAAATAAATAGTTATCCTAACGATCTTAAATATGTGTTATTTCTACTTGAGTCAACAACCGATTTTGTTCATGATAACATATTCACATATAAATATATATTATCTACTCGACAGTAACTTTTAATTAAATATCTATAATATCTTACAAGTTTTTTGTTTCAATAACAAAATACATTACCTTAGAAATGAACAATTTTATTATATTTTAGCATAGTCTGTAAAACGTTCAAGTTTTTAAAATAAAAAAAATATCATAAAATTCTATACACACGATTTTTGTGCTCAACAAACCTTCGTGTTTTTTTACCTTCATCAGCTCATGTATATAACTGAAGTCAGCAAAAGAGATAAGTGTATTATTATTTAAGGTCCGTTTTCTAACTAAATTTTTTATTTTGGATTTTCCATATTACTGTGTCTCGGATCTAATTTTAATGCTGAAATGTGTAATATATTCAGAGGAAGTATATATAATACGAAATATATAAACTTAATTATTTGTTAATATAATGAACACGAGTTGTTTATGTGTATATAATATCGTCCGTCAGTCTCAGCGTACAACGGAATAGGCGATGATATTATAATATTACAATTTACAATATGCGCATCGTTTATTTTCCAGCCACATTTATCATCCGTTTATTTTTACCGTCTAGGCCTAAATCGTTGGCAATTGATTTGGTTTCCTTGGCCGCTACAGTATTTAAAACACGGCGTAAGTATATAATACGCGTCACTGTCTCGCCAGTATACGAAAGACAATATTATATATAGCCATGTCCTATTTTTAAAATATTGAAACGTTTTGTTGAACCCTTTTTTTTATAAGTATATAATATATCTAAACAACAAACGTTTTTAACTTTTAAATTTCATAAAATAATATATACTTAGGTATACATTTAAAATAAATTATTCATGTTTATCAAATCCAAACTTAATAGTTATCTATTATAATATTTAGTATAGATTAGTTTATGTTAAACAACATATTTTCATTAATATTCCGATTCATTAAAATATATTTTGTATTTTATTTTAATTTTTAGAAAAAATCTAAAATTAAAATTGTTACTGTACAATGTACACACTTGAAAATTTACTGTTTATACTGTTTTACTATGTATCTTACCTCTTGTAACTTTTAGTAAATATTTGAAAAATAAAATAAATAAATTTTAAATTTAATTAAATTTTTTTTTTTTAAATTATGTTAGTTTCTTTGACTGATGTTATATGAACTATTCCTGGAGATCACGTTTTTGGCATGATCAACTGTATCACCTTTATTATATTTTATTTTCACTTGTAATACCTACTTTAGGCTAAGTAATAATAATATCTTATAATATTAAATGTTTATACTCGTCCTATACTTATTATGGAATATTACACATTTTGGTATCGAATTTATTTTGATAACTCACTAAGCACTAAGTATGAACAAAAACGTATAAACGAATTACAATTTTTAGTATAGATTTCATTAAATCTCTTAATAATTACAATTTAACAAAAAAACAGAAGGTTTAATAAACGTGTAATTTCTGACATGCAGTAATAAATTGCCACAAATCGTAATCAAATTTTAACTAATTGTGTCTATATTATATATACGTAATATATAATATATATTATGTATACTATTTATATTATTATGAATGATGATACAGTTCGATTTAAAAAAAAAAAAAAAATCGATTAAGACTAAAGAAATAAAGGAATATAAATAATTATAATCGTGAACAAGGCTGTATTTTGTGGTGGTTGGTATAAGAGAAACAACGGACATGACATCCTCTCTCTCATCATTCATACATAATCGTAATTAATCGTGAATATATTACATTTTATAGTAATTATCGATAACTATGTACTATTAAACTTATTACTCTTGGATTAGTCGCAGAGTAAATTATTGGTAAATAATCATACAATGTATTATATAAAGAGTTAATACTACCTACAAATAGTTATGCTTGCAGATAACTTATATGATAATATTATTTTGTCCTTTTTTTAGTAGTGAAAACTGTTCTTTTAAATAAAGTAATTCGCAGGAAAAAGAAGGTTTTAATTAAAAAAAAAAAAATAAATAAATAAATAGGAGCTTATATTGCCATAGAATAGTCTTATAGAATAGCCTACCTCGTAGTACAAGATATATCAATGATCTTAAAATGTATTATTTGAGAATAATATTCAAAAATCCAAAAAAATTTTTTTTGAAAAACTCAACGCAAAGCAAAAGGATTTAGTGAGCCTGGTCGATGAATCATCCTGTGTACATATTATAATACATGTCATTACGTAAACAATAAAAAATGACAAACCCGTATACCATTGTTTATTCAGTGTACGCATCCTATCCCCTACCTACATTGATTTATACGTTTTGCGCACGTCGCGGACAGAGATAAGCGAATCAGCCCACAACGGCCACAACTGTGTACCTATGTGTGTGTGTGTGTGTGTGTTTGGTATGTATGTATATTAAACATACACGTGTGTATATAGCGTCCTCTTAATAACAAATTAGCACAATCAAATTATATATTTATGTATACGGTTGTTCCTATGCGATATTGATATGTCTGCTTGCCGTGCACGTCGCTGCGACTTGCGTGTAACGACGAGTTTCCCTGAATTCTTAATTATTTGCATCCCTTATTTCAACTCAACACGCTAATTTATAATGTTTGAAAACGTTTCCAACGAACGGAAACCCCGCAGTATATGCGTACCACACACACTTACATAATTAATAAGTCGTTGAATTAAACAAACCTATACACGTAGTAGCGGGGTTTTAACGTTGAAATCATTGGTGGTCATATCGCGGTTTACGATGATAACATAATATTTTTTCCGTTATCCTCATTCGTGTTTTTTTTTTTTTTTTTTTTTTTTTTTTTTTCTTGTAACAAATAGGTACGTCACATAACACGCCTATGTAAATATTTTATAAACTCTACACCACGTACATAGTACAGACGTAATACGATTAACTGTTGACCGATAGAATAAAATATTCGCACGCAAATAACTGAAACGTCTATTTCCAACAGACACCGTGTAAGAATGGCAGTTCACCGCATAGACATTGTATAGACAGTGTATAATACATCAACACCTTTCATGCAACCGAACTCCGTACGATTACGATACAGCCACCCGCTATTATGAAACTTAAAATATACTATATATTTCTAATCTAATAATAGCAGAAACCGAGTCCTAGTTATTTAAATATACTGAAAATCTTTAGATCTATATCTGCCTATGAGTACGATAATTATATCAAATGGGTCTCATTACTTTCTCTGGATATCTTATACTTAGCTTATCAACCCGGTTATCGCCTTAATATTCCTAAAAACAATAATATGTATACATCAAAGTTTAATCTTGTACAGTAATACACAATGCATTTTATTTTATATGATTTTTTTTTAATTTTTAATATTCATAAAAATAAATTAAGAATGTATTTTTCGATATTTTTTTTATCATGGAAAGAACAACTTATTAGATATTTTTATTATAATTACTCACAAATTAACCTTACATGAATCAAAAAACATAAAAAAGTCTAATATTTTAAATAACTAAAAATATTACAATGACAAAGTATTTTGAAAATATTATCTTATCAAAATATGTTAATAATATAATTTTTTGAAAAAAAAACTGTATTACAATTACTTAGTTATTTAAAAAAAAAAACCAATTTTGTCGAAAGCTCATTTTTGTAAAAATTCCTGTTTTTGATTCTAACAACGTTGGACATTATACAAAACATATAGGTTTTTGTTATAACTCAAAATTATTATTCATTAGGATTTGAAACTTTTCATTTACTTATATATATATAAATAATTATATTTTAATATATACATTATACAATGTCATTTTTAAAATATTATTATTAATTTAACTATTAATATCACAGACCTAATCACACCGTCTAACGTGGTATTTATAAGTTAATAATAACTAGTTCGAGGTAATTTATAAAATAATATTATAATAATTATAGTAAGATTATACAAAAAGCTTAATTTTGTTGGTAAAGTATAGTTCGACAATCAACACATTGTATTATTAATAATACTATTTAAAAAATTATATACATAACATAATATAAATTAAAATATCTTATGAGATTTAGTCTGACAGATAGTTAAACTCTGTGTCTCATATTTCAGCTGAAATTTTGAAAAGAATTGTGATTCGACTACTCCAATTAAAAAACACAATAGAGAATGATAAGAATTCAAATTTTTAGTGAAATCATTGAAACTATTAACAACCGCTTTTGTTCTTTATCAACTTTTTGTAATATCTAGATGTATTCTTTAGGTCAAGGCTCAATAGAATATGCATTATTTATTTATCGTACTGTAATATAGACTATTAGACAATAATGAACCTTTTAATTTCGGCGAGAGAACTCAGAAGCTACAGAACCTCGTCTGAAAACCTTTTGTGCTACTATTAAGTGACAAGAATTACGTTAAAAATACTCACGAATTTAACTGCAACAGCAGAAACAGCGAATATTAAGTTCAATTAAAAAAAAAAAAATGTCATGCATATATTCGATTTATGACATCAATAGCTAAATATTCTATAGGTATGAAGAGCATCAATAATTAAAAAAAGATATTATTGCGCTATAAAACTCAAAAAAAATATATATCACTAAATAAACTCAGAAAGCATTAAAAATGGAACTTAAAATATCGATAACAAAATATTTACATAATAATATGTATTTTTGAGACTTTAATTTATTTTATGAATACACATCTTTATGATCGTTTTAGGATTTTCAATCATTTCTCAAACTTTCTTCCATATTGTTTTGTAAAAATCATAAAAAATACTTTTGTTTATTAAAAGAAGATGTCTGCACATAATTATTTTTCATTCTGACTCACACAACTTTACACATTTGTATTCTGGGACTCAGGTTTATGTATTAAACTTTAATTTGATAGAGAATAGATCTATTATCCAACTTCAAAGTAAAAAAATAATAAGACCTATTGTTTTAATAATTTTAATTTTATTGCAGATTATGGGTATTTTAAAATTTACATATAAAATAACTCTCTTTCAAATTAAAATATTATCATAAATGTTTGAAGTGCTTATGATAATACTAAAAGTTTGGTTATTGAGGTCAATTTACTCAAATATTAAAATTAATAATACAAAATTGGAACTACTAAACGCTGTATTACGCACAGGTCAGAAAAAAACAGATGGTGCGCTTTTAATGCTTATTGTATATATACTAGTGTAAAATATATTAATCAATTTTATTTTATTAAGCTTTAACTTAAAGCTAAAATATACTTATAACTATAAATAACTCCATACTATACAATAAAATCATAAAAATTGTTTTAATGTCATTATTTATATTTTTATAAGTTAGTTATACGGAAATAATCATGTCTTAAGTGAAATCATGGATGAAACCATTTAGAATATTATAGTTAAATATAATTTAAACGAATAAATGACATTATTTTTTGCATTTGCTAATGATTAACCATTTTATTTTATAAAATTCTTAGAATCGTTCTTTTGGAATATAAAAATCATTCTAATAATCAACCGTGTTTAATTCTATGAAAAAGTATAACCATCTCATGCAATAATTGAATGAGGTATAATACATATTAATATTTAATGGTTTTTTAAGTGGATCGAGGAAGCTTTTACTCTTATGCGATGATGTTTATTTCGGCGAAGTGCGTTTGGACAATTTTACCTATTCTGTGTATCCCAAATCAACACAACGTTTGGACACTAAAAGATAAAAAGTATTATAAATTCAAATTATACATAAACGATAGCTATATATAACAGGTATCTATTTTTCAGAAGTGAGTAAACAGGACGTATCTGCAAGAAAGACTTGACATACTTAAATGTAATTTCGATGTAGAACTGTTGAAGCCTTCGTATTATAAACAATCTATGTCAATTAAATAATATCAATATGACTGCTGTTGTAGTATCATTATTAATAGATATCGTCAATGGAAATATTATTAGACGTGCAACCTCGCTAGTTTTTAAATCCATTATTAGAGTTTTTATTATTTTTAAAATAATTTTTTTTTTTGATTTTTGATTACACTTGCACAACCACAGTGCCAGATTTTGGATACAGATATATATTTTTTGGGTATATGTCGATGATATCACATTAATACTATAATACCTGGTCAAATTCAGGTTAATTAAATATTATGAGTATGTACATATTATTTATCATTAGTAAGAAATCAATTTTTAGTTTTTTTTTTTAAAAAACAAGATAGGCAGTTCGCACGTGCCAGTGAAATTTCAATTGACAATAATATAACGACGTGCTTATTATTAAAGAACACATAACAGTTTTCGCAATAAATAAGTAGGTATACAGTTTTAAATTTATACCGTTACATTACGAATTTGGTGCTTAGCCAAGTTTTTTTCTAATCGAGTAAACACAATTTAATTTAATTTTTATGTGTGATTTGTATAAGAAAACAACAAGATATAATTATAATTTTATTAATGTGTTATTAAAACGTTTATTTTCCTGATATTATACTCGTATTTTTATTATTTTTAATAAGTGATATAAAGTAATAAATATTTGTATCTTGTCAACATTTAAACTAGTAATATTCAACGAAAATTGTAAATATCTACGCATCTTTGATAATATTAAATTTATGTAAGAACTACTTTAAAGGAAAGTAGAATTATGTATTTAAATCTTAAGGTTAGGTTAGGTTAAATTAAAAATTAAATTTACAATTATAAAATAGTTTGTACGCAGAAAAAAAATTACTTTATTAAATGGTTAAAAATATTATAGTCAATATTACCATAATTTGTTGGTTATAATTATGTCTGTTTGGTGAAAGATAGTTGAATTGACTTAATACATTTGATGTACACTGAATACTTCGAATAGTACAATTTATTGTACATGGGTGATCATAGTAACGCGCGTAGTAGATTGCCACCATTTACCGATTTACCTACAACGTATATATCAACCCTGCATAATTGTTTGGCGTAAATAAGTTGTTCTCAGTAAGTCAGTGAGTATAAGAATAAAAAGAAGAAATATAGTACTACAAACTCTTCAAAATTAATATTTTCTTTTTTTTTTTTGTATGGACTAGATGTCTAAATTTTATAAAAAATTATCAAAGCACTTAGTGTTCAGTACCACTGCAGTTTACTATTTATATATTTAATTCATTTACAAACAATGAAAACTATATTTAAGAATTTATATTAATATAACTACATTTAAAATTTTAAAGTTAAAATAAAAGTGTTTTATCAACTATTCAAACGGTCTAGTAACTATATCCGAATTAAAATAAATGGAAAATTAACTTTAAACGGTAGAACAAACAAATGTTTCTATAATGATAGTTAAAAAAAAAAATTGTGCTTTTAAGCTTATCTTGTGATAGGATCTCTGTGTAATACAAGTATTTTCCTCGATGACTATATATTATGACTGTAATGAGTTTTGCGTGAAATAAGCATATTGGCTGCACATTTTTATACATCAAACATCAATGCTTATATATATATATATAATAAAAAAACAGTTCTTTTTTTTATATTCCCGTTTTTTGACGACAATATTTAACATTTTTCAAAATTTTTTTCACAGAGTTCTTCATAGTACCTTGCTAAATGTCACCACGTCGCCCGATTTTTCATTTCCTTTTCCCGAGGGGATGGGGGATTGTATTTCATTACTGCAGTTATAACTATGTAGCTCATCAGTGCGCGTTTGTTTACTCTTACTTAAGAGTATTTTCATTAACTACGCAAAATGATTGCCTAAGCGATAGATAATTTGTATTTAAACGACGATGTTATTAATGCATTTTTAAACATCGTTTATTCCACAAAATGTATGATTTTATCACACGCCACTTGTGTATTGAGCCGTCGAAAACGTGGATGATTTTCAAATTTTGTATCCTTAAAAATCAAACGTCGTGTTTAAAATATCTGTTATACAACAGCCGGATGGATGGGTATTCGTGTGGAGTTTTTGCAGTTATTGCGTTCGCTACATCACTAATATTTTGACGTAATCCGTCTAATGAACGACACATAATATTATTGATCGCGACGATGTGATATTATGTAGCGTTATTAATGTGTAACGAGTTGCGTTCTGTCGGATCACCGGTCCGGTCGTAGTGGTTTTGGACGCGAACTTTTGATGCATTTCCATATTGTGCAAGCCTTTGCGATACGCGTGCTCGGACGTTGTCGACGTCACCGAGTGACCGACGAACAGCTGGTGGTCGTTCGACGGTTGTGGACGGTCAGTCGACGGCTGTTGACCTAACCTAACGCGACCACGGCGAACGGCCAGGGCGCATCGGACCGGACCACCGATGATTGTACATATACCGTTTCCGCGGTGGCCGTAACCGAAAACTGGCCAGGTACAGGTCGAACGGTGTAAATCGATTCGACGACCACGGGTCGGTGGCCGCTTCCGACGTGGCCGCTCGCCCCCACAGCTGTGAACAGCTCGCGTGACTCAAGGCCGCCGAACGCAACTGCCACACGTCTTCCGGTGCGTTGTGAAATACCTTCCGGCCGCCGAGTGATCGTCGCTGTTGTTTACGTCTTCGGTCTGACATATTTTTTCTTCGCGCTCGGGTCCTCTGTCACCGCGGACGCAGACGCCCACGCCGCTGTTCACGTCTTCCATTTGGCGTGATCTTTCTTCGTGCCTACTTGTTCCGCGCCTAATCGAATTTCATCGGTCTTTGCTCTTGCTCGGCCGGTGTGTGTTTTTTTTTTGCAGCTTTTTTCTGCTTCCGAGTGCCCCCCCCCCCCCCGCAACATCCCATAAAAGCTTTAAAGAACTAGCTTAGATTCTTCAGAGTTTTGTGTTTTGGAACAGCTGAACTTTTGAACTGTACTAAGTTATAAGTTAAATTATGTACAAATCGTAATTATAGTTATAGAATAATTTCTTAACAATAATGTGTATACATAATCATCAGAATTATATGTAAATATTATTATTATTATTATTGTTATTATTATAATAAATATTGTTTTATTTGTAAATCAACTACTATTACTGTTTAGCACTCGATAAAATTAGGTAACATTTTGAGAAAGCACAAACTACGCACGGGCGAAGGCAGGTAATTCATCTAGTATGTTAGAACAGTACACTAGCTCGTCTACTTTTCATCAACGCGATATGCCGCGTGCCGTAGAAGTATGGTAGACATTATAATCATTCATATTATATATATGCTTCAACTGCCATCGGATGTTGACACGATCTGATATATATATATAATATATTATTCTATTACCACTCTTAGTATGATATAGCTCTCTGGTGCGTGATCAAAAATTAATAATAACTCGAAATAATTATAAAATAATAAATATAACTCAATACATTATGATTTTATTTTCATTTATTTTTTTCAATTTAGAAATTTCTGCTAATGACCATTAGGATGTGTCCTAGCACTTTTTCCCATATTTGTCATCTATCCTACGAAACATAAAGTATTTTTGGTATCAAAAGATCACTTTTTTTTTTCATAAAAGCAACGATTAAAAATTTTGAAAAAGAATCAGTCATTTTGACTGTGATGCACAGAAAACAATCACGATAGAATCGAGCACGCGAAAAATCTCAACGATATATTATAATAGAGAGTACTAATTTTTTTATAGTAATATTTGGGCGTGTTCGATGATAACAAAACGGCGCATTTGCAGACGAAAATGATAGGATGGAACACACAAAAAATCGAATGCCTTCTCGGAAAGCAACCAAAGAGGGCGTTTATTTCATAGCCGCCGCTGGCCGAACGTTTCACGCTTGTGTATAATATTTGAGTGGGTGTGCACAACTTGCTTTTATTTTTTTATATATATTTTTTTTTTTCACCCGTATCGGAGAAATAACGTCAGGTTTTTTATGCCATTTAAACTGCTACAGTCCTTAAAGTCCATAAATAAAATTAATGACCATCCTCCACTCTGCAACTGCTGCAGCGTAGTTCGCCTCCAATAGCCGTACAAAGAAAATGGCCAATATTCCGTGAAAGCTTCGAGCGCACGCGGCCATTGCCTTTTATATTCTGTTTTAACCTGCTGGTATAAATTTCAAGGATTTAACCCCGGATGTGGTAGTAGTGTTGTTGCCACGGCGAGAGAGGCGCAGAGGGGTTTTCAGATACGGGTGCGTGTGAAATATAACGTTTGGAGCTTTTGTTGCTATTCTAACACAATGGCCCTTCTTCTCACCTATATACACACCCACACATATACTCACACACACCCACGCACATATACATTATTATATATATATATATATATAAATGCATACGTATAAGACCGAAACGCACATTTGGAAAATAGAAAACGGTTTTTTTTTTTTACTTCTGTACTCTTTTCTCGACATATATTATCCTTTATAGGATATCACTTATCATCAATAAAATGTATTCTTTTTAATCCACCACCGACAACGTATAAAAAAAATAAAACATTTAATTTTCAAACACAGCCGTATTGAACGAATCGGATAATAAATACATTTTAACGATAACGTATTCTACTATATACGATATTATTATATACATATAGGTACCTATATATTATTATAGGTACCAGCTATTTATTGATATTATCGTGCTCTAAATCGATAAATTCTAATGAATAATTTAAAGGAAAAAACGGATTTTTTGTTATAATTTTTTTTTTTTTTTTTAATAAAAATAAAAGGAAACATACTGCAGCATAGTGAGATCTATCTTTCTTTTTACTGTTCAGCGTTTAACACAAACTTCATTTGTTATTAACAATAATAATATAAGTATGATTTTATATCATTTGATATATATTTTATCGTTTCTGTGTATTGCTGTATTGCTAAAAACTGTATTAGCGAGATTTATCCTAACAGACTTGTGGCATAATTATTGCTGCCGTGGTATACATTTTGTGATTATCATAGTAGGTATATTTATTGTTATTCTATAAATATGGTATAGAATTATTTGACGTCTATCTAAAAAATATATGATTAATGAAATAGGTTTTTCACATAGTTAAAATAATAACCGACAGTAATGTGATTAAAACTAAAGTTGTAGATTTGTGTTGCTAAAATCGAAATCTACCTACATGAATTATCCGTGCTAATATAATATCAAACTATCTATTACAGGCTATTGCAACAAAGAATATTGATTACTTAAAAATTCTTACAACTGCTAAACTATGTCATAGTTAATAAATTTGTTCAAACTTTAATCGAATTGTTTTAATATATTTAGTTATATTAAAAAAAAAAAAAATGTTTAATACTTAGTTATGACTTGAAAGTGTCTTATAATTTTTTAACTTTAAGTCAAACGTAGGTTAGGTAAATATGTATAGTTAATAAATAAAGTTAGCTTTTGTTAAAAATGTTAAAGATTTTTAATTAAACTATTTCGTTAATTTTTATATATATATATATATGTATAATTAAATCTAATTTATATATATATATATTTTTTTTTTTTTGTTAAAGAACTCTTTATGCAGTAGTTTTAAATAAAAATATACAAATAAAATACAATCCGTGATTTAATCATTTAGTTTGACATTAAAGTACAATTAGTTAAACAAGTACAGGTAAATTAGCGTGAAATTATAAGAAATAATTATTAGCATACTACATAAAATTAACTTTTTAACAAAACATTTAGCTTTTATAGAAAAAAAAAAAAAATAACAGCATTGCATTTTTTTCCTGTCCAATAGCTATGTACATATAATACGCGTGTATATGCATAGGTATTGAATACTATCAATAGGTATAAAACTCAGAAATGATATACATTTATATTATACCGATAGCTTTTATATGTAATTACATTATAAATAATCATATTATGTTTGGATACCATTCTCAATTGTATTTTATTTTTCTGTAATATGAAAACTTTTATCATAGCTCAATATTATGTACAACATATTAAAAAAGTAAATTGTCGTCAGATTTTAAATTTAAAATCGTATTATTATTTATAACCCAGAAAAGTGGATCTTTTTTTACTTATTTATTTATTTTTTTATGAAAATTATTTCCATAATGAAACGTCTGTTATATATAATTGAAAAAAAAAACTTTCTCTGAATTCAATTTTACACGTGACATAACGCCGTCCATGTATATGAATAATAAATACCATGATTTCGAATTATTTGCATGAGGGGAGAATCGCATGTTTGTCGCAACATATATTATACGGCACACAACAATGGCAGATTCGATTTTATTTTATTTTTCCTACTTTTATGATTGTCACTCATGATCAGAATAATGATGATTTCCAGTTGATAACTACAATGTCATTTATATTTTACGGCAATATTGTAATTTACGTAGATATAGAGTTTACATTATAATATAACAATATAATAGCTAGTGATGTACATACACACATATGTACATATACACGTATATACGTATATATATACGTAAAGAACTAGGTGAGGTATTAAGCGGTGAAAGAAAAACGTAATAATGAGAATAAAATAAAAAAACAACTGAATATAAAAATAAAAGGAAAAAAATGCAATTATTAGGGATGAATGTCATTATTGTTGTTCAAAAAATAACCGGAAAAAAATTAAAATCCGAATAAGAATAAAATAAACTAACTTGATTGCTTTTGTTGTTGCTACAGCGACAGTGCCACAGTGAAGGGAAAATACGACCCGGCGGGAGTAAATTTTCTTTTGTTTTCATTTTAAAAGGCCCACGGAAGGAATTAGTTATGAGGAGAAATAATGGGATTTTTTTTATTAACGTCTTTGTCATTGTACTTTATCCGTGTTGTTATTTTTGTTGCTGTTCTTGCCAGGACTGCTTCTGCTATTGCGGTGGGTATTATTTTTAAATAAATGTTAAATTACAAGTGGAAATTTCCGAGATTCTATCGTCTTGGGGAGTGGAGTGGTGGGAGGTGGGCGAGAGTACCACGGCAGAATGGGTGAGGGTGGAAAGAAGCTAAAAACACAATAAGGCGAAAGAGAAATAATGAAATCCCTATAGACGCTTAACTTACTTTTTTAAATTTCCTTATTTAATATGGAAATTATAAACGAACAGAAAATGTATACGCCATTCTCCGCCACGGCGTCGCTACAGCCATGCCGCGCAACGGCACCACGGAGAGTTATCTTTTCTTTCATTTTATTGTTCTTATTATATATTATTTGGTCCGCATTTTTCTTTCTTTTAATTAAAACAAATTCATTAGAAAAAAAAAATGTAGCTTTCACATAACATTATATGTATATAATGATATAGATATTATAATATATGTACGTATAACCTAATCTGATGCAGAATGCAGTGTAGTATATTTAAAGATGTGAATTAACTTGAACCACGTCTAGTTATACATGTATAAGTGTATAACTGTGTAAATACACGTATACGCATTAACTGAATTCATTTTTTTTTTTTTTTTGACATTGTATTTATTTAAATTCTGATAGTTGGGAATTTTCAATTACACTTAAAAAATTTATTTTAATATATTTAGATTTTTAAAAGTAATAGAAAAAAAACAAATATAAATTTAACTCTGACAACAATTTTTACAAATTATGATATTTAAAAAATAAATATTAATTATACTACAAATGCAAATCATCGTATATCTATATAATATGACAAATATATATTCTAAACCTATTGTTATTGACTATATAGAATCCTTAATATACTTAGTTAAATAAGAATTATTAAAAACACTATTAGTTCTAATTTTGAAAAAGCATTCAACAATATAAATCAGTTATTTGATACATTTTCGTTCTAAAAATATATGTTAATGGAATCATTTAAGTCCAAAATATACTCTTCATATGGCGTAAAAAAAAGTATTTTAAAATATTCTTAGTATCATTGTTACCCGACCATTTTTTTTTTCTGGATAAACCACATCGTAATAGTCAAAAATCAGAAAAAACCACGTGAAAGCCATACAATAAAGAGTATATATTTTTTTTTTATTCATAAATGATATTATAAACTGTATACACAATGCATAAAACAATAAGTAAATAAATTAACATTTAGTGTACTTAACCTGAAAATTAGTCATACGATACCCAAAATTATTGCTGTCATGACTTTTAAATTATATTATTATTATCACTATAATATTATAAGTGTAGTGCCCATGAATATATTTCAATGTTTTAAGACTAATAAGAAAGGTGACTATTACCATGATTATTGTAAAGCATTAGGGCGTATCTGGTAGGTATATAAATAAAAAAATTGTTTTTTGACAAATAATTGATAAGTAGGTACAATATATAATATATACTAGTATTAAAATAGATTTAATACAAATTAAAAATATGATATTGGTAATATTATCAGTTTAATTATAATTGTTTTATGTTTTCTACTTCATCATGCATCAATTATATAAACTATGTATAGGCATTATTTTTTTTTTGTGCATTAAACTAAGCCTTAATAATGACATATCAAATAGTTTTAAATCACATGGAATTATACGCAATTGCAATGTATAATATATTTGTACAGTACCATGTTTTATGTCTTGAAGTATAGGTATAATATTTATGTTTTTATAAGTCACGTTTCAATTTAATATTAAATAACGGACAACATAAGTAGGTAAGCACAATACATATTTGTACAATTGTACATGTATAATAGTTGCTTTTGCAGCCACATACATTTTTGTTAATTATTCGATTTGAACAATAAATAAACAATTTTGAATAAGTCTCTATTATAATTTTATTTTTTATCGACATTCATTTTTAACTGCAAACAATTCTGCAAAGAATTTTTTTCCTGATATTCTTTGATTCTTTGACAGTAATTCTATTAGTAATCTAATCAGATTTCCATCAAACACACAACCGCACGGCGAACATTTACGGAAACTAGTCTTCATTTACATCCATCAATTTCAGTACAACAGCACTACCACTCATGTCACACAGTTAAGCATTTATCATCGGAGTATACTATTCGTTATCTCATTCATTTCAGTGCTGTTTTTGACTTACAATTTTTTCAACTTTTGGATCAATACACGGTCACCCTATCATGTTTTATTTATTTTGGTGATATTTTTTACAAGCCATTTTTAAAATATTTGAGTCTTATCTTGCACTGTCATGATATATTTATTATAATAAAGGCTTTAGTGGCAATATATATTTTATAAAAATTATAATAAGAAGAAGATGTGTATCATTTGGTTACAAAAATACAATATAAATATCGAACACTAAAAGAAATAAAAATATATTTCAAATGAATATAATATATTATTAAATAAAGGCTGAAAGGACCAGCAGTCCAAAGATACTGATTCGCTATATAAAAAAACTATACAAATTATTACATAATTTATTGTAAATAATATGAAAATTACATTTCTTTAATAAATTATTTATAAATATTGAAATTATTATTGATGATTTAACATTATCTGTATTTCTGTAACACTGACGTTAATATACCTTTTCAGCACACAATAAAATCTTGAAAATTATATTTACAGATGTCAACAGTTTTCGATAAAAAAAATGTAAGTAATGGTTTGAAACCCTGTCGAATAATACTAATACAACACAGTTAAAAATTAATCTATTGTTTGTTTATCCTATAATGAAGGTATAAATTATAGTTAACTTCATAATTAAATTGATGTGTATAAGTATAAAATATATTTAATAAAGATACTATTTTTTATAATATTCGATTAAATGCATTAAGTTTTAAGTTTAATTACATAAAATTTGTTTTTTTGTTTTAGATTTTTGTGGGTTTTCATAAATCTTGAAAATTTTATTTGTTTGGCTAGAACTATGCACAGCGTTTTCGGTCGAATTAAAAAGTCATTGTTTTATATTTAAGTAGATATATAAAAGGGATGTGATATGCAGCTGAAAACGCCGATAATCTCACATTTTAGCGGACAAACGCTAAAATAATAAAACCCAAATTCCTTATGTACACTGTTTTAAATTAGAATGGGTAATATTTGTGACAGAAAACGCCATAGAATACGTGGCAAAAAACGCTGTGTACTCGTATAAGAATCCGTCAGTACATAATGTATCATAACGTTTAAGAATGGGTATCGTATAACTACTTGATGGGAAATTTAAAATTGTTTTAGAACACAATATCATCGTTTCTCATTTACGGCCAGTCAACGAAGCAGTAGTAAACGTAACCTGACTATAGCGTGGTTTACTTATCGGCCAATAGCCACTTTAAATCAAATCGACTACAATGGAGGATTCTATTAACTGAATTATGTGTATAGGTGACTGACAACAACTTAAATGTTAACTGTATACAATGTAGCAAAGGTTAAATGACTACCATTCGTCCCATTCACATCATCCATGAACTGTCTCTGGAAACTCTTTAATGATAAATCTTGATTCTTCATTTGAATAGAACGTTGTAAATTTATTACGCTATGTACATAATACATTTTGATCTTGGCTCCAATATAAATTTGCATTAATTCCTCATTTTCTTTACTTTAATGTATATACATATATATATATTAAAATATATTATATATATTATATATATATTTTAATTGTGATACGTTAACTTATTAGAACCTTTTATTATAAATTATTTTAGTCATATATTGTTTACGATAACGTGTACAAATCTACAAATACTATATTCACAGCGAACAAAGAACAAAAAATTCTAGTTTCTTTCAACGTGTTATTATAGAAGATATTATATGAAATTTAATATTTAAGAGGTGGAATTTTCAAGTAAAATATTTGATTATTTAAATATTATATATTATAATGCTATGATAAATAAGACTATTAACCAGATATTTTTAAATTATTGATTCTGATATAAATATATTGAAAAATGATAGGGCATAATATATAAAAATGTATTATATAAATTTTTTTCTAGTTTAAATCAACGAAAAAACTAGAAATATTTCTTTAACATAAGAGTTTAAAATATTATTGGATATCTATTATGTTTATTCTTAATAGATAAATAACCAATGAAGAAAATGAAAGAACAATATGTCTGAAAGCTTTTGACGTACTTTTTTAAATAATAAGTATTTTAACAGAAAACCATTAACGATAAAAAAATTCATATAACAGTTTAAAAGATGAAATATTATAAAAATAGATTAACCAAAATTCTTATATCAGATGCTCTCAAAAAAGTGTTGTATTATCTTTAATCTGTATTAGGTACAATAATGTTTTAGTTGTATATAAGATTAAACTAAAATCAATAGAGTCGATTTTCGTAAACGCGTATTATAAATAATTAACTTTTAAACTACAGTTAAATGTTGTCCATTTCAAATTATATAAGATAATAATTATTTAAGTTTGAAATTTCAAATTAAAAATTTAGGCGAATATTTTTTAGTCACCTTGGATACAGCCTAAACGATGTTCATCATTCATCAAGCATTTTTTAATAATAGACACGATAATCTGTCTTTTGTCTGTTTTGTCACTTTTAAGACTCATTGAGAATACTCGTTCTTAGAATTTTTATTTGAATATAACAATTTTAAAATCGACTTTTCCCTAATATACTGTAACCTATAACATCCGTACAATACGTATACAAACATATAGCTCTGCATTTTTGTCACATTTTTACACATGTCGTACACACTCATTATAATAATAATATAACATAATATCAATATAAAAATGAGGGCCGTCGCAACAGGTGTTCAATACACAAGATACGAAAACATGGGCTGCAACGTCCAAGACATTAACGAATATATTATTTAGGTATGGAGAAAAAAAAATATTATTAACGAGGGTTTATGGTGTGTGTGTGTGTGTGTGCAAAATGATAATATATTTAGGGCGGGCCAGTGCCACCGACGTCGACCGTTTTGGCGGCGGTGGCGTCGGGCGACTTGGACCGAAAGGGCGGAAATACGGCGTCGGTGGAGATCGCGGATGTGCCTGGTTGTCGGGTGGGTGTATAAGAATCCGATGTTATTAATGCACGGCTAACGAACAATTTGTACGCGTTAAAGGATTGGTTGGCTGATTCTAACTACTTCGTCGTTTGCAGGGTACTCGCGTACTATATAATCTGCTGAAACAAGGAAAACGGCGGAGGAGGTGGTTGGTCGCGCTTGGACGTCGATACGCGTGCGCGCGCGTTTACCGACAGAACGTCCGTCCGTCCGTCCGTCCGCCGCCAACAGAATTACATTATTAAAACGGCAATCGTTTGCCGGGCGCGGCGGCGGCGGCAATCCGGCGATGGTATAGGTGCGTACAGCGGGCGAGGAGGGCTCGAAGTCGTCAGCGGCGGCGGAATGGCAAGGCGATAGGGGTGAGTTCGTGAAAGGGTAGTCGAGGTGGCTATGGTGACGGCGAGGTGTGGGCGCGGGGCAAAACGACCGACGTGGCGCGGCGGGATGGATGTGGCGGACTATACATAGCGGTCTCGTTAACCGAACTAAGTCGTATATTCAATCAAGTAACGTCGTGCGCACAATGTTCAAAGACTATAAGCGGCTGATGGGTTGGTGGAGGGTGGGGTAGGTACACGCGAGAACACACACACACACACACACGATTAACGGTAGCAATATAATATATATGTGTGAGTGTGTGTGTGTGTGTGTGTGTAAGCATGGTAGTTGTGTAGCGAGGAGTAAGTTTGTGGTCAGTTTTAATAGCGTTCATTATGTCTTGTCTGCGTGTATGTACGTGTGTGTATGTGTGTGTGTGCGTTATAAATTTACTGGCGTAACTCCAAACGATCGTGGGGTGGCGGTGTGGGTTACTTTTCCCGCGCGCGCGAAAGGGATGACCGACAGCGGCGGACGCGCGGCGGTCATCGGGTCGGTCGGACGCTGCGATGTTCCGTGGACCATATAATAAACCAAACGTATATATTACACTATAACCGGTGCGGTGGTCACCGCCGTGTATGATCGTGACAGGAAACGACAGCACATACCGGAGTTCCTGTCGCAGACAGCGCCCTGCCGCAATATGATAATAATGTAATATGTGTTCATCCTTCATCGTCATACTTAACTCGCTATCGCGCACGCGCGCGCACGGTCGGTTTGCTTTTGGTGGAAATTTTCTCCGCGAAAACGTGTATCCTCATATAATATACGTAGGTATACAATACATGGTATACGCGGTTCTCGGGTGGCGGTGCCTCGGTAGTGATGATGGTCATCCTTTTTAAACCCCTTGTGCTGCGGTGCACGCACGCCCTCACGCTCGTCCCGTTCACGCACACACACACACACACACACACACAGTATATATATTCTACTCTGAAAATTAATCATCCCATTAATCCACAACCGTCCCTGTTTCCATTAAGTTTAATGATGCTGTGCGCTACATCAGGCCGGCTTAAATGCGTGTAGTTTATGTGACGTGTATTATATGTGTGTGTGTGTGTGTGTATTGCCCGCGCGCGCACATTGTTATTGTCGTACATTATTATAAAATATATATTAATACCTAATGTAATTATTATTATTTTGAAAAAAATAAAACTATTATTTTTAAAATACTATTTATATTTATTTCATTACACAACGCGCAGTGTTCCGATTTCAACGAGAGCAGTCGAGTTTTTTGAAATCACAAATTAATATTATTTTAAATAAATTATGCGGCGGCGTATAATACGTAATCGTATAATCGTGCAATATTTTAGTTTTTTGCGTATTTTAATAAACCTTTTTAACGGTACATAAAATTCAAAATAAGACTTAACTGTTCGGTTTAAAGCAAACGTCAGAGTATTATGTTTACTACGCGGAGGACTAATATAAACGTCGAGTCAATAATTTTATTAAGAACAGGTAGATACGTCAGTATATGTGTAATTGACAGAAATAATATAGCGCATGAGATTACGTTCTTTAAGGTTGGATTGATATTTTCATCGGATGAATGAAATCCCGAAACGTGAATTGGCTCATGTGGGTTTGGCAGTTAAATTTAACCTTTGTATAAAAAAAAAAAAAAAACATTTGTGGACGATTTACCTTTGATGTTCTCCCCTTTTTTTTTTTTTTTTTAGACAGCGGGTAGCTTTAGCTTGGCTTCCGTTTCGGACAGGTAACTCGAGCATGTAATACAATCAGTTTAACAGTATTTGCGTTGCAAGTCTTATTACAAAAACATGAAGCTAATATAAAACTATACATATATATAAGTTGGGCTCGCTGTGTAAAATTATGTTTTTAATTAATAAAACCGTGCAAGTATCTCAAGCACCTGATATTATATATAAGATTGCAAGCAAAAAAAACAACGTATTAAAAACTTAAACGTTATAATATCAAAATACGAGTAATGATAACATGTAATATTATAGAAAATATTATGAAATTAATCAATATTAAATTTATGTATTTTATATTTTATTGATTTTGCACGATTATCGTGAGATTATGATGGGAAACTGATGATTTCCTTTTTCATGCGTTCTGCAATAACTTTCAAACACTTTATCGCAATGGAAAAACGTACGTACTTATGTTAAAAATCGTTCAACAAATCATATTCGGAAAAAAAAGTCGTAAGAATTGTATATAATTATTAAGTATAAAATATGGTCCTGCTATAGGTATTATGTGAAGTTTCTACCTTTTTTTGTACACAACTAATACATAATTATAACGATGTGTTTATTAAAACGTTGTACCTAATAATAAAAAATATATATTTGTCTGTTTGTTTTAAGTTTCACGCTGTGAAAACCATCTACTGTTTATGTAGGAAATAAAAATTCTAACGACGAGTTCGAGTCACTACCTATATAATATTACTATAATTAATTTATATATCATAACTACACATGGTGTCCGTCCACGGTGTTTTTGTCATCGTACATACCGAGCGTCCACAGAATTCTGCACCGTGTACTATGTAACTCATCCTCTAATCATCTCTTATTAAAGACTTAAGTTATCATTTAAACATCACGAACACAATGAAAATCAATAATTCGACTATTAAATATTGACGTCAGATTTCTTTAATATTATTTTGGCTATCTCAGATTTTTAAAGAACACGTCGGTTTATATTTCTGTATTAATTTGAGTCGAGTCGAATCAAAAACAATTTATCGTCATTCGTAACATAGATATCTCTATAAACATAATACTACAATCAGTTTTTTTTTTCTTTACGATAATTTCTGAAAAAAAAAACCAAAAACTGGATTGATGCGACAAACACGGTGAGACATCTTACCATATTATATTGCATGTCATATTAATATACACCACTTTATATATGCGATTTACCGATGATAAATAACGGTGTAATAATATAATATATGAGACGTCGTTGGTCGAATAACTCGTAGTAAAGTAGTCGTGGTTTACGCTTGCGCGGGTTTGTCGAGTTTGATTTTATCTGCAGAAGGACGAGTACAGTCGTATGTGTATGATATATATATATAGTGTACTGGAAGCAGAAGAAGTATATATGGGGAAAAAAAAAAAAGAAATAGAAATACGCATTATTGCACGTACAAGGGTAGCTAAAACGGATTATTGTGTTGGGGGCGACAAAGGCCGATGGCCGGGAACTGCCGCCGCCGCCGTTGCTGACCACATCTTTGTCCAGTGGGCTTTATCGATCGGGCAAGAAAAAGCTTCCTGCCCGCGCTGTGATACACATTTACAAGATGAACCTCTTGGTGTGGAGCACGCGGGTCGGTGACAGCGGCGGGTGGGTGAGCGGCGGCGGGTCCGCGCCATGGATAGAGGGTGTGAGGGGGGGGGGGGCTGTAGACCGGCGGGCGAAAAGGTCTCTCGCCGTGTTCCGCGCGCCGCATTACTATATACATGTATACGTATATATATATATATATATATGTATTCTCATCTCGCTTCTATATACCTCATCCTCCTCTCGTCTACCGTACATATTTTATATATATATGTGTGTTGTGTGTGTATGTGTATGCGTGTGTATTATACACATCGCTGCCGCCACCGTCCGCTACACAACCCGCGGGCTACCGCGCGTACGTGCGCTGGACCCTGTCCATCAGCTGCAGGCCAAACAAGGATTATTTCCATCGGTCACCGATGCCACCGCCGTCTCACTTTATATTGTTGAACAATTTAATATATATATATATATATATATATATATTGTGTCTTATTCTTTTTCCTTCTTTCTTTTTCCATTTCTATTTCTATTTTTTTTTCTCTTCCCCAGTCCCTTATTCTTTTCTCTGCAACAACATCTCGACCCGGAGGCCGAAAAGTGTTAAAAACTCCTCACCGTCTCACTCCATCGCCCGGCGTACTCAGCTGCATACCTATATGGCTATATATCATATATATATATATATGTGTGTGTGCGTGTGTGTACCTATGTGTGTACACGTATATGTTTGAGTGTGCAAGAGTATAGTAAATGAAAAAAAAATAATGGCAAAACTAAGGGTAAAACGATAGAACACTTTTTCGCGGTTGTTTTTCTAGCACACGTTTATACATTTTATACTAATATATATATATAATATATACCTATATGCGTGTTGATCATAGCTCAAACGACTCGTGAAAATGATATTGACTTACCATAGTTTGCCTATACCGATATTTAATCGTGGTGTACTCTTGCTGATACGACGTGGGTGTAGACAGTGAATTGTTCGAAAAATTGTTCTGAATGGACTGAGTGTTAAAAATTGTGAAAATAAAACATAACTTTTTCTCGGATTCCCGAGAAATTTCTTTTATTTGTGGAAAGTTTAATTTTAAAACCCAATTGTAAGAAGGTTATATCTATCCATTATATATATATAAATAAATGATTCGATACAAATAAAAACTGCGAAACGCGTTTGATTAAAAATAAGACACATAAATATATATTATATATATATAATGGGCAATCGTGATAATAATATATAATGGTTATTTAAGATCGTTGAATAATATGTGTGAATAATATTATCTAAAATGGCTACAATTTAATGAAATACTATATACAGAAACATAATATATTATATTTATATATATATAATTGCGTGGGTTTAAAAATGGTTGAAATGTAAAAAATTGCTTTTATATCAGCAAAAACATGCAAATGAAACAACTTCCGGGGTACTATAATAATAATAATAATAATAATAATAATAATAATAATAATAGTAATAATAATAATGATAACGATAACGTGAATATATATGATATTCGCCCTCCTACCCATGCACAAGATAATATATTCTGTGTATTATACACGCGTGTATATAAATATGTATATATACATATTATATTGCATAAAACATCGCTTGAATAATGCGCATATGTGTGTGTGCACGCGTACGTGTATAATAAAAAAAAGAAAAAAACGATGGGCGGCCGCGCACAGCTTTACACAATTTATCGTATATTGTAAAAGTTTCGTATTTCCGGGCTTCTCTCTCCCTGCCCTAGCCCCATCCATCCACTTGCAACGCCACCGCTGTAGAGACGGAAGTCATACCCACACACCCACACACGCATATAATATATAACACACACACACACACACGCACAATATATATACCGAGATCGTTTCACTCTCGGTTTTTGTTTGTATATATTTAAACGTTATCTCCGCTGTGTTGAATATGCGTCTTTACCGCGCAGCTTCATCTTTAGCACAGCACGCGCGCGCGCGCCCTCGCTCCCGCACACCCTCCGCTCGGCCGACGCCGTTTTTCTTCTTTAACGCCTTATTGCACCCCTCCGTATACATAATAGGTGTGGGTGTGTGTGTGTGTGTTTGTGTGCGTATACGACTTGCGATATACGTAAATATATTATATACACGCGTATAAATATATATGTATGTGTGTGTGTGTGTGTGTGTATAGCGTTTTCGCCACTGCCGCTGCGGAGGAATAGAAGCTATTAAAGAATATACGATTTTCTCCCCGACCGTCTGTTTACCGTTTTCTTTTCTTTTATACAATAACAATATAATATATTATTCAACCGTGCGACGGTTTCGTAAGTCGCCCGCGAGTTCGTCGTATAATATATTATTATTACAACGTATGTGCATATCTATATCTATGTATATATACAAACATATCTGCGCACGCGTGTGTATAAGTATAAATTCGTAAACAGATGTGCAAGCGTCGTGTTAGCCGTTGCATTTAGCGATGCGTTATAAAAATGCTCCGGATATCGCGCAGTTAATTTATATACAGGTAAATAAATATAGATCTTATACCGCGGTATATAAGAATCGGTCCCTAAACTTTCGACTTGGTTCCCGAGTTATTAGGAAGGATACATCCCAATTGCAGGTTTCTAGATTAATATTTTTTTTTTTATCATATTTATTTTGTACTTTCTTTTTGATATTTTACAAAAAATGTTAATTAAATGTATTATGCAATCTAATTATTTAATTTTTTTTTTTTAATTTGTATTTATCACTTTTATTATCATGTTTCTTTAATTTTTGACTATTGTTTTTTTCCTTACTTCGAATTTTCACAAATGTTTCGATTTAAACTCTTTTTAAATGATAGGAATCGTATCATATGATAGAATATACTAAAATCAGATAATACTATATATTAAATTATATTTCGCCTTTTTTCGAACGTTCATATTGTGGTACATGTTATTCTGCGAATAATAGGTATATACATAATATTAGTATGGGACCAGAAATTATACGCACCTCAAGAACAGTATTAGAATTGTATGTTTTGTAGTGCAGACCTGGCGCAGTGCCAGATGAAAACGAAATCTATTGATTGAAATTCAAAAAAAGAATTAATAAAACATGATTTAAAGCTTATAAGACGTATGAAGAATCATTTATAATTAAATTACTTTTTAGTTAGGTAAAGTGTTTCTGTACGTCATAACAGTTGATGTGTATATTATGTATATTAAAATAATTATATATTTTCGGTGACTGTAAACACTAAACTGAGCCCAAAATACAGATAAACCCATAATCACACAGTAAAACCCAAGTTTTTATCAAGTGTAAAAAGAAGACATGTAAACTGCGTCAGGTAAAATTTTAAAAATCAATAGCTATATTTTTGCAAAATTATTTTTGAAGTATACTTAATTCATTACCGCCATATAATATGAATAATTAAAATTAAAATTAAAGTAAGAATTAAAAAAAAATATGATTTTAAAAAGTAAAATAATTACAAATATTACAAATAATAACATATTGTTGTTTTATAAACATAATCATCAATAATTGGAGTTTGACCACTATTATATTTATTGATTAACGTTGGTATTTCTAGACAAAAATAAAATTTCTGTGATATAAAATTGAAAAGTGCACAATCATAGAGACTTTAATAAGTTAAAAGTTTTGTATATTTTACAAACGGAGCATAGCTTAAGTTTACGGGCACTGTTTACATAATACCTCTTTAACATAAATAAAAATTCTGACGCAGTTTACTAAAAAAATATCATTTGGGAGCAGTTTACGTATACCCTATATTTCTAATCTTTTAAAAAAAAAATTATTGTTAAGATCAGTGTTATATTTTTTTGCATGTATGACATATTGTAATCATTATAATAATTAATATTATTTTAATTTTTAGGTACATTAAAATATATTATCACTGAGAATCTTTCTGATTTTTTGTCTCTAAAAAATGTAGAAAACATTATGATTACTATAAATAGTCTATAATATGGTTAAAATGCGATAAAAATATAAACGTACCTACCTATACCTATATTAATAAAGGACACATTAAGTATGTTATCACGCATTAATATAAATATTGACATCGTATTACCGAATAATTATTGTAATAAAGCAACACTTAGTAAATGTAACAGAATTTTATGTTATACAACAATTTATAAGTGTATACTATTTACGATTACTGATGTAACCAACTATATATTATGTAGCGAACGGACTGCTAAGTCGCAAAGATTATAAAATGCACACCCAACTTATAAGCGTTTATTTATTTATTTATTTTATTGGTTCCAATAGTATACAGTCTTCGATTGGTAGGGTGTTAAATAACATGATAAAACGTTCATGCGGTGTCAGTTCACGCGGTATATTTTAATTTCACGTCTGCTGTTAATAATATATACAAGACTCTGTAAAAATACCGGCAACAGAAATTATACTCTACATTATGCGGACAAAAGGAAATCGGAGAGATCAATGCAAATAAACGATGATTCCAAAGGACGCGCTTAACCATAGAAAAAAATGGAAATGCTTTTCATTTTCATTACGCTCGAGTGTCGTTTTTAACTTTGTTGAATATTTTATAAGTGACTTTTGTCGTGGATACTTCCCGTTTTTACGTTGTTTTTTTTTTGAAAATCAAACCCTTTTACTGGACGGAAATACAGAAATACGTTAATATTATTCTCACGCAAAAGCTCGACCGTACTATTGAAATAAAAATAAACGATTTTCTTTTTCTCTTCTTATTTTTTCTTTTTATATAAACACGTCTTTCATTTGAGCCTTTGCTTGTTGTGAGAATCGTCCCTGAAGGTTTAACATGTTTACACGACGTTGACCGTTTTCTTTAAAGTAAGTTCCTATCATTTGTTTTAAAACATTGATGAGAAACTAAAATATATAATATAAAATAAGTGTGTTTAAACAAAAGGAGACGTAGAACAAAGAATAGACTGAGTGTATGAAATTCATTGAATAATAGTGAAATTTCTTTTCCTGTATCTATTTTATTTGTAAAGCAAATAGTATTGAATACTGTTGTGTATAATTGTTTGTTTTTTGTTTAAATTTAGATTTATTATTTTATTTTTATAGATATTTTATTAAACTATTATTTTACATTTTGTAATACGTAAATCTATATTATTAAATATAATAGGTATTATACTAACAATCAATTTAATGTTAAATGATAAATTGATAACAAAAATAATGTTCTGTTATAAATAAATGTAGATGCCTGCCTAACATAGTAAATAATAAATACCTACATAATAAATGATTTATATGTTGTTAATTTTAGATTCAAAATACTTGAATTATGTAAGTACCTTTATAAATAAACTATACGTAAATATAAGTACCAAATATAAAATTATTTAAAAATGAGAACTACATGACATATTGTTGCAATAATATATTATAGATATATTGTGGCTTTGTAATATGAATTTATATAGTAATATGTAATATATACGTAATTTAAAATTATACTTCTATGTGATATTTATTAAAGGTTCATATACGAATAGTAAGTATGTTAGGTATATATTATTTATAGTATACATAATATAACATATACTCGTATTATAAAGTTATAGAGTTGGTTTATGGTGAATGATTGACGACAACGAAAATTGGTTTAGTTTGAATTAAGTGAAAATTATAATATAGGTCATGGGATTTGCAGGCCTTTGCAAAACTTTTAAGACTACGAGTCTATACTGTATACTATATACCTATAGGTATAAATATATATATACATTAAAACTGCAAATGCAGTGGAAATGCATGCTACCGTGAGTGGAGCAAACTTAAAACAAATCAAAACTTACTCATCCACTTAAAACTACACACACACACACACACATTCACATGTATATAGCATTTTATGTTTATGTGTGTTATAATATATAATATACCTGTAATTAAACTGAAACTATTATACACGCGGTCAGACTTTAATTACGTATTCGTCGCGGTCAAAGTGATTGAACTAATAATATAGTAATAGTAAACAGTGTTTGCAGTTGGTCTGTCGTTTCCGGTTTACTTACATATATATATATACACGTTACAACTGTGTCTTTCTACAAAAGTAAAAGAATTACATAGTGGAACATTTTCACAATGCGTTTTTAATATTCGTATACTATAATATATAAAAATCGAATTTCTTACGATTGATTAATTTTATTTTGTTTTAATAGTATTTATAAAGTTAAAAAGGACGGATAGCAGAATGGCACAGGGGAACTTAACGTACAAAATGTTGGTCACTACTCCACCAATCAAAATTTATCATACTAATAACAATATAATTTACTATACTCGTTCAACATTTGATTTTTATAAATTAAAATATGAAATAAAAAATGTATCCTGTCAATAAAAGGTGAAAACGAAATCGAAAACGATATTAATAAAAATAAAATATCTAAAAGATAATGTTGTTAATTAAATATTGTTTTGTAATAACTTAAGATAATGTAAAAAAATATTTGTGTTAACCTTTAAATAATCATGTACTGGTTATTATTTGATATGTATAATTATTAAGTATTTATATAAAATATAATATATATATTTAGTATTGTGAGTTATACGATAGGATTATATCTTTTCAAGCAAATACCAGTGTCTGCGAATAAGTAAATATTATATTAAGGACATATATATAATATAATATAATGATTTCGAATTTAAGCATCAATTTGTGCACACTAAAATTCCAACGTAAGCTATTGCAGGTTAAATATTACATGTATATACACATACATAGATAAATATATATTATAATATATATGTACGTATGAACAAATGCTGCTAACAATGTAATCCATTGTTATAAAATATAAAATAACCAAGTTATAAGCATTTTGATTATATAACTTATAAACATTTTAAGTACAATGAGAATAATTGATGTATACATTCCTAACACTTTTTTTTATTGCCTTATATTTTATCCCTTTAAACTTGAATCTTATTGACAATGCCACCCCAAAAACTCCCAAAATAAATTTTAATATCTCTTTTAATCATGATTATCGATTTTTACTTTAAACAAAAAGCGTTAAAATTATTCTGTATATATTTCAGTATATTTTTTTTTAAATTTTCCTAAACAATGTTTTAACTTATATCTATATCATACACAGAATATTAAAACATTATATATTTTTTGATTATTTTATGAGTGGAATTCCCAATATTTTTATTTTTATCTATAATAAAATGTATTTTATGCAATGACAAACATTTTCTGAGATTATGACAGATATATATAAAAGCTGAACAAATTAAAACGTTTCTTGAAAAGTATGTAATTTATTATTTATTTTATTGTAATAAATTTGGATTTTGTATTACCTTATAAATGTAAATATATAATATACTAATAACAAAATGACAAAATAATGTTATCAAAAATGCAAGAACGTATATTTATTTTACTGTTGAAATATTAATAGTTTTTTTTGCAAAGTTATTATATATTTGAATTGATCATTATTTTTAGGAAATGAATGGTTAATATTTCAAAAACGTAAATATTTTTACAAATTTGAAATTTAAAATATAAAAATACTAATAAATGCTACTGTATACAAAACATTTGATACACTCTATTATATAAGTATATTTATACTTGAAAATAAGCGAACATTTAATATTTTTCATAATAATAATGTTATAATGCACAATGTGTCATATTTACCAATGTATTACGATTATTAGGTATATTAAACATACCTAGATGAATATTTATTTTTTTAATTTTTGTCTGTCAATATTATAAGTATACTCAAAAGACTGCATACTTTGACTATTAGCATTCCGTCTATACATGAGTTTGTGATTTTATGAAAATGTACTATTATATAACCTAAGCTACTACTAATAAGTATTGAATACTATTACTTTTAGGTAATTCGTTGATTCGTATGTGTGCTTAATACTTTATTTTCAGTGTTAATTTTTATTTTAATAAATGCAATATATAGTTTATTTTTCTACAACAATTTAAACTATTTTTTTAAGTTTACTTGAATATTTTTTTCCATATCTAGAATTCATGAAAAGTGATACCGTTTTATTCAAAATAAAATTATTAACTGCCATATGGTAAAAACACAGTTTTATTTGGTTTTTTATTGTAAGCAGTCAGCTTATCCCAAACTTAAAAATAAGAGTATAGATAGAATAACATATAACCATTTATAAGCATCAAGATACTAATATAATATACTATATTAAATCGTTATATTATTAATGATTGGCAAAATTACAACAGTTATATAATCTAAGTAGGTTAGCTGGTTACACTTAATGATGTCATGGAGTGATATTATTGCGAGTATTGTGCAGGACAAATTCTTAAAATATTTAATAGTGCAGTACATAGACAAGTTTTAATATAATAAACACTTATATATTATTTATTACCCAAATTCGCATAGGTTATATGTGTTAAACAAAGTATAAAATATACCTATATGTAATAAAACTAGCTATAAACACCCAATATTAACATAAACAATAATTTATGGCAAACCTAGCAATATCCGAGTAAACCAAGGAGTCTTCAAATTATTTTTTTTTAAACCTTCAAACAGGATTACTTGGATTTAATAAGGATATAATTAGGTAGGTATACAGTGATGCTTATATTATATTTTAAGCGACCACAAGTATTGGTTTTGAGAATTAAAAACACCTTTTATTTGCTAAACTACATGTTGGCTGGTTTATGAGAGAAGAATTTTGCAGTATATACTCTATATTATATTATATGCATATATACGAGTACAACATACAATGTACATTTAACAGCAGCTGTATACGTCATAATAATGTTATATGATGTACTATTTGTTTCTCCGCTTGAAATCGTGTTTTGTTTTGAATAAATTATTATGGACCCGACTGTATCGCGGTTTAATAATAATAAATATGGTCGTATATAATATATTATCGTGTGTGTGTGTATAGTATGTTATATATCATGCGAGATATTATATAGGAACCTCCTACCTAGGAGCGCGAGCGCCCCATTGCGCCGCCGCCGCCGGGCAGCCGCGCCGCCGCCACCGCGATAATATGACTGCGGAGACGGAAAAATTTATGACGAATATTGCAGTTATTATATTTTCTGGTCGGCCCCTTTCTCGCCGCCGTGGATTGGATCGGGTTTTTATATATTATGTAATAACGACACGCCCCCTCGGCGGTGCGACGTATCTCCACGCACGTATACGCCGACCGTGTACGATATAACAGTAATAATAATAATAATAATAATAATAATAATATAATAACTTCACGTCATAAGTGCGCGCGCGCGTTATGCAATATCTGTCGTCGCGGGGGCGGCAAAAGGACCGGCGCGGCAGCATCGGCTTCGGGTTCGGCGACGGCGGCGGCGGCGGCGGCGGCGGTGGTGGAGGCGGCGGTGGTTATATAATAACATATAACGCGCGCAATAACGGCGAGGCGCCATGTGGCCGAGCGCATTCGGCCGGTCGCGCGAGCGGGGATGACGCCGCCGCCGCCGTCGCACCTATATGCGCACACACCCTATATATTATATTGTATATACGTTATATACAGCCTCTACACATACGCCGTCTGCACCACCGTAGCCGTAGCCGCTCTAAACCGTGCCGCGCGTCATGCCTTAGCCGCCGCGCCGCCGCGCCGCCGCCGGTTGCGCTGTTCCATGAATTAGTCGTCAAGATCGATGGTTTTCCCGTTGCCCTGCCGTATGGACCATAGCGGATCAGATCGCCTATTCCGCCCCGTCATGGACCACCCTCGGTCTCCATGTGCGGTTCATCGCCGCCATGGCCAGCGTAGCCGCTCGTACTCCATGCGGTTGTTCATCGCATTCCCATTCGACGCGGCAGTCGTTCATGGGATTAACGTTGTTGATGGTGGTGTGGTGGGATTATGTCGTCGTCATCTGGATGTCGGTGTCGCTCTCTCTCATATCTTCGTGCCATGCTCTCGGGTTGTTGTGTGTTGCGTTGTCATGTTGAGTCGTGGTTTGGTGTTGTTGGTCATGCCGGCGCGGAAGGACGACCTGTTCGGTTGTGCGACCAGGTTCTGGACCGGTCGACGTCGGATGATGATAGTCGTCGGTCATGTTCTGGCTGGTTTGGTTGCGGAATGAATGAACGCGGTTGCGGCGCTGACGCGTATGTGCCGTGTTGGCGCGCGCCTGGATGCGCCTGGATGTGCATATATTATATGTAAACGCAACTATATTACTATTGCGTTTCATGAGTTTCCATGCATTTTGTGATGAACCTTTACCGTCGGACGACGACAATATAATATATATATGATTGATACCATTAGTTGTATCATATTAACATAGACGATCAATTTGATCGATTGGTAGCATAATGACACGCGATGACACTTGCATAGTACTGTAATACATGATTTGACCAGCATCCTTCGACATTTGTACTCCGGGCCTTGTGTATCATTATATACCTAGTATTTGGTACTGAATAATACTTCTGATACCAGTATATAATCTATGGACATCTAGATACCTTCAGTTGTGGACTTGTATGTTTGGAACTCATAGAAAAATATTATAGAGTTAGGCGTGTCCTGTTTTCGGAGATGAAAAACAGGTCGATTTAAACAAATTAATTCTAAAACCCTTATCAGTTTTGTACGCTTTTACAACCGTCATCATTTTTGACGTTTCATTTGTTCTTGAAACGATCGAAAAGGTTTATTTTCTAATATATATATTATCTCTACTTCCATAAATATATATGACATATACTACATTACATTTAATACACAATATCTTTTCTACATAAACGGATAAAATCGTTTTATTGTTTTTTGAAGGTATATTATTTTATCTCTGTGAACACAGGCCATATATAGCATTTAACATAAATTATGTAGTAATGTAGAAAAATAGTAAATTTAAATAAATTATTTTACCAGTGATAGTCGACACTATTGTACCAATATAATATGTACCTACCTAATTTGGTGCATTCTATAGGTATATAATCGTATAATTGTCATCACATGGTATTTTTGGTAAATTATAGTCTTTATTAATGACTCATTAAACAACTCAACTTTAGTTTATCTCGGTAATATACTTAATTCTACATAATATTATTCATTATAATATAATGCTATGTAGTAGAGAGTGGTAGTTCGAATTAAGTTTTTCAACTATACAATTCATTAGCCAATGTTGTTTATTTATACCTACCTCTTCTTTGTTAAATAAAATATAATTTTCAGAAAATTAACTTGAAAAACCTATTTTTAAGACAGGTTGATATATTATTTATCTATAAAAATAGCCTATTACCTATTTTTATTTAATTTTTGTTTTAATTTTAATCGACCACGCCGTAGAACCGCTTTCATTATTACTTCTACAAACCTATTACCTACTTAGATAATAGTAACGACTTCCGAGCAAAGAAACAACAAAATATTCATTGTTTGTTATAAAATAACTCAATATATGAATATATATTTTGTATATAGCTACTATAATAATACATAATACTATAGGTATAATGGCTTAGCCAGACAATGCTGTGTGCAAGTAATGGCATGCACGCGCCGCCAAGCATTGAGTGGGATCGCCTGCAAACATTTTGCTGTCATGTTTATTTTGACCTGACAACAGGCCTGACGACCTTCAATAAATTCATGCTGTGGCCTTGTTCGTCGAACATATGGCTGTTGTATGTTTTGGTGCCTGTATGTGCCGTGTTCAGCTCTCGTATTTTGCTTTGTAAACCTTTTGTGTTGTCTCGTACGGCGCTGTATGCAACGTGCGCAATGCGTATGCCAAGATGCATGGTTTTGTCGACCATGCTGCTGTGGCTGTACCTCGGTAACTCGCAACTGTGCAATACATGTGACAACTGTACGTGTATGTGTGTATATGTATGCTACGACGCAAGCCTGTGCACGCACCTTCGTGCTAATACTTCATCACTTCTTGCGCCAACTTCCTCCGCTGCTGGTACGTAAATATGTGTAAACCTTTTACGTATCGTGTCGTGCATTCATGCAATGTTTTAAATATATCTCTGTGCCAATGTGTATAAGCGGTACGTGACAGCACCTGCAGCTGCTGTATCTAACAACAACAATAATATATTATGTTGAAATTCAGTAAATATTTTTCATTTCACACATTTTATAAATATTTTGCCATTTGTGTTGCCAGCCATATACCACCATTCTATGACTAAATATTGGCTGCCGTGTGTACATTATTTATGTATTTTATTTTAAAACTGTGTGTAATATAAATTAAGCGTTAACAATGTTGTTTCTTTTCTTCACAAATGTATTTACGTATTATTTTGCTGACAACGTAACATTTTGTAATTTGTACGTAAA